>NC_054745.1:41459291-42089291 GCF_018143015.1 Lytechinus variegatus
GACAACTGCGGTGCTATGTAGCCGCACACAACTAAAATTCAAGTACGACTCTAATTATGCTTCAATCCCTGTAAAACATCTTTCCCCTTGAACTGAAAGAAACACCATTTCCCCTCATCAGTCACTTACCCGTCACCGATATAACAAATGTACATGTTGCCATGTTTCCACTGAGATCTCGCGCGGTGTATGTCACCAGGGTTTGGCCTATGGCGAATGAATCTCCGCTTCCATGACTTAAATCCAATGTCACGTTTCCGGAATTATCTGATTCGATGGGTTCGGGCCAATGAACTGTTGCTGTTTCAGATCCGACGTCTGATGTTTTAGTCTTGGCAGATGGACAATTGGTGATAACCGGGGCTTCATTATCTTTATAGAAAACATAATTTAGAGGTAAAACAATGGATAGTTGCGTTTTACAATTACTTTATGGGGAAACTTAAAAAACTACGGTTGATTGCTACCATATTTTCATATAAGTAGATCAGGTCAGCTACATAACGTAAAATTAACATAATGAAATCATAAAATTCTTGATTGACATAAACCAATCATTCTTAAAATCATTATTAAACCTTATGAAAACGGCATGTGTGGAAGCTTGTACATTCTGACGAGATGCTGTGCGCATAGGGCTAATTTGATAGCAATGACACATTTCCTTCTGAAATCTTTAGGCACATGTTTATTTTTTTTCTTGTGTATACGTACAAGCACTCTGAATCTGTTAAAACTTGAGATCGCTACCACAACTGGCATTTATCTTTAAAATCCGAGTTTTATCAAAAACATAATATGGCAGCGTGACAGTTGTTACCTTAATTCACAAAAATGGATTACAATTACTAATAATAACCTAATGCAAAAAACAAACAAAGAAATAAACAAAATTAAAAAAAATCAAACCACAATTACAATCGTGATTGCAAATCGGTCTTTCTCCAAATATCTCTCAAGCTTCTTTGTTTACAAAGTTGAATTAGTTTTTGTGGTGTTTTATAATAAGAACTTTGACTACCCTAAGACAAAAGAGTTTTTGTTTTGGCGAAATATAAGAACATAAGCATTTTTGTTGGCATTTTTACTAGGAAATTTTCTTTTTTTTCAGTACGTGCATCTTCTATCATGACATAGGAGTAAAGTCCTCCATCATTTGTTTTTATCTACCTTATTGATATTTTAAAACAACTATTCCACTTGAAAGAACAGCAACACTGCTATAATTATAAGTAAAATGTGAAAAGAAACATTTTCCTCTTCTTTTAATATTATGGTTTCAAATCCTTCACTCTAGTAGGTTTCTTGAAAAGCAAAATATCAACGTTTTCTTGTTTACACCATCTACATATCTGACGTTTAAGTTTGTTCCTTAATCTTCCTACATCCAAACTTTGTAGGTGTCAAGAAGAAAGAGACATATTACAAAAATGTAAAAGGAATTTCCAAAGAACACACTTTACAAAGTCTCTTCAAAAGAAGAAGGAAAAAAAAAACATCTTTTCATCAAGGATTTCTTTCTTGATCTTGGCTTTCGGTTAGATGCAGTGCTCATTTTGATCCTTGCTGTCACTGGATCTGGAGATTCTGCCGAGAGATCAGACTTTTGTTCAGTGACGATGCCTTCCTCGCACTCAGAATACTCCGCTGACACAGACTCATCATTTTGAGAAGACGCGCTTCCACAGGATACGTTTTCATCTGGTGACCAACGATTGCTGACTACACTTTGATCAGTCTAGTTTCTCAGTAAATTGCGCAATCTTCGATTGTTGGTGATTGCTCAACTTTGAAGGTGCAATCTGATCAGCTGTATCCGAACTTTGCTCTGGTCGATTCGTGGTTACCTCGCTTGAGCGGGTCGCGATAGGCGCTGGCTCACCTGGCTAGTTTCGTTTGAAGCACGCACGCTGGTATCGCGATATATCCGGTGTGTGTTGTCTCCAGTTGCGAAGGTAAAGCGTCTATCAGTATCAGGGTTGCCGTGATGTCGGCGATTAGTAGACTTGATAGGTAGAAGACGGATCCGCGTAATCCGGGGATGACTGCTGCTGCGCCTCTCATTGGGCCGTCAGTCAGACAACAGGTCCCAAGAAAGTGGCTTATTTCATCCAAGTGATATTCATGACTGGAGATGTTTTGCATAGTTAATGTGCTTGATGCGGACCAAAACACTTCTTTTCATTCGGTCATTGCTGCTCTAATTGTGCTTCGAATTTCATGAATTTGGTATCATTGCAAAGAAAAAGAACCATTCTTTCAAGTCATATGTTTGAATTTATTCAAAGATTTTTCACTATAGGTTAAAGTTTTGATCTAAAATATGCTACAAAATAATTATATTCACCTGACAAAAGCTGCTATTTTCACACTTTATTTTTGTTTGAGCCCAAATGATTTTTACACCATGATAAAGCTGAATATGTATGCTTTAAAATGGTATATATTCTAAAATAAGAATTGTTTTAATCGGGTCAAGATCACACCTTTTTTTTGCAAACTACATAAAGCAGCTTGAAAACAAGAATACTGCACTCTGATTGGTCAAAGAGACCACACAATGGCAAATTCCAACGGTTCCAGTGCCTGGCTTCATGGGGAGGTCACACTTCTAATGTGGTAATCCCCTCAAATACCCCGCGCCTGTTGTTCTTTGAACCTTATCCAGCCAATCAGAACTCTGGATTTCATGCAAGTACACCATTTCAGAAATCTCGTCTTGTACCTTGGTGGGAAAAGTGTGATCTTGACCCGATTAAAAGGTGCCGCATATCAAGAGTGGCATTGTAAGAAAGAACAGAAGTTCAGCTTTATGGTGATATAGATATCATTGAGGCTCAAAATAAAAAGATATGCACAATTTGCAAAAGAAAACAGAGGAAGAAAATTCAGTTTTAAGGCACATTTTCAGCCCAGAAATTTTCTTATTTAACAAAAATATTGTATACAAAATAAATGACCAATATGAAAGAGTAACATTTACTCTATCTGATGGTGCAATAATATTTCATTTAACTTGAGGTTAAAACAGGTCAATTCTTAGAGAAAGAAAATCTCACAAATTTTGCAAGGAGGAAGATTCAGCCACGACATCATTAGGATGAATCTGGCCTTTTTGCTCATTAGCATATGGACGTGCGGTCTGACCGGCCGTATGTCTGGTTTTCTAAAAACATGGGAAAGTCTGTGTTGTAAGGGACGCTCTCTGTTTCTTGATTTTCATAGCGCAGCTGAAACCCGCACTGGGTGTCTGCTTGCGGGGACCATCGCGATGACTTGACGTTTTCCGGCCGCTGATTGGACGAAACGGTGGGTGTGTCGTGGGTTTTGTTGGTAAGCTTCAATGAGCCCGGTTTGTTTACAATTGCCTCATTTATGCATGCCGAACGCAGATGCCCTGACTGCAGGCATTTTGAGCATGTCTCGTTTGTTTAACCTGTCTGCCCTAGTTGGGAAATTCTCCTCTTGAAGCGTCAAAACATAACTACCTCGGTCACTTTTGCTCTACGGCGGCCGTACGGCGAGTCGAAACCATCCGTTTTATTAATTCTCATTTAAACCACCTATGTAGCTGGTACCACAAATGTTGAAACGGCTGTTTTCGACACGCCGTAGAGCAAATGTGATTAAGATATTAGTGAAAAATAAGCAGAAACTTAAAATGTCGTAATTTTCTAATTTTACGTCTCATTTCAGTTAGTGTTTCCCCACTGATTCAAATGAACATTTTTTTTAGGGGTTGGACTTGACCTTAAAAAGCTATCAACTTACCACTGACAACAATTGAAAACATACATGTTGCTGTGTTTTCGTGGGCATCAGTTGCTGTATAAGAAAGGGTAGTTATTCCCAGTGGAAAGTTGCCGCCATTTCTTCCATTCCCCATGAATGCGAGGCCAACGTTTCGATCCGAGTTGTCCATCGCAGTAGGTTCGTCCCATGAGACTATAGCAAATTTCTGACCAGGATCTGTGCTAACAGACTGTGTAAGTGGGCAATCGTTTATTACAGGGTCTTCGTTATCTGATGAATAACAAAAAAGACAAAATGTATAAATAAACAAAACAATACATGGGTTATTTCAGTCATTGTTTTAGTCTTCTGACTTTAAAACACAAGAGGTTTATGGGTTCGAATCTGAGACAAGGCGTAATTCATATTGGAAGAGTTGATCTAAATTGTGCTGAACTTATCAGAGATGAGGTAAATATGTACCAGAAGGAATATATACGTTTTTGCTATAAAAGGCTGTTGGGGATGACTTAAAACAAAAGAGTGGGTTGAGGCTGATAACCCCCTCCCCCCTCTTTCAATTATCGGATGTCGATCGTGCGATCGCTACGAAAATTGTTGCGCGCATTACCGATTTACAAAATTAAACTGTAGGTTCAAATTCTTCCAAAAATCTTATTAGTTAATAATGATAGTTAATGCGTAAAATCGAAATTTCGCTCCATTTAATACGACCAAAGCTGTCATTTTTCATTAACCGACTTTTTGTAGGACTCTGATCAACTGTACAATCTATAAATATATCATAAATTATATTTCTTTACGATTCTTTATTTTTTATTTTCTTTTTATTTTTTTTTTTTTTGGGGGGGGACTCGTAGGTGAGTTTAATCTGACTAGTAACAAGATAGAATTCATTAATATTTATAATTCAATAAAAGTAGAAATAATGACATGAAAAGATAATACATGTTGCGTAATTTCGTTCCTACCTACATGAAGATCATATGTTTGAAAGAAAAACTTCATGCCACGTCGCGATGTTAGCTAAAAGCGTTACAGATGTATTACAAGGAATTTTCGCGGGAGCGGGATGGGGACACTTAGAGTTGAGCTATGTTATTAATTTCTTCATACCTCACACATGTAATCTGTACAAATGGATGTTGAGGGACAACCCTTTATGTTCACAGTACATCCCCGTAGGATAAAAAATATATATATATATTATCATTGTTTTTTTCATCAGTCACTAAATGCAGTCCTTACCATGTTCATATCATGGTCACTAAAAAAATCGTTCGCGCTTAAGCTCGCGTCAATTCTTTTAATTAGATACACATTTTCAATGGTAACAAAATGTGTAATTCATATATTGTATTATATAAAATTTCAAAGAGTTCGAGATTCGCGCTCGCAATATCTTGCAATGATGCCATTAGCGTCATGTAATATATAAGTTCTAGAAATCTCATTCGGAAGAAGTGTGTTTGATATAAATCTATCACTATTAATATAATGTTTCAGGAGACTGATGAAGTTCAAACGGTTTGCCAATATGAAATTAAAATCAATAACATCAATTTTAAGAACAATTTAGTCAACCACCCTCCTCCCAAAAAAGGAAACATGTAAATTATTGTTTTCAGTAATATGAAGTTTAGTCGATGCGTTCAGATCGTTTGACTCGCATCAACATATTTTTAAAAGGGAAGTTCACCCTGACAAAAATATTACTGCAAAAACACAGAAAAAGAGATAGTCATAAATATTTCCAAAGGTTTGAGAAAAATCAATTTAAAATAGGTTATACGGATTTTAGTTATTACTGCGAGCAATTCCTACAAACTGTATTTTGCTTTGGAGCGTATAACCTTGGACGTGAAATGAATCAACTGTGTAATTTGAAGTGTCTTGCATACTTTAATTAAACTGTATACTTTATCTCTCATGATATTGGAAATGTCATTGGTATAATAATTTTCAACGAGTAATTGCAGGCATGGACAAACTTTCTTCTCAATAACGAACAGAAGTGTAATCATATTCACAAACTTTTCCGAGTCCACCAGCGAAAAGAAATATTTGAATTAAAAGAGAAATATCCAACAAGCATAAGACAAGGATGTAAAACAAATAGTTTAATGGCCTTTTTTTAGTTTCACTTCATTTCACAAAATAGTCATATGTAAGTCCCGATCAGTATTGAAATGAGGAGACTGATGACACCAAACAAACGATATATTTTTTTATCATATGAAATATAAAAGAATCTTATTTTCTCTTCATTGTTCTGTGAAAATGAGTTATATTCATCCCTGTGTGTATGGTATTACCATTTTTATAACAGCTTATGGTTTAGTAAAGCAAAAGTAAACATAAGAGATATTGAGTGACTGACATCATCGACTCTCTCATATGTATTTCATGTCACTGAGTTGTGCATATACTTCTAACTGCATTGTAAAAATATAGGCAAGTACGTAAAATACCGTAACCCTCTAATATTACTTCTGATTTTGAAGAAATGTTTAGTATAATGCTTTTTAAATTTTTTCTCTATTGATTTACTATTTTTTTCTTGGGTGGGCTTGACCTTAAAAAAAAACAATCATCATACCCCTGACAACAATTAAAAACATGCATGTTGCTGTGTTTTCGTTGGCATCAGTTGCTGTATAAGAAAGGGTAGTTATTCCCAGTGGAAAGGTGCCGCCATTTCTTCCATTCCCCATGAATGCGAGACCAACGTTTTGATCCGAGTTATCCATCACAGTAGGTTCTTCCCATGAGACTGTAGCAAAATTCTGACCAGGATCCGTGCTAACAGACTGTGTAAGTGGGCAATCGTTTATTACAGGCTCTTCGTTATCTGATGAAAAAAATAAAAAGACAAACCATTTTGAAACATAACAAGGTTCGTTGAGCCAAATCAGAGACATCCCGTAATTATTTTGGTCTTAAATGTACTGAACTTATCCGAGATGAGATAATTAGGTACACGAAGGAATTCATGTTTTGGAGCTATGAAAGGCTGTGGGGTTGACAACAGAAAAATTGTCTGATTTATTATGACGTAAAGACAGAGCGGAGGTCGGGCTGATTAACCAGCCACCTTTAAGATATCGGGCCGCGATCGCTACAAAATATTTGTCGCGCGCAGTACCCGTTTACAAAATCAATCTTTAGGATCAAACTATTCAAAATATCAAAACATTGGTTAATTCCTTAATGAATTTCGGTTCGTTGAATCATATAACGATGTATATTAATGAATCTAAAGATTAGAGATTATTATCATTATCATTATCACTTAAATGATTGTTCTTGTCATCATTATTATTACTTCCTTTCGCGTGGTTAAAAACGAATAGTGCACATTATTACATTGCGTAATGACGATTTTCGTTTAGTATTAAAGGGTAGTGACAAATTAAGTATACGGAATGGCGTGAAGTGGATGGAGTTTGCACTCGGACTTGGTGTACCACTCATTAGTGCAAAATAGGTTCTGTACAATACGAAATGAATTTGGACGCCATTACATTTCATCGAGACAAAACTCATAACTGGAGGTTAAATATAATTTTCTTGTAGGAAATTATACTGCGTTGTGACGGAATGTATTTTGTATGAATAAAAACTAATTTTTGTGTACGGATTGAACTGAATTCTGTTATTTCCTAGCGGAATGACGTTAATTCGATGGACTTTCCAATCGCACCCTTTGCACCCCTTAAGAAAAAAACGTCTTTTCTTTTCTGCTTGCGAACTAATTACGCATTAATCATCAGTACATCCTACGAATACATATATATATTCATTCAGTCATATTTTTAGAGATTCAAACGACAATTAAAATGAGACACACTTATGCTGACATCATTAACTATTGTATTTTAATGAAAACATACACAAACCTGAGAAGTACGATAATTTTTTTTCTCAGATAACAGATATAAAGCGGCCAAGTTCACTTTTCTCTCAATTAGTAATATAATAGAACATCCGGAGGGATTGCGAATGGCAGATAAAGCATCGACGTTATTCACATACACTCTGCAACATAGATCTATCAATAGAAAGCATTTGCTATGAGAAGTACGAAGCATTCAATAAAACGCTTAATGTATTGAAATGTCTGTTAACAGACAATGTACAGCTGAACATTTTTGTCAAAAATACGTGTGCCACAAGAGCAACAGACTTGTTGTGTGGGCTCGTCGGGGTCTAGTGGTTCTTACTCTCGCCTTTCAAACAGAGGGTCGTGGGTTTGAATCCTAGCCATGTCGTGTTTTCCTTCAGTGAGAAATTTATCCACATTGTGCTGTACTCGACCCAGGTGAGATGAATGGGGACCCGGCAGGATTAAATCATTGAATGCACCAAGCGCCTTTAGCAGCTGGAACTACAGACGGGGTAATATACAGTGCGTCCCAGAATAAACGAAACCGAGATTTAGCGATCATTTTTCATAACTTAATCATAAATAGAATAGACAAATTACCTACCAATTTAAAGCTGAGAATCTCCTCTTTCATCTGATATTACTTAGGTTATTTCTTATTCATGCATGAGTGAGCAAAAACAATTTGAAGAAAGGATACCAAAAACTCATTTGGCGGGGGGTATCTGGGTTTCAAAAGGAAAACCACATTTCTGAAAACTTCAATATCTGCTCTTTAATTTGGTGCCTAAATTACAGAAAATGGTCAAGAAATAAAAAAGTTCTGTCATTTGAAATAAGGCTTGTATTTCCATAATTTCATGAGATAAACGTGTTTTCACCGGTTTCCCAGAGAAGCTTTCGCTTGGTGAACAAAAGATTTAATGCATGGCTGATCGTCAACAAAACAGAGTGTCCAGTGAGTTTGAAAGCCAGCCTGGAGAACCTCTTCATTTTATGAAATTATTAAAATTCAAGCCTTATTTCAAATGACCAGAACTTTGTTATTTCTTGACCATTTTCTTAATTTAGGTGTCAAATTAAAGAGGAAAATAGTTACATTGCCAGTCCAATCGATGATTGATTATTCCCACTATGCTTTCGAAAGAAAGGCCTGATATTATTTGTTTAATAGCCCTCTTTAACATTGTGGATCTAGTCCTACTCTAGGTCTGCCTAGCATATTACTAGACAGTTTATGGAGAGGCGGCGCGCTGCTTCTACCCGACTGTACATAAGGAGAGGTCCGCTGTGCTGCGTTGGCCGTTGCTTCGGTGGTGCTCAAAATAGATACGCGCAGGTAAAACGTATGCTCTAAAACCTAGTATCAGATCTTGATTCACCTTGTTAGGTATGTTTATTTAATATTAAAGGATCCATTGTGAATGGCCGTTGAAATTGGATTTTCTGCATTGTAATCTAGACCCAATTCAACACTGTTGTTCATATTGTCGATAGGGTAATTTGGGCGAGAACTTATATTTTACTTTATTTACTTTTTTTGCGGATGATCGATATCTATGTCAAGCATGCACAATTCAAAGTTGAGAAGAAAAAAAATCGAGCATGAGCATGCGCATTTCTTCCCTTGAAAGTATGCCCAAAAACCTACGGAGCTACACAAAAACTATATCAAGTTTATTGCAGTGATGTGTTTTCCTATTGAAATTATACTTTATCACATGATCACGAAATGACCAATAATTAATGTAGAATACTCATGAATATTCACAAGAGGGATATAACAGATCATATACCAATCGAAACTTTATAAACTTGTAAACACAGCAATGCAAGCTTCATTCATGTTAATCAGCCGAGCATTGTGTTTGAGAATATCTCGAAATTCTCGGGCTGTGCACTAAGTTTTGTACGATTTTCATCGTATTCAAAATCATGGCATCAAATTACACCAGCAACTGCTTTCACTCGTGCGAAAGTAATTTTGTCATGACGCGGTGTAATTTCGTATACCAAATTTATTTCGTGCCACAGAAAATAAATTTCGTTGACACGATATGTAGTTGCGTCTATTATATTAATTTCGAATGGTACAAAAAAAAATTATTTTAACAAAATGTAATTTCGTATATGAAATGGCAAGCCAATGATCCGCCGCACAATTTAGTACTGCTGAAAGATATTTGTAGAAAATGATTGTACCGAAATAGTAATTTTGTAATCACAACTATTACAAATTCCGTTTTCCAACGATCAATGATTAAAAATGTTGTCTCGATTCGACTCGTGGTCGTTCTTTATCATCAAGGTCATTTGACATTTACCCTCTTCTTGAATCTTCTGTACATCGCTGTATTAAAATTCTCTGCTAATGATAATAATAACGTTTTATTTACTCCGGTTAGCGACTTCGATCATATGATTGTTCTTCCAGCGGGCCCTGCATAACATAATATGTTATTATTACCCTCCACAAGTCTAAATGCTGAGCGCCAAGCAAGAAGGCAGAAGGTTCAATTTTTATAAGTCATTGGTATGACTCGGCCGTGAATCGAACCCACGACCTTCCGTTCATGAGGTGGACGCTCTACCACTTTTAGTCAAAACACCCGGTCTAATTTCATGTTAGACTCCTGCCACCAACAACAATAATAGTTCTCTGAGTAACATTTCCCGAAATAATTTACAATATGATTTGAAAAGAACATGATGGTTATACCTATAACTGTTAGGCTGAACGTGCAGGTAGCTCTGTTTCCAGCGGCATCTTCAGCTGTATATGACAGAGAGGTAATTCCTTCAGGAAAGTTGTCAGGATTTGTCCAGGCGTTGACTTCATTGAATATCAGTGTTGCCCTCTGAGAATTGTCCGTTGCAAATGGTGTATCCCAAGATACTGTAGCGTAATCCCGACCTGTTTCCATTGCCACAGATATCGAAGAAGGGCAGTAATGTATAACAGGTTCCTCTTTATCTGTGGGGAAAAAACAAAACAACTATAAATACCCATGATTCTCAAAGATCTTGACCGGACCCACAGGTGAAATTAAAGAAATCATATACCATTTGAAAATGTATAAACTTCAAAACATAACAATTAAAAACTTCCTTCATTTTACGGATTAACAGCTGATCATTCTGCTTGTGATTATGTCGAAATTACTGGGCTGTTCACGAAAGTTTCGTGGACTTTTTTCTGTGCTCAAGATCCAAATTAGACCAGAAACGTTCTGATTTCATTAGTTTGTACACATAAACATGTGAGGCGCAAGTTTGCAATATGAAAGTCCGACTATTTCACACTATTCCGGACACAAAATTAGATTTTACTCATAATTATGAAAGGTATTTTGTAAATTTTGTACACAAAATTTATTTCGTGCCACACAAATCAAATTTGGTCGAGACAATAATGGAGTTGCGTCCATTCAATTAATTTCGTAAGGTAAAAAAAAAAGTATTCGGCTTTTTGGAAAAGCAGCTTTTTCGTATATAAAGTGGCACACCAAGTGTCCGAAGGACAATTTCGTCCAATTCACGCCATTCCATTATCAGAACTTTACTACCCTTACGAAAAACATTTTGTCAATACGCAACATTTTTGTAATTTTTCTAGATTTGCCAATTTTTGACAAAGACTTCTTGGATGTTTCTTAACATGAAGAGGATTGGACAATACATCTCTGTTTGTAATCTCCATACGCCGCTGTGCAAAATTTCCTACTAGAATCCCGCTAACATCAATAATTAAAGGCATATACATGTATAATATTTCTGTAATTAACATTTCCCAAAATAATTTATAATATACATTAAAGATAAAGAGAACATGATAGATTTACCTATAACTGATATGGTGAACATACAGGTAGCTGTATTTCCAGCTATATCTTCAGCTGTATAGGAAAGAGATGTGATTCCTTCAGGAAAGTTGTCAGCATTTGTCCAGGCGCTGGCTTCATTGAATGTCAGTGTCACGCTATTAGAATTGTCCGTTACATTTGGTGCAATCCAAGACACCGTAGCGTAATCCCTACCTGTTTCCATGAATACAGACATGGAAGGTGGGCAGCCATTTATAACAGGTTCCTCTTCATCTGTAAAAACAAAATCAACCAATTTCAACACCCATGAATCATTTACCAGACCAGACTAAAAAGTATAATAAACCAAACATGTACAAATCGAAAGCTTACAAACCTCTAAACACAGCAATGCAAACTACATTCATTCTACGGCTTAACAGTTTAGCATTCTGCTTGAGAATATCTCGAAATTATCGAGCATTCAATAAAACGCTTAATGTGTTGAAATGTCTGTTAACAGACAATGTACAGCTGAACGTTTTTGTCAAAAATACGTGTGCCACAAGAGCAACAGACTTGTTGTGTGGGTTCGTCGGGGTCTAGTGGTTCTTACTCTCGCCTTTCAAACAGAGGGTCGTGGGTTTGAATCCTAGCCGTGTCGTGTTTTCCTTCAGTGAGAAATTTATCCACATTGTGCTGTACTCGACCCAGGTGAGGTGAATGGGGACCCGGCAGGATTCAATCATTGAATGCACCAAGCGCCTTTAGCAGCTGGAGCTACAGACGGGGTAATATACAGTGCGTCCCAGAATAAACGAAACCGAGATTTAGCGATCATTTTTCATAACTTAATCATAAATAGAATAGACAAATTACCTACCAATTTAAAGCTGAGAATCTCCTCTTTCATTTGATATTACTTAGGTTATTTCTTATTCATGCATGAGTGAGCAAAAACAATTTGAAGAAAGGATACCAAAAACTCATTTGGCGGGGGGTATCTGGGTTTCAAAAAGAAAACCACATTTCTGAAAAGTTCAATATCTGCTCTTTAATTTGGTGCCTAAATTACAGAAAATGGTCAAGAAATAAAAAAGTTCTGGTCATTTGAAATAAGGCTTGTATTTCCATAATTTCATGAGATAAACGTGTTTTCACCGGTTTCCCAGAGAAGCTTTCGCTTGGTGAACAAAAGATTCAATGCATGGCTGATCGTCAACAAAACAGAGTGTCGAGTGAGTTTGAAAGCCAGCCTGGAGAACCTCTTCATTTTATGAAATTATTGAAATTCAAGCCTTATTTCAAATGACCAGAACTTTGTTATTTCTTGACCATTTTCTTAATTTAGGTGTCAAATTAAAGAGGAAAATAGTTACATTGCCAGTCCAATCGATGATTGATTATTCCCACTATGCTTTCGAAAGAAAGGCCTGATATTATTTGTTTAATAGCCCTCTTTAACATTGTGGATCTAGTCCTACTCTAGGTCTGCCTAGCATATTACTAGACAGTTTATGGAGAGGCGGCGCGCGGCTTCTACCCGACTGTACATAAGGAGAGGTCCGCTGTGCTGCGCTGGCCGTTGCTTCGGTGGTGCTCAAAATAGATACGCGCAGGTAAAACGTATGCTCTAAAACCTAGTATCAGATCTTGATTCACCTTGTTAGGTATGTTTATTTAATATTAAAGGATCCATTGTGAATGGCCGTTGAAATTGGATTTTCTGCATTGTAATCTAGACCCAATTCAACACTGTTGTTCATATTGTCGATAGGGTAATTTGGGCGAGAACTTATATTTTACTTTATTTACTTTTTTTGCGGATGATCGATATCTATGTCAAGCATGCACAATTCAAAGTTGAGAAGAAAAAAAATCGAGCATGAGCATGCGCATTTCTTCCCTTGAAAGTATGCCCAAAAACCTACGGAGCTACACAAAAACTATATCAAGTTTATTGCAGTGATGTGTTTTCCTATTGAAATTATACTTTATCACATGATCACGAAATGACCAATAATTAATGTAGAATACTCATGAATATTCACAAGAGGGATATAACAGATCATATACCAATCGAAACTTTATAAACTTGTAAACACAGCAATGCAAGCTTCATTCATGTTAATCAGCCGAGCATTGTGTTTGAGAATATCTCGAAATTCTCGGGCTGTGCACTAAGTTTTGTACGATTTTCATCGTATTCAAAATCATGGCATCAAATTACACCAGCAACTGCTTTCACTCGTGCGAAAGTAATTTTGTCATGACGCGGTGTAATTTCGTATACCAAATTTATTTCGTGCCACACAAAATAAATTTTGTTGACACGATATGTAGTTGCGTCTATTATATTAATTTCGAATGGTACAAAAAAAATTATTTTAACAAAATGTAATTTCGTATATGAAATGGCAAGCCAATGATCCGCCGCACAATTTAGTACTGCTGAAAGATATTTGTAGAAAATGATTGTACCGAAATAGTAATTTTGTAATCACAACAATTACATATTCCGTTTTCCAACGATCAATGATTAAAAATGTTGTCTCGATTCGACTCGTGGTCGTTCTTTATCATCAAGGTCATTTGACATTTACCCTCTTCTTGAATCTTCTGTACATCGCTGTATTAAAATTCTCTGCTAATGATAATAATAACGTTTTATTTACCCCGGTTAGCGACTTCGATCATATGATTGTTCTTCCAGCGGGCCCTGCATAACATAATATGTTATTATTACCCTCCACAAGTCTAAATGCTGAGCGCCAAGCAAGAAGGCAGAAGGTTCAATTTTTATAAGTCATTGGTATGACTCGGCCGTGAATCGAACCCACGACCTTCCGTTCATGAGGTGGACGCTCTACCACTTTTAGTCAAAACACCCGGTCTAATTTCATGTTAGACTCCTGCCACCAACAACAATAATAGTTCTCTGAGTAACATTTCCCGAAATAATTTACAATATGATTTGAAAAGAACATGATGGTTATACCTATAACTGTTAGGCTGAACGTGCAGGTAGCTCTGTTTCCAGCGGCATCTTCAGCTGTATATGACAGAGAGGTAATTCCTTCAGGAAAGTTGTCAGGATTTGTCCAGGCGTTGACTTCATTGAATATCAGTGTTGGCCTCTGAGAATTGTCCGTTGCAAATGGTGTATCCCAAGATACTGTAGCGTAATCCCGACCTGTTTCCATTGCCACAGATATCGAAGAAGGGCAGTTATGTATAACAGGTTCCTCTTTATCTGTGGGGAAAAAACAAAACAACTATAAATACCCATGATTCTCAAAGATCTTGACCGGACCCACAGGTGAAATTAAAGATATCATATACCATTTGAAAATGTATAAACTTCAAAACATAACAAAAAAGAACTTCCTTCATTTTACGGATTAACAGCTGATCATTCTGCTTGTGATTATCTCGAAATTACTGGGCTGTTCACGAAAGTTTCGTGGACTTTTTTCTGTGCTCAAGATCCAAATTAGACCAGAAACGTTCTGATTTCATTAGTTTGTACACATAAACATGTGAGGCGCAAGTTTGCAATATGAAAGTCCGACTATTTCACACCATTCCGGACACAAAATTAGATTTTACTCATAATTATGAAAGGTATTTTGTAAATTTTGTACACAAAATTTATTTCGTGCCACACAAAACAAATTTGGTCGAGACAATAATGGAGTTGCGTCCATTCAATTAATTTCGTAAGGTAAAAAAAAAAGTATTCGGCTTTTTGGAAAAGCAGCTTTTTCGTATATAAAGTGGCACACCAAGTGTCCGAAGGACAATTTCGTCCAATTCACGCCATTCCATTATCAGAACTTTACTACCCTTACGAAAAACATTTTGTCAATACGCAACATTTTGTCATTTTTCTAGATTTGCCAATTTTTGACAAAGACTTCTTGGATGTTTCTTAACATGAAGAGGATTGGACAATACATCTACTCTGTTTGTAATCTCCATACGCCGCTGTGCAAAATTTCCTACTAGAATCCCGCTAACATCAATAATTAAAGGCATATACATGTATAATATTTCTGTAATTAACATTTCCCAAAATAATTTATAATATACATTAAAGATAAAGAGAACATGATAGATTTACCTATAACTGATATGGTGAACATACAGGTAGCTGTATTTCCAGCTATATCTTCAGCTGTATAGGAAAGAGATGTGATTCCTTCAGGAAAGTTGTCAGCATTTGTCCAGGCGCTGGCTTCATTGAATGTCAGTGTCACGCTATTAGAATTGTCCGTTACATTTGGTGCAATCCAAGACACCGTAGCGTAATCCCTACCTGTTTCCATGAATACAGACATGGAAGGTGGGCAGCCATTTATAACAGGTTCCTCTTCATCTGTAAAATCAAAATCAACCAATTTCAACACCCATGAATCATTTACCAGACCAGACTAAAAAGTATAATAAACCAAACATGTACAAATCGAAAGCTTACAAACCTCTAAACACAGCAATGCAAACTACATTCATTCTACGGCTTAACAGTTGAGCATTCTGCTTGAGAATATCTCGAAATTATCGGGCTGTGCACGTAAGTTTCGTACGCATTTCACTGGGCTCAAGTTGAACTGCATTTTTGTTTTCACATGAGACGCACTTACGCTGACGTCATCTAATCTATGATATATTTTTGTATGGAAACATACACGAATCTGAGAAGTTCGAGTAATTTGTCCCATATATCAGATACAAAGCGGCGAAGTTTATTTTACACTCAACTAGTACTCTAAAAAGCGAAGTGTTGGGAAATGGTGAATAAAGTATTGACGGTATTTTCATACACTCTACAATATAGATTAACGATATAGAGTTTTTGCTCTCACACGTATGGAGGATTCAATAAAACATAAAATTTGTTTAATCCCTGGTATAGGGGTCTACCTGCACTCCCCCAATGAGATAAATCGGGGGAAAAGATTTGCGGTTCACAGTAATACTTTTCGATCTTATTTTTGCCTCCCAGGCACAGGTGACGAGTAGCAAATAACAGAAATAACAATATTGAATATATTATTTACAAAACACATATATATGTATAAATTATTCACACAAGAACTTTTTTTCAGAGATTATTTGTTTTTAGGTAATATACATATATATATACAGTACACTAGTATTTGCACTCTTCCAACATCATTAGTTCTAGTATTTGCCATATATCTTGCGGATGGAGTTGTTTCTAATATTGCTTGGCTGAAAATTTTATAAAGTAGGGCCCGAAGAAAAAATTGATTGTTTGGTGATATTGTTTGCCATGATTCACATCTATCTTTTCTCATATTATAAGGACGGTCTTTGAGTAAACAAAAGAGCAATATAACACTACATATATGCGTTAACCGATTATGCATGAAATTGTTCATAAAAACCCATATCAAATATTTTTCTTCAATATCTACAATATTTAGATCATAAAATAAAGGAGCAAAGTAAGCATGACCATTTTGCATTATTATTCTAGCCATCCTTTATTAAAGTAATATTATAGGGTATAGGGTTGTCTTGCATGTCCTAACCCAAACTTCCACACCATAAACGAGTTGGATATCATTGTTAAGATTCTCTTTGATGCATAATTCCGCAATCTATAGGGTATGGCATTTTTATTATTATATTTTGTTTTGCCTTGCACATTGGATACAATTTTAATCTGTTATTTTCATGCAAGGATTTTTGTCGATACATATACAAAGCAATAATGTTGATTCTACACAGTCTAATCATGTGTCGTTCATTGACAATTGTCCTGATATTAAAACATATTTTCGTCTATTATCAAAGAACATATATTTAGTTTAGTAACATTGACTTTTAATTTATTGGGATGAATCATGCTGCTTTATTCTTAGATTAGGAATGATTTTTTTTACACATGACCCCTACCTGCTTCGGCCACAAATAATAAATGATAATAAAACAAACAACCGGAATCGGCAAAATAAAATGCAAATGGTTCGAGTTGAAAATTAAATGTTGAAATTTAATCCGTCCGAATATCCAAGAATAATATTTGAACTTACTGTGAACCCTGACTCACAGAAATAAGAATTATGCAAAATGTTCTTTTCCAAAACACACACACCAAATAAAAAATGATAATAATTCAAAAGAAAACCCACACTGAAACGATGAATCTACATGTCTAGATACATATACATAACATCTAGAAAAATCTCGTGAACAAACCTCCTTTTTAGATGCATACATGTACATTTCCGTAGTTGATTTTCATCGGATCAATCGCAACACTTAAGTAAGGCCTGGTCACACCGCCCGAGCGTTGTTGGAGCGGTCGTGGAGCGGAGAGAAAAAAATCATCACCGCTCGCTACCTTTCACCATTTTTGATTTCGATTGTTTTGGGGTATTTTCGATTTTTTTTCTCGATTTTTCCCCAAATTTTGTGAGCGAAATTCGACCCTCTCTCCCTACCGCTCCACGACCGCTCCAACAACGCTCGAGCGTTTTTACCAGGCCTTAAGAAAAACAAAATATGGACCCTAATTCAAGGTATTTACCTATAATGGATATAGTGAACGTGCAAGTTTCTCTATTCCCTGATGGGTCTTCGGCTGTGTAAGAAAGAGGGGTGAGCCCGATGGGAAACAAGCCAGAATTACTCCAGGTGTGTTCCTCGTTAAAAGTCAGTGTAACTTCATTTGAATTATCAGTTGCGTTTGGTGCATTCCACGACACAGTAGCATACATTGTCCCATCCTCCGTGGGTACAGTCATGGATGGCGGGCAACCAGTAATAACCGGATCCTCAGTGTCTGGGGGAAAATTATGATGTGTTGATTATCATCCAAACTATTACATGCATGTAACGATAACAAGGATAGTTCCCTATGACAAGGTGATGGTGATTATGATGATAGGACTTCAAACGGCAACACAAATAGCCATTATCTGGATAACAAGTAGAACAAAAACAATACCTGATTGTATTATATATAAACAAATTAATTGGACTTACATGTATATTCATCATGCTCACGACACACACTAAACACGACCGGATATTACCCGATTTATTGTAACAAATCTCATTTTGCATTCAATTCGAACGGTCCAAGAAATAGAATGACTACATTTGTACTTCGCCATAATGCTAGGAATATTAAGATCATGATTCCGATTTGCTGCAAGACATGTGGTCGGAATAAAGTTAAAATCGTTTTTGTAGCAGCCGACAATGACGCCATAACGATTTGGATTTGAAATTTATACCTTACAGGGAAGCTCGGTTGGGTTTTTTTGCATATAAATGCGTATTTGAGATCTGAGGTCGCTCAGTGAAAAGGACATGCTACTTTGTTTTAATTACAATACCATTTTATGAATATTTTTTTATTCAACATTTTACTAGAAATCTATTTATTCAGCGCGTCCCAGAAAATAAATATCCCTCTGACATTGGACTGAATTCACTAAAAAAATATGAAGGTATTCTTCATCAAATGTACAGGATTACAAAAGCCATGTTATCGGTCTCGCTTAAGTGGTTTTGAACGCACACTCTGTTACGTAACAGTGGTGCATTTCGGCCCATTCCAAGTTTGCAACATTGCTCTATTACCCCCATTGACCTAAGCATGACCGCCTTTTCTACATCCAGGATCTGAGCTGGGACATTTAGCTAATCTGTCCAGGCTCATCAAATCATAACATTGAGCATTTTCTGAAGGGCATGAAACATAAAGAAAAGGGTTTTTTTGGTCGATGGGGGAATTGGTGTAAAAACAACGAAAGAAAATTTGAATAATGGAAGAGAAATAAAAGTTGCATGATAAAGGAAAAAATAGTAGAGTATTACATTTTGCGATTGCGAACATAATCAGTGGAAATCGTCTTTAAATTATGATAACTTAATAATAATAATGATAATAAAATAAATGAAAAAAAATCATAATGAAAATGAAATGCAATTTTTGGAATCGGGCAGGAACAATCATGACCTGTTGCCTCCATTCGTGTGAAATAATCATTATCAAAACAAATAAAGCACTGCCAAGCACTTGTGTTGCCCTTCTAAACATGCTCAAGGTTGTGATATGATACGCCTAGTTAGATCAGGAATTTCCCTGGTCAGATTGTGGATGATCAAAGGGAGTTGGTAGTGCTGGAAAGTGCAGAACATACAACATTACAGCTGGCAAACTTGGAATGGGCGGAGAAGTTTCACTGTTACAAAGATATTGTGTATTCAAAACCGCTAAAGCGGGACCAATGATATGTTTAAACAAGTTAGAACATGAAATAAGCTTCATATTTCCATACATATGCTGATTCAATTTTGGAATTGATTTAGCCGTATGTCAGAGGGACATTGTTTGGGGACACGCTGTATATTACTTTATACAATATTCCTCAGCTCTGCATACTGCTACCCCGCCTTTAGTAAGCGCAGATACTCTATCTAACCAGTTTGCATTCATGGAAATCCTTCCTACCGGCAGTCAATTCTTGCACTGTCGGAGAGTGGCAAATGTAGATAAACGCCTTGCTAAAGAACGCAAATGCCATGGAGGGATTTTAACTCCTAACATGTTTGTTCAAGGACTGGAGTCTTATCCACTGGACCACAAGCTGTTTTTTTTATTCTTCTTGATTTGCATTAATGGTTTAATTTTCATTATTTAGAAGGAAGTAGCGAGGGTAATTCGTTTCATTATTTGATTGTTAGTTAATCGGTACATATCAACATTTGTACATTTCAGATATTTTATTCCCAATAACAAATATATTACCTTTCACGTGTATTTCAAACGAACATATGTCGACCTCTTGATCTAGGCTGTCTGTTACGTTGTACTTAACGATATATATCCCTATATCGAAATCCATGCCGTTCACTGTATTGGACATCGATCCGCCTCGGTATAACCATGATAACGTAAACAGGCTATCATTTCGATTTATAACGGGCATAACAGAAACCAGTGGAGGTAAGTTGTCGGATAGTACAGGTTCGTGCCAAGATACGCGTGCAGTCGCTTTTCCAGGATCCGTAATGACGCTTACACTCAGTGGACAGTAATCAAACAGTGGAGGCTCGTCCTCTACATAAATTGAAAATGATACATAGGAAAATTCAGAACTCAGTCCGTTTATAATTTTCATTTGAATTAATATATGTAAAATGTGGTAAAAATTAAAATTGATTAGTAATAATAATGATACATGTCTGACATTCTAAAAACTGAAGTGTTAAATTAACGCTTGATGTTTCTTGTACAGGTACTGTACTTTTAGTGCTGATTTTCTGGTTCAAATTTGATCAGCACTTGAAGTGCAGTAACTATACAGGGACAATAAGTGCTAAACTAGCGCTTCGTTTTGTAAGTATGGATTATTAACATGAATATATTGCTTACTACGCTTTGCTTTTAAGCACTTTATATTGTATACGAGTTCGGCACATGATCGGAACTTGGTCGTACGATGATTTTTTTTTGCGGGGGGGGGGCAGGACGTGAGCCTTTTTTTTCTGAAATGGCCATGTACAACTTGAAAGTGAGGGAACGAACAAATAAAATAATTAGATGACACAATTATGTAGTTGATTTACGCTTTAAAATCGCATGTATTGAATTAAAAAGAGCTCCTTACAAACATACCAAGCATTTTATTTTCTGAGATATGAGAGGATTTTCATGGTGATTCCGTACACATTTTTAATAAGCTACGCAAATCCCATTGGAACGGGTACTGTAGGAGCGCGATACAACTTGTTGACTGACCGCGATTTCAATGCGCGAGGTCAACCAAACTGTCGTATCGGCCATCTGAACTGCATTGACTTTGCACTTGAAAAGCGATACGACGTTTTGACTGACCGCGAAATCGCGGCAAGGGTCGTTGTATCCTTTATGGCGTTTTTGTATAGGGAAGATCTAAACCGGTCAAACCGAAATTTTAAGCATGTAGCTCTTTTGCGATATTTTATCGGATTCTTAGTTTTGTGTAAAAATAAACATACCAATGTCATGCAATTGTTTGGTCTTTCCAACTATGTATTTATCTAGCAATGAATATGTTGTAAGGCCGGGGAACTAAGTTTGAAAATTATAGTAAACTTTGAAGTCGATTTTCCCTGAAATGGGTTTACACCATCGTATGTGTGAACCGACTGTTCGGAAGACCACCGACGAAGTATTCCCCAGACCTTCAAAATGTGTCCATGTAATATAAGAAGATATTTTGCCAGATATGATGAACTGAAGGTATTATGTTACATAAACTTGAATTTCAGTTACACATACACTGTATCATATGAAATAGAGAGTTATGTTTAAAAAATATTGTGACATGAGGTACCATAATCAGTACCCGGGTACCAAAGTAGAGTCAAATAAACAAAATAACACATTTAGAGACTCGATAATTTAATAATGTTGAAAGGAAATTCTATCCTTTAAAAGTGCTGAATAAATAGGCTATGACATATTCATGATAAATGTTCAGTTAAGGTTTATCAAAGGCATTGAGTATGAACCCGCATGACCCTGATAGAGCATACAGTGCGTATCAAACTTTGAAAAAGTCTCGGGTATTGACAAATATGCAACAGGTGATCCTTTCTTGTGCTAAATGGTACGTTCATTGTCGATGATTTTGCGCTTAAGAAATGATCACCAGTAATTCTGAAAGCCGCCATTAACTTACGAACAGCTTCATGAAATAGTTCCCAGATTGAGATAAAGTTAATGTGCTAGCCTAAACTTGCCATTAATGACAGTTTGATAAGTGTTTAAAAATTGGATCTGAGCATAATTATAAGGCCTATGTCAGGGGCGGAAATCTCTCCCAAAAGGTAGAGGGGACGAGGGTCTGGAAAATTTGACCCAAAAAAAGGCTATTACCTAAAATTTAAGGTCATTTCGACGAAAATAGAATTGACAAGCAAAAAAAAAAAAAAAAAAAAAGGTCATCTCCTCCGAAAACGCACGTTTTATTCACATTTTGAGTGATATATTTCTTAGCATCACCAAAGACCCAAAATAGTAGGGGGGACATTTGATATTATGCCCCCCCCCCTACTATTTTGAGACGTGTCCCTGTCCCCCCTGGGATTTCCGCCCATGGCCTATGTATGTAAGGGTCCAATAAGTTCAGGGTGCTGATTCATTTGTGGCAACGTGTACGCTAACGACGATCACTGACATTATTTTGTAAAGATAAAGTCTACGCCCATGCGTACTCGTATTCCGAAGACGCAAGTAATTAATATTCATATTGACTTCCTGAACTGCGGTGGGAAAAATAATTTCCCGGCCCGGCAACCTATCAGGTTGGCCGGCAGGTTAAATTTACATTATTACATAATACTAACAGTATATTATACAGTACAGTCATAATACATAATTATATTGCTGTTCGATATAGTAATATGACAATAATAACATAAAATATATAAAATAAATTACAAATAAATTCAAACAACGATGGATTTATCCACAAGATAGAGAGAGTGAGAGATAGAGGACAATAGAGGGAAAGAACAAGTGAGAGAGGGGGAGTGAGAGGAATAAACGAGAGAGTAGATAGATAGGAGAAGAAACATTGGAATAATACATTATGATACTGTTCAATACAATAATATATAACAATGTTATGGGAAAGTAAAAACAAGCGATATATATAGATCCGACAAGAGATATCGAGCAGTAGGATACAAAGAGAAATAGAAAGATACATACATAAAGAGAGGGGAGAGCAATAGAAGAACAAGAGGGAAATGTAAAGAGAGCAAGACAGGTCGGAATAATGTATCATTTACTGCACTTAATGCTCTTTGTTTTCTCTCGCTCTCCCCATTTCTCACTTCTTCCTTCCCTCTATATCTTACTGCGTACCACGCCTATGCATCCATCGTTGTTTGATTTTTGTATTGTATTTTAGATGTTTAATGATATTTTTGTTATTTACTGTTTCGAACAGTAATGTAAGAATGCAATATGATTGTAATGCATAATCTACTGTGATTTATCGTCTGTAGTATTGGAGGAATTGAAAGCGAGTCAGCAAAATAAGATCCATTTACCTTGACAAGTATCAGTGTCTGTGTGTACGCTGTATCCCACGGCACATTTTCCCTCAGGACATGCTCCTGTTGTTTTATTACATGATGCATCATCCATGCAATAACATTTATCAATACACTCAGGTCCATAGTAACCGGCTTTACATGTATCAGGAACTGAGAAATTACAAGTGGCAAATAAACAATTAATTAGACATAATAAATATAGTGATTATTATTTACAACCAAGGATATTGAGCGTGCTTCTGCCGTATTAGAGTATTCACACGAGTCTTTCGAGTCTTTCAACAAGCATTTTTTTTCAAACAAGGGACATCGTAGACTCTGTCATTTTTATGTTACTATTTTGTGAAAAAGTAGCGAAAGTTAAAATATCATTACTTTCCTATTTTACATTCGATTTGGATGATTTTCGAGGGCAAGACGCTTGACTGATTTTTCTCTATTAATTCAAATCAATAGTTTTTTTCTGGGGTGGACTTGAGCTTTAAGCTGAAACCAGATTTATTTGTGTTTTCTTTTCTCAGTGGGTTTCGCACAACAGTAAGTGTATATACATGTATTCTGAAATAGGCCGTGATATCTTGATATCTTAATCATTGAAAATCGGATATAAGATAAAAAAAGTTATGATATTTTAGAATTTCGCTCATTTTTCTCAAAGTATTTACATGCACAATTAACTCATATATACTTTAAATCGGAACTACGGTGGGAAAAATAATTTTGCCGGACTTTCCCTTTTTTTACGAAAATGCAAAATTTGACCTTCTGTTTTTGCGCTCCTGTGAGTACTGAGCTGACCGGGCTTGACCCTTAAATTGTCGGTAAACTGAGCAGCAGGTGGGAGGGCACCATCCCTCACCAGGACGTAGCTTGGAATTCCGGTGGTTTACGTGAGTATTTTAAGATCTCTTTGTTGTTTGTATATATCCAAATTGACTGTTCCTGGGCTAGCGTCAATAGAATCTCTGGACGATATTCGTTCAATAGGGCCCCAAGGAAGAACAGCAGTATTTTGTAAATACAGCTGAATTGGGTGACCTTCCGTTATTGTATGTATCTCTCTTGTACATGTTGTTTATTGCATAATTTTTTTTCAATAAAAACAACAACAATAAGTTATTTCAATCATTAGCAAAATAATCAAAATGAACGATTTAAATACGATTTGAAACGTTTTAAAACAATAAAAGCATTTATCTTTGTTAAATGAAAAAAAATAAAGCCCCGTGCGAACAAAATATGATATCTACATCCTGGTGAGGTCTTGTGTCCTACTTGCTGCTCAGTTTACCGACAGTTTAAGAGGCATGCCCGGTCAGCTTAGTACTTACATGAGCTCTAGCGCACAAGGGTAAATTTCAGACGATTTTTTCCCCACCTTACTTCCAACCCAAAGTCAATATGATATAAATATTCATGACTTGTGTCTTTGAAATAAAAGTACGAATGTGCTTTGACCTATTCTTGACGAAATTAATTATGACCGTTTACGTTGCCACGAAAGAATCAACACCCTCAAATTACTGGTGCCCTTACTATGCTTTATGGTTGGATCTATATCTGTCCAAATCTTTAACACTTAAATTGCCATTAATGAAAAGACAAAATTCTATATAAGCAAGGCTTGGGCTAGCCTAGGCAAATTTTATCTCGAATCTGACCCTGAAATGGTTTGATAACTTAGAACTGGTTTATTTTGAACTTTACATTCACTTACATAAGACCAATGAGGGTGGTACACTCTAAATTACAGGGATTTAAAATAAGTCCAGATGGACTGTAGTTAGGGACCAATCGATTTCTGGATTTAGTTTTAATTATAGAGACTTAAAATTCAAATCTCAATTTAAATCTTTCGAGATTTAAAAATTAATCTTAAGGATTCAAACTAAATCAGGAATTTGATTGGTACAGTCCATGTAGACTTATTTTAAATCCCTGTAATTTAGAGTGTAGCCCTGGTTCAACAGGACTAGTCCATATATAAAGCTAGTCCTAGATATAAATGAATTTAGTTTAGATCTAGTCTAGTCTCTACATCATGAAAGACTCTGCTCTACACTGTATGAGCATGGAATGTATTAACGTCAGTGCGCAGAGGATGCGGCTCTACATTATTACAAGTATTGCAATTACAGAGTAAAATCCCTTGATCAAGAAAATGCAGCAGATAGATATGCATCGTCATAACCAAAAATCAAGTTTTTAATTTCTAAACCAATACTACCAACCTCGTTCGTCTAACATTAGTTATTGTAAAATTCGAAATTAACCAGTTCTAATTACACAATAAAATTTGGCGGGCCCAAGCCTCACATTTTGTCTGGTTATTAATGGCAATTTGATAAGTGTTTAAGAATTTGATTTGGATGTAGATCAAAGACCCCTGTTACACCAGATTTCCTAAGTAGTCTTGGGACGCCCCGAGAACATTCTCTGGCGGGTTTCTAATCCGGTGTAAAAGCACAAACCTACCCGAGACCCCATCTGAGCAAACCTATCCCAGACCACCACGCGATGCATTCCTAGACCGGTCTCGGGCGCTCAGAGACTGATTTTGATAATGGGTGTAAACGCACACCTGCCCAAGATTGGATCGGTTATCCAAAAAACAAACACAGCGCGCGCTTGGCGCTCTGCCGAAGCCATCTTGGTCAGCATTGGCAATTCGGTTTAAATGCACAAAAAGTTGTCTTAGGGCGCCCCGATACTCGTCTTAGTGCTCATCTTCTGCGCCCTGGCGTTAATACATTCCATGCTCACACAGTGTATAGCAGAGTTTATCATGATGTAGAGGCTAGACTTGATTATAAGACTAGATTAAAAAGTTGTCTTAGGGCGCCCCGATACTCGTCTTAGGTAGGACATCCGATGTAACAGGGTTCTAAGCCTAATGCCTATGTAAGGTTGCCTGTATTTTGAGGGTGCTGATTCATTCGTGGTAACAGGCAAACGACTACAATCATTTTCCTTTGTTTTTTTTAAGATAAAGTACAAGCCCATGCGTACTCTTATTCCGAAGTCATGAATCTGCATACGTGTAGACTTGGTGTCCAGAACTGCGGTCCTGGCTGCTGGCCGTAAACTGTGTGAGGGTGTAGGCCTGTCAATAACGACAATCTTTATTCATTATTAATAAGAATAATGATGATAATAATGACAATAATATGTTTTATATATATATATATATATATAGCGATTTTTCCATAACAGCTAAAAGTGTTTTACAGCATATTATTACGTGATATTTCGTATTTTGCTTGTAGCATTTCACTAAATTGGTTGTTCCCTGAACCCAACACTTCGTAAATTAGGGGGATGTATACGGATGTACGCAAAACATGATTCGCACCGTGATTACGTGAGTTAACCAAATAAACAC
Organism: Lytechinus variegatus; assembly: GCF_018143015.1. Lineage (NCBI taxonomy): Eukaryota > Metazoa > Echinodermata > Echinoidea > Temnopleuroida > Toxopneustidae > Lytechinus > Lytechinus variegatus. The sequence goes on from NC_054745.1 coordinate 41,486,209, forward strand.
ACATATCCATTCAAATTTACAACACACAATTTTATCCTGTGTTTTATAGTGTGTTTTTTTTTTTTTTTTGGGGGGGGGTAAAAAGTTTGTGCATTAAAATGCGTTTAAAAGAAACATGTTTTAAAACGCATTTAAAACATGTTTGAACACACACCTTTTAAACATACCTACCCTATTTGCATGTTCAGGATACAGATGATTGTGTCATGGTAGAGTTTAAACGTGCAGAACCTTACACATACACATGTATACTGTTTCTTTCAGAACAAACCGTTTTCTCTCAGAAGAGCTAGAATAAGGGACTTACTTTGACAATTGTTCCCTGACCATCCCGGCTGACATCCACCTGTAGTGCATATTCCACTAAAAGGGTCACACGATGATTCATTTGCACAGTGACATGTCTGCGAGCATCCTGCACCGTATGTACCAACAAGACAATCTGAGAGAGAGGGTAATTGGTATTCTTAAGAACAAAACTTTGGCCTGTATTCTTGACAGCAGGTTAAACTTAAACTCAGGTTTATAGGTGTGGCTTAAGTATGGATAGCCAATTGTTACATGAATAACTAACGGTAGAGATAGCATATCTCAGCTCATTTGGCTCTCAAATCATTCATAAATTTCTAGGAAGTATAAGTAAATTATTGTCTTCACCATCGATGAACCAGGAAAGAGAACAGTAAACATAAGAAACATTCATCTTAAGAAAAACAATAATTACTTGGGCTTACCATACTCAAACCACAACTTTAAACCTGAATTTAAGTTAAACCTGACTCCATAGGGTCATTTCATCTTTTTCCTCCGCTTTTCTCCGTTCTCTCTCTCTCTCTTCTCTTTTCCTTCCCTTTCTCATCATACTCTTTGACCTCCTTCTTCTCCATCTACTACTACTTACTACTACTACTTCTACTACTACCCCTCCTCCTTCGTCGCCTCGGTTTATTTCCTATTCGTCTAACATCCATTTGGTTTACTATCACTTCATCTACCCACCTCATGGTCTACTTTCATTTAGTCTAATGCCATTCCGTCTAGTAACATGTTGTTTTAATAGCCATTTAGTCCATACACCATTTGGTCTAACTAAGCCAAAGTGTCAAATGTGCAAAATGAATGAAAAGAAAATGGATATTTGGCCAACTGGTTATCACACGAAATAGTATTGGACGAAATACACAAGATGATGATTGGACCATTGTTTGAATAATTATCCATAGAGACAATTTTAGAGCCCAAATACAAGTGTTATTTTGTTGATGCACTCGACCCACTTAAAAAGTTTGTTGAACTCGCCTAATATTTTTTTCCGAGGTGACACAACATTGAAAATATTGGACGACTAGAAGGGGAATCCCCGACATTTGTAATAATAATAATAATAATAGCGGCATATTTACCCAGGGTAGCCACTTCAGTTCCGAAAACTGTTCTCCCAGCGGACCCTGCTATTATTACCCCGGCTTTAGCACGGCTACCTTGATCGGGCGCTCGAGCATTCGAGGAATTTTTTCCTACCGGGTACCCATTCACCTCACCTGGGTCGAGTGCAGCACAATGTGGATGAGTTCCTTGCTGAAGGAAATTACGCCATGGCTGGGATTCGAACCCACGACCCTCTGTTTCAAAGTCCGAAGACTAATCCACTGGGCCACAACGCTCCATGGTGAGGGGGGGGGGGTAAAATACGCACCACACATCGCGCGCGCATGCAGTTTTCAATGGCAAATGCGCACTCTGCGTCGAACTGTGACTGCAGAGTGATGAACAATTCCTATTAATTTTTTTCTACAGAGGCTGCAGTAAATCTGTAAATGCAGAGAAAACCAACAACTGTTAGGAAGTTCGGAGTTATATTCGCTTTAATTTCATTTTATCCTATAATAATTTAAATATATTTTAGAAATTGAGGCACAGGAAATACTATTTTTTGCATGATAAATCGAGTGCGTAGCTTTAGGACCCCTTCTACATCGGGCGGCGAAATCAAGAGGTGTTCGAAAAACACGACGGGATTTTCGTATTAGTGAGTTTTGTGATATTTTCTACTTGGTTAAGAATGTTTGCCACAAATTAGTGAAATATGATTTGTGGAAATATTAAGATTGGGACAGTTTTTATTGTTTGAAAACAAAGTGCGTAGCTTTAGGTCCCCCTATCATACAGCAGAGTCAGAGTCTCAGGGCGGGAGGGTAAGTTAAAAATTACTTGCTAAAATTCTCTGTATGAATAATAATCATAATACTGGATGTCCCATTTTTCGGTCAATACAAGGAAATATAGGACTCGCTTTGCAAAATATTGGACTCGTCTTCGACTCGTCCAATATTTCCTTGTATTAACCTCAAGGCCATCCAATATTATATAAATATCAAACTCTAGATTTTGGTCAGGATGAAAGCACTATGCAAGGAGCAATACAAGTAAAAGTCGATAGAATCATTAACCATTTTAATAATGCTACTATGCATGAAGTGTAAAACATACTTTTCTAGAACAAGCTTGACGGACACCGTTCACCACAATACTTACCACTATCACATGAAAGGCCTCGGGAACCAACATCACATGAGCATCCATAAGGATCAGGTAGACAAAACAGATAGGTACGACAGCTCGTTGGGAGATTACGATATGAGCAATAAGATTCACAGTCTATTCCAAAATTATTCCCTCCATCATCCCTGCAAACTGAGGAAAAGTTTTAATTGGAAATAACAATATAGGGTATTTATATTGCGCACACATCCACCTTGTTAGGTGCTCAAGGCGCTCCTATATTACCCGGCTAAGCTAGGCGTTCATAGCGCACACAGCTTTTTAAGGAATTAGTTCCTACCGGTACCCATTTACCTCACCTGGGTTGAGTGCAGCACATTGTGGATCAGTTTCTTGCTGAAGAAAATTACGCCATGGCTGGGATTCGAACCCACGACCCTCTGTTTCAAAGTCCGAAGACTAATCCACTGGGCCACAACGCTCCAAATGATGCAGAGAAATATCACATGGTGCATTCCTAAATTTGTACTTCCAATATCAAGGACATCAGTGTTATTTTTTCAAACAACCCTTAAGATTATTCAATTTGTATAAGCCCTATGATAATGCCAGATATACATGTGCTACAAACAAATCATTCCAGCATAATTTAAACGTCCACTTTCCAAAGATATTTCCAAGCCATCTATTGTGTTTAGGACTATAATAAACCATACATTGTCATGTACATGTACATGTACTCTGTCAAAGTACTTACTACTGGATGATGGTTAAAATATGCCTAATAATGCATAATAATAATAATAATAATAATCAATTGATGATGATGATAATGCTGCTGATGATTGAAGGTAATGATGACGACAAGGATGATAGTGAACCATTATTACCGTAATAATATAAACAATAGTGTCGCTGGGGCGAGCACATATAGTACACCCGTCTGTAACGCGACAAATTCAGTTATTGGTCAAGCAAGAACAGTTGAAGGTGGCAACTTAAACTTTGACCTTTTGACCTAAAAATCAATATGCATTATGGAATCCTTGCTAGTATCATTCACACAAAATCATATCACACAGAATAACTTAAACTGAAGTTATTATGTTTAAAGAGACTTTTCGAGGGGAAGATAAAAGCATGTCACTGTGACCTTAACCTTTGACCCTTTGATCTCAAAATCAATAGGCTTTCTTGGATCTATGCTAGTATTTCATACACACTAAATTATATGAGCCTAGCTTCGGCTAAACTGAAGTTATCTTGTCTATATAGAAAACATAAAGGACAGACACCGAGCGTGGTATTATAATGCGACCCGTGGGACAGGCGTATGAAAAATAAATGCTTTTAGTTATTTTTTTTCATTAATACTAACTTTCTAAACAATTTTTTCCTTTGAAGTTGTTCGGGCAGATGCAAATACCAGATTTATCATCACAGACACCACCGTTGTAGCAGTTATCACAGACACCTTGGCATTTAGGTGGACCCCACTTTCCGGCAGGACATTCTAAGTGCAGACACAGAGAAAAAAAACGAAACAAATAGAGAATTAGCAGATGCCATGGGAACACTGCATGGACGAAACAAAGGGAACTGAACCGACGAATTGAATACTCTGTGTTGTGAGAAAATTATGCAAGCTGTGTTTTAGTTATAAAATAATTGAAATAAAGAGCGTCGACCCCCCCCCCCCCCACTACACAAATTGTGTGACAACACCACAGCGCAATTTTTCTATCGTTCCGCTTGCTGACTTCCTTTTTTAAAGTCTTACATATCGCATGTCCTGAAACTAAATTTGAAATACCCAAACTGATGCAAGATTTTATAAAAGTATGTCAGAAGAAAAATGCTCAAAAACGCGCTTTCAAGTGCTACGCAAAGTTAGTTTCGTGTGTATACAAGGTCATTTCAAATTGCATTTTCAACCTAAAATCATACGTGTATGATCAAGTTAACTTTTACTGGTTTGAATTGATAATAATATCAAATTTACGTTATTTGAAAAAAAAGTATCAATTTATTCACACTGTGAAATGTTTTGATTTTCAATAATTATTTAAATATACTATGCCCTTTTTTAATAAGCTGTAAATGACTAAGGCAATTGAGTAGCAAAGTTTCTTTTTAATGAAGATTATTTGTTCTTGATAAAATAATATATAATTACATATATTGAGAGGGACATCATCGAACGAAAATTTTTCGATCTCAATGCTTCCTAGAAATTAAATGTTTGTTTCGTTTCTTAAGGGACTTTGAAATAATTCTAACTGATCTAAGTGATTAGAAATAATAAGATGCAGATTACCCCTGACGATAAGTCTGGCGATTCCTCCTCTGTTTTGATCTCTCTCGCCATCATAGTAGATCTCATAAAACCCTTGGTCTGATATCCGGATTGGGTTTGGGAAGCTGATATTGGTCTGACCTTCAAATTGTGTAAGAACATCACCACCATCTTTCCTCCATGTGATACTTCCATCATCATCAGGTTGGTATCGATCAGTCATTGAGATCACTACTCCTGTGTCATCCACACTGACTGTCTTTGTAAACACTCCATCACTTGGTATGAACTTAGCTGTTAAAATGAAAAAAAAAAACGCTCATGAATATTGAATCATTAAAATGATCGTTATGTCGTATCCTCAATGCACCATGATGCAGCTTTATTCTCAGATACAGTAACCCTTCATGCAATTATTTAAGATAAATCAAATGCTTTTAACTGAACGAGTAAAAAAAAACCGGGACCACTTTTAATTATGCACGGCATTTAAAAAAAATAGCAGGAATATTATTAAGAAAAATCAAAATACTGCGAGAGTATGAACGAGAGAGGTTTAGACCTAAAATCACCGATTTTTTAAGAGAAAATTGTAGCAAACACTATACAACATATGTCCTGAACGAATATTTTTCTCAACAAGAGTGTCGCTAAGGCGAGCGAGCACATAACACGCCCGCCTGTAACACGGAAAATCGAGTTATTTGTCCAGCAAGAAGAGTGAACTTCACACAGCAAAAACTGTGGTGTTAACCGGTGTACATAGAGGACCACACCAGTTATTTTACAACGGTGTTATATTGACAGTGTTAGTTTTACACCGATTTGTGTCATCACAACACCTTTGGTTGTTACATTTACAATCTGGTGTTATGTTCAATCTCTTGGGTGTAATTTTAACACCTCAGGGTGTGGTCCTCTATCAACACCAACTGGTGTCAGTTTTAACACCACAGTTTTTACAGTGCACATTTTACCTTCTGACCTGAACATCAATAGAATTGCTTGGATCTATAATAATAATATTAATAATAATAAACATAAATTCATATAGCGCAGCTTTAATATGGATATATTCAGCTGCGCTTGTTCACAGTTCGTTTTTACTTATGTCTACACAGCATATTTTCTTAACTAAAGAGATATGTTTTTAATTTTGATTTGAAGAGAACCAAGGATGGAGAGCTTCTTATATCAATTGGCAGGCTATTCCATAGTTTGGGGCAGCAAGTGCAAATGCACGATCCCCAAGTATGACTTTTGTTTTGTGAAATTGGATCTGAAAAAATAATTTATCTGTGGAACTTCGCAGGCTTCGACTGTGTGATTGGGTTTTAAGTATGAGTAATTCTGTAATGTAATGTGGGGCTTGAGCGATTAATGATTTTTATACAATTGATAGAATTTTGAATGAAATTCTTTGACGTACAGGCAACCAGTGGAGTTCTCTCAGAAGAGGTGTATATGGAAGTAAACTTTGGGACACGGTAGATAAGTCTTGCACATGAATTTTGGACTCTTTGCTATTATCATACACGCCAAATTATATGAGCTTTGGTTGAGTTAAATTAAAGTTATCGCGTTTACAAGGACTTCAGAAGGGTGAGATGAAAACATGTCAGTGTGGCCTTCACCTTTGACCTTTTCACATCAAAGTTTTCACAAAAAAGGGTGGAAACACGATCTTACCATCACTTCTCTGGAAAAATGTAGTGACCCTTGTTACATCTCCACAAGCCGAAGTAGCCTCACAGTAGAAGGGACCAAAACCGTTTGTATGCCAATAATCCCCATAATCAGAGAACTTAACAATCTTTATTTGTGCATTGTTAGGGTGACTTCTGTATGGTGGTGGTAATATACTGGTTGTTATGGGCGCAGATCGTCCAAATGATAATGATGCATCCGCATGCTGTACACTGCGGTAGCATTGGTACCATACATCACTGGAGGTCTCGATTGATGTATATTCCTTGGTGAGCACTGTGATACGAACCACCTCACCTGCAAATTAATATGGAGATTACCGGTAAACATAATTTCAATTTCAATTGAAACAGTCGACTTTAAATGTAAAAGACAGCAGTTGCAGCAAACAAATCATCTTTAGAATCAAGGTGAAATGCCGTCATATTATCTTAGATCTAGTTTTAGTTCTGGTATATTGAAATGAAATAAACTGTCCGAAATCAGGAAATCTTAGCTATTAAAACGGGCAATTCTTGTGATCACTAATAATATAAAGAACACATATTTGGGACAGTGTATTTATACTGTTCGGAGAAAATTCCCGACGGTTTATTTTGTAATCATTTCGCTTATTTCTCAGCAACCAGTACACATTTTCATTAAAAGTCATTTGGCGTGTTTTTTTTTTGTATTCATGCATACAAACACTTGGGGCAATTCTATTGGAAAACGTTTAAACTCGTTTTTAGATCGTTACCACAACTGATATTTCTGATATTTATTTTCAAGAAAGCTTTTGATCTGATTGATCACGATTTTACTTTAATAGTCCTAGAATCGATAGGCGTAGGTCAATTTCAATTTTAGTTAGTTCACTTCCATCAAACAAAAACAAATTGTATACCATATATAAACATAAGTATTTGTATCCGTTGCAAAGAAACAAAACAATAATGCATATGTTGTGAAAAACACTTACAAAATTTGGGCAACACATTGGAGGTTTCAAATAAGTATACTATTTTTCAATAGAAACTAAATTAAGATGGAAATGGAGGGACCCACTCAAAAGCAATGCTTGTACAATGTGGGTCCCTCAAAAAAATAGATAACAAAACCAATAACAAAGTACAAATACAGGCATATGTAATCAAATGAGAAAAAAATAAATGAGAGAGAAATAATACTCACAAAATAAAATCCCCCCCCCCCCCGAAAAAGAAAAAAAAAGAAAGGGAGAATGCCCTGAGAAGATGGATGGGTGCTGCTGAACGTAGGTAGAACACATGCCATTGTGGACTCAAGCAAACTTGATTCAATGATGTGTATAAAGGGAGAAAAAAAATATATAAAACGACCTGGAAAGAATATAATGCGCGAAAGATGTGATTGATGCCGTGAATAAATAAGCGGTAAGAAGGCGGCTAAGCGGACAGGAGAGAAAGAGAAAATAGATGAGAGGATAGACACAAATAATGCATGAGGTTCAAAACCGAGCACAACTGAGAAGGACTTGCGTCTGTTTTTTTTTTTTCAATTAAAAAAAGATGATTTATGTTTTAATTATAGTCTTTATAGTAAAAATGATGACTTGACAGAGATGATGAATTAGATTGAATTTGAGGATACATTATAAGATTTTAATAAAGATAATTTGAATTTAGTCTTAAAAGAGTTCAAAGATTTTGCAGTTATAACATTATGAAGTGACTTCCATAACATCGGTCCCTTATATATAAATGTGTTCTGAGCCAGCAAAGTTCTTAAAAGTGGTAAATGGAATTCACCCAATCGCCTAGTTGGATAGTTATGAATGGATTGATTTTTTGGAAACATTGAATTAAATCCATTTGGGGAGGTTGTTGTTGCTATAATTGTACATAAACTGACCGAGATTAAACAATTATAAGTCTTTAATTTTCAATATTTTATGTTAAAAATATTGGGTCAGTATGAGACAAATATGCTGTGTGACATATGACACGAAAAGACTTCTCTTGTAATAGGAGTAATTTGTCTAAGAGTGTTTCATGTGTGTTGCCCCACGCTAAAATTCCACAATTTAAATAAGGCAATATAAGGGATGAATATAATGTAAGCAGGGACGACAATGGTAAACAAAATTTAAGCTTGTTAATTATACCAAGGTTGCGTGAAATAGTTTTACATATGTTATCTATGTGGAATTTCCATGAGAGCTTATTATCGACTGTTATTCCAAGAAACTTAATAGGTCCAATGTTGATCAAGTGGGTCACAACATTTTATCGGGACATTGAAGGATGTGTGCTGAAAAAAGGCCAATCTAAAGGTTATATCTTATATCCATGACATAAGACAAGCGGATCAATTAACACCTTATTTTTTCTGATTGTAATGGAAATATTACCATTACGTATAAGAAGAAAAAACAATCATTTGAATCGAAGCTCTCAAATATGTAGACGCAAATTATAATGGTTCCATTTGCACACACCTATCAGGACTATGCGGTACGATTGATACTAAATAGTGTGTCAGAGCGATTGTTAAGGACAAAATCTAAGGCCTGAGTACAACATCCTTATTTTTTTTTCTTGTTTGTCATAGTAATCTTGCCGTGTGTAAAAAAAAATATTTATGTGCAATGGACCTGACTTTATTTTTCAAAATATACATCAAGTCTAATTTGTTTGCATAACATTTATTGCAACGGTCTGGCTCCTTCGTACTGTTAAGAAAACAATTGTTCGAATTTAAATGAATACGAGGAGATGCAAGATTCAATGAATCAGATCAAGATCAGATTCAATACAGCGTATCCCACAAATATATGCTGATGGCTATTCCATGAGTACAGTTTGAAAGTTACCAATTTACAATGTACGTATTCTTTTTGTCGTTGAAAAGCATATTTTTTAAGCCGGATTAGATTGCATGCAATATGGTCCTTTGAACACAGAGATACGAGCTGTTTATTTTCCGAATTCATCGGGAAACCTCTCAATCCATCTTTTGCATTGAGTAGTTTGTGTAGTTAGACTCAGCTGATTTTTCTTTTTCAGGGGAGCAAATTAACATTCTTATTTTACTTTAATTTTCCTTTTCCGTAAGACACGATGTATGTATTATTTGCTGTATTTATAGTTTGTGAACGATTTTTTTTAATGAACTTTTTCTTAATAAGAGTCTGAGGACAATTTTTATGTTTTTAATCATTGAACATGACATTAACATAATTGAATTGAATTGAATAATCAATGGTGAATGAATTACTTACCGCAAGATACGGGAGATAAAGATTGGGCGATAAAGACGGCAACAAGTATCAACTTTGACCAAACACATCTCTCCATATCTGAAGATCAGAATCAATACTTCCCTGCATATGAAAAAAAGACAATGTATAATTATGCAATCACAGTTACATACCGAGCGTCGTAGTTCAGTGGTAGAGCGCCTCTACCATGCGCATGAGGTTGAGGGTTCGTTCCCTGGCCAAGTCATACCAAAGGCTTGTTGAAATTAGACTTATTCCCTTCTTATCAGGGGCTCGCGCTCTTGAGAATGTAGATAGTAAAGTTTTACAGGACCCGTTTAGCAATCAGCTAATTGTCGGAGTTACTACCCAGGGTAAATAAAATTGTTTGTTTTCATCATAACAACTGTTTTTAAAATAATAATAATATTAGACATTTGTATAACGCCATCTAATTAGAAACAATCTATTCCGAGGCGCATAGTTGTTATTATTACAGTCAGACCGCAGGTCAATATGCTAATGAGCAAAAAGGCCAGATTCATCCAAATCATCTCGTGGCTGAATACGCCTCCTTGCAAAATCTCGTGATTCATGAGATTTTCTTTCTCTAAAATTTTACCTGATTTAACCTCAAGTTAAATGAAATATTATTGCACCATCAGATAGAGTAAAAGTTACTCTTTCATATTGGTTATTTAGTTTGTATACAATATTTTGTTAAAAAAGTAAATTTCTGGCCTGAAAATGTGCCTCAAAACTGAGTTTTCTTCCTCTGTTTTCTTTTGCATTTTTTTTTTTTTTGAGCCTCAATGATATCTATATCACCACAAAGCTGAACTTCTGTACTTTCTCACAATGCCACTCTTGATTTGCGGCACCTTTTAATCGGGTCAAGATCACACTTTTCCCACCAAGGTACAAGTCGAGATTTCTGAAATTTTGCACTTGCATGAAATCCAGAGTTCTGATTGGCTGGATAAGGTTCACAGAACAACAGGCGCGGGTATCTGAGGAGATTACCACATGGGAAGTGTGACCTTCCCACGAACCAAGGATCTGAGACTGTTGGAATTTGCCATTGTGTGGTCTCTTTCACCAATCAGAGTGCAGTATCCTTGTTTTCAAACTGCCTTATGTACTTGGCAAATGAAAAGTGTTATCTTAACCCGATTAAACCAATTCTTATTTTGTAACCTATATCATTTCAAAGCATACATATCTAGCTTTATCATGATATGAAAATCATTTGGGCTCAAACAAAAATAAAGTGTGAAAATAGCAGCTTTTGTCAAGTAAAAATATTTATTTTGTATAGCATGTTTTAGATCAAAATTTTAACCCATATTACAAAATCTTTGAATAAATCCAAACATATGAAATGAAAGAATGATTCTTCTTCTTTACAATGGTACCAACTTTATGAAATTCGATGGACAATTAGAGCAGCAATGACCGAATGAAAAGAGGTGTTTTGGTCCGCATCAAGCTCATTAAATATGTAAAACATCTCAAGTCATGAATATCACTTGGATGAAAGAAGCCACTTTCTTGGGACCTGCAGTCTGACTGATTATTATTATAATCATTATCATTATTATCTGTATTATTATCATTAACCCGGCTTTTGCTCAAAGTGCCTTTAAGCGCTCATGCATTGAAGGAATTAATCCTGCCGTGTACACATTCACCTCACCTGGGTCGAGTGCAGCACAATGTGGATACATTTCTTGCTGAATGATGAATATAATAGACGAGATGCCGAAGCTTGTCATCCACGCAAGATATCATTAGCAGTGTGAATTTGAAGATTCAATCCCCTTTTTTTAACAGAGGTGCTACATACCTATGAGATTTGGTTGCCCTTCGTAATTCCAAAGATTCGTTATTCCGAAGGCTCGCAATTCCGAAACACTTAAATTGACTATACCTCGATGTTCGTTAATCCGAACATTTGTCGCATTATTCCGAAGGTTCATCAGTCCAAAAACGAAATAAGGTTCGTTATTCCGAAGGTTCATGAGTCCGAAAACGAAATAAGATTCGTTATTCTGAAGGTTTGCTAGTTCGAAAACGAAATAAGGTTCCTTGTTCCGAAGATTCATTAATCCCAAAAGAACATAAGGTTCGCAAATCCGAAAACAAAATAAGGTTCTTGAAAAAAAAATATAATCGGTGGCGATGCCGGAAAACCGGAAGGTGAGCATGGTCGAGGGGGGGGGCACCATTGTTGTTCAATTGTTATGAGGATGGGGATGCTGCAAGAAGGGCGACGGAGTGGTTTCTAATTATAGCAAGATGTATATTTATTTTAGCTTTATTTTTCGCGAGCGAGTGTAACGAGTGGTTTAGAACAAAAAAAAAATCAAAGCTGATCTTGAAAAACTCATTTTTGTCTATTACTGTTAAAAGCGTGTGCTTGGGAGGTCTTGCTAGCATGCTATCAAGTCTAATTTCCACTTTGTCTAATTTCAATTGGTCTAATGACCACTTGGCTATTAGCTAAAGTTTCTATTGACCAGTTGGGCTAATCGTTAATTGGTCTATTTTTCACTTCGTCTTTTTTCATATGGTCTAATGATCGTTAGGTCTAATTCAAAATTGATCTAATAATAATAATAATAATATAGGGTATTTATATTGCGCACATATCCGCCTTGTTAGGTGCTCAAGGCGCTCCTATATTACCCGGCTATGCAAGGCGTTCATAGCGCACACAGCTTTTTAAGGAATTACTTCCTACCGGTACCCATTTACCTCACCTGGGTTGAGTGCAGCACATTGTGGATCAATTTCTTGCTGAAGGAAATTACGCCATGGCTGGGATTCGAACCCACGACCCTCTGTTTCAAAGTCCGAAGACTAATCCACTGGGCCACAACGCTCCACATGTCTATTTAGTACAATATAAATTATCATTCATTACGATTTATTATTTTGATCTAAAACTTGCAATTATGGTCATGAATAACTAAATGCTACATGCATTGATCAGTTAATACATGTCGTCAGGAGCCGGAGCGGTAAGGCCGGCCGGGGTAGGGCTTGTGGCGGGCGCAAGTCTTCTCCTTTAGGAATACTGATGATGAGATCATCGAATGAATTATTTTAAACAAATACAATTTCTATGATTTGGTCTATAACGATAATATCAATGATGCTGAAAATTATATCATATTCATAATCATTACATCACCCCATAAACAATATTCAAATTATTGGGTTAACAATAGGTTGGGGACCTTGTAGGTTGTAGGGTTTCATCAGAATAACATCATTATGAGGAATAGAACGAAAATGTAATTGATTGTGTGGATACGTATGTGATAAACATATTTATGTCCCTTTTATAATCATTGTTATGCACCATTACGGACGATACTTGACCTTGATTGAAAAAAAAATGCAAAAAATTAAGTAGTTTGAGGATTCCAAAAGTTACAAAGCCATCTGGGGTCCGTTGCAGAAAGAGTTGCGTTTAAACGCAAGTCAAAAAATCAATCGCAAGTCCCAAATGCGCGCTGTTGATTGGTTGAAAATCAAGTTGCGCATGATTTTTAGAGCTGCGATTGATTGCAACTCTTTCTGCAACGGGACCCAGATCATATAATTTGAAGAAAAAGGTTTTCATTATTCATCGTCTGGTTCTTTTTCTATTCTCCTTTTTTCCGTTTCTTCTCCTTTTTTTTCTTCTTCTTCTTCGTCTTCTCATTATTTGTTCGCCTCCTTCTTGTTGTTGTTTTTCTTCATGTCTTTGTTCGTACTTTTCTTCTTTTACTTCTTCTTCTTCTTCGTTTAGTTATTCTTCTTATTCAAGTTGTTTAATGTAGGGGTTCTTCTTTTAACCTTTATCATTCTAATTTCGTCTTATTTTTTCGCTTGTTATCATTTTTATTTCCTTTCTCCATCCGCTCTCATTTTTCATTTTCATTTAAGAAAATGGAAAGGCCTAACATAAGGCCTAGAACGGACAACATGCAATGCAATATCAAATTTCCACCATGTTAAGGTTCAAAAATGAAAAAGAAAAACACAACGTGAATAAACTGTGCGTGTAATGGCGTAATGTGAATCACAGAGCAAACCATTATCCCAAATGGAAATTAGAGAATTTGGAAATAAACGCAATTTATGTGTTACACTCTAGAAATCAGACGAACTGGATTAGACGAGAGGAAATTTGACGAAGTGGAAACTAGCCGAAATGGAATTTAGACCAACTGCAATATAGAACAAATGAATAATAGACCAAGTGAGATTAGACGAACTGGTTTTAGACCAAGTGAGATTAGACGAACTGGTTTTAGACCAATTGATATTGGACTAACCGAATATTACACGAACTAGTATTAGACCAAATGCAGTTAGACCTAGTGAAAATAAAATACTTTAGACGAAATGGCAATTAAACCAAGTGACGATTAGCTCAACTGGGCATTACTCAAAAATATATAAAACCAAGTGGTAATTATAACCGACTGACTATTAAACCAAGTGGTCATTAGTGGCATATCCCGGGGGGGCCACTTCCATTCACGAGTGGATACCATGCGCGACCATGGGGTCTCGAAAAGCACCCTAAACACGTAATTTCCATATTCTGAAAATGCACCCCTTAACAAGTATTGGCGTGTGAAACCCTATCCTTAACAAGTATGCGGGAAACAAAACGATACTCTTGGCAAATATTCCCTGAAATGAACCCCTAAACAAGTAGTAGAAGTACAGGAATGTTTTATTGTTAGGGGTCCTTCGGTCGTCAGCTTTACGTTATTTGGTTAAGTACGACCCCACCTTCTACACCTCGCGCAAATCGGACTCTAAACACGAAGTGTTGGGACAAAAAGGACATCCTTTATAAAACATTTTAATTTTGTTTTATCATCCCCGCAAATTCGACCCTAAACACGTAATTTTCCTAGCGAAATAGATACCCTTTTTTCATTATTTCTGTGTTTTTGACACCCTTATCACGTTACGTACGTAACGTGCCCTATCGTGAAAAAGACATCCTTTTTACGTGTTTTTTTGGTCGCGCATGGTATCCACTCGTCAATGTAAGTGGCCCCCCGGGTGGCATATGCAGACCTCTTTAGTGACCTAATGCGCCACAAAAGTAGAGTGGCCAGATCGAGCAAAAGTGAGACTTGCGCGCAAGAAAAGAAACCGTTATAATAGGAAAATAAACAAAACTGGAAAGACTTTATCATGTAATTTGGAACATGATTATATCTTTTATTCTTCATTTCCTTTCCAATACTTTCCTTTGATTTTGTTTTGTCATAAATTTTTAAGGGGACTGTGACTATGACTTAAACCAGTGAACTACTTTCCAAGTGCAAAATGTATGCACAACAAAGAAAATGGGGTTGGTGCGGATGCTCTTATTTAAATAATAAAATGTTGTTTTGATTTTCCATTGGTTTGGATTTTTGAAAAAAATGCGAAGGTAATTTTTAAAGGAAAATTGCTGGATATAATTAGTTATGTAGTTGTTTATTTCATTTCTATCACCCCGTTTGAAAATCAAAATAAATTAAGAGACATTTGATTTATCAGGAACAATGTGTTTTTTTTCTTTAATCATTTGTTGAAAATATAACATAATGGATCGTCTGTTGATACATAAATTACATTTACACTTTACAGCCTTCAAATGGGGCAAAGAGTTATCGCACAGCTCCTAAGAACTAGAAAGAAAAAATTATACGCTTCATTTAGATCTTCAATAAAAAAATACCAGACCAGCCGTGCATGATAGAAATTAATGAGAAGTGACTAAAGATACATTCCAGTTGTGGTAACAATCTAAAAATGACCTTGAATTAAATAAATGAAATTACCACCAAATTGCTTGAATGTATACGAAAAAACATGTTCCTAACACTTGTGGAAGAAAATTCGTAATTGCTGAGAAATCAGCAAAATAAGCACGGAATTCCATTTGCAAGCAATATTAATACACTGTCCCACATGTGTCTTGTCTGTGTTAGTTATCATCATTCTTTCTTTTCTTGTGCGCCTCGGAATAGAAAACTTCTAGATAGATGGCGCTATATAAATGCCTATTATTATTATTATTATTAAGTTTCCTTTAATGTGCTAGAGCTACATGTATATTCATATTTTGTTATTTCATCTTGATATAAAAGACTTTCTCATTGACATAATTTTTTATGCAACTACCAAGACTTCTGTCTTTTTCCCCGTTTAAAGGGGAAGTTTACCCTGAAGAAAAGTTTATTGTAAAAATAGCAGAAAAATTAATAAAAAATATTGGTGAAGGTTTGAGGATAATCCGTCAAAGATTAAGAAAGTTATTAGAATTCAAAGTTTTGGATTTGTGACGTCATATGCGAGCAGCATTCCCTACATAGCGAATGGTAAAAAAATCAAAGAAATGTCATTTTCTCACAAAATTGAAAATGGTTTCTACAGTGCCTTTTGTATATCAATAGACAAATCACTTCACACCCGATCATAGATAGAAAACAAAATAAAGTCATCAGGAACCATACAAAATTTGAAATTCATTGATTTTTTACCATTCGCTATGTAGGAATGCTGCTCGCATATGACGTCACAAATCCAAAACTTTGAATTCTAATAACTTTCTTAATCTTTAACGGATTTTCCTCAAACCTTCACCAATATTTTTTATTAATTTTTCTGCTATTTTTAAAATAAACTTTTCTTCAGGGTGAACTTCCCCTTTAAAGTTATCATCTGAAAATATCGTGTTTTTAAGTTTGTTTTGGGTTGACCTTTTTTACTTTAGATTAAAAAAAAATGAATACAGGAAAATAGTCAAATATAATTATCATTACAGTATAAACACTATTATTTGATATTTTACCACAGGGATTGACAAAAAAAATACCGATGCACAAAAGTGAAGTAGCTGATACACCATCGATTACAAAACCAGCCTGGATTACTAACTAATCTGCTACCCTTAATGATAACATTTTTGGTAATGTTACTCCTTTACCCGAGTCAGGAATTATTTTGTCTGATATCTCAGACCATTCTTCGATCTTTAAGAGACCCGTTTACGTTAACAAATTATCATTTCCCGCAGCAAAATTCCTAAGAGTAATACCTAATAATATAGCAAGATAAAAATACTGTCAATAATATATTCATTACAAGTTTTATCACACGATGAAATAGACACGTACCATTAGTCAATGAATGTTATAATGATATAAAAAGCTCCAAGACTGGATTGGATATCAAAATCAACATTACAGTCGATAAATCACGAAACAATTTGTACGCCGATAAAATAAATCGTTCAGAGAAGTCGCATCGCAAATGCATTATGTATAAAAAAAACAGAAATTCAAACCAATTGATCATGGAAAAATACACTCTAAAAAATGAAGTGCTAATTCAGCTCTTAAAGAGCGTGTATAGTGACTGCACTTCGGAGTGCTGATTTTTCTCGTTCAAATTTGAACTAGACAAATCAGCACTCCGAATTGCAGTCACTATACACGCTCTTTAAGAGCTGAATTAGCACTTCATTTTTAGAGTGTATAACAATCTTGAATAAGCATGACGTACATAACCCGCTAAAAAGTATAAAACACGATCATGTCGAAATCCACGATTCTTTAGGGATAGCTGACATATTCAATCAGTTTTTTTTACAGATCGGAAAAAAAATTGACAACAATACACCAATTTACCGATTTCCTTCATCGACCAAATCCGAATTCTCCGTTTTCTATTTCCATTTCGTAGGAATGAAATAATGTAAACAGTGAAAAACTGAAAACGAAGCACCGTGTTATTGATACTATTTTCTGAAAGAATGCTTAATATAATTTCTATTGAAAAATAGTATACATATTTAAAACCTACAATGTGTTGCCCAAATTGTCGAAGTGTTTTTTCACAACATTATGTATCATTAATTTTGTTTGCAACGGATACAAATATTTATGTTTATATATGGTATTCAATTTGTTTTTGTTTGATGGAAGTGAAATAAATAAATTTGAATTTGAATTTTTGAATATAGAATATACCGTTGATCCATTAATACACATATTCAATCATTCTTTAAATAATGCCGTCATTCCAGACAACATGCAAATGTCTAAAATAATACCAATGTACAAAGCAAAGGAAAATCAATGAATAATGCATGTAACTATGGAGCGATATCTTTATTGCCTGCTGTATCAAAGGTTTTGGAACGGGTGATATGTACAAGATCAATTTTGTTGAAGACATAATTTCTAAAAAAAGAAAGCCTTAATATGTTATTTTTGTCATAATCAGAAATCACTTACAAAGGGCTTTGCTCAACTTAATCACCTAAACACATAATGACTTCAACGCAGATGATAATCTCATGGCAAAAATATCCGTTTGCACCAAGATACCCATTTTAACCGCATACATTCGTAATTCCGAAGCTTCGTTATTCCGAATGTTCGGATATTCCGAAGGTTCGTTATTCCGAATGTTCGTATTTCCGAAGGTTCGTTATTCCAAAGGTTCGTGAGTCCGAAAACGAAATGAGGTTCGTAATTCCGAAGGTTTGTTAGTCCGAAAACAAAGTGAGGTTCGAAATTCCGCAGGTTCGTTAATCCGAAAATGAAATGAGGCTGTAATTCCGAAGGTTCGTTATTCCGAGAACGTAATGATTAATGAATCTTATTTCGGACTAACTAACCTTCGGAACAACGAACCTTATTTCGTTTCCGGATTAACGAACATTCGGAACAACGAACCTTATTTCGTTTTCGGACTAACGAACCTTATTTCGTTTTCGGACTAACGAACCTTCGGAATAACGCCACAAATGTTCGGATTAACGAACCCCTTTACGTTTTCGGATAAACGAACATCGAGGTATGGACAATTTACGTGTTTCGGAATTACAATTACGTAGTGTAACCATTTTAAGACATAAGTGCCCTTTTTGGCATTGCCCCCCCCCCAATGCCTTTTTCATTTTCATAGTAATTGGGACTGGAACTGTGTTTCTACCCCCTCTCCCCTCCACCGCGCTTGCCCTTTCGGTTTTCTGGGCTAATTACAATTTTTTTCGGAATAACGAGCCTTATTTCGTTTTCGGGCGTTCGGAATTAGGAAACTCATTTCGTTTTCGGACAAAGGAACCTTCGGAATAACGAACTCTATTGTTTTTCGAACTAACGAACCTTCGGAAATACGGACTGTTACCATATTCGTATTATCGTTAAATAGCATTTACTATAAATAGCTAGCTAAATTTAATGTAATATGGTACGTTGAAAACAGAAATATGATTTTTCTTTCAGATTGACCTGGAAAACCATCCAACTTTTGCATTATGCCGGGGGTTCAGCTTAAATTTATCTATTCCAGGGGAGCAAGTCAACATTTCTATTTCATTTTATTACTTTTTATTATTATTATCATTTTTAATAATGAATGAATTACTTTGCAAGGAAATGGGTGATAAAGATTGAGAGAAAAAAAACAGCGACGAGTAACAACTTTGATCAAAGACATGTACAGTGTATTGATATTTGAAGATCAGATTCCATGCTCCCTTGCAAGACAGTGTGTAATAATATTAATAGTAATAATAATATGAAGAATAATAGCAACGTCATATTAAATAGTAGTAGTAGTAATAGTAGAAGTAATAGTAGTAGTAGAAGTAGTAGTAGTAGTAGTAGTAGTAGTAGTAGTAGTAGTAGTAGTAGTAGTAGTAATAGTAGTAGTAAAATGGTATTTATTAAATGCATCATTTATTAGCCCAATTGCTGAATTACAAGAAGTTTACTTAGTTTGATTACACATTTATATGTACATTTCAACAACAAAGTTCAATGATATAATAAAAAAAAAGAGAATAAGAATTAGATTAAAAAAGAAGAAAGGTAGAAATGGGGGAGACGGTGGGAGGAGGAAATAAAAGCTAAAAATATCGAGGAAGGGAAGTAATAGTAGTAGAAGTATTTATTGTCCGTATAACCCCCCCAAAAAAAAAAAATAAATAAATAAATAAAAATCCAAAACGGATGGATAGCCGATTTTCAGTTTAGTCGACTTGACTATACCGTTCTTTCATGTGGTCCATATACAATACAAAGTAAAACGTAAACACATATGGAGAAGCATAACGTATGACGTAAATCAAACAAAATAACAAAAAGTGGCATGATATATGCTGTTACTAATAAGAAAAGATCATAATATTAAATAGTTTGGCAAGACTTTACACTAAATATTTTATAAAATGAATGAATGAAATGGATAAGGAGGAGAAAGGATAAAATTGCTTATCTAAACAATAGTGAATCCTATGGTGAAGAGGTGGGAATGAGACAAATTTGAAATAGTGGATAAGTAGAAGAAGATATTGAAGGAAAGACGCACTGTGAGTAGGTAAGACAAGGAAAAGAAAGGGGTGCTTGACAAGGAGGGGATATACAGCAGAGAAATTAGTGGGACATTTTTGCTTCACTCCAAAAATGACGTTATAAAATCACATAATAATCAGGATAAAAAGCAAATTGCACAATTAGAAGCACAGTGGAATATGAAAGACAGAACAGCTATAGGGAAGAAGGAAATAAGGTTGGATGGGGAAAAGAGAGAGATGAAACATCAAGCATACATAAGGAATGAATTTTTTTACGGAAATGAGAAAAATAAAGTTGAAATTTGCCTGCATGTCCATATGTGAAGAAACACAAACCTACTTTTGTGTGTGTGTGTGTGTGTGTGTAAATCATGCAACCATGGTATTGTAAATTATTGAAAGGATCATTAAAGGTGGTAAAATTTGATATATTTATTCAAGGGAGAAGACATTCCTAGACATCAAAGTATGGAATTAAATAGATAACAAAATAAAAGTTATAAACTTTCAATTTGAATTACACTTTTATGTATACTCGGATCTTGAGTATATCATTACTTTATTATGTTCAAGTAGGAAATAATTGGTTAACATTTAGTAGGTCAACTAGGTAGAGCATAGAACTATTAGGATAACGGTTTTTTGTATGGAAGCTTCAAAGCGCCACCCAGATGTATGACAAGATCTCGGGTATCGTATTTTCTTCATCCTGTTTGAGAGATGAGCAGATGACAACATATCGGATCTCGTCATGTCTACATCATGTGGAAGAGATAATTAGACGACAAGATTTCTTACATATTCATGTATACACCATGTGGGGAAGATAATCAATTAGTCAGATCACAGATCTAGTTATGTCTACATCCTGTGGGGGGACTCATGACTATAAAATGCACTAGATCATAGTATCCGTTGATGAAATTTAGAAGAAAGAGAAGAAAAAGGCAAAGCTAGAACGACAGTTAAGCCCGGTGAAATGTGATAGCTGAAAATTATGGAACAGCGGTTTGTTCTCCGCTCTCTATTCTTCAATCCCAGATCCGGCCTTTGTGCTCAGTCAGGGCCCTGGGAATGTTTTTCTCTGCCCCTCTCTCTCTCTCTCTCTCTTTAATAAGGGGGTGCTGGTATATTTCCGGCAACAGGCCATCCCCCCAAACAAAATAGATAAATAAATAAAAATATACACCGTACAATGCTGCTTATAAAGATATCTACAAGATTTCCAGGGGTGCTGCCTATGGTGATAATAAACGTAGCTCCCCAACACCCTGCTGCCCAAACAATAATGAAATGAAAATTAAATGAAAATTAAGTCATTTTGGAGAAAAGATTAAATCAACTTGCGATCTTCGTTTTAGTACGAGAAATATGCAGTATGTTTAGTCTGTTTATGACTTCTTTAGTAACCGAATGGGCCACAAAAGTAGAGGGGCCAGATATACCACATTGAGCAAAAGTTCTTAAAACATGCTAGTGAGAGAAAATTGTGCGCAAGGAAAATAAACCGTTTTGATATTTAAAAAAAATCACCCCGAAAAATTAGATAGATTTTATCATAGTTACTATTGAGAACTTCAGCTTATATTTCACTAACCATTTCCTTTCCTCCTATTTTCGTTTCTTTTCTATTATTGTTTCTGGCGATTTTTTTTAGGGGCTATGACTATTACCCAAGCACCCCATCCCCATTGCTACGCCAGTGAACCACTTTCCATGAGTTTTTTTTTTGCATAGCAAACAACATGATGCTAAGTTGATGCACCAAAATCTAGTTTATAGATGATGTTTCGACTGAAGTGAAGAAAAATTGCTAAACTCAAGCTGAATTTATTTGGAAGAAAATGACACTACAGAAATAATTCTGTAGTTCCTTTTTTGTCACTCGTTTTGATGATCGAAATACATAGACGTCTAATTTATCAGTAAAAACGCTTTTCGTTAAACATTGATTGAAAATATGACATAATCAATCGTCTATGGAAACAATTATTACATTTTCGATTTACAGACTTCTAAAGGGGCAAGTGATTTTTGCACAGCTAGTTAAACTTACAAAGAAACACATTAAATGCCTCATTTGGCTTTTCAATGTCAAAATACAGACCATTCATGCATGCTCAAAATTGATGAGAAGTGATTATTGTTAAATTGCATTTGTGGTAACGATCTCAAAATGACCTTGACAGAATCCATAAATATAGTGTTTGTAGGTATACAAAACAAATATATGCCAAATAGCTCGGGAGGAAAATGCGTAATTGCAAAGAAATGAGGCATGGAATTCCATGAAATGTTGGTTTTTTCCCTAGCAATAATAATAGACTGGTTTTGTTTTGCCAGTGATGATCAGGATTATCGATTTTGAGCTAAGAATTAATTATTTCAAAAATGATTCTAAGTTTTCATTAATATACTAGCTAATATTCTGAAAAAATAATCTTCATTTAAAAGACTTTCGTATGAAGTAATTGTTAGCTACATCTACTGTGGGTTTTTTTACCTTTAAAGTTATTATTTGGTCATTTTGTTTTTCAAATTTTTGCTTCGGGTTTGTTTTGTTCCTAGTGAAATAATGGACAGTGGTCATATATATCACAGTATATAACACTATTTTTATAATTATTTTTTTAATAAAGAGATTGGCAAAAACATTGCCGATGCATGAAAATGAAGTAGCTGATACACGAGGGCTATAAAGGAATATAAAAATAAAAAAGTTTCTTGAGGTTATGACGATTTCCTTCAGGACTCGAGTTACTGATAAGATATAAAATATGCTTTCACTCAGTATTTGAGACACGAGAAAGAGAATTCAGTGATTTGGAAATAAGGATTATTCCTTTTATGGATATTTATCGGTATATTGCCATTTCGTCTACTGCCCTTTTCCCCACTATCGCATGGTCTGATATCATTTCGTCAACCATTAGTGAACTATCAACATAGTCCAACAACCATTTCGTCTAATTACCATATCGTCTAATAGCCAGTTGGTCTAATAGCCGTTTCGTTTATCATTAGCCTGATTGTATTTTTTTTGAATTGGTCCAATATCCACTTTTTCCAATATTATTACTTCTATATATTATTTTTTGTTCTACTCTCATTTCGTCCATGTCTTATTTGGTCTCACTTCAGTTGGTTCACTATCACTATGTCTAAACCCATTTCGGCTAACAATCAATTGGTATCGTTACAATGGGTACAATCACCAACTCGTCCAATAGGCATATTCATATCATCTTATAACCATAAATGTCTCCTGGCACCGGACGTCTACAGTGACTATATGTATCAGTGCCGAATTGTTGCAGTGCTACTCCTGATTTGTGGTTCAGATAATAAAAAAATTACTATCCACCGATAGGGCATAGGCAGATCTAGGGAAAGGCCCACCCCCCCCCCCCCCCGCATAAAATAAAGGAATGGGAATGAAAGAAAAGGGAAAAGAAGGGGAAAGAGAGGAGGGAAAATGGGGAAAATAAGAGGAGACAGAAGATTGAATAAAATAGGGTGAGGTGAAGATTTTGATTTTTTTTAATATTCATGTCTCAAAAGAGGCACGATAGCTTAGTCGGTGAAGTGAGGGTCTCTGAATCCGGTGACACGGATTTGATTCCTAATTGGTGCCCCTTGGTAAGGCATAATAGTCATTATGTATACCTGGTCCCTTGGAAAGGATCTAAAGCCGTCGGTCCTCTGGTTGCTTGCTTACAAGCATTCATGCTTTATTAGCAACCATGTAAAGAAATCACCAGGTACTATTATATAAAGGCTACAATTTTCGTTCGCGCTTCGCGTTTGCATACACATCCATTTAAGAATTTTTATGCATGGTGCTTAAAAAGTGCTTAAAGGTCAAGTCCACCTCAGGAAAATGTTTTGAATCAATAGAGAAAAATCAGGCAAGCACAATGCAGAAAATTTCATCAAAGTCGGATGTAAAATGGGAAAGTTATGACATTTCAAAGTTTCGCTTATTTTTTATAAAATAGTCAGTTACATCCAAATGAGAGAGTCGATGATGTCACTCACAATTTCTTTCTTTTATTGTTCGAATTATACAATATTTCAGTTTTTACGAATTTGACGATTAGGACCTCCTTGCCTGAGGCACACAATTAAAATAATGAAATTGCACGTGTTCAGGGAAGAATGAAACTTCATTTCACATGACAATGACGAGAAATTAAAAAATATTTCATATTTAATAATACATAGAAAATAGTGAGTGAATTATGTCATCAGTTCCTAATTTGCATACCAACCAAGATGTGCATATGACTGTTTTTTTATGAAGCGAAGCTTTAAAAATGACATTACTTTCTTATTTTACATCCTATTTGGATGAAATTTTCAGTGTTATGCTTGTTGAATTTTTCTCTTTTTATTCAAATCAAGTTTTTGTTGGGGTGGACTTGTCCTTTAAATTTACCTCTTTTTGAACTGGAATATGAAGTATATTTAGCTCGCCCTTCGCTCTCGCTTTATATTTTAATGTTTCTTTTTCAGTTCTGTTTTGCTTTGCAAAGTGTACATCGATAAGTATTACTAACATTGCTCTTACTACAGTATTACGAAGTTAAATTTATGCACGTGTGTCAAATTAGGTAATGAAACTCAGTTCTGGAGTTGGCCTTACATACAAGCATTGCTTATTTTCGGCAGCCCCTCCGATTTACTCTAAAAAAAAACCCATTTAATTCAGCTTGATGTCATCAAATGTGTTTATCAAATCTATAGGCCTTAGTATGTTTTATAGGATGCTATGTTTTGTTATAATTTTATTTTTATGATATGTTCATTATATACAACACTGTGAAACGGAAAACAGTAAATAAAGTGAAATGATTAAAACATGTATTAAAAATGCCTAAATTCTAGGTCTAAATCTAAAAAACGCACACTCAAGTTTATTGAGAAAGGCAGCTTGTTCTATATATTTACAACGTCCTTGAATTATTGGAAGATAAATTTGTTCATCGCTTACAATTCATAATCATATGCTTTAAAAACTACAGAAATTTGCAATAAAGGGATGCTTGTGGCTGGAAATTATATGGATGTAGACATTGCTTCACTGTAACCGTGTTCGTCAATACAGTGTAGGTAAATTACTCCGATATCTCTATATGATATTTGGCTAACTTCAGCAAAACATTTATTAACCATAGAATTGGGAAAAAATAATGAGCAACATTTTAATAAATCAATTGACGAGATTGTGTCAGGTCTTCCTTGATACTCATTTTGTTTTCTTTTTCAGAAACTTTCTAGCACCTAAGCACCGATTACATTGTTTCAGGCTCTGTAGGAGCAAAACTTTTACAATTACAAGTAAGCCCTTTTCATATAACTAGTAAGGCTTCAATTGCGTGCAGAAAATAATCGCATCAGCGTAATAACTATACACCATTTTCATTGTCAAGATATTGACGCGGAGTTTTGTTATAATTGGCAGTGTGATTATGATAATGATAATGATGATGATAATGATCATGATCATCATAATCATCATCATCGTCCTCATTAATATTGTCTAAATTTGTATACACTGCTCAAATTTTTTTTTGTCCTAACGACCTGGTAAAAAAAATTGACAAATTAATGATGAACTTTCTTTGGGGATCCAAAATTCACAAAGTAAAAAGAACTATGGTAATTAATGATTTGTCAAATGGTGGATTAAATATGTTAGATCTAGGTATACAGTTAAACAGTTTTAATAAAGTTAAGATGGCTTTTCAAATATTTCGATGACACTAAATCAAAATGGAAATGGATGTTTGATTATTGGTTTGATAAATTAGGTGGAAGCTTTATTTTAAGAAATTGTAAGTGTGATCCACAATATATCCTGTCATTGAAAACGATTCAAAAGTTTTATCGTGATATAGTTTGTGTCTATTTTACTTTTAAAAGAAAAATTGCTTAAGGAAAAGAAAAAAATAATATCAAGTGCAGAGATTTGCAAAGAATTGTTATGGTTTAACAACAATATCAGACATAATGGAAGGATGTTGTTATTTAGGAACTGGATACGGTCAAATATTTTGTTCATAGGTGATCTGGTATCTAAGAATACCGTTCTTACTGTAAATAAATCAAAAGAAAAGTTAGTCAATCTTGATGGACAATGGTTGTCAGAATATGCAGTTTGTATAATGTCAATACCAAAAATGTGGAGAGAACAACTAAAAGAAAATAACCTTGCTTTGTTTAGAAAATTTAAAAATTCAATTTTGAATGATGAATAATGTATGCCATCTGTAAATACATTGCTTAATTGTAACTCTAGAGTAAAACAAATTTATCAAGAGATGTTGCAATTAAATGTTGAAAGATCAAGGGCCGAATTATTTTGGAGAGAAATTTTAGATGAAGAAAATAAGAATTCTTGGTTGTTTACATGGACACTGAAACTCAAAAGTATTCAAGATAATGCCATAGCCAACTTTAATTTCAATTTTATGTATAATTTATTACCTACTCTCTGTAACTTAAAAAATTGAATTTAAGAAACACTAATATTTGTAGTGAGTGCAATAAGTTGAGTGATTTATTTCATTTGTTTTGGTTGTGTATAGAGGTTGATAAGTTTTGGAAATACGTAGAAGCACTCATAAGAAAATGTTTAATTCAAAATTTTCGTTTGAAGCCTCAGCATATTGTTTACGGTCTAAGAAAAGAAAAAGGAAAAGAAATTAATTTAATTTTGAATTATGCATTATATTCTATTTACAAATGTTACAAAATAACATTAGTTACAATGAAAAAGATGAAGTTTTATGATTTGAAAATTATGTTCATATATGTTGAGAAAAAAAGATACGATATTGAGAAAGGTAAACGAACGGAAAATTTGTATATGAATATGAGCAAATGGAATCTAATATTGAATAATTTGTAAAATTTTTGTTTGTGTACATATGTATTTTTATTCAATAAGACTTATTTTGAAAATATCCGTAGAACGAAAAGTAGAGGAATAATAGCAATATAGCTATGTGAAACTACTTGCTATAGTGGAACTCGCTTTGTCCAATATCTAAGAACCACAAGCAGATGAAACCTAATTCTTGGTTGAAAAATGGGTCTAAAAATGTGCACGCATGTAAATTTAGGTAAAATCACCCTTTAACTCTACAAATGTTTTAAAGTAAACATTTCAAAGTAAACATTTCAAGTAAAAAAGATTACCTGCCCGTAAAAAAACATATGAATAGACACCAAAACCAGAGAAAAGACCACCAAATAAAGAAGTTGTGGCCAAAACTGTGATTGGGGGAGGGAGGGGGGCTGGCGGCTATTTCGGATTTTGGCCCGGCACACTTTTTTCTCGGACCCGAGACAAAAAATATTGTCATTTCATGTTGAGATACATTACAAGGAATAGATAAAAACTGTTGCCATATTAAATTGACAAAAACAGTATACACATGAATAGTCCACTCCTAATAAAAAAGTACTTCAACTTTTTATAGCATCTTACCTGTCACGGACCTACTCGATAAGCATAACTCAAAACTCCAGCCAGCAAAAACAGTTCAAACTCAAAAGAAGAAGTCGCAGCTAGCAAAAATGTCCCCTGTTCCTCAGCTCCAGATTCGAGATTCTAAAACAGTGTGCAGTTGGACGCCAAATAAATATCGTTACACATCAACAGACACCTATGGTAGTGTCGTGTTGAAAGTCAATATTAACCTGAGATTCACTTTTAGTCGATTTTTATATATATATATCATATCAATAAAAAATAATTTTAATATCTATCCGTACAGCTTGAACAACCATCGTAGTGTGTGCTATAACTATGGTGAACCATATTATAAATCAGAACTCGGGTCTTGCGTGCTGGTTGATAAATGATTGTACCGATGCTCCTATGAACAGCTTTTGATCTGAAGCTTTCAGACAGCTGGATTATTTTGTTTCCTTCCAGAATTTTCACCAGGATAGAAAAAATAAATCAGTCAAACAATGCATCGGTCAAGATCCCATTTGAAAATAGGTTGGTCATAATAATCATTTCTAGGTTAAGAACCTATTTTCGAACGATGCAGAATGACAAAAAGTCAGAAAACCAAATTCCTGGTAGATTATAAACTTTAGTTTGATTTATTTTAACACATTAACTTATAGGACGTTGGTTTTGGTCAATCTTTTTCGTCTCTCATCGCCTTTTCACACGGTAAGAAAATTATCGTAA
Organism: Lytechinus variegatus; assembly: GCF_018143015.1. Lineage (NCBI taxonomy): Eukaryota > Metazoa > Echinodermata > Echinoidea > Temnopleuroida > Toxopneustidae > Lytechinus > Lytechinus variegatus. Next base: position 41,514,518 of record NC_054745.1, read on the forward strand.
TTTGAATGATTCCAGTGAAATATAACGTCGGCGATCATCCAAACCGCCGTATCAGCCAATATTGGTCAAAAATATCGATTTTGAGATTTTTGCAGAAAATTAAAGTACAAGTCCTACTCTATTTATGACTAAATTTATGGGCAGCAATTTATCTTATTTTTAAGATATGAGAGGATTTTAAACGGCGGTGCCATACATTTTTGTTTAATAAAATGCGAAAATCCAATTAGGAAACTTGTACCGTAACAGAACGATACGACATTTTGACTGACCGCGATTTCAATACGCGCGGTCAGCCAAACTGTCGTATCGGCTACCTACACTGCATTGATTTTGCACATGAAAAGCGATACGACGTTTTGACTGACCGCGCGCATTGAAATCGCGGTCAGGGTTGTTGTATTCCCTATGGCGTTTTTGTAAGGGGAAATGTAAACCGCTCTAACCGAAATTACAAGCATGTAGCTCTTTTGCGATTTTTTTTTCTGATCCTTGCTTTTGTGTAAAAATAAGGATACCATTGTCAAGTAATTGTCTTGGTCTTTCCAACCATGTATTTTTCTAGCAATGAATATGTTTTACGGCTGGGGAAGTAAATGTGAAATTTAGGGTAAACTTTGAAGTCGATTTTCTCTGAAATGGGTTTGCACCGTCGTATGTGTGATACGACAGTTCGGAAGACCGCCGACGATAAGGCTAATGGCAAATATTTTTAGCACGTGTAAAACCAAACTAGAATCACCAACGCTAGTCACATTCACGAATGCAAAATCTTCTATGGAGGTGTATTCCAGTTAAGTTTCTCTCAAATTATAGTATGAATTTTAAGTGTGAATTCTTGAACTTAAAAACGTATTTGTCTTTTTTGTCTGTTAAAATATTGGCGTATTACAACTGACACTGACTGATGTTCTCAAGACTCCACATAGGACAATATCCTGAATACACCCTATGGATTTGGCAAAGGTGTAATAAGTATTGCAAAACGCCAATATGTGTTGAAGTAACACCAACAGCTGACACCAGATCGAAATTACAGGTGCTGTTCTCTCTTGAACATCACAATATTTGTTGTGCAAAGAAAGGAAGACAAAAGTAAAGAGGCGCAGTATGATACAATCATACGTCTTCAAAGCTTTTTCTTAAAGGACAGGTTTACCCCCAACAAAAATTTGATTTGAATAAAAAAGACAAAATCAACAAGCATAACACTGAAAATTTCATCAAAATCGGATGTAAAATAAGAAAGTTATGACATTTTAAAGTTTTGCTTCATTTCACAGAAGAGTTATATACACATCTCGGTCGGTATGCAAATGAGGACTGATGACATCACTCACTCACTATTTCTTTTGTATCTTATTATATGAAATATTCTTATTTTCTTGTCATTGTCATGTGAAAAAAAGTTTCATTCCTCCCTGAACACGTGAAATTCCATTATTTTAATATTTTGTGCTTCAGGCAAGGAGGTCCTAATCGTCAAATTTGTAAAACTTGAAATATTGTATAATTCAAACAATAAAAACAAAAGAAATAGTGAGTGAGTGACATCATCGACTCTCTCATTTGGATATAACTGGCTCGTTTATATAACTATTTTGTTGAAAATAAGCAAAACTTTGAAATGTCATAACTTTCTTATTTTGCATCCGATTTTGATGAAATCTTCAGCATTGTGCTTGTCTGATTTTTCTCCATTGATTCAAGTCAACATTTTTCTGAGGTGGACTTGACCTTTAAGCTGTCAAAATTTCGTAAAAAATAGATTATTATTTTAAACATGATTCAAGGTGTTTGCCCTTGCTGACGGCTTCTTAGAACATATATCTTAATCGTCAGGAAATTCTGCCCCTCATTATTTAAGGCTAATTACGCCACTTACGAGCCATACAATAATGATAGGAAAAATAATAACATCTTGGTTCCACAGTTCTTAAGTATTAGAAAATAATGTGATTAATTAAGTGTATATTTACTTGTCAACCAATAGTTTGCTCGATCCATGCCAGTATGGTCTTAGTCCAGGCCAATCATCTCTCACTGCTTTGTTAAATATTACTGATGATTTGCTAACAAAATTGATCAAGGCAATTTTATTGTAAACCGTTACTATACACAAGCGCAAGGAATTTAATTTAAACTCGCCTATATTATTGTTAAAGAAAAAAAAATACTTTACTTTGGACTCAACCAGGACGCAGTAAAAATGGTTTCGCGTATGGTAGGCAGCAATCAACGGTATCAGTGGTAACATGTCGGTTATTCATACTGTAGAAAGTGGAGTGCCCAAGGGGAGTATTTTTTGCCCCCTCCCTTTTATTATCACTCTGAATGATTTTGTCAGATCTGAAGAACAATGTCCCTCTCTTTGCATGCAGATAATACATGTATGTGCTTTGCATCTGCAGAGCTCAGAGATTTAGAAATTACCATAAACAGACATCTAAAGTTAATTTCTAGATGGTTCTCAATTAACTATTGATCAACATTTTGTTATGACGATCTACTAAATGCTTCGTCTATTTGATATTATAAAAACACAATGCAAAATTGAAAAAAAAATGTCTTGTCTCATAATGATGGACAGCTCGCTAATGTGGAGTCCAAGTTGACAGTGCTTGGAAATAGGGTTTCGGAGACATATTATTCCTTAAAATACATTCGATTTTATATATTAAAAAATGAAACAGCTCTTGCGCAGAACTATGGATGCATAACCTGGATAAATGAAAATAAACATGATTAAAGCCAAGTAATGCGTTATCAAGTTCTACAAAACAGGCCTGGCGCTTGGTACCCGCTGACCAGTGCGAGCAAGCACCGCGCGCCGTGATTGGCCGATGCTGCCGGCCTGATGAATGGGTTACCTACCTTCTGACGGCATACGGCATCTACCGTTCACAGCGTGTCGCAGCCTGACACAAGCGCGGATGCTGATAAGCCGGCTGCACCGGCCAATTACAGCGCGCGGTGGTCGCAGAAGCGGGCACTAAGCTCCAGCGCGGAGCCTGATTGGCCGACGGCATCGGCCAATCACAGCGCGGCTCACACTCAAGTCGATCCAGACAATAGCGTGGAGCCGGGAGCGCCGGGCACGCCCGTTAAGGCCCTAAACCGCAAATTGCACCTAAACCGCAAATTGCCGCCTAAGCATGTAGAATATTAACAAGGACCGTGCGCGCGTAAGAGGCGTGAACACAGAGGGCGGCAAACATAAATCGCAGAAGGATAGAGGTTGAAGAGTGAGGAATTAGAACTAGGGCGCTGATCTCATTTTTATGAGCAATGTTGTTGATACACGTATTTATTTATTTATATATTTATTTAAATATTTTACCAGGGTGCTCATTCAACATAAAGTTGGTCTCCCATGGGGCCCTAAAAGGCTATCATTATTGTTCTTCTTGTTTGTTGGTTTTGGACTTTTGGTTATGGCGGGAGTTGGGCAACTTGGGCTGTACATAGTGCCGGGTTTTGGTTTTTTTTTTTTTTTTTGGTGTTTTTTTGTGTATCCCTAATTCTCCCCTAGTATAATCTAACGCCTGCAGATTTAAACAAAGGAAAAGGAAAAGGGAAGAAATAAAAGGGAGAAAGTAAAGAAAGAATCACTATATTTTTTTTTTATATTTATTATAATCTTTTTAAAACTTTAATACAAATGTTACGAGGGTAATGAAGCAATGTACTCATATTACTATAGTCATAATCAGTACGAAATAGTAGTAGTAGTAGTAGTCGGAGTAGCAGTAGTAGAAGTAGTAGTAGCAGTAAGAGTAGTATAGTAGTAGTAGTTTTAGTAGTAGTAGTAGTAGTAGGAGTAGTAGTACGAGTAGGAGTAGTAGTAGTAGTAGTAGTAGCAGTAGTAGAGTAGTAGTAGTAGTATAGGAGTAGGAGTAGTAGTAGTAGTGGTAGTAGTAGTAGTAGTAATAGTAGCTTATTTTCAAAAATTTTCAAACTTTGATAATAAATGTTACCAGGGGAGTGAAACCACTCATCCAAGGTCCTTCGTTATCATTGGTATAATCATTATCATTATAGTCACAATAATTATCATTATTGGCAGCAAGAGTAGTAGTAGCAGTAGTAGTATCCGGGGGGGGGGGGGCACTCAGTATATAATGCATAGTGGGTATGTGCCGCGGAGGGGACCCCCATTTTCACACTCAAATTTCCGTTCCAAGGCATAGCATTTTTGCCTTGTTGAGAAAAAGAACAAAGAAAGCCGCTCCAAGGCATAGCATTTTCTTCTTATCGAGAAAAAATGAAGAGAGAAATCCGCTCCAAAGCTTCGCAAATTTTTCGTTACGCCGCTCCGATCGATCGCATTGAATGAGCAGCAATTTTTGTGAAAAGCGGCCGCAGAGCTCCCCGGCGGAGGCCGCGCTAGCTGCATCATGCACGCATGACCATTCCATAGGGATGCATACGCACTCACACGCTGGCGATCCGTTCCAAGGACCCCCGTTTTCACAAACATTTGTCGTTCTGAAGCCCGTTCAGAGGACCCTCCTTTTTACATTAAGCTCGCTCCAAGGCCTCCGTTTTTTGTTTCGCCCGCGGCACACCCCTACCACTTTTTGGTCAAGTGCCCCCCCCCCCCCGGAGTAGTATAGTTCTAGTAGTAGTAGTAGTAGTAGAAGTAGTAGTAGTAATTTATAGTTTATTTAGTTACAATGAGTGCATTGCTATTGAGTAAACAAGACTAAACTTTTTTCTACAAGCTTAGACGGCGATTTGCGGTTTAGGTGCAATTTGCGGTTTAGGGCCTTAACACACGCCTGCCCCTCACCGACGCGATACAACCCGTGCGCAGCAGCGTCTTTGCTCATATCATTGCATGACGAAGTATAGCAACTTGCAGACGAAATGTCACTTTCATGGCTTTACCACTACATTTGATATATCGACTTCTACTTAATCAAACAATTTTTTGATACATAAACTACAGTGCGTATCAGTAACAACTTTACGCTTTCAAAGAGTCCTGGCAGTCTAAAATGATACATCATGCCAAAAATGTTTTACATATTATTTTGGGATTCTGATCTCATCTATTCAAATAAAAGTAAAAAAATGACAAAACGTAAGGGTTGAGTGAGGACTGTCCTTTTGTGTAAAGCTCACAGAAATTGGTTTGCACATAATTGCTAAACCTGTATTCTGCGTTAATGAAATAAGGACAAAAACAAACTGGGCCTTGCGGTGCATTTCTCGTGGTGCATTTTCTTTTGCATTTTCAGCAGACTTGAGTTAAACAAATACATTTTAAAATTTTGTCACAACTTTGCTACCCATGTTAACGTTTTAAACCTAGGAAAGCAAAAACCCACCTGGGTCTGAGGACAAAATTTGAATTTAAACTAACGTTTATTTCAGACATCTCCACAATGTTTAAAAATATATATCATTTCAGTTAGGTTTATATCACTCTTTTTATGTATTAAGAAGGAAAATCAAGCCTAGGCAGTTTCATGAAAAGTGATTCACTACTAGAAAAAAAATCACTAGAAAAAAAATCATTACGATGACCTCCGTTTCTGGGGGAGGATGCGCATTAGTGCTTGATTTAAGTGTTTTGCGCAAGGAAACAAGTTAATTATTCAAATCGATCTTTTTACCTAAATTCATTTTGCTCTCATTAATTACCGTCTACTTTTCTCATTTTAACTATTTGCAAGTTCTGCACAAATCATTTTTAACGAACTTATGAAAATTAAATCGTGCTCACAGAAGGACAGAGATTTTTTCGATAGTTATTACGGCATTCACTTAAAAAGATATGTACCTAATGTGTAAATTTGGAAAAGCTTCAGGCGATGGCAAAGATAACTTTTAAAATACATATTTTTCAGTGTATGTTTTAAATACGCGCTGTACACACTAAGAAATTGTTGAAACCGAAATGAAAACTTTTAGCGTCCTTAAACGGTGCAATCTTGCACTCTAAGTTGAAAAACGTGCATAAATTGTATTATTATCTGTACCATTAACATGATTAATGCTCGTTAGCACCTAAAAGGAGCAAAATCATACATTTTTTAGGCTTATAGTACTTGACATTTATGACGGTTCTGAAAAAAAAAGGATCCTTGGAGGATGATTATTAGAGCTAAATTGCACCCTTAAAGGTGCACAAATGAGCAGAATTGCAATTATTAGCACCCGTTAGGATGCTGCTATTGTACCACCCAACGGCTTATTATGTGAACCCTTAATTCTTAGTGTACAACTAAATAAAATTGTCAAATCATTACATAATACACGATCAACAAGCACGTCTATTAGTGTGAAGAAATTTGTACATATCTTTCAACTACTGAACATAAAAAATGCATATACAAGCACTTTTACGTACAGTGTATCCTTTACTACTATTTGTTTGACGGTTAAGAAAAAAAAAACACCGGGTGTAGATTGTCGAATCCACTGTGCTGAGTTTCTAATCCTTCTCAGCACGTATCTGATATCTCGATCACTGAAAATGAATAATATAATAGTCCGGTAAACTTAAGAAAAAAAAACGTTTTTTTATAACGCATTAACGAAAATATACCTGTTTCAACGGAGTCTGGGATCGTCGAGGAGAAGACAACAGTTATTTCGACAATATGCACTGTCCTCGACGTACCATCCGATACTCATTCATGCTACATCAGCAATAGCGCCACCTTAGACGAAGGTATGACAAAGCCTATACCCTATCAAGCGAAAGCTTGCAAAAAACAGGTACTTTCTCGTAATTGTGCAATAACGATTTTTTTCTCTCTCTCTCATTTTCCTTGATCCAATTCTGGATTACATAGTATTTTGCTTGAAGGTTTGCATGGTGGCATGTACAATCGCTGATGAGGTTTACGGTACACTGTGTTCAGGAGACAGTCAACCTGCCAAAACGTCGAGTCTCTCTACTGCTCCTATTCATCATCTTTACTCGCCGACTCAAGGTAGCATCTCCTCATCCATCCTACTACTGAAACTGTCTTCAACTCACCAGTCTCTTCTGGTTTACAGTCCTTTTCAGGACTATATTCAAGAAAGATTACTCTACTCTCAAATTTCCACATTCTCGCCTATCCATTTCTTTTCATCTTCTATCCACCGTTTCTATAACACTCCACATGGTGTAAACCACATCAGCGATTGCATCATATTTGTTTATATCAAACTGTCTCATACCGATCCTTGATATGTCTAAAAAGAAGGTACGAGCGCTTTGTTGCTTTAAAGTCCTTTTGAATTAGTTTCACATTTAACCTGTTATTGATAAATGCGAAAAATATTTCGCTTTCTCAGCTCTCCTTTTCTGAATTTTATGTAATTTAGTTTTACCTCTCGGCAAAAAATAATATCTATACATTTTTCACTGATCTATTGTATATAATTTGATTCCTACAAATATTATAGCGCTTTCTGTTTTATTTATTGAGGGCGCAAAAATGTTCATTTTCTACACCAAGTAAGAAATATAGTTTAATAAGTAGATCAAAACTCATTAGCTTTGCTAACATGGCAAGGTTGAAAAAGCAGCAAAAATGTATACAGTATGTGTTATAAAATAATAAGAAGCCTATATTCGTATTTTGTTTCATCCTTTAGAATAGAAAAAAGAAGTCTAAGATTAAAAAGTGTATAGGAAAAAAATCCCATTTTGTTTTTTAAAAGTCCAAAAACTTGTCAGAATTGTTAAAATTTTGTAGGGTACTGTTTCCGCTTTATTTAATGAATCACGAATAGTTATGGCTACTTTAAGTTATATCTCTTTGAAAATTTGATGTATATTTGGAGTATATGTGGAGCGTTGAGGCCCAGTGGATTAGTCTTCGGACTTTGAAACAGAGGGTCGAATCCCAGCCATGGCGTAATTTCCTTCAGCAAGAAACTGATCCACAATGTGCTGCACTCAACCCAGGTGAGGTAAATGGGTACCGGTAGGAAGTAATTCCTTAAGAAGCTGTATGCGCTATGAACGCTAGCTTGGCCAGGTAATATAGGAGCGCCCTGAGCACCTAACAAGGTGGATATGTGCGCAATATAAATATCCTTTATTATTATTATTATTTCTTTTTTATGAAATAATTTTTCTGCCGTTAATAGGTGCATTAGCATTTTAATGAATATTTAAAAAAAATTGTAATCTTTCGTAATAGAAACATGTATTTCTTCGAACCTTTTAATTGTGTTTCTTGCGAGTATACTTAAAGCAGCATGACTGAAACTCATTAAAAATTGAATTAAGCAGTTAACCGGTATGTACTCAGATTATCAAGTACAGAACAGTTAGCATGAGGTATCAATAGTATGTTCATGTTGTTTATTTTACTATCATCAAACCCATGTGGAAAACTTAGTTAAATGGTATTGTACGGCGAGTCTAAAACATTTTTTGTACGAGCTAGATACGGGTGGCTTGAATAAAACTGTATAAAACGGCTGTTTTCAACTTACTACACGGACGCCGTAGAGCAAATGGAAATGAGGTACAACTTTCATTCCCCTCGGCTCGAAACCCTACCTCTATTTCCAACCAATTCCCATCATAACCGTCGGGGTTCGGTGAAATCATTGTTCGACTTTTCTAGTAGCTCGAACCGATTCGTGAACCTGGTCATTTCTTCGTTCATTGCCATTTCAACATCCTTTTTCAACTATTTACTCGATGGAACTGAGGAATTCATCACCTTTAAGGTAATCATTGGTTGCCGTAACAGAAAGAACACACACCCAAAAATGCAGCCCATTCATATTATCAGAGTTCAAGTTCGGCAATGGAATAAATCATGAGCATGATGAAATGTAATTAAGGTTGATTAGAAAAAAAATTCAATGCAATCGTGAGGTTTGGTCCTGATGATTACGAAGCATAATGTAAAATGTTATCATGAGGATAGACTGTTGATTGTAGATGAGTGATTATGAAGACTTAATGGTAAATTTTTTTGAGGATTGACTGTTGATTGTAGATGGATGATTATGAAAACTTAATGCAAAATTTTGATATTGTAATTGGCTGTTGATTATAGATTGACCTTCAGGCCTAGCACAAATTGCAGATTAGTTTATGTATTATATTGCGTTATGGTTTCTGCAAATGCAATATGTTCGGTATCCGTTGATAATCATTGTTCACATACGCCAACTGAACCCTACCACACGCAAAACAATGTATTCAAACCATCATACTGCAAATACGCACTAAAAATGAGTATGATAAAATGGAACATGAAAAGGAAGTTGATCAGTGCAATCAAGGCCAAAATAAACCTTAGAAACTATTAAGGTTTATGTAAATAGAGCTTTATGATACAGATTACAAGTAAAGACTGTGAGTGCATGTGGGTCTGAGGCGTCCCATTAAATCGTCCAAATGACAGCGAAATTATATCTGAGATCCAATAAAAAAAATTGATTTATTTTTTCTCAAAGAATTATGCTAATATATATACAAATTGTTCTGCAGAGTATGTGTTTCGATATTCATTCACTAATGCAGAAAAAAAAACTAAAAGAAAAAATGAATGGTTATCCTCATCAGCTAATCCGCACATGCAGTTCATTTCATATACTCCATATCATAGCATTACACCTAGACGCTTTGGGTGATTTGAAGCTGGAAACATACTTAGCCGCCTTTATAAAATTCATTTTCAAAGAGTGTCATATTGCCTTTATTATTGTGAATTTTGTATTGCTTTGTAATTCACTAATATTGCTCATGCTTTTTGTTTTTCAAACGCAGATAAAGTGGAAATGTAATTATGACGATTGGTAAAATCATGGCGTACGATCGCGGACGAGTGCGCGCTGTCGGTTTTCCCTCGTGCGGAAAGCCAAATACCTGTTCTAATTAGGCTGATTATGTTTTTTTTTTACTTTTCGTTACGTATAAAAGAAGAACGCACAATATAACGCGATGTATTAACATTTCGTCTTTGGCTCAACTGATAATTCGGTAGAGTGGGGTCGTATACTTAAACATAGCTACCCAAACTTTAGCGAAGATCTCATTTGTATTTAAAAATGGTTCGTATGACGTCTTTTTTCACCATTATAATGTTTTTAGTCCTATTCATTCTAAATCTTTTAACCCTATCTAGGCCGGGGGGGCCTTGGAGGCCCCCCCCCCCCCTCAACGAATCGCGCGATATTTTCGCCATGCGAAATTTTTTGACCATGCCGCTCGCTGACTTTTTACTTTCAAGTCTTGCGCAATTTTTTAGACCAATTTTGCGTCACCCGGGTACGTGGTTCTGAAATTACGAAACATTATGTAAGTTGCTCAAATTGCTCAAAAACGTGATTTTGTGTACAAAGTCAATGCAAATTGTGTTTTCAACCAAAATTCATAAATGTATGATTATTTTTAGTTTTGCTAGTCTAAATGTATTCATTGTATGCTTTTTATGATCACAGAAGAGTCCCCAACAAATTTCATTGATAAAACAATGAAAAACAAAAGGTCAAAAACAAAGAAATACATAAATTGCAAAAACAATATAATACATAGGAAAATGATTTGATATCACAATTTTTTTCATGTAGACTTGCTAAGGACACCACAAAGAGTTTCTATGCCAAAAATTAGAACATTTGGAGCTCTATTTAGGGAGTTAGAGTATGATTTCGCAGACTAATTACGCATAAATTAGCATAATCACTTAATAGTGATTCGCATGAAATAAATTACTATACAATCTTGTATATTATGTCCCAGGCAACCCGCGTGCCAATTTTCGGCGCGATTGCGCAGTCGACGGCCGAGATCTTAGGGGGAGGGCCTGGGAGCCCCCCCCCCCCGGCCATAGGAACTCCCAAATACCCCGGCCTAGATAGGGTTAAGTTAGGTTGGATGCATTAATTTTCAAGAATATCATAAAGCGTTGTCATTCATGTGAACCTAAATGTGTGGGGTATTTTCACGTACCTTTGCGCTGGAATCAGGCAGGAAACATCGTCACACATTTCCAAATGTATACTAGTTCACACCCAAAATCATGTATGCATACAGACATATGCATGTTCATCTTTTGTTTTTAACTATTTGAGTTACATTGTATTACACTCTGATCCACAATGTGCTGCACTCAACCCAGGTGAGGTAAATGGGTACCGGTAGGAAGTAATTCCTTAAAAAGCTGTGTGCGCTATGAAAGCCTAGCTTAGCCGGGTAATATAGGAGCGCCTTGAGCACCTATCAAGGTGGATATGTGCGCGATATAAATACCCTTTATTATTATTATTATTATGTTATTGTTACGATTGAGGAATTAATTATTCTATTGTGTTTCTTGCGATAACATTTTTTATCACTGAGCAATACTTTTAGAAAATGTAAGCGATACTCGTACATGCATTCGATTTGCTAATAGTTGTAAGGCGAATATAGACCATTATCTCTCATTTCATCATTGTCATTCATTATTACCATATCTTCACCATTTTTGCAATTATCAGTAATAATGATAACAACATTCAAAACATATTAATTAAAAAAAACTTGACAAATTTGTTGTACACATATGATTGCTCACATTAATTTAACTTTTAAACTGAACATGTGTAATATTTCACTGTTTGTTAAATTTTCTCTTTCTTCCCTTTTAAGCATTATTTAGGGGTGACGGCCTTCTCTGTGTTCATCATACTGAACCACGAATTTTACGGTAAGACGAACTTACTCGACATAAACATGAAAATCGTTATTGTTTCGCATTCAGACCAATCGGAACGAAAAATTTTACATTGATCCGGTATTAATCTAGGATGCTCACAGGTGGAGAGAGGCATCTAGCACTGTCCAAAAATGGTGCCTTTCATCCCCTTAAAAAAACTGATGGGGCGAATCATACTTTATTTCCTTATAAACAGTTTAGGTAGAGTGCTTTTAGTTAAAATCTTGAAAATTTGACAATATACTTAAATTCGAGAAAAAAATGGGGATATTTTGTATTACATAAATTATTGAGCTTTGGTCTCTTCTATCAGGAATCAGTACGATTAGTGACAAAATATCATGCTTCAGAGAGGACTGCCAACTTATGCGCGTCGTGGTCTTGTAGTTCGCATTCTCGCCTTGCAAACAGAGGGTCGTGGGTTCAAATCCTAACCATTGCGTGTTTTTCTTCAGTAAGAAATTTACCCACACTGTGCTGCACTCGACCCAGATGAGGTGAATGGGTACTCGGAATGATTATTTCCTTGAAAGCACTGATGCGCTAACGCCGGAGTAATAATAGCAGCGCCTTGCATCTTCAGTCTAAAAAAAAGTTTTATATGTTCCAGCTATTATTATTATGCAAAGGTTGCACAATTCAGCTTGCGAAATAATGCTGGTGAAGCTGTGTCGTAGAATAAGCTGCCCATGCTGTACATTTCTGACCCCCTCCCCTTTATAAGGTATTGTATTGTAGGCCGTTGTTAATATTGTCATTGCTTTTAAAAATGGAAAAAGAAAAAGAGGAATGATCGAGAAATACGACTGACTATTGTTTTTTTTACAAAATGCAACTCTCTCGAGTGGCCTAAGTCCATTAATTGCGCTAAGTATTTTCTCCATCATACGTAAAATATCGTATTTATATTTTACAGCTCTTTATAGTCTGAAATCTCCATAAAACAAGGATAAAGCATTCAAAAGAAGAAGAGCAAGAAGAGAAAAATGAAGAAACTACGCAAGTGTCAGTAAACTATTTGTTTATTCTTTACCCTCATGATTACCATTAATCAGGTGTATTCGGTGGCCAAACATGTGAAACAATACCAGACATTGCCTGCCCTCAAAGCATTTCCGAGCACACCGGGGAATTAGTGCAGCTTATTCCCAAGTATCTAACTCGTGATCATCCTGAATATGAAGCCCGAACACAACCGGCGATGAGAGATAAAGTCAACTTATACTGCGCACATCCAGGTACGATTATTTTCTTAATGAAGAACTTCGCATACATTCGTAAATTCGTTATTGCAAAGGTTCGTATATCCGAAGGTTCGTAATTCCGAAGGTTCCTTAGTCCGAAAACACAATGAGGTTCGTAATTCCGAAGGTTCGTTAATCCGAAAACGAATTGACGCTCGTAATTTCGAAGGTTCGTTAGTCCGAAAACGAAATGATTAACGGACCTTATTTCGCTTTCGGACTAATGAACCTTCAGAACAACGAACCTTATTTCGTTTTCGGATTAACGAACATTCGGAACATCGAGCCTTAATTATTTTTTGGATTATCGAACCTTCGGAATGACGCCACAAATGTTCGGATTAACGATCCCTTTTACGTTCTCGGATTAACGAACATCGAGGTGTAGGCAATTTACGTGTTTCGGAGTTATGAACCTTCGGAATTACGAACCTACAGAATTACGAAGTGTAACCGAAGAATCCCTTGAGAATCCCTTGCAACAGGTCGGGTTGTACGAAAAATAGGAAACAAAAAATATGTTATCAATAAAAGTTCGGGAACATTTGGAAAAGCAATAAAAACGTCACGAACATTTGAATGTCAAAATTACTAATGTTTTTGGGAGATCCGAAAACGTAAAAGGGTTCGTTAATCCGAACATTTGTGGCGTTATTCCGAAGGTTCGACAATCCGAAAACAAAATAAGGTTCGATGTTCCGAAGGTTCGTTAGTCCGAAAACGAAATAAGGTTCGTTAATCATTTTTCGGACTAACGAGCATTCGGAATTACGAACCTCATTTCGTTTTCGGACTAACGAACCTTCGGAATTCCGAACCTTCGGAAATACGAACCTTCGGAATAACGAACCTTCGGAAAAACAAAGCCTTGGAATAACGAATGTTTGCGCAAAAGAAGTACCTGTAAACTTAAACAGATTATTGTGTTTTTTGCTTGCTGTTCCAAAAGCTTGTACAAAATACGGTGATTGCAAATTAACTTTTACCACATCGAAGGGATGGAAAACCGTCCCACCCTTTCATTATATCATCAAGCTATGTAAATCAATGTAAGAAACGAATAAAACACATCTCTTTTCAGATAAAGCATTTCCTTCTTTGGTATATTCTGTATTGTGATTATTGTTATTATTATTATTACTATATGCGCTATTATATGCATGGGATTTGCAAACTGTGTACACCTTATGAAACTCTAGTATCTTGTTTTCTAATCAGCTTCTCAACGGTAAAATTAGACAGAATGAAGGACAATTACTATTTTAATAACCTAAAATATCTTGCTTTTTTGTGTTGTTTGTTTTTTGGCTGAAAGCAATTCGAATATACTAATTGCTATTTTCAGCTAACCTTACATTGAAATTATTATTAGTTGCTCTCTGATAACGAAATCAAATAATATATATATATATATATATATATATATATACCAATATTGACAAACGTCTTTTAAGATGATACTAAATATATATATATATATATGTATATATATATTTAGTATCATCTTAAAAGACGTTTGTCAATATTGGTTATATTTTAATACACTGCCAGGTATAAGACTTCACACAGTGTTGGTAGTTTCAATTATGTTTCATGTTCCTGCCTTCATGTTCCTATTCTTTAAAGCTTGTCACTCAAATCCGTGCCTTAATGGAGGAACATGTACAGAGGAACTATTCGGATATCGTTGTTCTTGTGTCGACGATTACGATGGGACAAACTGCGAAAAGAATACCAGTAGGTCATTTCGTAGTATTAGCTCTCGTCCCTAGTCATCAATTTCGTCTTCTTCTTCTTCTCCTCCTCCTCTTTTTTCTTCTTCTTTATCTTATTCTTTTTCTTGAAGGAACTTTTTTATAGGGGTACCTCAAGGAGGAGTTCTTGCTCCTACGCTATTCTTGCTGTTAATAACATTTTGTTTGTCGACATTTATCTTTATATGGTTTAGTTTATACTGGTCATTAAGGGAATCAATATTTGATAACAATTTTGAAATTGGTGTCTCAACATGCATCTTTACCAGTCTCCAGTAAAATAACATGATCATCATGTATTTTTTTTATAACATCGGACTTAATTGATTTTGAGATAACGATTATATTTTTTTAATAACACGCTCCCATGAAGTAATGAAAATATTGATCGGTGGGACTGAAATTGAGCAAGTTAAGTCAATTCGTTTTTAGGCGTTGTAATACTTGAAAATCGTAAATTGTGCATTCATGTCAATAACTTATGCAGAACCTTTGGATTCATGATCCATTCCCTAGGAAAATTTTGAAAATCTTTAAGTCCTCCATTATTGAACACCCTCTATGAATTTACAATATAACCTTGCATCGATTATGGTATACCTGTTTGTGGAAATACTGCTAATAAAAACAGAAACAAAATTTATAGATTACAAAATAGGGCCGCTCTTTACATAACTAGAAACTTTGGTCAAAATATTTGTCTTCAAACACTCGCAAAAATCCTATTTGGACTTATGTTGCTGAAAGAAAAGGATAATTTCTTGCCACACGAATATCCAAATGTATACATGGATTAGCCCCTACCAAATTTTGTCATGAGATTGAAATGGTCTGTGAGCGACATAATTACCATACAAGAAATAATGATAGCCTAAGCGTAGTCGCACCCGTTTTTCACCTTTCAATTTTCAAATTACCTTCAGATTTTCCGGTGCCAAACGATGGAACGACATACCCCATAAAATTCATAAATGCACAAACTAGCGAAATTTTAAATTGATTTATAAGGAGTTTTATTTCAAGGATTGGTATAAAATGTTTTTGTTCTATTTCACTCTATTTTTTCCCTCTTTTCGATTGTGTTAATGATTTGGGATATCCAATATGTAAGAACGAACGACATTCATATAATATAATTCGTACTCTTAGCAAACAAGCTTCCGATATTTTGCTTGGCGATATTCATTTTTTTTTATTTACTACTTAAAGGTCAAGTCCACCTCATAAAAGTGTTGATTTGAATCAATAGAGAAAAATCAGACAAGCACAATGCTGAAAATTTCATCAAAATCGGATGTAAAATAAGAAAGTTATGACATTTCAAAGTTTCACTTATTTAAAAAAAAATGAACGAGCCAGTTACATCCAAATGAGAGAGTCGATTATGTCACTTACTTACTTTTTCTTTTTTTTTATTGCTTGAATTATACAATATTTCAATTTTGACGAATTTGACGATTAGGACCTCGTTGCCAGAAGTACAAAATGTTACAATAATGGGATTTCTCATGTTCAAAGAGGAATGAAACTTCATTTCACATGACAACGACGAGAAAATAAAAATATTTCATATTTCATATAATAAAATACAAAAGAAATAGTGAGTGATGTCATCAACTCTCTCATTTGGATGTAACTGGCTCGTTCATATAATTATTTTGTTGAAAATAAGCGAAAATTTAAAATGCCATAACTTTCTTATTTTACATCCGATTTTGATGAAATTTTTAGTTTTATGCTTGTTGATTTCTTTTCTTTTTATTCAAATCAAGTTTTTGTTGGGGTGGACTGTCCTTTAAGTCTTGTATGGTATGCTCAATGATAATTAATTTTCCTAATTTCTTTTATAAATTTTGTTGAATTATGTATTTATTATGTCAATGATATCTTTACTATATCAATGATATCATACAACCCATTTTATAATTTACTGTTATTGTATTGCGTATAGGATAACTCTTCTCATTTCATCGATTCCTGAAAATTTGACCATTTTATCTTTGTACAATTTGTGTATTAGTGATAATTCTGATTTCATCCATTACTTGCAAATGACCTAAGTTACATTTTTTTCCTTTTATGTATATATTGCTATTTTAACAGCACCAGGACCATGTTAACAGAACCAGGTGAAAAACAGTCAATCTAAGCATGTTATCCTGTATAAAGATATTTTGATCAATGAATAAATAAGTAAATAACAGATTCGAGATGAACAGAAACTGGTTATCTTGTAACAGATCTAAACTACTACAACCCTTGCCCCCACCCCCTGCTGTGTACGACCATGATTTTATTCATCTTATCTAAAAAGCGTTTGGTACAAGTAAAATTTGTCCAATATATTCTTCCTTTTTGGAATTGATGAGACCGAAATATTGTTATTTTTTCTTGATAGTATGCCCTGAAAGTTGGTTGTACGCGACCACGAAGTGTTTCCTTGTCATAAATTCAGCGGATGCCGTTTCTTACAACAGCGCTCTTGAAGCCTGTTCTTCTCTCCCTCATGTCACTTTGGGTAACGGGAACGAGTTCGCTCCTTCCATGATTAACATAGAGAGCATCGGAGAGTTCGAAGAAATAAGACCTCACCTGTCAGGGAAATATGTCTGGAATCACTGTGAAAGACCGGGAGATCAGTGGAATTGCTACAGAAATCGAGAAGGGTCCTTAACTTCCTACCGAAGTAAGTTTTCACAATATGAAATAGTAGTAAGAGTAATGTTAATTATCATCATTATGATAATACATGTAGCAATTAAATCATAATGATACTGATAATAAAAGAGAATTCACATTTCGCAGCTGTCATATTTCTACTGCACATGGCAAATGATACAGAGCATTACTAAAAAGATATTACCTTTAACTGTGGATGAATCCCTTTAATACAGGGTTGCATTGTGTTTCATGCTTGAGAAGCTCAATATATTGGTTACACTTCGTAATTCCGAAGCTTCGTAATTCCGAAGGTTCTTTATTCCGAAGGTTCGTAATTCCGAAACACGTAAATTGCCTATACCTCGATGTTCGTTAATCCGAAAACGAAAAAGGGTTCGTTAATCCGAACATTTGTGGCGTAATTCCGACGATTCGTTATTCCGAAGGTTCGATAATCCGAAAACCAAATAAGGTTCGTTGTTCCGAAGGTTCGTTAATCCGAAAACGAAATAAGGTTCGTTGTTCCGAAGGTTCGTTAATCCGAAAACGAAAAAAGGTTCGTTGTTCCGAAGGTTCGTTGATACGAAAACGAAATAAGGTTCGTTTTCCGAAGGTTCGTTAATCCGTAAACGAAATAAGGTTCGTTTTTCCGAAGGTTCGTTAATCCGAAAACTAAATAAGGTTCGTTAATCCGAAAACAAAATAAGGTTCGTTAATCCGAAAAATGAAAACCGGGAAAGCAGAGGCAGAGGCAAGGGGAGGGGGGCGGGGGACACTTTTGCCGTTCAATTATTATGAGGATGGGAAGGCAAGGGCGGCCGAACGAATTTTCGTTGGGGGGTAAAGCCAAAAAATGAAACCCATACGTCAAAATGGGCACTTTGGTGATATTTTCACCTTAAGATTATCATCTGCTTGAAGTCATTGTGTGTTTGATTCAAGTAGAGAAAAACTTTTTTGAAGTGACTTCTTATTATGGCAAAATGTATATTTAGGCTTTATTTTCGGGAGAGAGTATAATGAGCGAGCGGCTTGGTAAAACAAATTCAAGGGTGAAGTTGTATAACGTTTTTTGTGGTCAATTATTCTTAAAATGGCATTATTGCGAGGTGTTGCTAGCAAGAATCACAAGCTAAAACTTAAGGTTATTTCAATAAAAAATGAAAATTAGATTTTAAAAATCCGAGCAGATTTCTGCTGTCATTAAAAAGATGTGCATCTAACTAAAGAATTAACACGAGCGCAAAACGCGAGCTTAAACATACTGACCAGAAAAGGAACCTGTTAAAGAAAGCATTTAGTGACCTTTTTAGGATGCATATTTCACCAATCGAATGAGAGTGCGAAGCGCAAGCTGAAAATTTTCAATATTCCAGCCTGAAAACTTAATTTAACTTGTATACTTTAAAAAGAGTATTTTATTTCGAAAAAACATGAAAAACGGCATATTTATTTTTGAAAAAGGAACTTTCCAATTTTGGAAAATATTAATTCCCCTGTTTTTTATTTCATTTTTGATGCCTCCTGCCTCCCTCCCGGCGGATCCAACTTTCGTCAAATAGAGGGGGGGCAATTTTTTTAGCCATAATTTCCTTGATCGGCAGTTTAAAGTTAATTTTTGTTTGTTTCTTTGAAAGGGTAGTCCTAACAGTCAATAATTAGCTTTATCCTTATAAAATAAAGTAAATATGTAATAACATGATAAACCCTTCTTAAATAATGCGAGCGCGAGCTATATATTTTTGTTAATATGATGGGCAATATGTTTGTGATCTTCAAAGCGAGATGCCTATGTAACTAAATTTAGACAATAACTGCTAGCAAGAAGCGCGAACAGAATTTTTAAATATATAAGCTCTGACCTGATCTAAAGGGGACATTTTAAGAACTTTTTGCAGTTAGCCATGAAGACGATGCGTGTTTTAACCAATGGCGGCGGAACGTATTTTTTTTTTTGGGGGGGGGGGGCAAAGCAAAAAAAAAAGGGGGCCAATAGGGGCAATTTGGTGCAAACGGATATTTTCACCATTAGATTATCATCTGTGTAAAGAGGTTGTGTGTTTTGTAGTAACTAAATTGAGCACAATTTTTTAAGTGATCACTAAAGTTATATATTTACGTTTCATTTCTGCGAGCGTAGAGAGCAAGCGATTTGGGGGAAAAAGTCAAATCTGAAGATGTAAAATTCACCTTTTTCGTCAATTACTGTTAAAAGGGCATCCTTGTGAGATGTTGCGAGCGAATCACGTGCTCAAACTTTTGGAAATTTCATGTGGGCCTAGAATGATATTGATATAGATATTATTTACTCAGGGAAGCTACTTCAGTTCTGAAAACTATTCTCCCAGCTATTATTATTTTTTTTACAAGAATGCTTAGAATTTCCAGTTTTCAGGTTGGAAAATCAGAAAAATTTGGCACACGTTTCTCGCTCGCATCAAGTATTGAGGAACTCATTCTATTCCTGGTTACAAAAAAGAAGTATGAAATGTCCAGTTTTCAGGTTGAAATATCACAAATTTTAAGCTTGCGGTTCGCGCTCTCATTATTTAGTTCGTGAGATATATATTCTATTCATGAGTCACTAAATGCAGTCCTTAAAAGATTACTTTCTGAAGCCTGTTGCATAAAACTTTTTACCTGAGAAAACTCTGGTAAAAAATGAAAACTAAGGTTAGTCTGATTTCCGCCATTGACTTTAGCACAGGGCAAAAACTCCTGTAAAAACAACCTGAGTTTTCTCAGGTAAGAAGTTTCATGCAACGGGCCCCAGATCAGTATATAAACAAATTACAGCTCGCCCTCGCATTAATTCTTTAGAAAGATACACATCTTTATCATGATTACAAAAAATGCTCCGAATGCTCACTTCACGTCTTGTTACATGAAATGTCTACTAGTTTGAGCTTGCGATTCGCTTTCAACATCTCACAAGGATCATTATTAGTATTATTTTCATTTTTATTACCAGCAGAAGCTGTTATTAAAAATGACATCACCTCCAATACAAATCCTATTATCTAGAGGATACTCACACGCGACCAACACACTTAATCCCCTGCATCTTTAATTAAACCATTTGCTTATAGGCAGCAATTGCTCAGATAAAATCGAAATTAGCATATGCTTGATCAGGGCGCCTATATTCTTAATGAAATACATGCTTTGGCCCCAACACACGCATGTATCATCGATCGTTATTACTATCATTGCATAATATCGTGTAATCTTGTAATGACAACATCATTTTTGTTACCAAAATGAATTATTTTCATTTTCGGAAATACGAACCTTATTTCGTTTTCGGATTAAGGAACCTTATTTCGTTTTCGGATTAACGAACCTTCGGGATTACGAACCTTATTTCGTTTTCGGATTAACGAACCTTCGGAATTACGAACCTTATTTTGTTTTCGGATTAACGAACCTTCGGAATTACGAACCTTATTTCGTTTTCGGATTAACGAACCTTCGGAATTACGAACCTTATTTCGTTTTCGGATTGACGAACCTTCGGAATTACGAACCTTCGGAATTACGTACCTTCGGAAATACGAACCTTCGGAATAACCGAACCTTCGGAATTACGAAGCTTCGGAATTACGAATGTATGCGAATATATTATATAACCGATGGAACGTGTGAATCGGAAAATACTTTATCACATTTTGGTCTTGGGTTTAAAATCTACACTTTGATTTAAACACCTCATGTCGTGATCCTCTAGAGACACAAAGTGGTAGCATTTTTTAACGCCCCCGGGACACGTACATAGACGAGCGGATACAATGCGCGACAAAAAAAAAACATGTAAAATTTATGTCTTATTCAACATAGGGCATGCTACGTACGTAACATAATAAGGGTGTCAAAAACACTAAGACAATGAAAGGAGAGCTACGTGCTTAGGCTCAAATTTGCGAGGTTATAAAAAACTTAAGACTAAAATGGTTATAAAAAAGATGTAATTTTGCCCTAACAGCCAACGCTACGTGTTTAGAGTATGATTTGCGCAAGGTGTGGGACTTGGGGCCGCTTAGTTAAGTAGCAATGGGTAAAATCTGACGTCCATGATATAACAATTAAATTATAATAATAATAACATTTGTAGGGCGCTTTTTACCGGTGTTTCGCAGTGCACAGGTTGGCAGGTTATGTAATATACAGTCAATCGGTCAAAAAAGAAACAAGAAAAAAAAATAGTCCGGGGCTAAGAAAATCATGTGTAAAAAGGGTATTCTTTCACAGCATTTTTGCGAAGTGGGCTAACCCCACCTGTAGTACGGGATTATTTGGCCCTGCAAAAAAAGCAGGGTTATCCCACCAATTGCGGCGCTAAGAGCGATAGTACGGGGTTAAGATCGCTAGTGTAAAACGAACGTGGGCTAAGCTTAACCCCGTACTATAGGTGGGGCTAAATGGCAATTTATCCTCACCTATAGTACGGGGTTAAGGAAATTTCAGCGTGTGTAAAAAGTGTACGAGTGAAGTAATTGTACTTCGAATGATCGACAAATTTATTTAAAGCGTGCGCGATTTTGGATATGACCCGAATGACCCCTCGGTGTGCTCGTGAATATTCATGAGCTATCACTAGTCCGGGGTTAGCGAGTTTCGTGTGTGAAAAGCAAGCATTCCTTATCAGGGATTAGCAATAACAATTTGGCATGCGTGAAAAGGAAAAAAATAGTACGGGTTTACGAATAGTATGCGGGGTTAGCGATAGTTCGGGGCTAAGAAAATCCTGTGTAAAAAGTGTAAATGAGTTTTTCAGTAGAGGCTTGGTCGAGTAGTCGCCTGACCTTGCCAATCCTACATAAACCACATGATGCTGATTTGCAGATGTTCCTGATGTGTGGCTGGAGGGTAAGGTTCTTGTCTAAAGTGACACCAAGGTATTTGACAGAGTCAGACATCTTCTTTATGCCCTCTCCCATATTGAAGTCTGGCAGAGGCTCCGTAGCTCTAAAGTTCTGATTTGGCTTCGTTGTACCAGGTGTTTGATTCAGGGAATACTTGCCAAGATTATTTTTCCCAATGCTTGTTAAGGGTAGGGTTTCACACACCAATAATAATAGGTGCATTTTCAGATTTTCAGAATATGGAAAATGCTTGTATAGGGTGCTTTTCGAGACCCTATGGTGGTGCATGGTATCCACTCGTCAATGGAATGCCCACTGGTCAACAGCATAATATTAACGATGATCGTTGCATTTAATTGCAGACTGGGCCGCAGACCAACCGGATAATAATCCTGGTGAGAATTGTGCTCTGATTTACGTGTCTGACGGGAAGATGCATGACTACCACTGTGATGAGTCAGCAGCCGTTGTGTGTCAAGCCATCATATAGGGGTATAAGAGGGGCAAAACAAACACCAACATAGTTAGAATATAGCTGGAGCAAGCCCAAGATCTAAAGTAAGCACAATATGCTCTGAGTTTAGACTACTAATACCATGGTCACATTTGCTCTACGGCGGCCGTACGGCGAGTCGAAACAGCCGTTTTATTCATTTTTACTACAACCATCTATATGTAGCTGGGACAAGCAAATGTTAAAACGGCTGTATTCTACTCGCCATATGGCTGCCGTGAAACAAATGTGACCAAAGTATACTAAAGAAGAAATTACAACCAGAACAATAGTATTTTTATTTATCAGTGTATCAATCGGCTTATGCCTGTTATTTTTTCTGAATTGTTTGATACAATATTTATATAAATACAATACGCGCCTCTTTTCTTTATTTCATTTGCCAAGACACAGGACCTGTTCTTATCAACGTAATTTTCGTTTTATAGGTCCAAAAAGTGGAACAATTTACCTACAAACATCACAAATGCATCAACTTTAAATAACTTTAAGACAAAACTTAAACAAAAATTACGTCTGTCCCTAAATTTTCTGATTTGCCATGTATTTATTTGTTTGATGATTGGTTTGACGATTTATTTTCTGTTTCGAATGACATACTAGTATTTTATATAAAAGTTGCCCTGCCCCCCATTTTTCTCGCTTGATTTATATTGTACTCTGTTAAGATAAATTTATTTCATGTAACTATGTATATGTATTGTTTTTGTCACGGTGCACTCATCACAAGCTGTGCTTTCTGAGTTGCGACCTCTATTGTTTTGTTCAATTTAAATAAGTGGTCCGTTGCTTTTATTATTGAGAAATAAATGCACTACATTCATAAGTCTAAAGCCAGCCAGGCACTAAATTTTTGCTGTAAAGCAACACAAAATAAATTCAAAATTCCATTGAATGAATTGAATATGCTCGTCAAAAAAATGAACAGCTGGGAGGTCCTTTGTCGACAATTGTTTCACCGGAGCGGTAGTTCCATCCTAATTTTCGGAGCAGACAAAAATGGAAAATGTGTCATTTGGGCAGAGTCGGAACGAAACTACCTTCTTTTTACACTGTAAAAGTGAAGTGCTAATTTAGCACTCGCAAGTGACTGCAGTGACTGCACTACGAGTGCTGATTTTCTAGTTTAAAGACGATCAGCACCCGCTGTGCAGTCACTATATACAAGCACTGTAAATGCTAAATTAGCACTTCCTTTTTCACTGTGTATATCCCAAAATTTCATTATTATTTCATTTGATGAATCACAAAATAAGAATCGATATGATGTAATGTTGATAGTGATAATAATCATACATCGATATCATTAAGTTTCTACTGTGCTGTACTCATGGGGTAAAGGCCGGTAGTGGGCAATTATTGCCCCTTTAAAGGGAGGGGGGTTGGCGTTTTTTTTAATCATCAAATGATTAATATTACTGTTAATGAGTGAAATTATGTTTACCTACAACTCACGTAAATGGCCCCTTTTTAAATTGTGTAAATACTGGGTTGAGCGAAGGGGCTAGGGGTGAATTTTCTGGTTATGCTGGTGCTTATGCCGTTTACTATCCATCATTTCACTAACATCTAATAAAAACGGTGATAACGTATCTTCATGGTTGAGTGGACACACTTTTTTGTGACGTATCATAAGGGGTGTATGGGAGAAACGTCTTTAACTTAAAAAAATGCATGTTAAGTTGAAATATTTTCAATAACATGTAATGAATCTAATTTTGTTTTACTTGCATGTTGAAGATTCCACAGCTCATTTTTTTTATTTGCAATCATAATTTTATTAGTTTACTATGCAACTATTTAACGTTCTATTGTTTGCAAATTTCATGTGCATTTTACCCGTTACCATCTCTGATTCATGAAGGATATGACGTGTACATAATCTGCTCTTTGATAAATGTTTCTCCTCCCTTTCTCTCCTTGCTTGTTCATTATCTTCAATTATATCCTTGCATCTTAACAACTTCCATTTGTATTCGTCTAGTTTCTGTCTGTATTTTCACTCACATACCACTTTCTCCACTAAAGCTTTTTTTTTCTAAGATCAAATTGTTCATATAATTGTAAGTTTGTGCGAGAACTGCATATGTAACTTGCATGTTTGTAAAATTGATCATGATTCGAACTTTGGCTGCAATGGTCTTTTAATAAATCATTCTATCTATGTATGTATCTATCTATCTATTTGTTTATCGATCTATCTATCTTTCTATCTAATGTAGCGACTTTCGAAATCCACATGTACACTTTATTTCAAATATTGGCAAAGAGGAATTCATTAACTTTCGACAAAGACATTTGGTTGCTGTTTTCCCGAAGAGCATTTTACGATTCATGTTTTTATTCTTGAAAGCATTCGGCGTAGCGGTGCAAAACATGTCTTTTACCCGAACTACGAAGCGATTTTCTTTCAGTAAGGAATTTCTTTTTTATTATTTAATTTAAAGTTTGGCATAATGCGAGGAAAATTTAAAACAAAAGAGAGAGTTCTCATTTCTGCAAGCCTTGTCGGGAAAAGTTTAGATCGGCTTCAAGCATGTCAAGTCGCATCCGGTGATAAAGTCCCTATTATTAGAAATTGAAGTTGTTGGTTTTTTGTTATTACTGTAATGGAAGCTAGACATTACCTAGATTTTCGATTTTAGTATTAATACAACTATTGGGAACTTCGATCGTTAACATTTTATTGGTTACACAGTGAAAAAGGTATACAACGCTGATTAGTATATTAACCTTACATAATTGCTTAAACAGTTAAAGCAAGTGTTTCAATCGTATTAAAGCAACAAAGTTTAATTTCAATATCTAATCGACAACATCATTGTTCAAACGGTTAAAATATACTGTAAGGCTCATATAGTAAATAGCGTTGTATGAAACAGCATTTGTATTGTGTATAATATTCAATTGGAAACTGAAAACGATCTGTTTAAAAATCGGATTGCAACGGATCAGTGTTGTAGATGCGTTTTTTTGTTGGGGGGTGGGGCTGTGTTTTACGGCGCTCTCCTAATTGTACTTCGTGGTAGACCAATGTGATTTGCATTCTAGCTAGTTTGATGCCCCTCAGTAGTTTGTTAATTTAAAGGAAGTAATAGTGCTCTTTCTTATTTGCTGAATCAGAAATTACTGCATGTCCTTAGAATTAATATGTGCTTTGCATAATATCTTGACAAATTTACATCCGATATAACGCCTGAGTAGCAAAATAAGACAGTTGAAAAGTAATTGTTTTCTTTGTATATATTTCATGTCATGCAATTGTAAAATAACCAAAGTTGGGTAGAGTGCTTCAGTTTCAAAATGATAAAATAATGCGCTGTTTATTTAAATTTAGTACCGATTTGTGTTTTTCTTTGTCAATAAATTGGAATATCAGTTTGCCTTTCAAATAAATATTCGTTGTGAATTATTTCTTTACATATTTGTAAAAATCGTATGCCTGAGAAGTAAATTGTTGAAGAGGTTGTTTATCTTGATTCCGTGTAAATATTACATGTCATACAACTTAATTGCAACAATATTCAAATCAAATTGTGTGCTTGTATTGCAAAATAATAAAAGTGTGCAGTGCATATTATTTATTCCTTGTACATCAGTCATATTCTCTACTCTGTGTAAAGATTACTGGACAAACAATTTTAAAATTGTAAAACTAATAAAATCAGGCAGCGTGTATTAAGAGCGTGCAGTGTTCATTATTCATTGTCTGTTCATAGATTTATTGACATTTCATTGCCAGTTTTTTTTATTTGTAATTAAAAGTTAGTAAGTAATATCACTTTGCATTTCAAATCATACGCCTGAGCGGGAAAAATAAGCCATTCAAAAATTAAAGCTGTGTATTATATCTGGGTAAATATTAGTTGTCATGCATCTATACTATTGGATGAAAAAATAAAATTAAATAAGTGTGCTTTCATTGCAAAATAATGATGATAATAAAAAGTGCAACGTATAATTTTTTTCCATTAACATCAATAATTCGGGGGAAACGGTGTGTTTTTTCCTTTGTGTAAACATTGCATGTAATACAACTATACAATTTGCTAAATAATTGAATCGAGTTATATTTGCTTTCAATGCAAAATGCTAAAAGTGCGCAACGTGTATTATCTATTCCATGTACATCAGCAATTCGGAGATTTTTTTTTCTTCTTTGTAAATAATGCATGTCATTGAACTATAAAACTGCAAATATAATAAAATCAAGCAGTGTGCTGAAAATTGAAAATAATTACACCGTGCTGTGTGCATTTCTTTTCTATGTATAAACATGGCGTGCATCCATATAATTGCAAAATAATACCATCATGTATTGTGGAAGAGCTATGGTGTAGTGGTTCTGACTATCGCCTTGTAAACGTGTGTTCGAATCCCACCGCGGTCTAGCGTCCTTTGGCAAGGCGTTAATCCACACTTTGCCACTCTCGACCCAGGTGCTAAAGGGGTACCCGGTAGGATGTGAAAGATATTGTATGTTTGATTTTGCCAGCGCCATAATGTGGCTGCGACGAATGCAAGGAATGCGCCCCATGGAGTGGAAATTGTGCACTTTTCGTGCTTGATTGAAATTAATCCAATGACCGGGGTAATAGTATGCTGTAACGCGCTTTGGGCCATTCTGGGAAAAGCGCTTCATAAAAATTGGCTATTATTATTATTATTGTGCTTTGTTTATTGTATGTACACTACATGACATGTAACTAAACAACTTTATGAAGTCTGCAGACACAGAACGTGATTTAATTTCTGATCAACGAGCGGGCATTTCAAAAGACATGCTGTTCGAGATGATCTTTACTATACAATGTAGAAGTCACTGTAAGCCATTTCAATAAAGCCCCTTTCACAATTGACTTCCGACCAGTTTACGACCGGCTGCAACAGTTTTTTCTTGCTGTTGCACGATCGATCTCTAGGTGTCTTGTGAGCACTCGCAATCGTTGTAGACGGTCGCAAGAACTCGAGGTGGTCGTGACTGGTCACATCTGAACTTTGAACATTTTCAAAATCCAAACGCGATCAAGTACGATCGATTCACTCGCATCAGGTCGTATCCGGGGTCGTACCATCGGTCGGGCGATCATCGTGCGAGTGTTGTGCAATGTTGCACGACTTGGTGCGAGATGTGGCACGACTTAGTTTACTCGACAGGAGGTCGTACAACAATTGTACATGTGCTAGCGACCTACATGTACAGAGACCTGTCTTGCGACTGGGTGCGGTAATATATTGTCCATATCCTGTCGCAACACCGATCGCAACGGCGTACAACATTACACTACCGTTTTATTCGCATGTATGCGACCGTTCCCCTCGCAATCTCTCGTGCAACACTCGCATGTGATCGCAAGATCACAATAGGATCATAAGCGACTTACCCGTGTTTTTGCTGTACGACAGCTGTTGCAACTGTGAAAGCCTCTTTTTGATCATATGAGATGACTGGCGATTGATGCCTGTTGCAGCCTGTCGCACGACCAAAAGGTCGCAAATGGTCGTACGTCAATTGTAAAAGGATCTTTAGGCGAAATACGGTTGGTTTCCTTAAAAATTCCAAAGTCAAAAGGTTCGTAATTGCAAACATTCGGGAATGAAATATAATTCGTTTGTGCGAGGGTTCGTTATTCAATATCTAAATAAAGTTCAATAGACCGAAAACGTAATAAAGTCTTTTTACTCCCAAAAGTTCGCTTATCCGAAAACACAAAGGTTAAATAATCTGAAATTGAAATAAGGTTCGTTTGAAAGAAATCAACTTATTGTAGTAAATTAAACGGTGTCAAAATTAAAAATAATATGATTTCGTTGAATACTAAATAGCTGATAAGTGTGTAAAAGTGGTGGATAAAAGATTTATCATTGTATCTGATTTCATCTGATCAATTGCTGCCTGACACAATGGATTGATAATATGGCGAGATATTCAATCTTGCCAAGTCGACTTTTCAAAGTTTGATGTCAACTTGGCGAGATATTTGGATTTCTTGCCTTGGACACTTAAATCTTGCCATGTCGACATATAATTATTTATAAGGCGACTTCGCAAGGTAAGTTATCTCGCTATCTGGACATATAACGTCTTATCTGTAAACTTGGCAAGATACCGTATCTCGCAATGTCGACATATATCTTTTTTATAAGTCGAATAGGAGAGATTACGTATCTCGCTAAGTCGGCATAATACGGTTATTTTGTCGACATGGCGAGATAGAGTTTCTCTCGATTTAAAGACATTGACATGAATCCAATGACGGGGTAATAATATGCTGTAACGCGCTTTGGGCCATTCTGGCAAAAGCGCTTTAATATAAAAATAAATTGATATTATTATTGCCTATTAAAGGTTTCAAAAAAGCAAACAATAAGGAATATTATTTCATTGTTGGAATGACGAATTTAATTTCGATTTCGGACCAACGAACATTCGGAATACCTTACCTAATTTCGTTTTCAGAGAAACGCCCATAATGTTTAACGAACCCTTGTTGGTTTCGGAATAGCGGATATCGAGATAAAGGCAGTTTAAGTGTTTTGGAATAAGGAAACAAACCTTCGGAATAACGAAATGTATTCATTAACATCATCATTTGCATTCAAAACCCTCTTTATCTGAACTGTTTAATAACAACCGAATCAATCACATCGTGGTTCATGTAAAGATAAATGTAAATGTCTTTAATAACATAAGTTTTATTAAGTTCTCAGGATGCAAAAGGACTAAACAACGAGAAGCATACATCTACCAAACTAAACAAATAATGTATTCGAATTACATACACACATTCAACGTTTACATAACGCCTTTGATTCATTGAAATATGGTCAAAACGCTTTCAGATTTAAAATGACAGTCAAATAGATTCTTCTCCGTATATGCTTAGATTATTGATAGATGGGAAGGGGACATATAAGTTTTAGCTTCATTTTGAATACTTGTACTGATGAACATTAACGGATTTTGCCGGGTAGACTGTCGCGGACATTGGGGCCTATGAAAAGTATCAATTGATGAACTTTTTTTATTATTTAGACTAGGAATTCGGAAATAAAAAAAAGTATTTTCTAAAACATTATGCACATCGAGATTGTTTGAATGGAGAAAACAAGCACACTGCAAAAACTCAGGTTTTGATTCAACACCAGCCCGGAATATATATATATATATATATATATATATATATATATATATATATATATATATATATATATATATATATATGCCCACACCAGAGAAGTATTGCAACAACACCAGTTTAGTATCAAACCGATGCTGTTTTAATAATACTTGGTATTGTATAAACACCTATCTGGTGTTAGACCAAAACCAAACTGGTGTAGCCTAACACTTCTCTGATGCGGACATATATTGATTCCTGGCTGGTGTTAAATCAACACCGGTGTTTTTTTTATTGCATGTATTGTGGTGTCAGGTTATTCATGGATATGTGAATATACATTATGGATTCAGTGAAAATGAAAATAATTTCGAATAGACGCATACTCACTGAATTAACGCCATATAATGACAACAAATGACTTTTCAATACCAGTAAATGAATGTAAACAAGTTCAAAGAATGTATCAAGCAAATGCAATTTCATATTATTCTAATTATGTTAAAACTTCTTAACTGTATTCAACAAAGTCTAAATGTTTCTCACTAGTGGGAAAATATTCTTCAAAAGCATTGGCGGCGGAAGCCAAAAATTTTAGGAGGGGACAACCAAAAAAATTTTGACAAGAAAAAAAAAGAAAAAGGTTCTCAACCCTAAAATTTTTGGGGGGGACGTAGGAAAATAAATTGACAAGCAAAAAAAAAAAAAAAAAAAAAAAGGTCATCAACAACAAATTTAGGGGGGACCGTCCCCCCTCTTCAAATTTAGGGGGGGACACGTCCCCCCCGTCCCCCCCCCCTTCCGCCGCCTATGTTCAAAAGTAATGCTAATCCCCCTAGTTCATCGAAGCCTCGAATCTTAATCCCTTTATCAAGAAGTAAATAGTATCATGTTAGATATCTACAAACGTTTAAATCCGCAGATTCATATGTATTAACTAAACTGATTAATTATTTTTCTAAACCTCCTATAGACTGTTACGCATTGCTATTTCGTAATTCCATTTTTCTTTGCGAAGTAAGTTTTGCATTGCCATTGTAATCTTAAAAGAATATGAACATTTATTATTTTCCATGGAATC
The DNA here is from genome assembly GCF_018143015.1 of Lytechinus variegatus. NCBI lineage: Eukaryota > Metazoa > Echinodermata > Echinoidea > Temnopleuroida > Toxopneustidae > Lytechinus > Lytechinus variegatus. The sequence continues at coordinate 41,545,427 of NC_054745.1, forward strand.
AACGGAATTTGGGTAATTAAAAGCATGTGTATTGCAATGACTGATTGATTTGATAAAAAATGAAGAAAAAAATCATGGCACTTAAAGTTTCTTTACAGTGGGTTGTTAAAGGATAGAGCTGACAAATTTTAAGGTTTTGCTTAATTTCACAGAACAGTTATTTGCACATTCTAGTCAGTATGAAAGAGTGGTTTATTACTCCTAGAATACGTTGACTTACCCATTTCCACCTTTTTTGCTGCAATTAACAGGGTCTCTTCCTTTTCAAAATTGTAAAAATTGATACATTATTCATACATTACGAAACACAAGAAACAGCGCGTGGCTGAACCGGTATCATCGATGTTTTTAATCTGTATTACATTTTGAGCCAAGTTGGCTCTGTTGGTAAAGTGCCTGCCTGTCGAACCAAAGATCGTTGGTTCGAGTCCACTCCGAGTGAATGACTAAAGCCAGTGCGTTGTGTGTAAGCGTCTCTCCCCTGTTTCATAGATGCATAGTATATTACAGTGGTAAACACTCCGTCTCTCGGATAGGACGTTAAATGGAGGCCCCGTGTAGAGGAGATCGAGCCACCACCTTTCCACGTTAAGAACCCACTGCACTATTGGAATGAGAGTAGGGTTAAACCATAGAGCTCCATTGTTAAACCCCTGTGTGGTGATCCACCTGCATTTCCACAACCATTTATAGTGGAAGGAGGGACCTGCGGGTCATAGTTCGTGTGCCCGCTCTTCTAGGCGACCCAGATTGGCTGGCTCCTCGAAAAATGCGCCTTTGAATGTATTTGACAGATATATGGCACTATACAAATGCTGTGCGTCACAATCACCATTTTAATGAAAATGTCATTGCAATTCTTATTTGAATTTTTTTCCTATACAGATCTTACAACGATATTCATTATCTATATGAGAGTCGAAATAATTTTTAATTTAATAACTCTTATAAATAAATAAATAAATTTCGAGCCTATTTTTATAAACAAATGACATATAAACGTATTCCTAACAGAGGTGTTTCAACGCGAAAAAAATAAGGATGCTACGAAATTATCGTTAACTAATGCGATTCGTTTGTTTACAGAAACATAATTATCGTAGATAATGTGCCTGTTGTTTTGATCAAAAGACTCAGAACAGTTAAAATGGCTGCAATGATATTTACAAACGAGAATCACTTTCACTAACAATTTAGATAGCATTGGTCTATGCACTCTTAGAAAATAATGTTGTAACCAAGCAATAAATCGGTTCAAATAATTATAAACTTACCAGCTGTTTGTTGAAAATAAGATAGCATGCGAAATGAATAGGATTTGATTTTTGTTATATTTTTTTTTATAAAGGAAAAGTTTGCCATTTCATGTTTCTCCCAACTTTGGCTTTGGTTGAAAAGACTCTTTGCATCACATGTGGCACGTGTGGAGTTTCTCTTAAATGATCACTTGGCAGACAGTGACACCCAATTTAAACGTACAGTCAACAGGATTGACATCGATCTTGTTGATAAAGGTCGAGGTTTCCATATCTACCATTAAACATGACCTTCCCATTAATGGGATCGTCTTTGGGAGGAGTCTGTCCTGATCTGGAAATAAAACATGAAAAATACACGTTAAAGCCCCATAATCTTAATCAAGATAGAAATATAATATATATACATGCATTATGTGTATAACGGTCCTTTCAGGCCACAACCAGTGATTCGCTCAGTGAGTGAACGGCCCTTCATGGTATCACCCCCCCCCCCTTCATGTAAAGGAGAAATATATAGAGTATGAATACGGTCTTATAATGTATCAATATACAAATTCAGGCTAGAAATTACACAATTGTGACTGACTGAGTAATATAAAGACATAACCAAATGACTATAACTAAAATAGAAAGCTCGTTAAATTATGTTCAATCTAATATGAAACATAACAAATAGAGAGGCATTATTGAAAAGCATTTTGGGTGGAGTTATGTTATTATTGCATACCTTTGTAGTAAACTTTAGTTCCTTCCCTATCAGTGATACACATCCAGCCCAGTCCAGAGTGTTGGCAGTTTAACATGACGTATCGGTCAATGCGAAAAACCTTTGGTCGTAGAATAGAAAACTCTTTCATGCTCTCAAGAACGAGCAACGTAGGCAAAACGGCTAGTCCATTTTGAAGGACAACTTCATCTAGACCATTGCAATAGTCAACAGCAGAACTCTTATCAGTTCTTATCTCTTCTATCAGAAAACACTTCGTTTTTCCGTTAACCCATCCATCTGGACAAACTGGGCGTTTAGAAATAGGGAGAAAAAATGTGGAATAAACATAAATGTTAGAACTTTTTTAAGTACGAATATATACCAACCATCTTCAAAGATGTAGATTAATCTATAGTGTCAACAAGCCCCAAACATTATTATTAAAGGAAAATAAACAATACTTACCTACAACAAGCCCTGTTATTCCAACCCAATCTACTCATATAATATGTTATCAAAATATTGTACTCTACCTCGATAATAATAACGTGTTATAATATTATACAGGTGCTACTAGAAGAAATGAACTTTCAGCTGAAGTGGCTACCCTGGGCAAGTATGGAGTAACATTAAATATCATCATTATTGTTACTACGAGATTAAAGAGCGAAGCAAATGCCATAACATACATCGCTAAGGCATTACATATCGCTCTTTATATATAATTTACTCTGTCAAGAAAAAAAATATATAATCTTACCATGCTGTTCACAATAAACTCCCATGTGACTTCGACGACAGGAACAGGTAAACCCAATAGGATCTTCTTTGCAGGTTCCTCCGTTGAGACAAGGGTTGGAATGGCACGCTGCATTTTATAGAATACATAAAACGTAATTCACAAATGTGTAATGAGTCTCATAACTAAATCATTCACAGAATTTATATTCACAGTATTATTTTGTTCGATGGGAGGGATGTTTTTGCGCTAGTTTACTCTGATCTGTAGTGTAATCTTTATAATTTACAACGTTAAACAATTTCCCCTTCAAAAAACAGCATATACATACATGTATATACACATAATACATATGTATATATATATATGTATATATATATATATATATATATATATATATATATATATATGTACACACACATATATAGAAGAGCGGTGTTGGCTCAGTCGTTAACGAGTCTGCCCGCCGAACCAAAGATCATGGGTTCGATTCGACCCCTGGCGGATGACTGAGTCCAGTGCATTGTGTGTAAACGTCTGTCCCAAGTTTCATTGAAGCAGGCTATGTTACAATGGAAAACACTCCGTCCCTCGGATAGGACGTTAAATGGAGGATCCGTGAAAATGAGAGTCACCACATTTGCACGTTAAGAACCCACTGCACTATTCGTTTAAGAGTAGGGGGGAAACCCCGGTGTAGTGGTCCACCTGCATTCCGCCCAGTCAGTTATATCGGGAGGAGAGACCTGCGGGTCATAGCGATTCAGTTCGCTTTTCGCTTCCCAGGCACAGGTGACGCCAAATAGATAATAATAATAAACAAAAGGAAACGTAATACACACGCCACGAGGAGACAAATGTATATACAGTGTGTCCCACAATAAACAAAATCGAGACTTATCGATGATTTATCATAAATCAGTCACAAATACAATTATAGACATTTGACCTACATTGTACCAATTTAACGCTTACTATCTCCTATTTCATCTAAAATGTCTTAGATTATTTCTCATTCACACATGAGTGAGCAAAAATAATTGAAAAGGGGATTCCAAAAAGTCACTTGGCGGGCCGAATTTGGGTTTTAAAAAGAAAACCAAGTAAAAAAATCAATATCTGCTGTTTAATTTGATACCAGAATTACAGAAAATGGTCAAGAAAAAACAAAGTTCTGGTTATTTCAAATAAGGCTTGAATTTCAATTATTTCATAAAATGAAGAGGTTTTACAGGCTAGCGTTTAAACTCACTCGACACTCCGTTTTGTTGACGATCAGCCATACATTAAGTCATTTGGTACATTGCGAAAGCTTCTGTGAGAAATCGGTGAAACACGTATATTTCATGAAATTATGGAAATACAAGCATGGTTTTAGGGATCATAACTTTTTTTCTATTTCTTGACCATTATTTTTCTGAAATTAAGGTATCAAAGGAAAGAGCAGATATTGAACTTTTTAGTCATGTGATTTTCTTTTTGAAGTTCAGATACCCCCGCCAAATGAGTTTTTGGCATCCTTTCTTCGAATTGTTTTTGTTCACTCATGCGCGAATGAGGAATAATTTAAGTAAAACCAGATGAAAGAGGAGATTCTAAGCTTTACATTGGTAGGTCATTTGTCTATTTCATTTATGATTGATTTATGATGAATCAGCGCTAAATCTCGTTTTCGTTTTTTCTGGGACGCACTTTGTATATATATATATATATATATATATACATACAGTGCGTATCAAAAAAAGATTACACTTAGAAAACATCCTGAAATAGTAAACATTTATAAAATCTTGAAGATATTTCCAGATTTTAACATTGGTACAGATACATTTAAATATTTCCGCTTGAGTGAGCACCACTTACTTTTGAAAAGTTAGTGAAAAATGATTTGCGCAGAACTTTGAAATAGTTATGCGAATTAAAAATGAACCTTAATCATAAAGACCACGTGGAATTGAGCTAGTAAAATTGATTGGAAGATATCTTTTACCTTTTTAACTTGTTTCCTTGCCAAAAACACTTCGAAGAGTGCATTGCACCCTACCCCACTCCCCACACACCGAGGCCATCGTGTCGATATTTGCTTTACACTGAGCTGCGATGTACATGAAATGGCTTAGGCTTGATTTTTATTTGTTAATTATTGTCAACCTTGTAAAAAGTGTGGAGAAACAAGAATTAAAGGGAAAAAAATAAATGTAAATCCACTTTAAATGGTAAAAACTTAGCGAAAAAATGCTGGAGATGTCTGATATGAACTTTTGTTCAGATTCAATTATGTCCTCAGATCCAACTTGCCCCAAAAGGTTAAAAGTTGTGCTTACTAAGTGTTGAAAATTCAATTTGGGTGGCCAAAATCGATACAAAATGCTTGAATGAATCCGTTTTATTCTAATGGACTAAAAGTGCAAGGGAAATGTAGAAACATGTTTCGCAGGGTAAGTTTGATTTCGCCCTTTCCTCTTGACACATCGTGTAAACAAGCATTTCTGCGCAAACAGATTTCTGCGAGCTTTACAAAAATGGACAGCGCTCACTCAAGTATAGCATTCTGTCTAAACTTGTACTTTCATTGGATAGATGAGACCCAAACCCAAGATTATATGTGAAAAATATACCCACATAATATTTTTTAATTCCCAGGGCTTTTTAAAAGTGTAAACTTTTTTTGATACGCACTGTATATACACATACACATACACACGCAAAATATATATATATATGTGTGTGTGTGTGTGTGTGTGGGTGTGTGCGTGTGTGTGTGTGTTTACGGTTTGCCGGCATTTACAAAAAAAACCTGTGCAATAATTTAGGGATTTTAGTGCCTTATGCATCGACGATAAAGCAAAAAATAAATTGGTTCTAATTTTTATTTTTTTCTCAATCGACGTTGGGAAAACTTTCTTATTTTTGGATGTCCTGTACTTTGTCTGAATTCCTCCTAAATTATGGAGAACACACTGATGCTAGAAGATCCAATTTGTAAGGTTGGCCAGCCTACAAAAAAAAAACATGCTCAATAAATTAAGGATCTGTCCCTAAAAACATCTACGAGAAAACTTAAAGTGGGATGTGGTTTTTTAATCAAGGTAGGAAAAAAAATCAGTTGGTAATATGCTTTTCTGTAATGCTATTTAAAACCCCCGGACTCCCCGAAAATCATGTAGAACATTTTTAGTATCGACGACTTCAATTTTTTACGGATTTTTTTTCCCTGCATATGATTTTGTGGACATTACCAAATTCTCCCCAACCGATTGATTGAAATGTGCAACATCACATGTCAAATCAATTCTTATATGTAAGGTCGAACTAGCGGATGTACTTATGCCTGTATACATTTTCTTTTGGAACTATTTTTTTTATTAAAGCACAACATGTCCAAGATATTCTGCGTAAACATATAATAATAATGAGACTTTTAAAGTGCCAAATCCACTCTATAGAGTGCTCAAGGCGCATAAACAGCTAAAAGTTAAATAGCAAAGTTCTTAGAAGATTTTGGAAACTTTCGACAGAGGTACATTATTTGATGTTTTCAGGAAGGCTATTCCACAAAGTGAGGCATGCAAAAGCAAATGATCCCCCCAGTTTTTGAAACTTTTGCAATGACAATGAAGCCAGAGGTGGATGAGCGCAAAGATCTGCCTGGTCTGTAGTAATTGGTAAATGAAAGACTGTTTTGGTGCTGATCCACGAATACTATGAAAGGCAAGCAACAAAATCTTGAAGATAATCCGGTTTTTCATATGGAGCCAGTGCAACGAATACAAGATGGGGGTGATATGTGAGCGTTTACTTGACAAAGTGACAATGCTCTTGTTTTACAGTTGTAGTTATATATCAAATATATTTTTGTCTTTTGGTTGTATCGACAAGATCGAGTTGTATATTGACAAAATCCAGTTGTATTAGTTCTTTAAAAAAATCACAGCGATACTGGATACACCAAAATATCTTTACCTGGGAAACTGCAAACGGACTGATGATCTACGCCAATAATATCTCGTAGTGGGCTTGATGTCTTGGAAATGAGTTTGGGTACCATGTTAATCTTAGATCCATCACGGCCAAGAATTGCATTGCATGGATTTCTTTTTCCGAAAGATTCCGCTGTTCAGGGAAGCAATAATATTGTAACAATTGTTTATCATTATTATTCTTCTTTTATATTGGTTAAGCTGCTCATGGGGGATCGGGTTATACGATCGCAATTGGTTTAGTAAACAAGCTACATCCTTCAATTTCATTTTTTTAATGACGAGGGCAATGTAAAGTTAATATCGTGCTACATTTTGTTTTCATCTTAAGAAAACGAAATATTTCGTATGGAATATCATGTCAGTCGTGGTTTGCATTTTAAAGTGAGTTGAAACAGAATGCAGTCATATGACCACTACTATGTACATTTTAATTACACACAGGAAAATTATTCTGGATGAAAAAAAATAACTCCTTACAACATTTCAAAACAAGCATGGAACTTTTTTTTTCAAGATCACAGGTCTTTCCCAATGAAACTATATTTCAAGATCCCGCATATGTTACCTTGGTTGTTGATAATCAGTTTGTTCTGTTTTCAGCTTAGATTTCATTATTGCACAAAAACATGTTTATTTAAATTAACCATGTCTGCTATGCGATGATGATAGTAGTCTTGATATAAACGATTTTCTCAAGAAAATCATTGTTTACTTTGATATTAACTGATATAGCTAGCTTCAAACACGTGTGTTATTCGAGTTTGAGAATAAAATGATAAAAACAGATATGAATACGCATTGTCCGGGTGTGTGTCAACTGAAATTTCGAATTCCTGGGGAGAGTTTAATCAACACGTTTTGTCCCGCAAGTTATCAGATCTGACAATTTTCCTTGATTTTGATTGGGAGAGACGGACTTTTACTATGGCAACTGTCAGATAAAATGGAAATTGTCGGATTGCACTTTAAACAAGTCCTTTAATGCAAAGATTCATTTGTTACAGCCTACGAACAAATACGGATCTGACCATTTTTTTCTTGATTTTAATTGGCTGAGAAGCACTGTTACTCAGGCAACTATTGGAAAAAATGGGACTTAGAGGATTAAATGTCAGACAAAACAAGTCAGTAGTCAGCTGATATGGCAACCACTGATGAAGTTTTCTGACATTTTTTCTAGTTAGAAATAACTCTGTTCTAGTAAAATACGACTAGAAAATAGTCAACTATGACTAGAATAACAGTTGCACCCAGCTGACCCTACTTACTAGTCATTTTTACTGATTTGTTTTTAGAGTGTAAACGAACACATACGGAAGCGCAATGAAAGAAGCAAAGGAGGCAAAAATTATTACATATTATTGTATTATTATATTTTTTGCGGCCTCAAGTATCTATTTTTTTCAAATGCTTTTTAACATTGAAAGTTATCTACCATGGAACAAAAGACGGGTTCGTACAAATTGTATGGAATACAAAACAATACCCTCTCAAACTTTATTGGACTTTCACCCAATCACAGTTTCTTTATATGTTATTTCCAGTGATCTTTTGTTTTAAGGATGGACACGGTAAACACAATCCAGCTAGTTACAAATTGTTTATGCAGTATATTTTCCAAACTCTGAAACAATTTTTTGAACTCTCTGTAACTGTCATCATGATTGCTTGAAATAGTTTGACCTCTTAAAAATGGTGCTTGCATTATTATCAAAGGATATGAATACCCACTAATCAAAATTGTACCTTACCTGCTAATGACAACAGTAAGAGGAGGCATAGTGCGATCTGTTTAACGGCTAGATGTAAGATAGCCTGTGTAAAAGTGAAACAATTATCTTGGTTGGTCGCGGAGCACCTTCATATTGATGTACAATTCATAGCACAATATTTTCGTATTTGTAAAAGTATTTTCCGATTTACAAGGTCATATTTTCATTATAAATTCATGGACAAGAAAATCACCTATTATCATTCGATTGAGTCTACATTTCCAGGTTTTCAAGCATTTTTGTATTCATAGTTTTTATTTATCCCTCCCTCATATCTTATGTAATATATTCAATTCGTCCAACAAAATACGAAACCGAGATTTATCGATGTTATGATAACTTAATAACAAATATAATATGCAAATGATTTATCACTAAAAATCATAGAGTCTCTTATTTCATCAGCAATAACTTAAACGATTCCTCATTCACGCCCATGAGTGATTACACATAATTTTAAGAAAGGACATCGAAAAGGCAATTGGCTGGCGGTATCTCAGTTCAAAAGGAAAATAACATTTTTTTAAAAGCTCAATAACTGTTTTGTTGTTTTCATTTCGATACCTCAATTACCCCCAAAAAATTATGTTCATGAGGCTTTAATTTCATAAAATAAAGAGGTATTACAGGCTAGCTGTAAGGTGTATGGCACTGCGTTTGTTCACAAACTGTCACGCCTAAAGCCGTTTGTTAACTGTGCGATAGCTTCGGTGACAAACCGGTGAAAAACGTTGGTTTAATGAATTTATGGAATTACAAGAATTGTTTCAAAGAACCAGACTTTGTTATTTCTCGACCGTTTTCTGTGATGGAGGTATCAAATGAGAATCAGTGTTTTCGTTAACACATATAATTTTTTCTTTGAAATTCAGATAACCCTGCCAAGTAACTTGTTAGTATCCTTTCTTCAAATCGATTTCTGCTCACTTATCCATGAATCTTGAATCTCCTATGTTATACTACCCGAAAGACGGGAATTTAAGCTTTACAATGATTGGTAATTTGTCTATCATATATGTGTAATAAAATAAATTAGAAATCATCAATTAATCTCTCTTAGGTATTTTTTTGTGGAACGCACTGTGCATATATCACAATATATATATATATATATATATAAATTTGGAAGTTGGTAGAAATTAATCATGGCCAAACTCAGATTTCCAGACCTTTTTTTAATGAGGGGTTTATATATACATGTACATGTATATATGTAAACATATAATAGAAACACACACACACACATACATGCATATACACTGTATATATATATATATATGTATGTAAATCACATAGAATTAATCGAATTTTGTAACACGCAAAGTGACATATGAGCTCTTTAAAATCACCTGCCCTATGAAAAAATGTTATGAATGAATGTGAATGACACATATGGAAGTGAAATTAAAGGAAATGTGTTAAAAATCAGCATCTAAATGTAGGTACCAACCTTATGTTTGGGCATGAGTAAAATGGAAAAAAATGAATATAGACAGGAATCCATGAAGGTCTGCACGCTTTTTGTACTATGTAAATGTAAAAAAAAGGTAGTCTGCCTATTTCGTTGAATTTTAACCACCTAAAAGGTGTTGTCAATACACTTATAAAACTTTCAAGCGAGGAAAAAAAGTATAGTATAATTTGTATGCGTGTAATATACGGAGAAAATTCAGAATAATTCATTAAAAACTTTGGTGAATTTCCTTTTTTTTTTTTGGTTATCAACATCTGTATACATGGTACCTAGCAAAAAGTGTTGCAAATAGAATATCAGTATCCTTAATCCATATACCGGAAATTATGTTACTGAAGTGTCGTCTTTCAAATGGGCATGACCAAAACGGTCAAGAATATCAAGCTGCCCAAAAATGATGTTTTGCACAGTATGGTTCCACCCCTGCCCTCTGACCGACCTAACAAGTGATTTCTTAAAATAATTACTGTATATCAAATCTTTTTTAGTGTAATGATTTGAGAAAGGACTTACCATATTTTGATAGATTCAAATTACCTCCAACGATTCCAAAGAGAATCAGACAAGTTTTTGTTTGGGTTTTAGACAAAACGGTATTAACGAGAACAGTTCAATAATACAACCAAACGTGACGCTTCTACAAAACAAATTGAAAAAAATGATCCAAGGAATTGGAATCTCATCAAGAGCTCTCGAACCTCTTTGATGCTGACCAAGCTAATTGTTCTATTCCGATTTAAGAGTTTTACGGACGTGTTTGTGTTTCCTCTTTTCAGGCCAGAGTCAGCGTTTCTATACGTGCGTAGTTGAACACGGGTGCGTCTTCGCTTTCATTCACCCTTCAAAACAGAATCTATATGTGAAACTAAAATTTAAATGTTCATCTTACAGCTTTATCCCGAACCAGAGGTCTGTTACAGAAAGACTCGAATCTACCGCAAATCGATTTTCAACCAATCTAGAACGCGCTATCGGAACTTCCGCTTGATTTTTGGACTTGCATTCATTAACGGAACCATTTACGCATCCAACTCGAGAACTCTTCGTACTATGATAGGTTATATACAGCAAATAACCAATCGACGTACGACACATGGTATATGCATGCAAAGGTAATACCATAACAACTTTGATGCAGCACGTATATTCTACGCTTGATTTTACAGGATGTTGCTAAAGTAGTCGCGCGTAAGTTTTTACGCTTAAAGAGCGTTAAACTCTACTGAAACTTTTTTTTATTAAACAGTTTTAGAGATATATCTGAAAAAGAATAATCTAGGCTCTCTAATTCTTTTGATGGATTTGAAATCCAAAATTCATCGATAGCTCTAAACTATTTTTGCAGCCATTGATGAGGGACTTCTTTGAATATTGTCATCATGTTTCTGGTCTCTAGTTTCCTCTACTTAATTATGTTGCCCATTTTTTTCATTTCTTAGTACATATTCTCTACATTACTGGAGGCAGATAGGTATTTAGATATAATCATGATATGCACACGGTGTCTTTATGGAATGATAAAATCGAATTTTTTTTTTTTCAATCTTTTTTCCCTCCACAGGGATTTTATTGGCAATGAAAAATTAATATATACAGAGTACAATGAATAATACAATCACTGATATAAACAATGAACTGACAAAATAATTTTACATGTGTAAGTCAAACAATAAAGAAATTTTTCAATCGAAACCATCTTTTGTCAAATCTGTGTTGGTTGAAATTAAGTTGGGCAATGTATTTTTCATTTTGGTAATAATTGATTATTGAGGATTTGATGATACTGAAAAGAGGAATTGTTTTGTTTATTTTACAATCATACACAGTCTTTCTTACTATAATAAAAATACAATTGAGTGCACAATTGTTTTTTCCAATAAATCCGAATATTTTATTTTCATCTGAAAAGTATAGAGTCTCATTGGTTTTGGTCCTAATCCAGTCCTCTAACTCTTTCCAAATGTGATTAACATGCCTGCACTCCGAGTATAGATGCAAAACCGTTTCAATTTCTTTTCGACAGAAAGTGCATTTGTTTACTGAAACTAATTTCAATTTGAAAAGCAAATCATTTGTAAATAATATACGTTGCACAACCTTATATTGAAACCAACGCAATGTTACATCAATGGTACACTGAAAACCCAATGAGCAATAAGATTCCCACCTTTTATCGTTCAGATCAAATATGCACTTCCATTTAAGAAAGCTTTTATTTTCTGTTTTTCGTCGTTTCAATAAAATGGAATAAATATGCGAGCATCCTTTTTTAAGTTTAGTAATAAATGCTAGCACATCTGGAATTAATGGTTGGGGGATTCTATTGAATGTAGATCTTTTGTAGGTTTCCTTGATAGCAACACATAGTGAATGATAAAAAAGGAAATTTGATTTGACATCATAAAGATCCTGAAAATCTTTGAAAGATAAAAAATGCCCTCCTTCATCCAAAATATCATTAATGAAACGAATACCCCTTTCATTCCATTTCTTCATATATATTGGAAAATTGCCTATTCTGATTTTATTATTCCATAGAGGATGTGAAGATACATTGACATGACTATTATAATAGATAGTTAAAAAATTACTATAAGCAAAAAACATTTCACTCCAGAAAGTGTTATAGGTCTGTTTTGATAATTCTCGAAAGTAGTGACTACCCATATACGTCATATACAAAAGAACATCTTGTTGTCTTGGCAAGGATGACATAAGAAAGCATAGAATGAAATTATCAATTGATCCATTTAAAATTCTCCTTATCCAAGAAATCTTTAATGATTGACAGTGTGAATATATGTCTATCATTTTAACCCCGCCGCTTATGTATGTTTGGGACATTTGAATCCTACAAACTTTGTCCGGTTTTTCCTCCCATATGAATTGGTAAAATAATGAATTTAAATCTTTTAAAACTTCGTCACTTGGATTCGGAAGAGACATAATGAGGTAATTAAGCTTAGAAACCAACAAGGATTTAACCACAGTTACTCTTCCTAAAACAGTTAGATATCTTTTTAACCATGAAGTCATTTGACTCTTTATTTCTATAATTTTTTCGTTGTAATTATACTGTACCATCTTCTGCAAATCCGTACAAAAATCAACACCTAGATATCTAAAGAATTCATCAAATACCCATGTTAAATTACGATCAATAAGTATCTTATCTCTTGTGTTTTTGTTTAGCCCTATCCAAATTGCTCGTGTCTTATGAATATTTATTTTTAATCCAGATATCGCAGCGTATTCATCTAAAATATTTAATGCGATATTCAATTCCGAAGCAGTACCGTTTAACGTGAGTAAAGTATCATCCGCATACTGAATCAATTTCAAATTTTGTCCAGATATCCTTATTCCATTAATACACCTTGTATTTCTAAATAAAATTCCAAGAATCTCTGCACACAAGAGGAAAATATAGGGAGATAATGGGTCCCCCTGGCGACAACCTCTTTCGATTCTAAATCTCTGAGTGAGGTGACCATTTACCACAATACAAGACTGAATATTTTCATAGAAGACATTAAACCAATGTATAATCGATGGGCCAAAATTAAAGTATTTTAAAACTTTTATAATGAAGCTGTGAGAAATGGAATCGAAAGCCTTTTCGAAATCGATTAAAAGCAATAAACCTGGGATATCGTTCACATCTGTATATAAAAGCAAATCATAAAGCAGTCGAATATTTTCACCAATAAACCGGCCTTCCATGAAACCTTTTTGGTTCTCATGTATTAAAAGAGGAAGCACCTTTTTGAGTCTATTTGCGATACATGCCGAAGCTATTTTGTATGTAACATTCAATAAAGATATTGGTCTCCAATTTCGAAGATAAAGTCTTTCTTTTTTATTTTTGGGAATAAGAGATATCACACCAAGTTTCTGACTTCGGACATGCTTCCTGACTTAAAGGCAAAATTTAAGTATCTAAGCAAGAAAAAAATTATATCTATCCAGAAATGTTTAAAAAACTCGACTGTATACCCATCTAGTCCGGGAGATTTACAATTCTTCATATTTGACAATGATTGATATATCTCCTCTATAGTAAGCTCGCCTTCCAAAGATTGAGATAAACAGTCTGTTAACTTGGGTATATCAGCATAATCTAAAGAGGTGTTCAAATCAATATCAATGACCTCGTTCTTTCGATACAATTCTGAATAAAAACGTAAAATCTCGGATTGAAGATTTTCCTGAAGACAAATAGTTTTATTTTCGTTATCAATCAGTCTATTTATTTGTTTGTTCACTGCATTCTTTTTTTCTAAATTTAAGAAGTATTTTGAAGGTTTTTCACCGAATTCCATCCATTTAACTTTTGATCTCATCTTTAGACCCTCTATCTTTTCTTTTCTTATCAAATATAACTGAACTTTCTTGTTTTCCAACATCTCAATATATTTATTTGTATCATGTCCATTCAACATACCAATTTCTAAGGCTACAATTTCCTTTTCTAAATCATTTTCTAAATTATGCATTCTTTTCTTTTTATTCACAGAATATGAAATCGTCTCACCCCTTATTAAAGTCAATAAGGTGTCAAAAAATAATTGGTCATTAATCATAAATTTACAATTCTCGTAATTATCATGCGGGAAGTTTATATCACCGTCAGGTTTTACAATATAAGTTTCAACTGTTTCTGCAATTAGCTGTCTTATTCTATATGTATAATCATCGTCTTTCAATAAGGAGTTATTAAATTTCCAATAACCGGGACCGATTTTGTCACGATTCAAACATAATGATAGGTTTACCCATGAATGATCTGATCTGTAACCAGGTACTACCTCGGTATTGTCAACTACTGACATTAATTCTTTTGATACTAAAAAGAAATCTAATCTGGCAGCCTTGTAAGGTGTAGGCTGACGCCATGTAAATACTCTATCACTGCCATGCAATTCCCTCCATGGGTCAATCAATTCTAAGTTAATCTTCATCTCGTCAACCCTTTGTTTCGCTTTGGGATTATTTAGTCGAATATAATTGTGTGCATCCTTTTCAAAATCCTGAACTAAATTCCAATCACCACATATGATCGTAAACGGGTTGTTGAAATCCAATATTAATTTCTCAATGTGTGCATAAAAGTCAACCCTATCCGTGTTAGGACCATACAGTGAAATCAACGTAATACTGTAATCATATAACTTCATATCTATAGCAACAAAATTTCCATCATGACATTTTTCAGTTCTTATTACCTTCACTGGTACTTCATCACGAAATATAATCACTACACCTCTTGCGTTTGATGTTTTGTTACTAAAAAAAACAATTGTTTCCCCAAAATCTTTTTATATCATCTTCTTTATCAGTGTTAAAATGTGTATCTTGTAAACAGCATATATGATAATTTTTTGATTTAATTAATTCAAAGACATCTCTTCTCTTCACTGAATTGCCTAAACCTCGGCAGTTCATTGAGACAATCTTTATACTACCCTTCATGAAACTGTTTATTATAAAAACCAACAAATCCTGTGGAGTTTATACTTTCTTTAAAAACAGAACACATTATTACTACAATAATAAACAAGCTACAAATACAAAAATTGTTTCCACTTCTCCTGAACAATAACAAAATACATATATGATTCAAGATAAGATAAGATGGCCTGTTCAGTCGTGGTTCTAGCCTAGACTTATAGGCTTGAGACAAATAACCAAAAAATACAAATGAGACAAAACACATAGTGATCCTGGTGTAATTACACACAGTGCTCACTATTAAAAACATTCAGATAGAGGACTGATCTTTACTCCCCAAAAAAAGAAAAAACGAGAGCAGGAGGATTTTTACTTTCTCATTTTAAAAAGATATGTTTTAGCCATACTAATATCATAAGTATTGAAATAAAACATTAACCGTCTTCTTGGTCATGATAATTAGAAAAAAAAAAAAACAGTTTGATATTCTGTTCATGTGTCGATAATACTCATAATCTGCCTTGATATTTATCTCACTCCATTTGGTTTCCTCGATTATTTTTTTTGACACGTTTTATCTTTTAGAATGATTCTATTGTAAGTCTGTCACGCGGAGTGTTTTCAACGGTCCCGGTCCATCTTTGGCACCTTCCTTGTACTTAATTACTCTGGGAATGGAGTTAGGTATGAACGCAAACTTTCCTTCTTCTCTTAACTTCTTCACTCTTATCATCAACTTTCTGTGCTCCTCGCGTGTCTCCGGATGTACATCATCGCTAATTCCTATTTTCTTATCTTTTATGCGGACATCCTTCAGCGCTGCACTCCTTTTCAGAATCTTTTCTCGATCGTTGAATCTCAGTAGCTTCACGTGAATGGGACGGGGGCGTGCCGTTGCCACGGTTGCATCTCTTTGTCTAGATCTTCCACCCGGCGTTCTATGTGCTCTTTCGACCTCTACGTTGGAAACATTCATATGCGTATCGAAGAATTCCTTGACGAAATGCGAGCAGTCATGCGCGTCACCTTCGACTCCCTCCGGAATTCCATGGAGTACGACGTTATTCCTCTTACTCCGATTCACGAGATCAACAACATTCCGCTTCAACTCATTTGCATATTTCACATCCGCTTTCATATCCTTAATTTCTTCAACTTGCCGTTTCAAATCCATAACTTCTGTTTCAATGAACTCAAAACCCTGCTCTAAATCTATGATCCTTGTATCCAATGCTTCTACTTTCCTTTCAATGTTGACAACTTTCTCAGAAATAATATCAACTTTCTTGTACAAATTTTCCAGACCAGATACTTTGTTCAAAATTTCTCGTAAGAGTTGGTCAGTAGAGTTTGGATTCGAATCACGTACCTCTGCCATGTCCGTGTTGGTATCAGAGCTGGGTGTGGCGCCTCTCTCACGAACTGTCGTCTTAAAAATCCTGTTTTCTCCTCTTTGTTCGTCCTCTGGAGAAGGAGATCTCAGCCGTTTAAGAGAAAACATCGTAATTACTAGCAAATCACTACCTTGTTGACCGAGGATGTGTATTTCAGGCTAAAAAACGGATTTTTTTCTCCTGCTCTCCTTTCTGTGTCTCTTTAGCTTGACATCAAGGGCGCCCTCCCTAGGCTCTCTAATTCTTTTGATGGATTTGAAATCCAAAATTCATCGATAGC
Source organism: Lytechinus variegatus (assembly GCF_018143015.1). Classification (NCBI taxonomy): domain Eukaryota; kingdom Metazoa; phylum Echinodermata; class Echinoidea; order Temnopleuroida; family Toxopneustidae; genus Lytechinus; species Lytechinus variegatus. The sequence continues at coordinate 41,562,488 of NC_054745.1, forward strand.
TCTAAACTATTTTTGCAGCCATTGATGAGGGACTTCTTTGAATATTGTCATCATGTTTCTGGTCTCTAGTTTCCTCTACTTAATTATGTTGCCCATTTTTTCATTTCTTAGTACATATTCTCTACATTACTAGAGGCAGATAGGTATTTAGATATAATCATGATATGCACACGGTGTCTTTATGGAATGATAAAATCGAATTGATTGTTACCGCTAACGCCTTTCCCGGTTTAACTTGTGTTTCTGAATTTATATGATTTTAAGTTTTGGATTTGTGACGTCATAAACGAGCAGCTGCCCAAGATGTTATGTAATATAACATGCACGAATTTCATTTTGCTTGTAATTGTTCCTGGTGACTTATTTTTGTTTGCTATTCGTGATCGGTTGTAAAAATAGATTTGTCTGTTAATATTTAAATGGTTCAGTAATAGGTTTTCTGAAAAGATGACGTTTTATAGATTCCCTATGTTGGAATACTGCTTGTATATGACGCCACAAATCATATGATTAAAATTCTCATATTTTGTTTTCCTTTGATGGATTTTTTTCTCAAACCTTCGGCAATATTTTTTTATATTTTTTTGTGCTATTTAAACGATTTTTTTTTTTTACCAAGATGAACTTCCTATTTCAAAATATGTACTGTTGACCTACACTATAAAATGTGAAGAACCTTTAAAAAAAAGCTTTGTGCATTTGAGTTTGCTATTAAATAAATAAATAAATAATAGTAATAATAAAAACAATCTAATAATAGTAATGTTGATAATTAATAAAAAAATAATAATCATAGAATAGTAATAATAATAATAAAGCAGTTTTGAATGCACCAGCTCGTATCAATTTTGATTTTTTTTTTACTTTGGGTTCTGGGGGACTTTGACTGGGATCGTCTTTACTGGATATCTTCTATTATGTTGTATTTCTATGTCATAGTAAATCAATGTTGGTTGGGGATCAATAAGTCTCCCTCTGTCTACTTAAAGTCTGGTCATCATGGCAGATAATCTTACACCAGTTGAAAATCTTTAAAGCTTTCAACACAACTTTTTCATTCTAAAAAGCACGTTCCATCTCTCCAAGATGGGTCATCATGTCTCCAATTGATTCCACACTTCACAATAACTTTAAAATGGCACACCAACGTGATCCAGAATGCATTCCTCTAGCACTAAATACGTGTCACTCGAACAAATATTTTATATGGATTAATTTGCAAGCGTCTAGTAAAATCTAACTGATTGCCATGGACACAAGACTACAGAAGAAAAAAACAAGTTTGTACCATGATTAACTTCTTGGTTTTTTTTCTTCTTTTTTTTAAGAAAAAAGAGCCAGAAGCCTAAATAGCGCTAGCTCAAGTCCTCAAATTCTTACATCTGACAAGTATAGGTATCACAGGCCTAAAACATTTTCAATAGACTCTTGTGTTAAATGGCACTTTAAAAAAAATAAAATCATAAAAATAGTTATGAAATTCGGGGGACAAATATTTACTACCAGTAGATTGGATATATATCTGACAATCTGATTGGAAGAGGGTCCCACGACCGACTTTAAAATAATTCGGCATTTATAAAAGAATATCCTGGGGGCACAAATTCATCACCTGAACTAGTAAAATAGCCCTTATCATTTCAACAGTAAAATTATAGTTCCAAAGTTGGTTATTTTTCATCCCAAATTGGGAAAAGGAAGTTCAGTGAATACAATAAACAGAATCAGTGTCAGTACAGGATATTTTGTATTATATCTTATTTCTATGTCATAATAACCAAATGTGGGTCGGGGATCAATAAGTCTCCCTGTGTCTACTGGAAGTCTGGTCATCATGGCAAGAGATCTAACACCAGTTGAAAACCTTTAAAGCTTTCAACACAACTTATTCATTCTAAGAAGCACGTTCCATCTCTCCAAGATGGGTCACCACGTCTCCAAATGATTCCACACTTCACAATTAGTTTAAAATGGCACACCAACGTGACCCAGAATGCTTTCCTCTAGCATTAAATACGTGTCACTCGAACAAATACTTTATATGGATTAATTTGTGAGCGTCGAGTAAAATCTAACTGACTGCCATGGATACAAGACTACAGAAGAAGAAAAACACTGACCTGTCGTCGTCGCACGTCGCACGTCTATCCAGGCACCTGTTTCGATTTAAAATCCGCCTTAATCTGCTTTTTTACCCTAATTTTGAGCTTTAAACTGCTGTTTTCTTTATTCGAGGAGATCTATATACTTGGATTTAGAGATATATGTAGGAGTTTTGTCTCACCGGGCAAAAGGAATGAGGTAAGGCATTTTTTCTTGAAGGCTATACATATACTACTAACACAACGCACTCTCCTTTGTATTTCCCGCCTTATTGGTTCCCACCAATAATGGCCCAAGCTTCGGTATCAGCGCCGGAGATCATCGAAGACCACGGACCCGATTTGGATGATGACGATTTTATGACTGTCTCTTACTCTCGTCCCAAAAAACGACCTGGGAAAAGGCCGAGACTTGCCAGTAATCTGGGAGCAGATAATATGAAAAATACGGATAAATCGTCATCATACGAATCGGACCGCGGTAACTCATCGCCATACCAGAATAGAAATTTCGATCTGATTATTACCACTATTGAAAAACATAAGAGCTTCAAGGATGTAAGTCCAGCCATTTTAGCTAATGCAATCAAGGCAGTTGCCATTAATCCTGTAGAACGTATTTTACCAATACAACAGGGTAAGGCGATTCTTGTTAAATGCAAGAACATCAAACAATTGAGGGCTATTCTACAATTAAATAACATAGGGAATCTCCATGTAAAAGTAGAACAGAAAACAACCGGCCTAAAAGGAGTTATTTCTAATGTACCACTTGAAATGACGGAAAAAGAGATTGTAGATGAGCTCAAATTGCAGGGTGTAACATCGGCTAAAAGAATGAGTAAGACTGTTAAAAATGATAACCCAGACAATGGAAATAATTCACGTGTAACCATACCCCTCCGTTCGATTCTACTGACTTTCAATAGAGCATCCCTACCAGATAAAATTACGATGTACTTTCAAATCTTTATGGTAAAACAGTACATTCCTCGGGTAACGAGGTGCTTTAAATGCCAGCGTTACGGACATGGAATTTCACAATGCCGGTCAAAGGTTAGATGTGTCCGTTGCGGAGAAAATCACACCTTTGAAGAATGTAAACGAAAAGAAGACCGAACGTGTGTAAATTGCGGAGGCAAACACTCAGCAGCGTATAACGGATGTATTGCTGCCAAAAATGCTAAGAAAATTCAACAACTGAAAATTCAAAACAACTTAACCTACGCCCAAGCTACAAAATATTTTGTAGAGAATGATCAAGCGAAAGAGAACAATGTAAATAGACCCATCCCTGTAATAGACAACCATCCCTCAATCCCCCTACCAATACCGCAACTCCTATGACTAAAACGAAAACCCCTCAAAGTGAAATAAGAAACCCCGATCAAAACCGTCCATGTGATCCCCTTCCTTGTATCCAAACCCAGAGCAACCAGTCATCACAGCTACCAGGTTCTTCTCGGGAAATACCGAGAGAAGAACGAAATAATGACGAATCGAGAACCGAAAATAACTTTGTAAATGCAAATAATGAACAGATTATAGAGCTCATCTCTCATCTCATTTTCCTTTTTACGGACAGATACTCTAAAAAAGACGTAATAAACATTGTTGAACCTACTGCCCAAAGGCTTTTAAACATCAAAGCAAATACAAACAATGAACATGATGAAGGGCAGTAAACTTATGACAATACTATCAGCACTCACCATTTTACAATGGAATGCGCAGGGCATGTGTTCTCATGGTAAAGAATTAGTAAAATTTATTTCTTCAAAAAATAGCAAAGTTTACCATATAATTTGTGTACAGGAGACGTGGTTTACGGATGATAATATTTTTTACATTCCTGAATACACATGTTTCCCCAGGAATAGAATCAACAAGGGTGGACAAAGTCGGGGTGGATGTGCAATTTATGTGCACCATTCTATAAACTTTTATTACCCTCGATATGATGACGAGCTTGAACTTCAATCGGTGGATATACATATCTTGCAATCTAGAGTATCTGTAGTAAATTATTATAACCCATGTAAAAAAATAGATGTCCATATTATCAATAAATTAACTGAATTCGTAAAAACGAATAACATGAATAATATCATTTACGTAGGGGATTTCAACGCTCATAACACTTTATGGGGTAGTGAGAAAAACGACGCTAACGGTCGGGCTGTTGAACATTTCATTGCTTCAAATAATTTTGTCATACTTAATAATGCAACAGGTACTAGACTGGACCCAGTGACTGGAAAGATGTCGTGTTTAGATTTAAGTATTACATCCCCAGATATATCAAATAAATGTTCATGGGAAGTACTCGACACCTCACTCGGGAGTGATCACTTTCCAATAGCTATAAAGATGCTCATGGAAAAGACTACGATATGTCCTGAAGTTGACAACCACACTTCAGAAAATTTCTGGTCCTTCAAAAACATGGACTGGGTAAAATTCTCCAAAAGATGTGAAGAAATTTTCAAGGACATGACTTGGTCTAATTTACAAGAGGACTATGCTCTCTTCAAACAATGTGTTTTAAATGTTATCAATGAAACAATACCTAAAAGAGGCAAGAAACATCACAAGCCTATCCCCTGGTGGACAAAGGAATGTTCAAAAGCAATTAAGGATAGAAATAGAGCTAATAACAAATTAAAAAGACACATCTCAATAGAAAACCTGAATACATTCAAAAAGAAAAAAGCCCAAGCCCAAAAGACGCTCCGTCAAGCAGAACGTACTTACTGGCACAACTTTTGCATCAAATTAAATCGCTTCGTGCCAGAATCGGTAGTATGGTCAATTATAAAACAGATGAATGGAATTCAGATTAAAAGAGGAAATAAAATACCGATTATAATAGAAAAAGAAAAAGAATTTATTACAGACCAAGAAAAGGCGGAAGCCTTTGGTGATTTTTTCCAATCAATAAGTAAAAATAAAACCAGTCTTAGTTTGAATCTAAACATAACTCAAATACATGGAAATATTCTCGATGAGCCATACAAATTCTTCGAATTGGAAAAGGCTCTAAACTCCTGCAAAAATTCTGCTCCAGGAGAGGATAAAATCCCCTACGAAGTATATAAAAAACTTCCATTTTCAACAAAAGAAACCATGCTAAAAAATAATAAACTCTATGTGGGACACTGGAAAGATACCCACTGAACTGAAACACTCTATTCTCATTCCTATCCCGAAACAAAACAAAGACTTAAGTTTTCTGTCTTCATACAGACCCATTGCACTTACTTCGTGTTTCATAAAAATATTTGAGCGTATGATTAAAGACAGACTTGACTGGTTCATAGAAAAATCAGATATATTGCCTATGCATATGGGTGGCTTCCGTAAAGGAAGAAGTACAACAGATAATATCATTAATCTAGAGAATGATATTCAAAAGAGCATCAATAATGGTGAATACACCCTTGCCTTCTTAGATATTGAGAAAGCCTATGATAGGCTCAACATAGATGGACTTGTTTACAAACTATTAAAAAACAATATCAATGGAAAAATCATAATTTTTCTTCAAAACTATTTGAAAAATAGAACCTTCCAAGTGGCTGTGGGAAAAACAAAATCTGAAATATACACTGTGCACAACGGTCTACCGCAAGGGAGTGTCCTTAGTCCCATTTTATTCAACATCATGCTAAGTGATATTCCATCTGAAGAATCAATTTCAATTTCCACTTATGCGGACGATTGTGCAATATGGATATCAGGTAATAACCTTGACCAGATCACAGGAAAATTACAGAAATATATAAATAGACTAAGTGATTGGTTTACAAAATGGGGATTCCATCTATCTCAAAATAAATCAAACCCAGTACTCTTCACAAAAAAACATAAAATACAATACCCAAAATTAGAACTGAATGGCAAGGACCTTACTTTCCAAAGTTCTAAACGATTTCTGGGAGTGATTTTTGATCAGAAGCTTACGTGGCAACAGCATATTGCTGATATAATAATTAGATGCAAAAGAAAATTGAATATCATCCGCAATCTGACAGGAACCACATGGGGAAGCTCAACAAAATCTCTTTTAATGGTCTATAGAGCGTATATACGATCTCTAATTGATTATGGCTGTGAAGCCTATGACAGCGCGGCACCTTCTATTAAAAAACAACTAGATTCCATTCAATATCAAGCCCTAAGAATATGTGCAGGTGCATTACCACTCACTTCTTTGGAAGCTCTCCAGGTGGAACTAGGAGAACTTCCACTCGACTTACGAAGACAAATGTTATCTGATAACTTTCGTCAGAAGATTGAAACGCATAAAAACCACCCTGTATTAAAAAGCATCGAACCATCTTGGCAGTTGGAACTTTCTAAACTACAAAAAATAAATAAACCATTTGGCTGTAGAACGGAAAACCAGGGCCCCCATATTGAAAAAAATATTAGTAATTTTCCACCGTGGTTCTTCATACCCCCTGTAGTATCCACCGAACTTAGTTACTGTTTAAATAAGAACGAAAACCCCTCATTTCTGTATCAAGAAAGTCTCAGACTAATTAATAAGAAATGGCCTCATCAACTACACATATATACAGATGGATCTAAAGCACCCAATACAGGTGCTTCTGCGGCTTCTTTCTTCGTACCCACATGGTCTTACCACCAATCAAAAAGACTAAGTGATAATACTTCAGTTTTCCGGGCTGAGTTGGCTGCAATAGTACTTGCTTTAGAGTGGTTAGAAAATATTAATGTTTATGTAGGAACAGTTATCTTAAGTGACTCACAGAGTGCGCTGTTAGCTATACAAAATATGAAAAACATATCATTTGTAACTGAAATACTAACTTTAACTACCAAACTACAATACCAGGGTAAAGAAATCTTTCTTGAATGGATACCAAGTCATTGTGGTATAAGTGGAAACGAAACAGCAGCAGATTTTCATGCAAAAGCAGCCTTAACGAAGAAAATCGAAATTCAAAATAGTTTAGGTTCCGATGAAGCAAAAACATTGATAACAAAAAAATATACACAGGAATGGCAAAACAGGTGGAAGTATTCCATTTGTAATATGAGACAGATACAACCACGAGTGAATCTTTCTTTATACGAATGCCACCTGAACAGATTTGCCGAAAGTTTACTACATAAACTTCGTTTCGGAATAATAGGTCTTAACTTTGATCTTTTCCGATTAAAATTACATCCCACTGGTTTTTGTGATTCCTGCAAAATATTGGAAACTATTGAACATTTTCTCGTGAAATGTCCACGTTATATCATTCAAAGAGCTATGCTGCTCACTGAAACAAACTTGACGGAAGCTATAGAGATTCCGTCCCTGTTAAAAAGCACAGACATCGACAAACAAAAATCACTCATACGTTTCGTCCTCAGAACGAAACGAATATATAACAAACAGTAATACATATACCTTTTCCTCAGAGCAGTCTCTATAATACAGTTCGTTGAATTATGAGTAATAAATTAACAATCGTGAAACAATAAACATTATATAACCCCACTTAAAGAATGGCATGAATTATGGTAAGTTCGATTTTCTCAAATTTACCTAAAAAAAAAAGTAATAATAAATATATGTATATGTATGTATATATATATATATGTATGTATATATATATATATGTATATATATGTGTGTGTGTGTGTATATGTGTATATGTATATATATGTATTGAAGGAAGAATGTCTTATGAATGTAATTGCATGCTTTTCCGGTTAGTTTATTTTGAAATATATATTATAATGCTTTGGGAAACACTGCAATATACACAGAAAGCCCGGATGCTTTCCTCAATTAATTCTGTAAGTCGGATACTGGGGCCAATGTTTTTTATGTTGGTCAACGGTTGGAGAGAGTCTCCTTCTCGGCTGATGATTAGTCACAGGTGACTCGAGGAAAACGGCCGATGAAAGCACCATGTCGATCTAGTTCATCAGTTACCCAGCTATTCGAGGAGCAGTTAAAAAATTGAGCTCTTTGTTTTGTTTTGCCAATAATCATATGCCAAGCTTTATGCGGGTTATTCAAACTCATAAAAAAAAATACAAGAGAGAGGGGAAAAAGTGGAGGAAGTATTGAGACAGAAGAAAACAGAAAAAAGAAAACTTTTCATGTACAAATTACACTGCTCTTGATTACCGGTACCTTTAATCACATTATGTTTATTTTGCAATTACATCTTTATGTGGTCATGACTAACCAAACATGTATAGCCTTCAGATGATTGCCTTACGGTTTGCTTATCTTTAAATGATGAAAGTATGCATGTTGATATATAGATTATTATAATTTTTTTTTCCCAAACTCACCCAAAGTCACATTCCATCCTACAAGGGCTTGTCTCCCAAAGTAGGTAGGATTTAAAGGCGTCTTGTCTCCGGGAAAGATCGAGACTTCACTGACGTTGATGTTCACATCAACGGGACAGACGTATCCCCATACTCCGGTACGGGTGTAGGATTGGAGCTGTGATTTTCCTAATTTCTTTTTCTGTCATCTCCATCCTGCTTGCATACTAGTAGGCCTATATAGCAAATTGTTAGCAATAGCCCTGGTTTTAATTTGTGAGACACACCTACTCGACTTTAAATCCTAGTATCCTAAAAAAAAATAAAAATAAATAAAAAAAAAAGCATAGAAAAGAAAAAGAAAAAAGAAAGGAAAAAGAAATATTTGAATTTTACTTTTTTCCATTTTAAGAAAACAAACGTTAATAATATGATATATACTATGGCGAAAATAGTCAAATTGACTGGTTGCCAAATAAAAATAAGAACCCCCCCCCCCCCCCCCCACTTTACACCATGTTTAACTTCTTGGTTGTCTTTTTTATTTAAGAGAAAAGAGCCAGAAGCCTAAATAGCGCCATCTCAAGTTCTCGAATTCTTACATCTGACAAGTAAAGGTATCACAGGCTTAAAACATTTTCCATAGATTCATGTGTTAAATGGCACCTTTAAAAAATATCATAAAAATAGGTATAAAATTCGGGGGTCAAATGTTTACTACCAGTGGGTAGGATCTATACCTGACAATCCATATCTGACGAAAAAGGATACCTCGACCGGTTCATTTAAACATAATTCGGCATTTATATAGGAATCTATACAAAGCCATCACCTGAAACAGTAAACTATCCCCTATACATGTTATCCTTCCGCCAGTCAAAATACAGTTCCAAAGTTGGTTATTTTTTATTCCCAATTCAGGAAAAAGAAGTTCAGTAATTACTAAAATAGACTCAGTGCTAGATGAACAATTATATTCATACACTTTGTCAACCAGCAATATCTAAAAAAATATTTGCAAAGGGATTTGCTCGATTGAATTAATGTTGCCTTCCCGATGTTAATAATCCCGTACGACATACATTAAAATATTAATGGCAGAACACCACTCAACACTGTTCCATAAGCCCATGTGTTAATATTAATATTTGATTTAATTTTCTGATAATAGAAAACAAGATAATTAATATGTTTTAGCTCTTTTTTTTCGGTAGGGGATGTGAAACCAAGAATACTTGGTTGCAGTAAATATTATTTCATTTGATGAATCACAAAATAAGAATCGATATGATGTAATGTTGATAATGATAATTATCATACGTCGATATCATTAAATATCTACTGTGCTGTACTCATGGGGTAAAGGCCGGTAGTGGGCAATTATTCCCCCTTTAAAGGGAGAGGGGGGGTGGCGTGTTTTTAATCATCAAATGATTAATATTACTTTTAATGAGTGAAATTATGTTTACCTACAATTCGCTTAACTCATGTAAATGGCCCCTTTTTAGATTGTGTAAATACTGGGTTGAGCGAAGGGGTTAGGGGTGAATTCTCTGGTTATGCTGGTGCTTATGCCGTTTACTATCCATCATTTTACTAACATCTAATACAAACGGTGATAACGTATCTTCATGGTTGAGTGGACTCACTTTTTGTGACGTATCATAGGGGGTGTATGGGAGAAACGTCTTTAACTTAAAAAAATACATGTTAAATTGAAATATTTTTAATAACATGTAATGAATCAAATTTTGTTTTACTTGCATGTTGAAGATTCCACAGGTCATTTTTTTTTTATTTGCAATCATAATTTTATTAGTTTACTATGCAACTATTTAACGTTCTATTGTTTGTAAATTTCATGTGCATTTTACCCGTTACAATCTCTGATTCATGAAGGATATGACGTGTACATAATCTGCTCTTTGATAAATGTTTCTCCTCCCTTTCTCTCCTTGCTTGTTCATTATCTTCAATTATATCCTTGCATCTTAACAACTTCCATTTGTATTCGTCTAGTTTCTGTCTTTATTTTCACTCACCTACCACTGCATTTTTGTTTTTCTTCACTAAAACTTTTTTTTTCTAAGATCAAATTGTTCATATAATTGTACGTTTGTGCGAGAACTGCATATGTAACTTGCATGTTTGTAAAATTGATCATGATTCGAACTTTGGCTGCAATGGTCTCTTAATAAATCATGATATCTATCTATGTACGTATCTATCTATCTATTTGTTTATCGATCTATCTATCTTTCTATCTAATGTAGCGACTTTCGAAATCCTCACATGCACTTCATTTCAAATATTGGCAAAGAGGAATTCATTAATTTTCGACAAAGACATTTGGTTGCTTTTTTCCCGAAGAGAAAACGATTCATTTTTTTTATTCTTGAAAGCGTTCGGCGTAGCGGTGCAAAACATGGCTTTTACCCGATCCAACTACGAAGCGATTTTTTTTCTGTAAGGAATTTCGTTTTTATTATTTAATTTAAAGTTTGGCATAATGCGAGGAAAATTCAAAACAAAAGAGAGAGTTCTCATTTCTGCAAGCCTTGTCGGGAAAAGTTTAGATCGGCTTCAAGCATGTCAAGTCGCATCAGGTGATAAAGTCCTTATTTTTAGAAATTGAAGTTGTTGTTTTTTGTTATTACTGTAATGGAAGCTAGATATTACCTTGAATTTCGATTTTACCATTAATACAACTATTGGGAACTTCGATCTTTAACATTTTATTGGTTACACAGTGAAAAAAGTATACAACGCTGATTAGTATATTAACCTTACATAATTGCTTAAACAATTAAATCAAGTGTTTCAATCGTAAGCAACAAAGTTTAATTTCAATATCCATTCAACAACATGATTGTTTAAACGGTTAATAAAATACTGTAAGGCTCATATAGTAAATAGCGTTGTATAAAACAGCATTTGTATTGTGTATAATATTCAATTGGAAACTGAAAACGATCTGTTTTAAAAATCGGATTGCAACGGATCAGTGTTGTAGATGCGATTTTTTTTTTTTTGGGGGGTGGGGCTGTGTTTTACGGCGCTCTCCTAATTGTACTTCATGGAAGACCAATGTGATTTGCATTCTAGCTACTTTGATACCCCTCAGTAGTTTGTTAATTTAAAGGAACTAATAGTGCTCTTTCTTATTTGCTGAATCAGAAATAACTGCATGTCCTTAGAATTAATATGCGCTTTGCATAATATCTTGACAAATTTTCATCCGAATTAACGCGTGAGTAGCAAAATAAGACAGTTGAAAAGTAATTTGTTTTCTTTGTATATATTTCATGTCATACAATTGTAAAATAACCAAAGTTGAGTAGAGTGCTTCAGTTTCAAAATGATAAAAGAATGCGCTGTTCATTGTTTATTCTATGTGTATCAATAGTTAGCATATTTGAATTTAGTACCGATTTGTGTTCTTCTTTATCAATAAATCGGAATAAATTCGTTTTGAACAATATATTTACATTTTTGCAAAAAAAATCGTATGCCTGAGCAATAAAGAATACAATAGTCGAAAAAAGTTGTTTATCTTGATTCCGTGTAAATATTACATGTCATACAACTTAATTGCAACAATATTAAAATCAAATTGTGTGCTTGTATTGCAAAATAATAGAACTTGCAGTGTATATTATTCATTTGTGGTACATCAGTAATATTCTCTACTCTGTGTAAAGATTACTGGTCAAACAATTTCAAAATTGCAAAACTAATAAAATCAAGCAGCGTGTTTTAATGGAAAAATATTAAGAGCGTGCAGTGTTTATAATTCATTATATGTTCATAGATTTATTTACATTTCATTGCCAGTTTTTTTGTCTCACCTGCATAGCAGAGTGAGACTACAGGCGCCGCTTTTCCGACGGCGACGGCGGCGGCGGCGTCAACATCAAATCTTAACCTGAGGTTAAGATTTCTAAATGACATCATAACTTAGAAAGTATATGGACCTAGTTCATGAAACTTAGCCATAAAGTTAATCAAGTATTACTAAACATTCTATCAGCGTTTCACGTTACACGACCAAGGTCAAAGGTCATTTAGCGTCAATGAACTTAGACCATGTTGGGGGAATCAACATCGAAATCTTAACCTGAGGTTAAGGTTTTGAAATGTCATCATAACTTAGAAAATATATGAACCTAGTTCATTAAACTTAGACATAAGCTTAATCAAGTATCATCAAACATCCTGCATGAGTTTCACGTCACATGACCAAGGTCAACGGTCATTTAGGGTCAATGAACTTTGGCCGATTTGGGTGTATCTGTTGAATTACAAGCAAAACTTTAAAAGTTTTTGGATCTGATTCATGAAACTTGGACATAATAGTAATCAAGTATCACTGAACATCCTGTGCAAGTTTAAGATCACATGATCAAGGTCAAAGGTCATTTAGGGTCAATGAACTTTGGCCGAATTGGGGTATTTGTTGAATTACCATCATAACTTTGAAAGTATGTTGGTCTAGTTCATAAAACTTGGACATAAGAGTAATCTATAGTATCACTGAACATTCTGCGCATTTTAGGTCACATGACCAAGGTCAAAGGTCAATGAACTTTGGCCATAATGGAGGTATCTGTTGAATTACCATCATAACTTTGCAAGTTTATTGATCTGACTTTTGAAACTTGGACATAAGAGTAATCAAGTATCACTGAATATCCTGTGCAAGATTCAGGTCACATGATCAAGGTCGAAGGTCATGTGAGGTCAATGAACTTTGGCCACATTGGGGGTATTTGTTGAATTACCATCCTATCTCTGTAAGTGTATTGGTCTAGTTCATAAAACGTTGAAATAAGAGTAACCAAGTATCACTGAACATCTTGTGCGAGTTATAGTAGTTTTCAAAGTCAGCACTGCTGCTATGTTGAACTGCGTGATGCAGGTGAGACGGCCAGAGGCATTCCACTTATTTTTCTATTTGCTAATTAAAAGTTAGTAAGTAATATCACTTTAATTGCATTTCAAATCATACACCTGAGCGGGAAATATAAGCCATTTAAAAAGGAAAGCTGTTTATTAAATTTGTGTAAATATTAATTGTCATGCTTCTATACTATTGCATAAAAAATAATATCAAATATTTCCATTTACATCAATAATTCGAGGGAAACGGTGTGTTTTTTCCGTTGTGTAAATATTACATTAATACAACTTTACAATTCGCATAAATAATTAATTCGAGTTTTATATGCTTTCAATGCAAAATGCTAAAAGTGCACAACGTGTATTATTTATTCCATGTACATCAGCAATTTGGTGACTTTTTTTCTTCTTTGTAAATAATGCATGTCATTGAACTATAAAACTGCAAAGATAATACAAACAAGCAGTGTGCTGAAGTTTGAAAATTATTACACCGTGCTGTGTGCATTTCTTTTATATGTATATATATATATGGTGTGCATCTATATAATTGCAAAATAATTCAATCGTGTATTGTGGAAAAGCTGTGGTGTAGTGGTTCCGACTCTCGCCTTGTAAACAGAGGGCCGTGTGTTCGAATCCCACCGCGGTCTAGCGTTCTTTGGCAAGGCGATAATCAACACTTTGCCACTCTCGACCCAGGTGCTAATGTGAAAGATATTGTATGTTTGATTTTGCCAGCGCCATAATGTGGCTGCGACGAATGTAAGGAATGCTCCCACGGAGTGGAAATTGTACACTTTCCGTGCTTGAATGAAATGAATCCAATGACCGGGGTAATAATATGCTGTAACGCGCTTTGGGCCAATCCGGGAAAAGCGCTTTATAAAAATTGGCTATTACTATTATCATTATTATTGTGCTATGTTTATTGTATGTAAATTACATGACATGTAACTAAACAACTTTATGAAGTCTGCAGACACAGAACGTGATTTAATTTCTGATCAACGAGCCTGCCTTTCAAAAGACTTGCTGTTCGAGATGATCTTTACTATAGAAGTCACTGTAAGCCATTTCAATAAGGCGAAATAGGGTTGGTTTCCTTAAAAATTCGTTAGTCAAAAGGTTCGTAATTGCAAACATTCGTAAATCCGAGAATGAAATATGATTCGTTTGTGCGAGGGTTCGTTATTCAATATCTAAATAAGGTTCAATAGACCGAAAACGTACTAAAGTCTTTTTACTCCCAAAGGTTCGCTTATCCGAAAACAAAGAGGTTCGATAATTGAAATAAGGTTCATTTGAAAAAAAATCAAGTTATTGTAGTAAATTAAACGGTGTCGAAATTAAAAATAATATAATTTCGTTGAATACTAAATAAGTGTGTAAAAGTGGTGGATAAGGATTTAACATTTTATCTGATTTCATCTGATCAATTGCTGCCTGACACAATGGATTGATAATATGGCGAGATATTCAATCTTGCCAAGTCGACTTTTCAAAGTTAGATGTCAACTTGGCGAGATATTTGGATTTACTGCCTTGGACACTTAAATCTTGCCATGTCGACATATAATTATTGATAAGGCGACTTCGCAAGGTAAATTATCTCGCTATCTGGACATATAACGTCTTATTTGTCAACTTGGCAAGATACTGTATCTCGCCATGTCAGCATATCACTTTTTATAAGTCGACTTAGTCAGATAACGTATTTCGCCAAGTCAAGATAATACGGTTATTTTGTCGACATGGCAAGATAAAGTATCTCTCCAAGCCGTCAAGTCGATTTAAAGACAATTTAAAAGCTCCGTAAGAAACAATATAACCCTTTGCGCGCTGATGTTGCAATTTTGCAGATTCGTCCGATAAGATTCAACAATTTTAATAATTGGTCTTCTACCTCATCTTCAAATTAGATAAGCTGATAAAAGGCAGCAGTTCTTGGATAACATCTATATGATAATAATGATAAGTATAATTGGTGTATTATGGATATCATGATTTAAAGAAAAAAAACATGGAAATAATTGTCATGATTATCCCCCAAACTTATATCAGCGTGCAAAAAGTTAAAGAAAACGGTGATTATACTGCATCCGCACGTCCTTCCGGTTTACCTGACGTTGCTACATAATATCATTTTAGTTTTTCATAAGGTACCTTATTTCTTAAAATAAAACGAACCTTCGGAATAAAAAAAAGCATTATATAGTGGAAGAGCCGTGGTGTAGTGGTTCTGACTCTCGCCTTGTAAACAGAGGGTCGTGTGTTTGAATCCCACCGTGGTCTAGCGTCCTGTGACAAGGCGCTAATTCACACTTTGCCACTCTCGACCAAGGTGCTAAATGGGTACACGGTAGGGTGCGAAAGAAAATGTACGTTTGATTTTGACAGCGCAATAATGTGGCTGCAACGAATGCAAGGAATGTGGAAATTGTGCACTTTTTGTGCTTGATTGACATGATCCAATGATTATGAAATAATAATATGCTGTAACGCGCTGTGGGCCATTCTGGCAAAAGCGCTTTAATATAAAATTTGGATATTATTATTGGCTATTATAGTTTTCAAAAAAAAGGAACATTATTTTATTGTTGGAATGACGAATTTAATTTCGCTTTCGGACTTACGAACATTCGGAATACCTTACCTAATTTCGTCTTCGGAGAAACGTCCAAAATGTTTAACGAACCCTTGCTGGTTTCGGAATAGCGGATATCGAGATAAAGGCAGTTTAAGTGTTTTGGAATAAGGAAACAAACCTTCGGAATAACGAAATGTATTCATTAACATCATCATTTGCATTCAAAACCCTCTTTATCTGAACTGTTTAATGACAACCGAATCAATCACACATTGGCTCATGTAAAGATAAATGTAAATGTCTTTAATAACACAAGTAATAAAGGAATAAACAGTCAGCGAGAAGCATACATCTACCAAATTAAACAAATAATATATTCGAATTACATACACACATTCAACGTTTATATAACGCCTTTGATTCATTGAAATATGCTCAAAGCGCTTTAAGATTTAAAATGACAGTCAAATACATGTAGATTCTTCTCTGTATATGCTTACATTATTGATAAATGGGAAGGGGACAGATAAGTTTTTAGCTTCATTTTGAATACTTGTACTGATGAGCGTTAACGGATTTTGCAGGGTAGACTGTCGCGGACATTGGGGCCTATGAAAAGTATCAATTGATGAACTTTTTTTATTATTTAGACTAGGAATTCGGAAATAAAAAAAAGTATTTTCTAAAACATTATGCACATCGAGATTGTTTGAATGGAGAAAACAAGCACACTGCAAAAACACAGGTTTTGATTTAACACCAGCCCGGAATATATATATATATATATATATATACATATATATATATATATATATATATATATATATATATATATATATATGCCCACACCAGAGAAGTATTGCAACAACACCAGTTTAGTATCAAACCGATGCTGTTTTAATAATACTTGGTATTGTATAAACACCTATCTGGTGTTAGACCAAAACCAAACTGGTGTAGCCTAACACTTCTCTGATGCGGACATATATTGATTCCTGGCTGGTGTTAAATCAACACCGGTGTTTTTTTATTGCATGTATTGTGGTGTCAGGTTATTCATGGATATGTGAATATACTTTATGGATTCAGTGAAAATGAAAATAATTTCGAATAGACGCATACTCACTGAATTAACGCCATATAATGACAACAAATGACTTTTCAATACCAGTAAATGAATGTAAACAAGTTCAAAGAATGTATCAAGCAAATGCAATTTCATATTATTCTAATTATGTTAAAACTTCTTAACCCTATTCAACAAAGTCTAAATGTTTCTCACTAGTGGGAAAATATTCTTCAAAAGTAATGCTAATCCCCCTAGTTCATCGAAGCCTCGAATATTAATCCCTTTATCAAGAAGAAAATATTATCATGTTAGATATCTACAAACGTCTAAATCCGCAGATTCATATGTAATAACTAAACTGATTAATTATTTTTCTAAACCTCTTATAGACTGTAACGCATTGCTATTTCGTAATTCCATTTTTCTTTGCGAAGTAAGTTTTACATTTCCATTGTAATCTTAAAAGAAAATGAACATTGATTCTTTTCCATGGAATCAACAGAATTTGTGCAATTAAAAGCATGTGTATTTCAATGACAGGTTGATTTGATAAAATGAAAAAAAAATTACGGCACTTAAAGTTTCTTTAAAGTGGGATGTTAAATGATAGAGCTGACAAATTTTAAGGTTTCGCTTAATTTCACAGAACAGTTATTTGCATATTCTAGTCAGTATTAAAGAGCGGTTTATTACTCCTAGAATACGTTAACTTACCCTTTTCCACCTTTTTTGCTACAATTAAGAGGGTCTCTTTCTTTTCAAAATTGTAAAAAATTGATACATTATTCATACATTACAAAACAAAAGAAACAGCGCGGGGCTGAACTGGTATCATCGATTTTTTTAATCTGTATTACATTTTGAGTGAAGTTGGCTCTGTCGGTAAAGTGTCTGCCTGTCGAACAAAGATCGTGGGTTCGAGTCCACTCCGGAAGAATGACTAAAGCATGTGCGTTGTGTATAAGCGTCTCTTCCCTGTTTCATAGATGCAGGCTATGTTACAGTGGAAAACACTCTGTCCCTCGGATAGGACGTTTAATGGAGGCCCGTGTAGAGGGGAATCACCATATTTGCGCATTAAGAACCCACTGCACTATGCGAATAAGAGTAGGGTTAAACGCTTGTGTAGTGATCCACCTGCATTCCCCTAACAAATTATATTGGAAGGAGAGACCGTGGGTCATAGTTCTGTGTGCCCGCTCTTCTAGGCGACCCAGATTGGCTGGCTCCTCGTAAAAATGCGCCTTCGAATATCTTTTCCAGATATATGGCACTATACAAATGCTGTGCATCATCATCATCATCATTTTAATGGAAATTTCACTGCAATGCTTATTTGATTTTTTTCCCATACAGATCTGAGAACGATAGCCATTATCTATATGAGAGTCGAAATGATTTTGTTTGATAAGTCTTTTTTATAAATAAACAAATGAATTTCGAAACCATTATAATAAACGAGTGACATGTAAACGTATTCCTAACAGAGGTGTTTCAACGCGAAAAAAAAATAAACGATGCTATGAAATTATCATTAACTAATGTGATTCCTTTGTTTACAGAAACATAATAGATGATAAAAAGAACATAACATGGATACAATCTTGACAGGCATGCCAGGTGCATGTTGTTTTGATCAAAAAGACCCAGAACAGTTAAGATGGCGGCAATGATATTTACAAACGAGAATCATGTAGCACATGTGAAGTCTCCCTTAAATGATCACCTGGCAGATCAAGACAGTCGTTTCAAACGTACATTCAACAGGATAGATATTGAAGACCGGGGTGGACATATCTACCGTTAAGCAGAGCTTTCCCATTAATGGGATCGTCTTTGGGAGGAGTCTGTCCTGATCTGGAAATAAAACAAAATTATAACACATGAAAAATACATGTTAAAACCCCAGAATCATAATCAAGATAGAAATATAATATAAATACATGTATTATGAGTATAACAGGCCTTTCAGCACGTACTTGAACCGCCTATAGGCTATGTATCAACTCAGCGGAGCCCACCATTATAAAAGCCCTCTCGCAGTAGGTCGCCTAGCAGTCTTGTTAGCGACGCATGTGATCACCGTCTTGCTCACTCTCCAAAATGTATGCGATATTAAAATCCTAAAAACTAATGGAATCGTTAAAATTTAGTAAGGCTATGAATGTTTATCATTTACATTGACTATCAGTGTATCAACCTATATCGAATTTACAAGCAAGTGTGGATAAAATTTCGAATTACCAGTAATGTTGATGAGTGATACAATATGCCAAAATTTATGAAAATATAGCGTAAATTTTATATAACATTTCAAAATCGTTATTTTCAATATCTTCATAATTTTTCATTGTTTTAAAAAACATCTTATTACATTAACTAGAATTTTCTCAAACGAGAGCATGGGAAAATTATAGTAAATGTAATAAGACGTTTATTAAAACAATGAAAAATTATGAAGATAGTGAAATTAATGATTTTGAAATGCTATACAAAATTTCGCTATATTCTCATAAATTTTGGCACTTTGTTTCACTCATTAAAATGGCTGATAATTCATAATATAACCGTCACTTGCTGGTAAATTCGGTATGAGTTTGTACACCGATAGTCAATGTAAATACAATCAATCAAAATACAAAATACAATCAAAATATTAATAAAACATAAACAATTTCAGATTATTCACTATCAAGATCTTAATGAGATATATTTCAGATTATCATAATTAGTTTTTAATGAGATGCATTTCTGGTTATTCACCATCAAGATCTTATTTGAAAATATTGTTAACCGATCACTACGAATATCTATAATGCAGTTTAATCACAACCAGGATCTTATTTTCGATTGATAAAAGCCAAATATCTAACATGTCTAATGGCATTATATAATTCACAGCCAGGATCTTATTATAGATTGAATACAGTCAAGATCTCTACTGAAGATTGATCATATAGCCAGGCTCAATGTGGATTATTACAATATAGATCTATATTGTAGATCTATATTGTAGATTGATCACAACTAAGATCTTGATGTGATGCATTATCATTATAGACAAAATTTTAATGAAATATATTTCAGCTTATAGACAATCAAGATCTAAATGAGATTTATCTTAGATTAATAATAATAAGTTTTTAATGAGATGCATTTCTGGTTATTCACCATCAAGATCTTATTTGAATATATTGTTAATTGATCACTACCAATATCTATATTGCAGTTTAATCACAACCAGGATCTTTGAAATGTATTTTCATTTTAAGATTTTTTACTTTTACAACCGAGATGTGTTTGGTAGATTGACAACAACCAGACTTTAATTGTAGATTGATTAAAGCCAATATCTAACATGTCTAATGGCATTAAATAATTCACAGCCAGCATCTTATTACAGATTGAACACAGTCTAGATCTCTACTGAAGATTGATCCAAATCAGGCTCTTGAATGTGGATTTTTTACAATTAAGATCTATATTGTAGTTTGATCACTACTAGATCTTGATGTGATGAATTATCCTTATTGATTGTTCACAGCCAAGATCTTTATTGTAGTTTAATCACAACTTAGATCTAAAATACTTGGTTCACAACCTGGATTTTATTTAGATGCACTATAAAGATGGTTCACAACCAAGATCTTTATTGTAGTTTGATCACAACTAAGATCTAAAATACTTGGTTCACAACCTGGAGTTTATTTAGATGCATTATATAGATGGTTCACAACCAAGATCTTTTCGAGATTTTCTGTAAATTTTCCACAGCCAATATGTAATTGAGAAATATCTTGGATTGTCCACAATCAAGTTCAATTGAAATATATCGTATGATTTGTGGCGTTCTCATTGTAGTCCTGGATGTACTTTAATATTATAATTTGATGCCTTTTTGGACTAAGATAACATAAATCCAATCAGCATTTTAAATGCATTGTACATGTCATAGATGCCATAGAAAATATTGCATTTGCTTGTCAGCATTATCATGTTTTACTCATGCTTAAATCTATTCACGAATTCACTTGTCATGCTTGTGAACACAATGCGTGACGTATTCAGGAATCTAAAATAAATTCTTTGCTCTGTTTTTACAGCTTTAATTATTATTAATATATTCCGTCTCATTGAGTGACCAAATGTCTAATTAGAATCAAATATGTACGATCATCTGAATTTTTTTTTTTGAACAGTTAATTACAGAGACTCCTGTAAATACCCACCCCCCTTCCAAACACAAATAAATATGTATGTCATTATGACTCTAATCACGCTTCCCCAAACTTAATTTTATTTGCTTGCATAGATACTGAGTAGGCCATTACATTTTTTTTTGAATAGCATTTCTCGTGACATCATACTCATCTAATTTCTATTTCTGGCTCTTTGTTTACAATTTTGTTCAAGCAGGTTCCTACTAATTATGCAGAATAATACCAAAGGGAATTTCTAAAATAGCTTAGTCTATACAAACAGGGGTTAACCACCGCCGTTTCACAATTTCGCTTATCTCAATCATGCTCTACTTAAATTTTATGTTTTCATTTCATGTCATGTTTTCTTTTATTTCTTTTTCCCATATCATTGTCTCCTTCTCATCACTTAGTTATATCTCACTACACACATGCATTGCACTATCTAGTCCCTATTTCCAAATGTTGGGATCATTATCTGGCTTGCTCAATTTGAATTTGAAAGTATTTATAACTAAAAATATTTATGTAGTATTGGGATTCGTTCCTCAGTCTCTCCTGCGTTAGCAACAGAATTTCCTTTCAATTCTATTGACGACGACGAGTTTTTGCTCCAGCTTCATGCAGATAGGAAAATCACTAGAGCTATACATAATCCCGAATACGACAACAGCATCTCTTATGATTTAAACACAAACTCAGAAGAGTTGTCCCTTAACTTTGATGACAATGACCCAGTACAACAGTTTGCTTCATCTAAATACTATACGGTAAATGAATACAAATCAAATAGTTTGAACAATGTAAATGAAAACACGTTTCTTTTACATTTAAATATAAGGAGCCTGAACAAGAATTTTGATCAGCTTGATCTACTTCTAGAACATTTTAATTCACATAATAGCCCTATTATTGGTCTGACTGAAACGTGGCTCCAACACTATAGTAACTCTCTTTTGAATATTGATGATTATTATTTACTCACAAACAACAGACATAATAGACCAGGAGGCGGTGTTGGTATGTATATACCGAACCGACTAGATTACTCTTGTTTAAAAAATCTTACCCACATGAATGACAGTCTTGAATCACTTTTTATAGAGGTTAAAAATAAACACAGTAGGAATGTAATAATAGGGGTGATTTATCGTCCTCCTCAATGTCCCCATGATGATTTCTTAAGAGATATCCAAAACATTTTACAAAGTCCAATTATTCAAAATAAACACTGTTTCTTAATGGGTGACTTCAATGCCAATTTGTTGCAGTCCAATTCTCAAGGATTTCCTCACGATTTTCTTGAAATGATTCTTTCGGCTTCTTTTTTACCTACCATAACTAAACCTACGAGAGTAACAGATCGATCTTCCACATTAATTGATAACATTTTTACTAATATGCAAGATATGCCTTTAGAATCAGGAATCGTTATTTCTGATATATCTGACCATTACCCTATTTTCTGTAGAACTACTCTTTTAAACACACGAGATGAAAGTCGTAATTCTAAAATAAAAACTCGATGTTTAAATGCCAGAAATTTAGAGCGCCTGAATGAAAATTTAAGTACAGTTAACTGGCAACAAATTTATGATTCTGAAGACGTGAATGAGGCTTACAATAATTTTATTGATATTTTAAAGGATAAATTTGATATTTGTATACCATTTAGAGAACGAGTGAATAACTATAAAAAATACCCTAGATCTCCATGGGTGACTAAATCTATCTTAAGATCGATAAACCGGAAAAATAATCTGTTTTATAAATACAAAACTAATCCAAATAATAAGACTCGTGAAAAATACACTCGATATAAAAATATTTTGACCAATTTACTACGACAAGCGAAAAAACATTATTATGCAATGCAATTTGAGCTTAATAAAAATAACATGAGAAACACGTGGAAAATAATTAACAGAACATTAAACAGAAACAGTAAAACGCAAAATATCAAAATTAAATCAGAGACTAACGATCTTATTGAAGAACCTCAAGCGATAGCTGAGATTTTTAACTCGTACTTCTCTCAAATTGGAGAAAAACTTGCTGAAAATATTCCGACAACTGGCAGTAAATTTGATAATTATCTGGGGAATAATAACCAATCTTCTTTGTTTTTTGTCCCTACTGACCGTGAGGAAATTATCGGTATAGTGAATAGGTTAGAAGGAAAGAAAAGCTCAGGACACGACGAAATTGATAACTGTCTCCTCAAATCCATAATCTTAACAATAGCGACTCCGCTGGCCCACATTTTTAACCTATCACTCACTAGTGGCATTGTACCAAATAACATTAAAATTGCGAAAGTAATCCCGATATTCAAAAAAGGAGACACATCTGAAACAAAAAACTACAGACCAATATCACTGTTACCATCCTTATCCAAAGTTTTGGAAAGGATCGTATTTATTAGAGTAACAGACTTCTTAAACAAACATAATATTTTTTGCGAATCACAGTTTGGCTTTCGAGCAAATCACAATACAACTCAAGCGGTATTGAAATGCATCGATACATTATCACATGCCGTTGATCAACATTTACATACAATTGCAATATTCCTGGACTTTTCCAAGGCTTTCGATACAATTAACCATGATATCCTATTAGTAAAGTTGTCACACTATGGTGTTAGAGGGAAAGCCTTGGAATGGTTCAGGAATTATTTATCGAATAGAAAACAATTTGTACAAATAGATAATCACAGTTCTGCATTGCGACCAATAAATTGTGGAGTTCCACAGGGTAGTATACTAGGTCCCTTGTTATTTATAATATACATAAATGACTTTTATAAATCCTCAGATGTTCTATCTTTCATTTTATTTGCAGACGATTCGACCTTATTTTATTCCCATGCGAACCAAAATACACTATTGTCTACTATAAATCGTGAACTGAGACATGTAGTTGAATGGGTTAAAGCAAACAAATTATCCCTTAACATCCTGAAGACAAACTTTATGTTATTTAGTAACACTTTGCAAAATCTACTTGGAGACATCCTTTTGGACGATACTGCTCTAAATAGGGTCTCTTCTACTAAATTTTTAGGCCTCATGATAGACGATAAATTGAAATGGAACATTCATATTCAAAATATATCCAAAACTATATCAAGGAACATTGGTATAATGAATAAAATAAGACACTTTTTTCCAAAATCAACACTTTTTACACTATATTCCTCCCTAATACTTCCCTATCTGAATTATGGAATAATGACATGGGGTAACGCCAACAAATATCTTACAGACAAAATTCTCATCTTACAAAAGAACATTATAAGAATTATACATAATGCTCCTCATCGTTCTCATACTAACAATTTATTTAGTCCAATATTTTAAAACTTCCAGATCTATTTCTTTTTCAAACAGGGCAATTTATGTACAAATTGAATTCAAACGAACTCCCAAACATATTAATTAACATGTTTACAAAAAATAATGCCATTCACAATTACCCAACAAGACAATCACTCCGTTTTCACCTTCCCCGTACCCGCACTCAACTCGCACAAAAAACAATTTCCTTTTACGGTCCTAAATACTGGAATACACTCAGTCACGACATCATTAACTCCGTTAGTCTGAACTGTTTTAAAATCAAGCTAAAAAAGCACATTCTCGAATCTTATAGAGTAAGTCCAAATTGAGCGCTCAGGACCCAACTTCTCTCTTTCTCTCTCTCTTCTTTCCTCTATGTCCTTCCCTTTCATCTCCCATCACCCTCATTCCCCCCCCCCCCCTTCATTCTCTTTCATCCACACAGGTGCACCAGTCTTTCTTCTCGGTTATCTATCTTTTCACTTTCATCCATCATTTCCGTACTCCATCCATCACAATAGCTTTCTTACGATTTTTTTTTCTCGTTCTTGCATTTATACTTATACCTACAAACGTGTCTTTTAACTTATTCTTTGAGGAATCCACACTCAACAAGCCCTGCTTTTTAGTGGATCCCTCCATTTCCTCAACATTTATTTAAATAGTAAAGATGAATAAAATAAATCATATGCAAAACTCTTTAACATGAATAGTCTGCAGATTATCTAGTTCATCGTAAATATCATTATTATTATGATTATATTGTTTCGTGTCTATTGTATATATTTACTTATATGCTACATTGTCATACTGTATATACTTGCATATTCATTTATATCTTTGTAATGATTTCTTTTGCTGTTAAAATTGATTTGAGTTGAAATGAAATAAACCAAACTGAACTGAACTGAACTGAAATATAACATTCATAGCCTTACTGAATTTTAACGATTCTATTGGTTTTTAGGATTTTAATATCGCAGACATTATGGAGAGTGGGCAGAATGATGCTTACAGGCGTTGCTTACAGGGTTGCTAGGGGCAAAAATCCGATTTAGCTCCGCCCACTTTTTACAATGAGTTGGAGGGATTCACGTACGTGTCAGGCAACAACCAGTCATACGTCCAGCGAGTGAACGGCCCTTCGTAGTATACCCCCCCCCCTGTAAAGGAGAAATATATAGAGTATGATTACGGTCTAATCATATATCAATTGACAGATGATGATGTCGGGATTACCATCACGTCATTTGAAAAAAAAGGAAAATAAATACATTGGACAGAAATCACAATAATAAAGCGCCAAAATGCCTTTCCGAAATATCTTCGAATCGGTCTCTGAATTGACTCGAATGTGATCACGTGTATGAGTGTACGAGAGACGTGATTGGCTATCCCACGTTAAGCTCTACTTGAATGCAAAACCTGTTGCTAGGGTACGTTTGTTCCACACTGTCAGTGAATACTTTGATCACGAAATCGAAGAAAATCCAGAAGTTTATCTAAATTTTTATTTCGAAATTCATGCTTTTTCAAGAAGAGAAATCGATGAGGAAGATTCTGATTCTAGTTCTCGTGAATAACAGGGTGACGTGAATGAAGGTAATCTAGGAGAATTACAACCGGTGATGGTGGGTCGGAAAATGTAACCTTGCAATACAAAAAAAAACTCTTGCATCTGCTAATATAGCCGCACCGCACTTCCCTATGAAAATCGAGTTCATGACCACATCCAGATCGACCGAGTCTCTTCCCTCGAAAAATGAGAAGGAAAAATGATGTAACTATACTAACAAACAAGTGATAATATCCGAACGAAATAATGAAGAACAGGAGCAGATGATATGCACCAACGATAAACTTCACGTGGCTGGGATAGATTTTTTGTTCGTTCTGTTAGATCGAATTTCGATCTAATCATTTTTTCGGCTGCTATTCCGTGTTCGAAACATTCAGACAGATTAATCAATTAATCTAAATCAGTAAATTAATTAATTAAATGAGTTTCACCCGTCTTTAGGATAAATGAAACACACCACCATGTTCTTATTTTCTTCCTCATCTTCATTTTTTGGACCGTCAATATATTCCTATTTTAAAAGACGAACTGACGCTAGCTCGGACTGAATGCACTTTTTTGTGTGTATCAACCTACCTGGAATCTGGCCAGCTTGACCCCTAAACTAGGAAAAGTAAATTATTGATAGCTATTGAACACTTTTAGAAACGTACGTCGGAATCGAGAACCTTGCCACATCTATTCAGCGGTTCTTTTAGATCGTAGTCGACATGCACGTGAGTGACGTCATTTCAACTGCTCAAGCTCAGCATACAGTTCGACTTATTCCTTTTACAACACAGTTTTCAGTGACTTTTACAAAACTGATGTAGGTTGTACTATGCATTATGTTTATCATATTTGAAATTGCCTTTTGATCTCCAAAATATATATCGATACATATTCTACATCGCGCAAAAAGAAATCAAAGCAAGTAAATGGGCAAGTGTGCACATCGCCAGGCGATGGTATGCCGATCTTCCGGGTCGGATAGCGTGTCATGACCCGCTGGTTATCGCGCTGTTTCACGTGGATGTACATGTTCATACACGTACAAGTCGTATGTATTCTAAAGTATTCGCATCTGAGTGAACGACGGCAGACGACGATGTTGACTCGAACCATCAGACGACTGCTACGCTGTTCTCGTTCACTTCTCTTAAAGGTCAAGTTCACCTCAGCAAAATGTTGATTTGAAACAATACAAAAAAATGAGAAAAGCGAAATGCTGAAAACTTCATCAAAATCGGATGTAAAATAAGAATGTTATGACATTTCAAAGTTTCGCTTATTTTTAAACAAAATAGTTATATGAACGAGCCAGTTACATCCAAATGAGAGAGTTGATGATGTCACTCACTCACTATTCCTTTTGTTTCTTATTGTTTGAATTGTACAGTATTTCAATTTTTACGAATGTGATCATAAGGACCTCCTTGCCTGAAGCACAAAATTTTAAAATAATGGAATTCCACGTGCTCAGGGAGGAATGGAACTTCATTTCACATGTTAATGACGAGAAAATCAAATTATTTCATATTTCATATAATAAAATACAAAATAAATAGTGAGTGAGTGATGCCATCAGTTCCCTCATTTGCATACTAACCGAGATGTGCATATAACTGTTTTGTGAAATGAAGCGAAATTTTATAATGTCATAACTTTCTTTTTTTACATCCGATTTTGATGAAATTTTCAGCGTTATGCTCGTTGGATTTTTCTCTTTTTATTCAAATCAACTTTTTGTTGGGGTGGACTTGTCCTTTAAAAGTCTCTATTAAAGAGCAATAATATATTATGTAAAGTCGGGTTACTGGTGTCATGTAAATAGGCGACGTCAAGCCGGCTTAGTGTGTGTAAACATGCAATTTCGGGCCTCAATCCATGTGTTTTATGAAGATGATGATCTAGAAGCAGATTCAGTCTACTGTGGGTGTATGTGTGTCAACGCCTATGTAGCAGGTTTGAAAACAGCTCCATAGTCAGCGTTTGAGGCGGCTTCACATCAGACACACGTGTATCAAGAGGTTATGTTAATGTGTTTGTTATGTTTTTAAGAGAGCTGCCATACCCTTATGGAACAAACACAGTGTTACCACAGTGTGTAACACAGTGTGTACCACAGTGTGTTCACAGCGTTTAACACAAGTGTTTAATATATGATTTTGGGACGTGTGGTAACACTGTGTTTACAACACTGTGTAACACAGTGTTGCCACACAGTCGCCACACAGTCCGAAACACATATTAAATACACTGTGTACCACACGTTTATAACCACATAGTCCTTTACACTGTGGCATTCACCACATAGTCCATCACACTATGACATACACCACATAGTCCACCACACTATGACATCAACCACTTAGTCCACCACACTATGACATATACCACACAGTCCACCACACTATGACATATACCACAGAGTCCACCACACTATGACATGCACCACATAGTCCACCACACTATGACATATACCACATAGTCCACCACACTATGACATATACCACATAGTCCACCACACTATGACATATACCACAGAGTCCACCACACTATGACATATACCAGAGTCCACCACACTATGACATACACCACATAGTCCCCCACACTATGACATACACCACATAGTCCCCAACACTATGACATACACCACATAGTCCCCCACACTATGACATACACCACATAGTCCCCCACACTATGGTGCTCATCTTACTGTGATGTCTACCACACAGTCCACCACACGGACATTGACTACACAATCCACCATACTGTGGTGTGCATGTGCCACTAGCTCATTTACCACATGCAGTCCACTACATACCCATGCAGCACATACCATGTAGACCACTGCAACACAGGCCAACTGGAACGAAGCAGAGTGTCCCGCAATCTTAACCACAAAAGTATACCATCATTGCAAATTAGTGCTGATCTCAATAGGAGTGGAAGCTAATAATAGTGTCACCAATTCAAATCAAATTTTAGAATATATCTTTCATCATTTTGCATACCCAGTTTAAAAAAAAAAATCAGCACTAAAAACTTCCATCCTCCTGATCACAACATAATTGATTTGAGAATTTGTCTGTTGTCACTGGCTGTAGGTACTTGGGTGGTTTTATCATGGTAGACATTGTGCTTTGGTCCCAATCTGAAGAGTAGGAAGAGCAATCCACAAGACACGAGAAAATATAATTAGAAATAAAAAATGAAAAAATTCATTCCGTTCAGTTTAATAAAAAGTAATATAATAAAAGCAACATGAAAATAACTGGGTCATAAATACAAGCACTGTGAATACAAACACATTAATTTTTCTCCTCGATTTTCACAAGTAAACATACGTTGTGGAATGATATAGTTTGGGAAAACAAGCCTGGTATGAAATATTTCTTAAATGTAAACATATTAACGGGGTACTCCAGGCTGACATAATACAATTTTAACAAATAAAGTAAAATGAGACAAATAAAATACTTAAAATTTCATCAAAATCTGACAAGGATGACAAAGTCATTACATTTTTAACTTTTGCATTACTAGGGCAAAACAGTGCTATGCATGTCTTCATGAATATGCCATGAGCAAGCTGATGATATCCCCACGTAATCTTTTGTATTTTATTTCAAAAAATTATATTTAGTCAAATTTTGTCACCAAATATAATAAAAAAATTGGATTGACAACTGATTTAGTTTGTAAGAAAATCATTTTGCCAACTTATTTTGTTAAAAGGGAGACATGTCGTGTACACATGTAGGAAAATATGAAATGATCATGATTTTATTAAATAAAATAAGAAAAAGGAAGGTGGGGACATGACATCATTAGTCAACCTATTGCACATTCATGATGACTTGCATATGACTATTTTCACAAAATATTGCTAAGCTTCAAATTCTATAACTTCGCTATTTGCTATCAGATTTTCAGCGTTTTGCTCGGTGGATTTTACTATATTTATTTTGAAATGATTATTTTCAGCCTGGAGTACCCCTTTAAGGTATCTAACATTTATGAGTCTATATTCTGACCAATTTATCTTTGAGGTTGTTCTTTCATTCAAATGCAAGTATCTTCATTCGAAACAAGACTTGCAAGGTTACAAGTGATGAAAACACCGAACTAAAATAACCTGTTTAACCTTAAAAGAAAAGGTTACTTGAAAGAAAAAACAAGTGGAACGCCTCTGACAGTCTCGCCTGCGTCACGCAATTCAATATAGCAACAATGCTGACTTTGAATAAAAAACAGTGATACTTGATTACCCTAATGTTCAAGTTTACTTTCAAAGTTATGAAGACATTTCTAAAATTACTCCCAACATAGTCAAAGTTCTTTGACGCTAAATGACATTTGACCTTAATTATTTGACTAAAAACTAGTACAAGACTATCAATGATACTTGATTACCCTTATATCCAAGTTTCATGAACCAGATCCATAAACTTTCAAAGTTATGACATTTAAAAAAATATCTTGAGCATGGTCACAGTTCATTGACCCTAAGTGACCTTTGACCTTAATCATGTGACCTAAAACTCATGCAAGATGATAAGTGAAACTTAAATACTCATGTCCAATTTTCCGGAACTAGGTCGATAAAATTCCAAAGTTAAGATGACATCTCAAAATCTTTGGTTAAGATTTCAATTTTGATAACCAAACATGGTCAAATTTTATTGACCATAAATGACCATTGGCCTTGACAATGTGACCTGAAACTCATTGTCAGTGGTACTTGATTACCCTTATGTTCAAATTCATAAAATAGGATCATGATAATGACACTTAAAAAAATCAACAGTTCAGATTTCAGTGCTGTGACCTTTGACTTTGATCATGTGACCTGACAGGCTGACACTAATGTAAGATTATCAGCAATTTAACTTTTGTACAAGTTTCATAAAATAGGCCCTTATATTTTTAAAGTTATGACATAAAAAAAACTTAGACCCTAAATGACCTTGATCATGCAACCTGGACACTCGTGCAAGATGATATCAGAAAAATATGAACAAGAGCCAAAAAATGTCCACAAATCTCTTGCATGAAGTGCATATACTAGCGTCCATATAGCTGCATATAAGTATTCCTTTGTATTAGTTGGAACTTGGAAACAGTATCAAACGGAAGGCACATGGCGAGAAAATGATTTGTCATAGTATAAATATAAAAATATATCAATCTGAGTTTGGTGAATAGCACAAGGTGATAAAGCAGGAGTTGGAATGTCATGATAAATTTTGAAAGCAAACACTATATATATAAACCTGAGTTGGCTGTATTAGCAGACATGTCATAATACATGAAAGACATTTTCGTGTAATATATACCCATGATCAGAATAAAATGGGTTTTTTAATGACTTGTATGAGGCAATATTAAGGCTTATTTCCAAACAAAAAAAAAGTATCACACTTAAACCTGCTTTTCTGCACGTCTTCGAGATGCACGGACATCTTTCAGCTTCTGGCCCATGCGTGCACGTACTTGGCCCGTGGAAGTGCAGGGAAATTTGCTTGTTGTGTGTGCTGAATATAAGAAAATGAAAGGACACAAAAACTAGTTCAAAGTCTCAAACTTTTATCGAAGACTCTACATCATTTATAAATATTAATTAAAGCCAAGTCAAGTTCCGTCTACAGATACACCCAATTCGGCCAAAGTTCATTGACCTTGGTCATGTGACCTGAAACGTGCACAGGATGTTCAGTGATACTTGATTACTCTAATGTCCAAGTTTAATGAACTAGACCAATAAACTTTCAAAGTTATGATGGTAATTCAACAGATACCCACGATTCAGCCAAAGTTCATTGACCCTAAATGACCTTTGACCTTAATCATGAGACCTGAAACTGGCACAAAATTTTCAGTGATGCTTGATTAATATTATTTCCAAGTTTCATGAATCAGATCCATAAACTTTCAAAGTTATGATGGGAATTCAACAGATATCCCCAATTCGGCCAAAGTTCATTGACCCTAAATGACCTTTGATCTTGGTCATGTGACGTGAAACTCATGCAGGATGTTTAGTGATACTTCATTAACATTATGTCCAAGTTTCATGAACTAGGTCCATATATTTTCTAAGTTATGATGACATTTCAAAAACTTAACCTCAGGTTAAGATTTCGATGTTGAATCCTCCAACATGGTCTAAGTTCATTGACCCTAAATGACCTTTGACCTTTGTCATGTGACATGAAACTCTGTTGGGATGTTTAGTAATACTTGATTAACCTTATGACAAAGTTTTATTAACTAGGTCTATATAATTCTTAAGTTATGACGTCATTTCAAAAACTTAACCTCAGGTTAAGATTTGATGTTGAGGCCGCCGCCGCCGTCGGAAAAGCGGCGCCTATAGTCTCACTTTGCTTCGCAGGTGAGACAAAAATTGAAAGTGATTTTTTTATTTTTGCGGTGGATATATCATCAGACACATCATTTCATAGCCCCTTCTACTAGAATTTACCATAACGCAAATCTGTGGAAATTCATCCGTTTAGAGTGCCAATATCCTACAATGATATAACAAGAAATAACAAGAAAGTCAGAAAAAAACTTTAACATTTAAAAAAATCACCAATTTTAATGAAAAAGCATGTCCGGAAAACATAACTCTCATCTCATATAGATGTATGTCCTGAAAGAGCATCTACTCCATCATAATTTCAGATACCATTTTTATGTGGTATATGTTTAACCTTCGATAATTAAGAGGTATTCTTTGTTGTGATGTAAAATTATATTTGCACCAAAAGCATGAATGCAATGCTCTGGAGAAGATACTCTTTCTGGACATATGAGAATTTTGTTTTCTGGTCATGATTTTTCATTTAATTGGCCACAGAATCTTACCGTAAATAATAAACTTTTAAACTGACCTTCATGGTTCCGCTGGTCTTCAGTCTTTTTCTTCTTTAGAATCTCTGCCATAGCAGATCTGTCAGCTTTCCAAACCTGCAACCAACAATGGAAATAAAATATGAACACATATGGAATATGTTTAGAGTTTTCAAAATTTAATTTAATTTTGCCCCCCCCCCCCCGCTCAACATTTTTTTTCAAGACCATTCAGCTGCGATTTTTTGGGGTGACCGCGCCGCGCCACTCACTTTTAAGTCTCGCATATCTTCTGAGTTCAAATATGTGACACCTGGGTACGCGGTCATGTGCAAATCCAATGCAATTCTGTATCTAGACTAGGAACCAGACAAAATTCATAAGTGTATCATTATTTTTAGTTTTTCTAATGAATTTTCTTTTCTTGAAGTAGTACCAGCAATACTTTCCAATTCCATCATTTTTTTTTTTTCAAGTAGAAATTCAAGAGCAATTTTTTTAATCACCACTGGCAGCGATATCAAGTTATGTAGAAGTCATTTTTTTTGCAAATCACAGAATAAAGTCTGGCCTGCTTCAGATAAACACTTCTCACTTTGGACTAAATTTCCTGGCTAGTATGCTTCAAAATTTCCTGATCCATGCACGTCTTAAAAATTTAAGTTGAATGTAAAGTTTCAACGTACCCTCTTTCTCACATCTTTTTTGAGGTTGAAGCCTCATCCTCCATGTCCTATCTGTGGCATCAGACTCATCCATAGCCTCATCTACTCTGGTTGCGGTGTTTAGGAACTCCTTCTCTTTCTTTCGTACATCAGCTTTTTTCTGTAAGGGACAGGCACATTAAGGACAGACATAAATAATCAGAGTAATTTCAAAGAGCCATTTATGAAATGCATTGTAAAAATGGGGTTTTAGCATTATTAGATTTATTACTGCAGAGTACAGACAAGTTTACAAATCAGAATTCAGACATTAGTTTTTAAGTTATAGACGTAAATGATTTTATCTGAATTCTGTACACACAAACTATTTTGAGTTGTAGACATATTTTTCAGTAGATCTAAATAAGATAATTATTATTTAAAAACTAGTAAGAATCTTTCACACCATTAAATTTGCCCCCAAATTTGTTAATTAGCCGATGTAATGCTAATCCAGACTAGCCAGGAGGCTTCTACAGAGTAAAAATCATTTACTAACGTAACTTACTCTCATACGAAGCCAGGGCTTCTATGCATGTAGGCAGCCAAACCCTGAAACTTTTGCCCCCAAGATTTCTACTTTCTCTCCAAAAGATCTAGCCCTAAATCATGTACCTGGGATACAACTTCAATTCCGACATTTCTATGCTATGGATTTTATTTTTAGACAAGAATTCATTAAAAAAATGACAAAAATACATGAAAAGAAGAGACTTGACCGATGTTTACACCGCCATCTTGTTTTCTATTGTTGTTCACCCACGATACGGACGCTTGAGTCGCGTAACGTGGGTGAGAGTAGCCAGGCGGCTTCTAGAGTGTAAAAATCATTTACTAATACCATGGTCACATTTGCTCTACGGCGACCGTACGGCGAGTCGAAAACAGCCGTTTTAATAATTTTCATCCAAATCCCTATGTGTTGTTGGTACAACTATATGTTCAAACGGCTGTTTTCAACTCGCCGTACGGCAGCCGTAGACCAAATGTGACCATGGTATTAAGGTTACTCTCATACGAAGCCAGGTCTTCCTTCTCATAGACGCGTGCGTCGGGTAACGTTGGCGAAGAACAATAGGAAGTAAGATGGCGGCGTAAACATCAGGCAAGTCTCTTCCGTCTTTTCACAATATTTCTTTTATAAAGAATTTATAATATTTATAATTCTTTTTTAAAAATAACGAGAGCGTAGAAATGTCGGAAATGAAGTTTTTTCCAATGTACTGTACATGATTCAGCGCTAGATCTTTTCTATTAAGGAAAGTAGAAATCTCGGGGGTGAAAGTTTCAGGTTTTGGCTTCCGTCGTGTGGGTCAATGAGAAGGAAGACCTGGCTTCAGATGAGAGTAACCTTACGTTAGTAACTGATTTTTACTCTCTTGAACTAGAAGCCGCTTGGCTAGGTGAGAGTAAGATACGTTAGTATTAGTCTTGAGGACGCAATGATGATGATTTTTTTATATATGTCATATACTTCTTCATCATTGACGTCTCGACACTCTCTCCATAGTGTCTTAAGCGAAGGACCAAAACAAAGATGGATTTCCCTAGAAAATCCATCTTTTTAAACCAAAATTACAAGAATTCTATTCATTCTTACACCTTCCTACGCCTAATGCGTAGGAAGGTTTTAAATATTATTATATAAAAATATAAAAAAATGAAGATTTCTTACCTAATTGATGCCGCGTAGACCCCCCCCCCCCTTCCACATGTAAACAACGGAAATACAATAGCGTCGACCCTTGAACCGCTTATGTATGGCGTACTTCCGGAAAGCAATTCGTCTTAACGAATTTTTAGAGATAAAAATTCTTATTTAACAAATATTAAAATTTATTTTTTGATTATAAATAATTCATATTAATATATATAAATTATTTATGATCACGAAATAAATTTCAATATTTCTTGAATAAGAATTTATATCTCTAATTTCTATCTCTAAATTTTATATTTTTATATAATAATATTTAACACCTTCCTACGCATTAGGCGTAGGAAGGTGTAAGAATGAATAGAATTAATAGAATTCTTGTGATTTTGGTTTAAAAAGAGGTATTTTCTAGGGAAATCCATCTTTGTTTTGGTCCTTCGCTTAAGACACTATATGGAGAGAGTGTCAAGACGTCAATAATGAAGAAGTATATGACATATCTAAAAAAAATCATCATCATTGCTTCCTCAAGTCAAGACTACGTTAATATAGTATTAGTAAATGATTTTTTACTCTTTAGAAGCCTCATGGCTAGTGGAAAAGATGGAAAGAGCTAACGGCTGTGTTTATGTCGCCATCTTGATTTTTTTGTCTTTCGCTTGGAGACAGCACGCAATTCGCGCGATTCGTTTTTTTATGAATTCTTCTTTAAAAATTTAATCAATATCGCAGTAATGTTACACCCGGTAATCTACTTAACTTAGAAACTAAGTTGAACCCCATGACCATGATGGCAGGTAGGCCTACATGTTTTAGGGCTTGATTTGATTAGAGGGAAAGTAGAAATCTCGGGGGCGAAAGTTTCATGTTTTGTACCATTACGTGGGTGAATATAGCTCGTGATCCCAGGCGTCAGTGGGGATTAACACTACGACTACGTAGAGTACTGTGTAGAGCTAAATTCACAGTAACCCAGGCCAGGCCAGGGAACTATGCGGGCGGGAGTTCCCTGGGTTAAATAAAATCATGACTTTCAGTTTCAGACGCCTCCAGGCTAGTCGAGCACCACGTAGCCTATAGATCTATATACATACGGTTCTTCGACAATTACCCCTGGACAAAGGGAGAGCATAAATAATTACATATTAGGTACAAATCAGGATATAATAATGTATATTTACCACTGGCCACTAACACCTTGGCCTTCCACATCCCAGCCAACGTTTCGGCCGTTTCTCTGCGGGGTTCCGGACTCCACCAGGCCCTCAACTCAAGTTCGGGTCCACCAAGTTGACCAACATCTTTTTGTTTGTTACAAAATCGCTAGAAGTAACAGTTCCTTGTTTCCACCCAGTGTACTAAAACCCACATGGTTGATATCCTTATCAATTCAAGAAGATTAAGACAAAGTGCAGTAAGATCAGATTCTAACGGGCGTAAATGTTGGATGAAGCGATAAACTGTAACGGGCGTCGGTGAGCTTTCGCGGGTGAATTTGAAACGCACATGTATTACACTAGCGCGCTAGCGCTAGCATGCCTCGCCGAAAATAGATTTCCGAGGCCGAGATTTACCGAAGAGTTCCGGATATCTAGTATAGATCTATAACTCTAACATTAGCCTTTACTGATAGTCTATTCATTGCGATGATGATCTTCAAAAAAAAAATCATCAAATATCAAATTACCGGCAAAATTTCAGGGTAAATTATAAACTAAATGGAGATTGTATTGGGAATAGTGCATCAAACAATTTTTAGTACTCCTCCCTGCTCCCCCCCCCTGACGAGCTTGAAGACCCTTTTTTGCTTGTTAAATTTTTCTCGGGTACGATTGAAGAACTTACTGTGGTAACAGTAACACTGTGTTTGTTACCCAACTATGTGGGCAATTATGTGATTAACAATGTGATCTGAAGTCTTACACTGTGACCACATAGTTTACACATAGTCAACTATGTGAACACACTGTGGTCACACTCTGTTTGTTCCCCAACTGTGAGCAATTTTGTGATTAACTATGTGATCTGAAGTCTAACACTGTGTCGACATAGTTTACACATAGTCAACTATGTGAACACACTGTGGTAACACTGTGTTTGTTACCCAACTAAGTGCATGGGCAATTATGTAATTAACTATGTGATCTGAGTCTCACACTGTGATCACATAGTTTACACATAGTCAACTATGTGAACACACTGTGGCAACACTGTGTTTGTTGCCCAACTATGTGGGCAATTATGATTAACTATGTGATCTGAAGTCTAACACTGTGTCCACATAGTTTACACATAGTCAACTATGTGAACACACTGTGGTAACACTGTGTTTGCTACCCAACTATGTGGGCAATTATGTGATTAACTATGTGATCTGAAGTCTAACACTGTGACCACATAGTTTACACATAGTCAACTATGTGAACACACTGTGGTAACACTGTGTTTGTTACCCAACTATGTGGGCAATTATGTGATTAACTATGTGATCTGAAGTCTAACACTGTGTCCACATAGTTTACACATAGTCAACTATGTGAACACACTGTGGTAACACTGTGTTTGTTACCCAACTATGTGGGCAATTATGTGATTAACTATGTGATCTGAAGTCTCACACTGTGACCACATAGTTTACACATAGTCAACTATGTGAACACACTGTGGTAACACTGTGTTTGTTACCCAAGTATGTGGGCAATTATGTGATTAACTATGTGATCTGAAGTCTCACACTGTGACAGCACTGTGACAACACTGTGACCACATAGTTAACACATAGTTTACACATAGTCAACTATGTGAACACACTGTGGTAACACTGTGTTTGTTCCATAAGGGATATCAGCATCCAATGTAGACTATATCAATTCAGGCTAGAAATTACAGTATTTGGACTAGTTGAGTAATATAAAGACATAACCAAATGACTAAAATTAAAATAGAAAGCTCGTTAAATTATGTTCAGTCTAATATGAAACATAACAAATGGAGAGGCATTATTGAAAAGCATTTTTTTGTGTGTTATTCTTGCATACCTTTGTAGTAAACTTTAGTTCCATCCCTATCAGTGATACACATCCAGCCCAGTCGAGAGTGTTGGCAGTTTAACATGACGTATCGGTTCAGACGGTGAATAACCTTTGGTCGTAGAATAGAAAACTCTCTCATGCTCTCAAGAACGAGCAACGTAGGCAAAACAGCTAGTCCATTTTTAAGGACAACTTCATCTAGACCATTGCAATAGTGAACAGCAGAACTCTTATCAGTTCTTATCTCTTCTTTCAGAAAACACTTCGTTTTTCCGTTAACCCATCCATCTGGACAAACTGGGCGTTAAGAAATAGGGAGAAAAATATGGAATAACCATAAATGTTAGAGCTTTTTAAAGTACGAATATATACCAACCAACTTCAAAGGTGTAGATTAATCTATAGTGTCAACAAGCCCCAAACATTATTATTAAAGGAAAATAAACAATACTTACCTACAAGAAACCCTGTTATTCAAACCCAATTTACTCATATAATATGTTATCAAAATATTGAGCGAAGCAAATGCCATAACATACATCGCTAAGGCATTACATATCGCTCTTTATATATAATAGACTCTGTCAAGAATTTTTTTTTATAATCTTACCATGCTGTTCACAATAAACTCCCATGTGACTTCGACGACAGGAACAGGTAAACCCAATAGGATCTTCTTTGCAGGTTCCTCCGTTGAGACAAGGGTTGGAATGGCACGCTGCATTTTATAGAATACATAAAACGTAATTCACAAATGTGTAATGAGTCTCATAACTAAATCATTCACAGAATTTATATTCACAGTATTATTTTGTTCGATGGGGAGGGATGTTTTTGCGCTAGTTTACTCTGATCTGTAGTGTAATCTTTATAATTTACAACGTTAAACAATTTCCCCTTCAAAAAACAGCATATACATACATGTATATACACATAATACATATGTATATATATATATGTATATATATATATATATATCTATATATATATGTACACACACATATATAGAAGAGCGGTGTTGGCTCAGTCGTTAACGAGTCTGCCCGCCGAACCAAAGATCATGGGTTCGATTCGACCCCTGGCGGATCACTGAGTCCAGTGCATTGTGTGTAAACGTCTGTCCCAAGTTTCATTGAAGCAGGCTATGTTACAATGGAAAACACTCCGTCCCTCGGATAGGACGTTAAATGGAGGATCCGTGAAAATGAGAGTCACCACATTTGCACGTTAAGAACCCACTGCACTATTCGTTTAAGAGTAGGGGGGAAACCCCGGTGTAGTGGTCCACCTGCATTCCGCCCAGTCAGTTATATCGGGAGGAGAGACCTGCGGGTCATAGCGATTCAGTTCGCTTTTCGCTTCCCAGGCACAGGTGACGCCAAATAGATAATAATAATAAACAAAAGGAAACGTAATACACACGCCACGAGGAGACAAATGTATATACAGTGTGTCCCACAATAAACAAAATCGAGACTTATCGATGATTTATCATAAATCAGTCACAAATACAATTATAGACATTTGACCTACATTGTACCAATTTAACGCTTACTATCTCCTATTTCATCTAAAATGTCTTAGATTATTTCTCATTCACACATGAGTGAGCAAAAATAATTGAAAAGGGGATTCCAAAAAGTCACTTGGCGGGCCGAATTTGGGTTTTAAAAAGAAAACCAAGTAAAAAAATCAATATCTGCTGTTTAATTTGATACCAGAATTACAGAAAATGGTCAAGAAAAAACAAAGTTCTGGTTATTTCAAATAAGGCTTGAATTTCAATTATTTCATAAAATGAAGAGGTTTTACAGGCTAGCGTTTAAACTCACTCGACACTCCGTTTTGTTGACGATCAGC
This sequence comes from Lytechinus variegatus, assembly GCF_018143015.1. Classification (NCBI taxonomy): domain Eukaryota; kingdom Metazoa; phylum Echinodermata; class Echinoidea; order Temnopleuroida; family Toxopneustidae; genus Lytechinus; species Lytechinus variegatus. The sequence continues at coordinate 41,602,663 of NC_054745.1, forward strand.
CATACATTAAGTCATTTGGTACATTGCGAAAGCTTCTGTGAGAAATCGGTGAAACACGTATATTTCATGGAATTATGGAAATACAAGCATGGTTTTAGGGATCATAACTTTTTTTCTATTTCTTGACCATTATTTTTCTGAAATTAAGGTATCAAAGGAAAGAGCAGATATTGAACTTTTTAGTCATGTGATTTTCTTTTTGAAGTTCAGATACCCCCGCCAAATGAGTTTTTGGCATCCTTTCTTCGAATTGTTTTTGTTCACTCATGCGCGAATGAGGAATAATTTAAGTAAAACCAGATGAAAGAGGAGATTCTAAGCTTTACATTGGTAGGTCATTTGTCTATTTCATTTATGACTGATTTATGATGAATCAGCGCTAAATCTCGGTTTCGTTTTTTCTGGGACGCACTTTGTATATATATATATATATATATATATATATATATATATAGTAAATAGTGGTAGTAAAATACGAGCTGTGATTGGCTGGATTTGTACCACATGACCTCCCTTCAAAAAGTTATATTGTACATATGTACAATATAACTTTCGATTTTTGGATGGCAAAATCCATGATGGGGTCTTAGATTAAGGGATCTATTTACTATAATAAATAGTAAACGTTCTATCATACAATATTACTGGACTATATGAACTCCAAATATAAAATTATCCCTCGTGCAAGCCTATTTCACCTCGGCCTTCGGCCTCGGTGAAATAAATCTGCACTCGAGATAATTTTATATTTGTCGTACATATAATCCAGTATATTGTACAATAGATTGTACACTATTTATATAATATATATATATATATATATATATATACAGTGCGTATCAAAAAAAGATTACACTTAGAAAACATCCTGAAATAGTAAACATTTATAAAATCTTGAAGATATTTCCAGATTTTAACATTGGTACAGATACATTTAAATATTTCCGCTTGAGTGAGCACCACTTACTTTTGAAAAGTTAGTGAAAAATGATTTGCGCAGAACTTTGAAATAGTTATGCGAATTAAAAATGAACCTTAATCATAAAGACCACGTGGAATTGAGCTAGTAAAATTGATTGGAAGATATCTTTTACCTTTTTAACTTGTTTCCTTGCCAAAAACACTTCGAAGAGTGCATTGCACCCTACCCCACTCCCCACACACCGAGGCCATCGTGTCGATATTTGCTTTACACTGAGCTGCGATGTACATGAAATGGCTTAGGCTTGATTTTTATTTGTTAATTATTGTCAACCTTGTAAAAAGTGTGGAGAAACAAGAATTAAAGGGAAAAAAAATAAATGTAAATCCACTTTAAATGGTAAAAACTTAGCGAAAAAATGCTGGAGATGTCTGATATGAACTTTTGTTCAGATTCAATTATGTCCTCAGATCCAACTTGCCCCAAAAGGTTAAAAGTTGTGCTTACTAAGTGTTGAAAATTCAATTTGGGTGGCCAAAATCGATACAAAATGCTTGAATGAATCCGTTTTATTCTAATGGACTAAAAGTGCAAGGGAAATGTAGAAACATGTTTCGCAGGGTAAGTTTGATTTCGCCCTTTCCTCTTGACACATCGTGTAAACAAGCATTTCTGCGCAAACAGATTTCTGCGAGCTTTACAAAAATGGACAGCGCTCACTCAAGTATAGCATTCTGTCTAAACTTGTACTTTCATTGGATAGATGAGACCCAAACCCAAGATTATATGTGAAAAATATACCCACATAATATTTTTTAATTCCCAGGGCTTTTTAAAAGTGTAAACTTTTTTTGATACGCACTGTATATACACATACACATACACACGCAAAATATATATATATATGTGTGTGTGTGTGTGGGTGTGTGTGTGTGTGTGTGTGTTTACGGTTTGCCGGCATTTACAAAAAAAAACTGTGCAATAATTTAGGGATTTTAGTGCCTTATGCATCGACGATAAAGCAAAAAATAAATTGGTTCTAATTTTTATTTTTTTCTCAATCGACGTTGGGAAAACTTTCTTATTTTTGGATGTCCTGTACTTTGTCTGAATTCCTCCTAAATTATGGAGAACACACTGATGCTAGAAGATCCAATTTGTAAGGTTGGCCAGCCTACAAAAAAAAAACATGCTCAATAAATTAAGGATCTGTCCCTAAAAACATCTACGAGAAAACTTAAAGTGGGATGTGGTTTTTTAATCAAGGTAGGAAAAAAAATCAGTTGGTAATATGCTTTTCTGTAATGCTATTTAAAACCCCCGGACTCCCCGAAAATCATGTAGAACATTTTTAGTATCGACGACTTCAATTTTTTACGGATTTTTTTTTCCCTGCATATGATTTTGTGGACATTACCAAATTCTCCCCAACCGATTGATTGAAATGTGCAACATCACATGTCAAATCAATTCTTATATGTAAGGTCGAACTAGCGGATGTACTTATGCCTGTATACATTTTCTTTTGGAACTATTTTTTTTATTAAAGCACAACATGTCCAAGATATTCTGCGTAAACATATAATAATAATGAGACTTTTAAAGTGCCAAATCCACTCTATAGAGTGCTCAAGGCGCATAAACAGCTAAAAGTTAAATAGCAAAGTTCTTAGAAGATTTTGGAAACTTTCGACAGAGGTACATTATTTGATGTTTTCAGGAAGGCTATTCCACAAAGTGAGGCATGCAAAAGCAAATGATCCCCCAGTTTTTGAAACTTTTGCAATGACAATGAAGCCAGAGGTGGATGAGCGCAAAGATCTGCCTGGTCTGTAGTAATTGGTAAATGAAAGACTGTTTTGGTGCTGATCCACGAATACTATGAAAGGCAAGCAACAAAATCTTGAAGATAATCCGGTTTTTCATATGGAGCCAGTGCAACGAATACAAGATGGGGGTGATATGTGAGCGTTTACTTGACAAAGTGACAATGCTCTTGTTTTACAGTTGTAGTTATATATCAAATATATTTTTGTCTTTTGGTTGTATCGACAAGATCGAGTTGTATATTGACAAAATCCAGTTGTATTAGTTCTTTAAAAAAATCACAGCGATACTGGATACACCAAAATATCTTTACCTGGGAAACTGCAAACGGACTGATGATCTACGCCAATAATATCTCGTAGTGGGCTTGATGTCTTGGAAATGAGTTTGGGTACCATGTTAATCTTAGATCCATCACGACCAAGAATTGCATTGCATGGATTTCTTTTTCCGAAAGATTCCGCTGTTCAGGGAAGCAATAATATTGTAACAATTGTTTATCATTATTATTCTTCTTTTATATTGGTTAAGCTGCTCATGGGGGATCGGGTTATACGATCGCAATTGGTTTAGTAAACAAGCTACATCCTTCAATTTCATTTTTTTAATGACGAGGGCAATGTAAAGTTAATATCGTGCTACATTTTGTTTTCATCTTAAGAAAACGAAATATTTCGTATGGAATATCATGTCAGTCGTGGTTTGCATTTTAAAGTGAGTTGAAACAGAATGCAGTCATATGACCACTACTATGTACATTTTAATTACACACAGGAAAATTATTCTGGATGAAAAAAAATAACTCCTTACAACATTTCAAAACAAGCATGGAACTTTTTTTTTCAAGATCACAGGTCTTTCCCAATGAAACTATATTTCAAGATCCCGCATATGTTACCTTGGTTGTTGATAATCAGTTTGTTCTGTTTTCAGCTTAGATTTCATTATTGCACAAAAACATGTTTATTTAAATTAACCATGTCTGCTATGCGATGATGATAGTAGTCTTGATATAAACGATTTTCTCAAGAAAATCATTGTTTACTTTGATATTAACTGATATAGCTAGCTTCAAACACGTGTGTTATTCGAGTTTGAGAATAAAATGATAAAAACAGATATGAATACGCATTGTCCGGGTGTGTTTCAACTGAAGAATTGAAATTTCGAATTCCTGGGGAGAGTTTAATCAACACGTTTTGTCCCGCAAGTTATCAGATCTGACAATTTTCCTTGATTTTGATTGGGAGAGACGGACTCTTACTATGGCAACTGTCAGATAAAATGGAAATTGTCGGATTGCACTTTAAACAAGTCCTTTAATGCAAAGATTCATTTGTTACAGCCTACGAACAAATACGGATCTGACCATTTTTTTCTTGATTTTAATTGGCTGAGAAGCACTGTTACTCAGGCAACTATTGGAAAAAATGGGACTTAGATGATTAAATGTCAGACAAAACAAGTCAGTAGTCAGCTGATATGGCAACCACTGATGAAGTTTTCTGACATTTTTTCTAGTTAGAAATAACTCTGTTCTAGTAAAATACGACTAGAAAATAGTCAACTATGACTAGAATAACAGTTGCACCCAGCTGACCCTACTTACTAGTCATTTTTACTGATTTGAGTGTAAACGAACACATACGGAAGCGCAATGAAGGAAGCAAAGGAGGCAAAAATTATTACATATTATTGTATTATTATATTTTTTTGCGGCCTCAAGTATCTATTTTTTTCGAATGCTTTTTAACATTGAAAGTTATCTACCATGGAACAAAAGACGGGTTCGTACAAATTGTATGGAATACAAAACAATACCCTCTCAAACTTTATTGGACTTTCACCCAATCTCAGTTTCTTTATATGTTATTTCCAGTGATCTTTTGTTTTAAGGATGGACACGGTAAACACAATCCAGCTAGTTACAAATTGTTTATGCAGTATATTTTCCAAACTCTGAAACAATTTTTTGAACTCTCTGTAACTGTCATCATGATTGCTTGAAATAGTTTGACCTCTTAAAAATGGTGCTTGCATTATTATCAAAGGATATGAATACCCACTAATCAAAATTGTACCTTACCTGCTAATGACAACAGTAAGAGGAGGCATAGTGCGATCTGTTTAACGGCTAGATGTAAGATAGCCTGTGTAAAAGTGAAACAATTATCTTGGTTGGTCGCGGAGCACCTTCATATTGATGTACAATTCATAGCACAATATTTTCGTATTTGTAAAAGTATTTTCCGATTTACAAGGTCATATTTTCATTATAAATTCATGGACAAGAAAATCACCTATTATCATTCGATTGAGTCTACATTTCCAGGTTTTCAAGCATTTTTGTATTCATAGTTTTTATTTATCCCTCCCTCATATCTTATGTAATATATTCAATTCGTCCAACAAAATACGAAACCGAGATTTATCGATGTTATGATAACTTAATAACAAATATAATATGCAAATGATTTATCACTAAAAATCATAGAGTCTCTTATTTCATCAGCAATAACTTAAACGATTCCTCATTCACGCCCATGAGTGATTACACATAATTTTAAGAAAGGACATCGAAAAGGCAATTGGCTGGCGGTATCTCAGTTCAAAAGGAAAATCACATTTTTTTAAAAGCTCAATAACTGTTTTGTTGTTTTCATTTCGATACCTCAATTACCCCCAAAAAATTATGTTCATGAGGCTTTAATTTCATAAAATAAAGAGGTATTACAGGCTAGCTGTAAGGTGTATGGCACTGCGTTTGTTCACAAACTGTCACGCCTAAAGCCGTTTGTTAACTGTGCGATAGCTTCGGTGACAAACCGGTGAAAAACGTTGGTTTAATGAATTTATGGAATTACAAGAATTGTTTCAAAGAACCAGAACTTTGTTATTTCTCGACCGTTTTCTGTGATGGAGGTATCAAATGAGAATCAGTGTTTTTGTTTACACATGTAATTTTTTCTTTGAAATTCAGATAACCCGGCCAAGTAACTTGTTAGTATCCTTTCTTCAAATCGATTTCTGCTCACTTATCCATGAATCTTGAATCTCCTATGTTATCCTACCCGAAAGACGGGAATTTAAGCTTTACAATGATTGGTAATTTGTCTATCATATATGTGTGATAAAGTAATTAGAAATCATCAATTAATCTCTCTTAGGTTTTTTTGTGGAACGCACTGTGCATATATCACAATATATATATATATATATATTTGGAAGTTGGTAGAAATTAATGGCCAAACTCAGATTTCCAGACCTTTTTTTTAATGAGGGGTTTATATATACATGTATATATGTAAACATATAATAGAAACACACACACACATACATGCATATACACTGTATATATATATATATATATATATATATATATATGTATGTAAATCACATAGAATTAATCGAATTTTGTAACACGCAAAGTGACATATGAGCTCTTTAAAATCACCTGCCCTATAAAAATGTTATGAATGAATGTGAATGACACATATGGAAGTGAAATTAAATGAAATGTGGTAAAAATCAGCATCTAAATGTAGGTACCAACCTAATGTTTGGGCATGAGTAAAATGGAAAAAAAAGGAATATAGACAGGAATCCATGAAAGTCTGCAGGCTTTTTGTAGTATGTAAATGTAAAAAAAAGGTAGTCTGCCTATTTCGTTGAATTTTAACCAGCTAAAAGGTGTTGTCAATACACTTATAAAATTTTCAAGCGAGGAAAAATGTACAGTATAATTTGTATGCGTGTAATATACGGAGAAAATTCAGAATAATTCATTAAAAACTTTGGTGAATTTCCTTTTTTTTTTGGTTATCAACATCTGTATACATGGTACCTAGCAAAAAGTGTTGCAAATAGAATATCAGTATCCTTAATCCATATACCGGAAATTATGTTACTGAAGTGTCGTCTTTCAAATGGGCATGACCAAAACGGTCAAGAATATCAAGCTGCCCAAAAATGATGTTTTGCACAGTATGGTTCCACCCCTGCCCTCTGACCGACCTAACAAGTGATTTCTTAAAATAATTACTGTATATCAAATCTTTTTTAGTGTAATGATTTGAGAAAGGACTTACCATATTTTGATAGATTCAAATTACCTCCAACGATTCAAAAGAGAATCAGACAAGTTTTTGTTTGGGTTTTACACAAAACGGTATTAACGAGAACAGTTCAATAATACAACCAAACGTGACGCTTCTACAAAACAAATTGAAAAAAATGATCCAAGGAATTGGAATCTCATCAAGAGCTCTCGAACCTCTTTGATGCTGACCAAGCTAATTGTTCTATTCCGATTTAAGAGTTTTACGGACGTGTTTGTGTTTCCTCTTTCCAGGCCAGAGTCAGCGTTTCTATACGTGCGTAGTTGAACACGGGTGCGTCTTCGCTTTCATTCACCCTTCAAGACAGAATCTATATGTGAAACTAAAATTTAAATGTCCATCTTACAGCTTTATCCCGAACCACAGGTCTGTTACAGAAAGACTCGAATCTACCGCAAATCGATTTTGAACCAATCTAGAACGCGCTTTCGGAACTTCCGCTTGATTTTTGGACTTGCATTCATTAACGGAACCATTTATACATCCAACTCGAGAACTCTTCGTACTATGATAGGTTATATACAGCAAATAACCAATCGACATACGATGGTATATGCATACAAAGGTTATACCATAACAACTTTGATGCAGCACGTATATTCTACGCTTGATTTTACAGGTTGTTGCTAAAGTAGTCGCGCGTAAGTTTTTACGCTTAAAGAGCGTTAAACTCTACTGAAACTTTTTTTTATTAAACAGTTTTAGAGATATATCTGAAAAAGAATAATCTAGGCTCTCTAATTCTTTTGATGGATTTGAAATCCAAAATTCATCGATAGCTCTAAACTATTTTTTGCAGCCATTGATGAGGGACTTCTTTGAACATTGTCATCATGTTTCTGGTCTCTAGTTTCCTCTACTTAATTATGATGTCCATTTTTTTCATTTCTTGGTACATAATTCTCTACATTACTGGAGGCAGATAAGTATTTATATATAATCATGATATGCACACGGTGTCTTTATGGAATGATAAAATCGAATTGATTGTTACCGCTAACGCCTTTCCCGGTTTAACTTGTGTTTCTGAATTTATATGATTTTAAGTTTTGGATTTGTGACGTCATAAACGAGCAGCTGCCCAAGATGTTATGTAATATAACATGCACGAATTTCATTTTGCTTGTAATTGTTCCTGGTGACTTATTTTTGTTTGCTATTCGTGAACGGTTGTCAAAATAGATTTGTCTGTTAATATTTAAAAGGTTCAGTAATAGATTTTCTGAAAAAATGACGTTTTATAGATTCCCTATGTTGGAATACTGCTTGTATATGATGCCACAAATCATATGATTAAAATTCTCATATTTTGTTTTCCTTTGATGGGTTTTTTTCTCAAACCTTCGGCAATATTTTTTTTTTTTTTTTTGTGCTATTTAAACGAAATTTTTTTTTTTACCAAGATGAACTTCCTATTTCAAAATATGTACTGTTGACCTACACTATAAAATGTGAAGAACCTTTAAAAAAAAGCTTTGTGCATTTGAGTTTGCTATTAAATGAATAAATAAATAATAGTAATAATAAAAACAATACTACTTCTAATAATAGTAATGTTGATAATTGATAAAAAAAATAATCATCATAGAATAGTAATGATAATAATAAAGCAGTTTTGAATGCACCAGCTCGTATCAATTTTGATTTTTTTTTACTTTCAGTTCTGGGGGACTTTGACTGGGATCGTCTTTACTGGATATCTTCTATTATGTTGTATTTCTATGTCATAGTAAATCAATGTTGGTTGGGGATCAATAAGTCTCCCTCTGTCTACTTAAAGTCTGGTCATCATGGCAGATAATCTTACACCAGTTGAAAATCTTTAAAGCTTTCAACACAACTTTTTCATTCTAAAAAGCACGTTCCATCTCTCCAAGATGGGTCACCACGTCTCCAATTGATTCCACACTTCACAATAACTTTAAAATGGCACACCAACGTGATCCAGAATGCTTTCCTCTAGCACTAAATACGTGTCACTCGAACAAATATTTTATATGGATTAATTTGCAAGCGTCTAGTAAAATCAAACTGATTGCCATGGACACAAGACTACAGAAGAAAAAAACAAGTTTGTAGCATGATTAACTTCTTGTTTTTTTTAAGAAAAACGAGCCAGAAGCCTAAATAGCGCCAGCTCAAGTCCTCAAATTCTTACATCTGACAAGTATAGGTATCACAGGCCTAAAACATTTTCAATAGACTCTTGTCTTAAATGGCACTTTAAAAAAAATGAAATCATAAAAATAGGTATGAAATTCGGGGGACAAATATTTACTACCAGTAGATTGGATATATATCTGACAATCCATATCTGATTGGAAGATGGTCCCACGACCGACTTTAAAATGATTCGGCTTTTATAAAAGAATCTCCTGGGGGTACAAATTCATCACCTGAACTAGTAAAATAGCCCTTATCATTTCCACAGTAAAATTATAGTTCCAAAGTTGGTTATTTTTCATCCCAAATTGGGAAAAGGAAGTTCAGTGAATACAATAAACAGAATCAGTGTCAGTGTCAGTACAGGATATTTTGTATTATATCTTATTTCTATGTCATAATAACCAAATGTGGGTCGGGGATCAATAAGTCTCCCTGTGTCTACAGGAAGTCTGGTCATCATGACACAGGAACTTACACCAGTTGAAAACCTTTAAAGCTTTCAACACAACTTTTTCATTCTAAAAAAGCACGTTCCATCTCTCCAAGATGGGTCACCACGTCTCCAATTGATTCCACACTTCACAATAACTTTAAAATGGCACACCAACGTGATCCACAATGCTTTTCTCTAGCACTAAATACGTGTCACTCGAACAAATATTTTATATAGATTAATTTGCCATGGACACAAGACTACAGAAGAAGAAAAAGAGTTTACACCATTATTAACTTCTTGTTTGTCTTTTTTATTTAAGATAAAAGAGCCAGAAGCCTAAATAGCGCCATCTCAAGTTCTCAAATTCTTACATCTGACAAGTAAAGGTATCACAGGCTTAAAACATTATCCATAAACTCGTGTGTTATATGGCACCTTTACAAAATATCATAAAAACAGGTATAAGATTCGGGTGTCAAATGCTTACTACCAGTTGGTAGGATCTATACCTGACAATCCGTATCTGACGAAAAAGGGTACCTCGACCAGTTCATTTAAAGATAAATTCCAGTAGTTGCAGGTAACACTGATTTCATGAGAAAGTCTGTAAAACAAGGCTTACTTGTCAGTATATCATCGAGGATCTAGATCTGGTAAAGTTACATAAACTGAACTTTGTGAAATCTTGAAATCTACGCTGAAAAATGTTCGCACTGAAGATCACCAACACAGGAAGGGACAGTGAATTATTATTGCTGGAATAAATACCCGACGGAAGTGACCAAATCCGCGCTTATTTTGCTTATTTCTCAGCAATTACACAATTTCTTCCAGAATCCTTTGGCACATATTTTTTTATTCATACAAACAGACACTTCGGTGGTCATTATATTAGATTCTGTAAAAAGTCATTTGGAAACGATTACCAAAACTGGAATTTATCTTTAAACATAATTCGGTATTTAAATAGGAATCTATACAAATCCATCACCTGAAACACTAAACTATCCCTTATACATGTTATCCTTCCGCCAGTCAAAATTCAGTTCCAAAGTTGGTTATTTTTTATTCCCAATTCAGGAAAAGTAAGTAATTACGAAAATAGACTCAGTGCTAAATGAACAATTATATTCATAAACTTTGTCAATCAGCAATATCAAACTAAAATATTTGGAAAGGGATTTGCTCGATTGAATTAATGTTGCCTTCCCGGTGTTAATAATCCCGTGCGACATACGATAAAAAAATTTATGGCAGAACACCACTAAACACTGTCCCATAGGCCCATGTGTTAAAGATGAGAATTGATGACATCGCTATTAAGTGTTTATAATGACAATATTGATAACTTTGTCATTAAAGATAAATTCCAGTTTTGGTAACGATCTCAAAATGACTTCTTACAGAATCTAATATAATGACCACCCAAGCGTCTGTTTGCATGAATAAAAAATATGTGCCAAAGGATTTTGGAAGAAATTGTGTAATTGCTGAGAAATCAGCAAAATAAGCGCGGATTTGGTCACTTCCGTCGGGTCTTTATTCCAGCAATAATAATACACTGTCCCACGTGTGCCTATCTGTGTTGGTTATCTTCAGTGGGAACATTTTTCAGCGTAGATTTCAAGATTTCACAAAGATCACTTTATGTAACTGTACCAGATCTAGATCCTCGATGATATACTGACAATTAAGCCTGGTTTTACAGACTTTCTTGTGAAATCTGTGTTTACTGCAAATACTATCATTTTTCTTTAAGAATTAATATTTGATTTAATTTTCTGAGAATAAGTTCGTAGTTCCTTTCTGCGCATGATCAAAAGATTCTACGCATGATCAGAAGAAGGTCATTTGTACTAAAATGACATGGTGCTTTAAAATCTAATGAGATAAGCACCAGCTTTGATGTCTTGATTATTCATATATTCTTTTGAATAGTGGTATTCATTTATATCCACCAAAAAACAACAATGCTTCCACGAACGACTGGTATTTCACAGTGTGCAAAGTACATTGTGCAACATGCTAAGATATGCATTCAAAGTAGGAATGCAACAAATGCCTTCATTAAGTGTTCATTTGTGTGCTATTCTAGTAACCAGGTCTATTCAATTTTTTCAGCCTGCTATGTAAGGCAAGCTTACGTAATATCCTGCTTTGAAATCTGCCTATCATGATGAAAGAAATGAAAGGTCATTTGACCAAAATTGTCCATGAAGTAACTACGAACTGGTCTATTAATATGTTTTAGCTCTTTTTTCTCGGTAGGGGATGTGAAACCAAGAATGAAACTTAACTAGATCAATATGTTAGGTATTCTTGGGCGATTAATTTAGTCCCAATAAAATTGGCGATACTACTTAACTGGACTTATCAGGAGAAGCAGTAGTCCAAATTCCTGTTTAATTAATAACGAAAGGTTTCAGCTGTGAGTCATCAAGTTTATGATTAATTCATATATGTAACCAGGCACCACAAAACCAAAAGAAAAAGCCGCAAGGAAATGTAGTTGAATAGCCCTTATGAGTGAGGAGAATCTAAACTTCTTAATGGTATATATCTCAATAACAAACATTGATCCTACCCAACACAAGTTAGAGAAGAATGTTCACTACCATGGGACGCTCCTTGTGAGAAAAGGGCGATTAAATATCATTAGTCTATTGAGGAGCACCTTCTCGTGAACTGTGTTGTAGACAAAAGGGAGGTTAAAAATCAATAGAATTTCAATAGAAATAATTATTGGATCGCCCCCAAAGTTCACACACTAATTAGGTACCTGATGTCCATTAGTTTGAAGAAGTATCAATGCTAAAACTTATCCTGTTTGAAATTTATAGGGGATCAAAGAGAGAGATGACTATTCAGGTCTCCGTGAAAACGAAACTTGATTACAAAATAAAAACATAGGTCTAAAAAAACACAAAAACGCTCTTAAGATTTTATTGGTATATCCATTTATTCTATTTATTTTTTAAAGCAATTAAGGGAAAATATCCTCTTTCCGCAAACACCAAAATCTTAAATTTGAACATTGTGAACAAAATAATTTCATTTGGCTCCAATTAAAAATCACGCAGTACGACTTTTGGTGGTTTTGTGGTACTGGGTCAGGTGGGTGTTTCACAAAGATTTAAGTATGACTTAAGTCGCACCTAAATGCCGACGCGTACAAGATATGCAACGCGCGATCTTATTGATAGATACTCATTAGTGCGCGTCCTCTTGAGACGATCTGACCAATGCGGTCAAGCCTTTCATACCGTAAGCAACCCGGTATTTAAGTGCGAATCTAAGTCATACTTAAATATTTGTGAAACACCCCCTGATATATATCAATTACGTCATTTTACCTATAATTGGTTTTTGTCCTGATGATATAGAAAGTCGTGTAATATACGACCATTTGAATGATAAAGCCTAATTTCTCACCCAGTGTATTCGTACAAAGCTAATGGTGGTTTATACCAAAATAATAATATACTTTTTGTCCCCTCTCAAGGCATTGTAGTATCTCTGTACAAATGAAAGTATAGTCTAGTCTATTATCTTTATTGTTGATGTTAATTTTCAAATGTACATTGTTAAGACTAGTTATCTATTTTACTTTTTATTCATATTTTAGGATTTATATGTAGCTCTTTTTTTAATAAGGCATCGAAAAGTCAATGTCCTTAGAAGAAGAGGAACAAATGTCTTTTCGATAGTTGTCGATGAACAAAAATCAGAACATATCTGGAATCATATCTAATATTAATGCTCAATTTACATATTAAACATGTTTAAAATTGGAAAAATGGCATTAGACCGATGATTTTTTTTTCTTCAAAGAAGCTAAATCCACGAATAAAAAAAAGGTATTCGTTAAAAACGATAAGGAATGAATGAGCGTAGTGGCCCAGTGGACAAGTCTCTGAACTTTGAAACAGAGGGTCGTGGGTTCTAATCCCAGCCATGGAGTAATTTCCTTCAGCAAGTAATCCATCTACAGTGTGCTGCACTCGACCCAGGTGAGGTAAATGGGTAACGACAAGAAATAAATCCTCAAAAAGCTAAGTGCATCTGAATAGGTAACCTAGCTCAGCCGGGTAATAATAATAGCACGGTCCGCTGGGAGAACAGTTTTCCGAACTGAAGTGGCTACCCTGGGTAAATATACCGTTATCATTATTAGTAGTAGTACTTTATATATATATATATATATATATATATATATATATATATATATATAATTGATTTAAAAATATATATATCAATATCATATACATTAAAGTAAACTGCCGTAGATAAGGGAAAATGGTGAATAAAAGTAAAATCACCTAATTCACAGAACGTCGCTTGACACAAATCCCAAATGTAATTCAATACCATACTCATGACGCATGTAATAACGCTTGCATGTTTTGCGCCAGTGTAATAAGGCATGCCTGCAATGCTCGAATTTGAATGCAAGTGATCTCAAAACCCAACAAGAGTTAGTACAAATATTTGTTAATTCCTTTGTCATGAAATTAGGTTGAAATAAGGAATTAAATTTGTTTCGAGCGTATAATGTTTATATTTGAAAAGGGTGTTTTGCAACGAATTTGTTTGTTATTGTTTGAATTATACAATATTTCAAATTTTACGAATTTGACGATTAGGACCTCCTTGCCTGAAGCACAAAATGTTAAAATAAGGGAATTCCACGTGTTCAGGGAGGAATGAAACTTAATTTCACATGACAATGATGAGAAAATAAAAATATTTCATATAATAAAATACAAAAGAAATAGTGAGTGGGTGATGTCATCAACTCTCTCATTTGCATGTAACTGGCTCGTGTAGATAACTATTTTGTTGAAAATAAGCAAAACTTTAATATGCCATAAATTTCTTATTTTACATCCGATTTTGATGAATTTTTCAGTGTTATGCTTGTTGAAGTTTTTTCTTTTTATTCAAATCAAGTTTTTGTTTGGGTGGACTTGACCTTTAATAAATGCAAATGATTTATGAAGGCATTCCCTCAAGTTCAATATTTTCCAAGATATTGCAATGGACATATCACGGGGGGGGGAGGGGGTAGGTCAAAACTAGTTCTGAAGCACTATACTTCGGGGTCAATTAGTAAACCTTCAAATTTAAGATCATCATCTTACTACTACTACTAATAATGATAATATTAATGATAATAATCAAAGCAAAAAACGATATACTGCTCCTAAACGCTCCCAAAGGACTTTGATATTATTAACATTGCTTTGGTTTCAGTTAATATATTATTTCTAAGCTGGACAGAAGGCAGCAAAAACAATATTTGAAATCAAGTATCAGCAGACTGAAGCATCTTTGTCGAATTTAGGCCTATATTAATTTTTCGTAAATTTGTAAAATATCGTAATTATGCCATGCAAGTTGAATGTTTAAATGAGAGTGAAAATACTGTTTTCCATACATATACTGTGCGTTTACTACATTCTAAGAATGCTATAGCGTGCACTGCAAACACTCTATCATTAAACACTACTATTCATAAATTGTATATCTACTGGCACATTAGCGCATATCTAAGTCCTAACGTGTGCATCATAATGGAAACAAGAAAAAAAAACACGAACAAGATATGAAATGAGACTATTCAGCAAAAACACAAGCGGTAACATTTGAATGTACACAAGCCTATCATGACTATTCATGCATGTATGATATTGGTTTTACAAAAGCCTCAAAATGAAATATAAATACGCACACGTTCCCCGGAAAAAAAAAATCGGTATGACTGCTACGTGTAATATATGCCAGTAAATGCTCCCATATATATATATATATATATATATATATATATATATATATATATATATATATATATATATATATATATATATATATATATATATATATATATATAGTTTACTTATAGGGTGGAATGATTGACTTAGATGTTTAATTGTACAGTCTCTACAACTAAACATCTATTAAATTAACTTGCTCAACCCTATGATTATACTACATGGGCCCCTATATACATTTATATTTTGATAAGAACTTTGTAGCAATTTGAGGAGCACCAAAAAGTCACTTGGAAGGCGGATCTGAATTTCAAGAACAAAGTCACATGTTTAAAACATTAATGTCGCATACTTCATTTGGTACCATAATCGATTTATGGTATTTGTGATTAATTTATGGCGAATGAATGATAATTCACGGTTTCCCTTTTAGCCAAAGGGCCTATTCTGAAGACTATGCCATGTTAGAGCTGGCAGTATTTTTTTTTATTTTACTTTTACTGCTTTCCTCCCCAAGAGACGTCTGACATAGCCACGTAGCTATATTCAGCCTCGATTCCCTGTATCTTTTTCCTGTCAAGGTCCTGATAAGCACCTGTACCATTGCTTGGTCGTTCATAGAGCTCCACATACGAATCGGAAATGCCTGTAGCACACTTATCATAGTTTTCGTCATCCGTTTCCGTACGAGGAGTACGATGACATTGGCCTCTGTATGATTGAAACAAAAATGATAAATAAACGGTCGTACACTCTGAAAACAAATCAGTCAAATTGACTAGACCAGTAGTCAGCTGGGTGTAACTGATACGGGAATCCATGATAGTCACATTTCTGACATAATTATTTTCTAGTCAGGAAAAAAAATTCTGGTAAAACACGACTCGAAAATAGTCATATATGACTAAAATAATAGCTGCACCTAGCTGACCGGTCACTGTTAGAAAAAACTAAAAGAAGTTCCTGCAGCAGAGTCTCGAGAACATCTGTAATCTTACCGATTTGCGTAATCTTACAAGAAATTGGTATTTGGAGTATGGAATCTTACAAATTTCCTTGAATAAAACATCCTTTTCCCCTTTTTAAACAGACCTGTTCTGTTAAATTACAGAAAAATTCCTGTTTTATGAATTTACAGAATGATTCTGTTATTGCTTTCTGCAAAATCTTCTGTTTATTTTCTGTAAAATCACGTTTTTTTTAATAGGGTATTAGGTGATCATTTTGACTGGTTTGCTTTATAGAGTGTATGATCACTCATTGAATTTATATGGCAGACAATTCATCCCTGAAATTCACTGTAATAGTGTAAAACATCTCAAAAAACCTCTTATTAAAGGGGAATCCAACCCAAATAAAAACTTGTTTTTTATAAGGAAAAGAAAAATCAGACAAGTTGATAGGTGAAAGTTTGAACAATATTGGACAAACAACAAGAAAGCTATGAATTTTTAAAAGTTGTAAATATTGGTAATCACTATACCCATGGAGACTTCAAATTGGCCGCATATGGGATGTCATAGTGATGTAAGGCAAGGACTACTCTTCGTACTCCAATACATATTAGGGCTAAAACGTCATTTTTCCCAAAAGTTTTATTTCAAATTATATTTTTCTTTCATGAGAACATACTACAATATACTACCTGCGTTATATTTAGATTACTGCCCCAGGGGAATTGGTAGTTAGGAGAAAACCACAAATCCCTGATAATAAAGTACATGGCCTATGGGAAAGTTGTCCTTGCCCGTTGTCATAATTTACTTACACAGTTGCCAATTTGAAATCTACATAGTATTAGTGATCTCAATTTTAAAGCAGCTATAACTTTCTCATTGCTTGTCCGATTTCTTTCAAACTTTTACCATTCTGTTTAATTTATTTTTCTCCTTCCCAACATAACATTTTATGGCCAAGGCTGGTTCCCCTTTAATAAGAACACTTGACTATGAGATATGCGAGGTTATAGAAAAATTAGGTGAAATATGGACTGTTTAGGAAAAATGTACAAGTATGACATCACCGACTATTGGTAGCATTACCAATAAGATGGTCTATCCATACCTTCATTTATATGTATATATTCCACCTTACTCAAACTTTTTATTGATCTGGGGTTGTTTTTTTTTGCATTTTCTAATTTATTATAATGAAAACATCTGATTTCAAGGGTTGTATTATACTCTTTTGGCCATGAAAAAAACAAAACTTGACGATTCACTTTACGATAGGCTTTATTCAATGAAATAATAATGACGATGATATAATAATGATGATAATAATAACAATACCAGTAATAATAATAATGATTATTTTACTAACAATAATGATAACAATAATAATGAAAATAGTAATTATTGTAATACTGTGCAACATGTATATAACGCCTTAATAATACAAGTTTGTAAGCGCTGCTTTTAATTACCCTTGCTTTAGCCTAACTACTTTTATCAGGCGCAAAAGCATTCAGGGAATTTCTTCCTACCAGGTATCGATGTTTCGCACACCTTGGTGGAGACTGGCAAATTGTGATAAAGGCCATTCTAAAATATGCGAGTGTAGCGGTAGGATTCGAACCCCGGACCTTGTGGTTTAAAGTACAGATAATCAAGGGAGCTAAAGCACCTCTACATAACCTCTGGAATTAAAAGAAAAGCCATTTCCTGCTTACCTTTTCCAAAGAAGAAGGCCGAGGATGACTAAGATCATGCATGATGAGATGAGAGCAGCTGCAATGTTCTTTTTAGCATGATTTCTAGGTCTATATTCTGCAAAAATATAAACATGATTAAAAGCAAGTTAAAAATATGGAAAATGCGACGACATAGCGTAAAACGTGCAATTAAGCTGTGTCAATATTATGCATGAGTGCTGAAAGGCAGCTCGAGCTAAAGCCGGGGAAATAATAATAATTACAACGCGCCTCGGAATAGAATATTTCTAGATAGATGGCGCTATATAAATGCCTATTATTATTATCATTAATATTACCATTATTATTTTTATTATTAATATTGTTATTATTATTCGCGGGCTAGCGTAGACCCCGTTTTTATTGGGGAAATCGTTTAAAATGACCCACCAACAAAAAGCGACTCAAAGAGACCCCAGCGAATGACTAAACATTTTGCTTGACCACGGTACTCCGGTCTTTACGTCTTAACATTAATAGATTTTTTTTACAGAAAAAAAGTCATCCGGGCACAAGGTTTCAAAATAACGCGAAAGTGTTTACCTGATGCAATTTAAATCCTTAAGGGTTAATTTCAAATTCTAACATCGACTGGTCACTATTCATGTCCGATTTGTGGACTTATTTTCAAATATCCTTGTAATTCAGAGTAAATTTTTTGGTTGAAAAGTGATAAAAATGCGTTGGCCATTGACTTTATCGCAAAACAGTAATTGATCGATATCACTGCTATAGAACTGGGACCAAAGGAAAAATATGCTCTGCAAAATGGTAAAGTTATATTCCCTACTCGCGTAATTTCTGCGAATTTAATAAAGAATATATGAAATGCGTTTGTCGTTAAAACAATTTGCTTATATGCGCTTTCGGAATGTGAGAGGGCCTACACGTATACCTTTATTCATGACTCATGAGATTACCCTATATCAGCAAGATGAATTATCACGTACAGATGAGTGCGTTAATAGCTGTTTGAAACTTGTCAACTTCAGAAAGAAAAATAACTTAGTTGGGGAACAAATGTTGTTATCCCCTATATCTTTTGCATTTCTGTGTTGTCAATTGTTGTTGATTTTATGTATTCTAATGAATTCATCTCGCTCTTTTCTGCATATATATATATATATTGACCATTTTCTGTAATTAAGGTATCAAAATGAAGAGCAGATATTGAACTTTTTAGTCAGGTGATTTTCTTTTTGAAATTCAGATACCCCCGCCAAATGAGATTTTGGCATCCTTTATTCGAATTGTTTTTGCTCACTCATGCGTGAATGAGAAATAATCTAAGTAATTTGAGATGAAAGAGGAGATTCTAAGCTTTAAAACGGTAGGTCATTTGTCTATTCATTTATGATTAAGTTATGATAAATCATTTCTAAATCTCGGTTTCGTTTTTTCTAGGACGCCCTGTATATATATATATATATACACATATGTATATATATATATATATATATATATATATATATATATACATATATATATATATATATATATATATATATATATATATATTTATGTATACATACATAACTTGATAAAGACTGTATGTACTCGTCAAAAATTTGTGGACTTCAATAAATCTTGCTGGATTAAAAAAATGAAAGTTTCAACCTTGCTTATCTTGATATTACTCCAACACGTGGAATATCTACCAAATATATATATTTATGTCCTCGAAATATTTTTGGAAAATGTGGAAATATTTGCGGGTTTCAGACTTTATTTAACAGTGGTATAATCATCTCCAGGAAGTTTTATTTTCAGGTGTGAAGGTGGTTCAAAAGATAGCGCCGGTGTTTGCTTGAAATTCGATGCATAATGTGACAGACACCACAGGCTATAAAAACATGGATGATTATCTTACCTAAGACTTTGATCCGAAGAGTTTCTGACCATTTACCCGGGCCTAACACATTGACTGTATTTACCTGAAGGAACAAACGCAAAGAAACAACACGATAAAGGGCTATAATGATAGTAAATCAAACGTGAGTTTAAATATTTTTTGGTAGATACCTTGTATTGTAGGAGTTTGTGATATGCAAATTAACACTTTTAGGGATTCCTTTCGTTATTTACATTTTTATGTGAAGGAGGCGGCATGTACACTTAAAAGAATGAAGTGCTAATTCAGCACTTACTGTGCTTGTATAGTGACTGCAATAAGAATGCTGATTTTCTAGTTTAAATTTGAACTAGAAAATCCGCACTCGTAGGGAAGTCACTAAGTACGAAATTACAACTTCATTTTTTTTACAGTGTAGCAAAGTTATGAATGACCAGCGTTTTTTGTGACCTGACATCCTTAACAATAAGTATTCCAAAAATCAATTTTGATACATCTGTTGCGCTTGACGAGGTATATCCCCAATTTTAGGTAATAATCAACCTGTTAGAAATTTTAATCTAGGTAAACCCTGAAAATGCTGAAGGGAGACGGCATATTTTTTTTTAAGAGTTTATTTGCAACTTTACAAATTTAGTTCTTTTCAAGACGAGCTAGCTTTTTTTACATGAGAACGAATAAGGTGGTCTGCCTTTATTATAAGTTGAGTTATATGAAACAAACACTTATTGAATATTGTTTAATTGAATTACGACATTGAATTTAGTCAGGATGAAGCCTAAAAGAAAAAAGAAATCAAGTGGATTTCAAACCATTGACCCACAATCTTACAAAGCAGACGTTTTATCAATTCAACCACAATATTTCCTATTTGCGGCAAACACAGAGAATGAAACAAAATATCATATTACATTTTGCAAGTGCAATTCTAGCATTATGCCATGCGTATAATCATTGCTATTCTTACAATAACCGCATCTTTAAATTGGAAAAAAAAATGACATAATTACTTTTTTTTTATTGATAACGAATTTATTCATTCCAAAATTTTAAAAAAGTTACAAAGTAAAGCAAAATATAATATAACATTTTGAAATGAAATAGGAACCTTCTGGAAAGCAAAGCTTGTGATCGAAGGTTTCCTTCAATAAATAAGTCATATTAATGCAAAAAACAAAAACAAAAAACTTCAAAAGTATATTCTAAGCTACAACATATAAAGAGTTTGGAGAATAAAGAATATTTACTGAAGTAAAATCAAGTTTTTTTCTGCATGGTAAAGTATTAAAATGAGCCTAGAATGCAGATCACATTATCAAACCTAAAATGTCGAGTCTTTATGTCTTAATGTCTTTAATGTCGAGCCCCCGACCCCACCCAAGAAGAAAATACTAGTTTTTGTTTTTGTATTCCTCCATTAATCACAACCATAATCAAACTATTGAACAATTTTGCATGGCTCGTTACATAAAATTGTCGTCTACATTCGTATCACCAAGACCCCGTCTGTCTCTTTAACCTTTTATATTTTTTTATGCCTGTTGGTAGTGATATTATTCATTTTGCTTCTCAATTAATCTCCTAGAATTCACAGCAAAACAAATTTCTCTTTTGGAATTCGAATTCAGTGATATGTCCCGTTCTATTAACGATACAGAATTCAGCAATGTAATACTAATAGTTCTGTCAATTTCTTACCTGTATCTCGTATTCCTCTCCTTCTTTGACTCCATCTATCACATACATGATGTTGGTGGTCTGGGCTGTTTTAATAACCTTGGAATGAGCACCTTCATGGATGGGTGATATCTTCTTGTAGTCAATAGTGTATCCCGTTATATGGCCGTTAAGATGCAGTGGATGAGATGCATTCCATGTCACGATTATAACTGAAGAGACGCTTTCAGCTTCTATTTCTGATGGAGGCGGGGCACCTTGTTGACCTGAATATGTAATTAGCAATGATTAGACCGCAAGAGAAATTATGTAACATTTAATATATATTTGAGATTACTTAAAGAATACAAGTTAAGATACAAATAATGCGATAGTTAAACAAAATATATGTTTAGATAATAGATACCAATAAACTGATAATTCATACGAAAGTGTTCATTCTCCGAATTTTTACCTGTGCAAGCGTATTGTTGCGATTGTGCCCAAAACAGCTCCTAAATTCCGAATAGAGTTTTCAATAAAAAATTTGACTCGGAAAATTGCAACATGATGTTTTTCAACAGTGACCTCAGGAATAACATACTATACAATTTACCAAATCAGCACCCGGAAAGTAGTTAGTTTAAAGATGGTGTCCTAGATAACAGCCTTTCACTGAAAATGAATAACTCCCGAAGGTTTGTTGATAGAAGTAAGAATTAATATTAACACCTTACACTGTCAAAAAAGCCCTGATTTTACAGGAAAAAACAGATTTTGCAAATACCAATAATAGAATCATTCTGTAAATTCATAAAACAGGAAATTTTCTGCAATTTAAAAGAACAGGTCTGTTTAAAAAGAGAAAAGGTTGTTTTATTCAAGGAAATTTGGAACAATACCAATTTCCTGTAAGTTTACGCAATCTGATAAGATTACAGGTGTTCTAGAGACTCTGCTGAAGGAACTTCTTTTATGTTAAAGGACAAGTCCACCCCAACAAAAACTTGATTTGAATAAAAAGAGAAAAAATTAACGAGCATAACACTGAAAATTTCATCAAAATCGGATGTAAAATAAGAAAGTTTTGGCATTTTAAAGTTTCGCTTATTTTCAACAAAATAGATATATGAACGAGCCAGTTACATCGAAATGAGAGAGTTGATGACATCACTCACTTACTATTTCTTTTGTATTTTATTATATGAAATATTAAATATTTTTTTATTTTCTCGTCATTGTCATGTGAAATGAAGTTTCATTCCTCCCTGAACACATGGAATTCCATTATTTTAACATTTTGTGCTTCAGGCAATGAGGTCCTAATCATCAAGTTCGTAAAAATTTAAATATTGTATAATTCAAACAATAAAAAAAAATAGTGAGTGAGTGACGTCATCGACTCTCTCATTTGGATGTAACTGGCTCGTTCATATAACTATTTTGTTGAAAATAAGCGAAACTTTGAAATGTCATAACTTTCTTATTTTACATCCGATTTTGATGAATTTTTCAGCATTGTGCTTCTCTGATTTTTCTCTATTGATTCAACTCAACATTTTTCTGAGGTGGACTTGACCTTTAAGGATAAACTTTTATCTTAAGAATAAACTTTCTAAGAGTGTAGTGTACCTAGAACATCCAAGATGGCGCCCAAAATGGCTTCCGTAGCCTAAAATCCCAGATCAATCTAAGTGGGTTTGATTTGGATTCAATTAAACGGTTTTAAGGGTAAGGTAGAACATGTGACAAGGACAGCATGTGGTGTGGTGTGTCCAAAAAATCCAAGATGCATTTTACAGTGGAGTTTTGAATAGCTTTTGATGCTTAAAATTGACATAGCTCATTTTATATCTACCTGGGAGGTATGATTTTGACCCGTGATCTAGACAACAAAATTATACCTCCCAGGTGGAAATGAAATGAGCTATGCCAATTTTAAGCTTCAACAGCCATTAAAAACGTCACTTTTAGAAGACATCTCGGATTTTTTGTTTAAACTCCAGACCACTGGTTGTTCTAGTGAAGGATGATCATGTGGTCTGGTGTGTCAAAATTTTTGAATTCCAAAAGTGGAGGTTAAAATGGCATATTCATAAGAGGACATTTATAAATAACATTAAAATAATTTTTACTCCATTTTGGCAGCCATCTTGGACTTTTGGACATACCAGACCACTAAATGCTCGTATAATTTGTTCTAATATATTATTTCACCCTTGAAACTATTGATTTTCGATAAAAAGAACATATTTCTTAGTCCTATATGAAATGAGGTATTTCTGCTTTAAGGATCAACAGCCAATTTAGGAGGCAAACACTGCAATCGCTAATGTAATAGTACATGGCCGCAGCTCCTCGCAAAAAAATGTAATAGGGCCATGCCACCCAGTGAGAACTACATGTTAAGTGCGCCAAAGTCATTTTTTTGGGGGGGATTGGGGAAGGGGTGCCTTTTTTTTCCTTGGGCTGATGCGGGTGTTATTTTCCGTACGCAGCACCCCAATGAAATGTGTTAGGTATGATATATTACATAAATTTTATGAAAAAAAGACGTTTTGTAGGAATCACCCCCCCCCCCCCTTCCTTCAGAATTTTCCTACACAGTGCTTGAAGTAATGCTTAAATTCACCTTTGTTCAAATCGGAATATCAAATATTTTTCAGCTTTACGCTCGCATTAATGATGTTCGGGGGGGGGGGGGGGTCGCATACGTGTGTGTATAAAATAACAATAATAAAAAAATCAATTGTGTCCCCATCCCCCCTCCATCTTTGACGACACATTTTAGTTCATGTCAGCACCCGCTCTTACACAAATATCGATCCCACGGCCCTGGTTACGGGAAAATGAAATTGTTTGTGTTGAGTATTGGTATAAGTAAGGCATTCCTTTCACTGACCTTGGCAGTTTGTCCCTGTCCATGATGAGAGGCAATTAGAAGAGCTTCCAGTACAAACCCCCGTAAACCGATCACATTCTCCTGAAACGCAGTGACATGTCTCACTACAACTAGCTCCGAACTCTCCTGTATCACATTCTACAATGCATTCGAGTATTAAACAAACATACACTGTAAAAACTGTGGTGTTAAAACTGACACAAATTGGTGTTAATAGAGGACCACACCCTGAGGTGTTAAAATTGCACCCTAGAGATTGAACATAACACCAAAGAGTGTAAATGTAACAACCAAAGGTGTTGTAATAGCACCTATATGTGTAAAACTAACACCACCAATTTAACATCGGTGTAAAATAACTGGTGTGGTCCCTTATGTACACCGGTTAACACCACAGTTTTTGCTGTGTACAATGCATTCAAGTATTAAACAAACTTAGGGGGACGGGGTAGAAGAGGAAGGGAGAAAGGGGATTGAAAGAAACATATATGGAGTAAAAAATTGGAGACTTAATACAATAACATGATAAACTCCGTATCGAATTTGAATGGATTGTTTAAACCTTTATTCTAAAAACAGGAACGACCTTAATAATCCTGCTAAACCCCAACCTTATTTTTAACTTTCTTTTTTTTACCGTATGAATCAATTTGGTCAATCAATCTATATATCGATCGATTAAGCATCTATTCATATCTTGTATTCTTGTATATTTTTCTCATCTAAAACGTCTCTATTTATGTATAGTAATAAGAGTATATCTGGCCCTCACTCTTTCCCCTTACGTGCCTTAGTCATCGCTCCCCTTAATATTGTTTGTTTAAAACCATCAATCTCTAACTATTCTCGTATTCTACTTTTCTTCTTTATTTGTCCCATTCTTACTGTGATTAGTGGCGTTTGCAGGGGGAGGAGTTACAAGGGTTCACCCCCCCCCCTACTTTTTTGTAACCTGTCACGGTATCATCACAAGCGTTTTGTTTTTTTGCTTGTTTATTAACACCGTTGACTGTGTGCATAGCCCACGCATAAAACTGAGGGGAAAAACTTATATTCTTTTGTAATTTTGTAAAGATAATGTTTGAGGTATAATTGATGTTTTGCGCAGTATACAAATAAAAAAGACTACACAATAGATTTCCGGCTAGTGAGTTGGAACTAGCTGTAACTGGTTTAAAATCCAAGTTGAATGCACATTGTTAATTTTCGTGCACCTATTTTCTTTTCTAAATTCTTGTTTGATAATTATTTTGCACGGAAAATACATGAGTGATTAATAATGAAATACAACGACAAATAACCGGGGCGATCACAGCTATCGCGAAATTAAATGGTTATAACATTAAATTAAATTATTAAGATGTAGAATTAAGCGGGAAAACTATATTACATGCATTTTGACTTGGATATTTTCTTGAACTACTAACTCTAATATTTTAAAATGTAAGTATATTCTTGCATCGGAAGCATACCTGTAGTACAGTTTAATCCTTTATATCCTGGTGTACATGAACAGCCATAGGGATCAGGTACACAAACCTGAAGACCACTACATGCCTTCTTATCATCTGATACATCGTAGTCACATCGGTACTCGCAGTTACGACCAAAGCGATTTCCACCGCATGCTAAAGCGAGTTATTAAAAAGATAATCATAATTACAAAATTAAACAAAGTAAAGATCTACTTCATTTAAAAAATGATATGTTTGAACAGAGGAAGAACATCAGAATAAAAACAAACAAGGAAAAGTTTCCTCAAATTTGAACAAGGAATAAAAAAATTATTACATGTTTAACCTTTTTCATGTCAGTAAAGCAACAATTCTCAACAATTCTCTGTGCATGGCTTCATGAACTCGCAATAAGCAAGGTATTGTCATGTCCTCTATTTCGTCATTATATTAAATTATAGGTATCTTTATTCAAATTTTGACAGCGAAGAATGGAAACGAAACGAACTGTATTTTAATGTTATTAATTTCATTATCACCACCGCATGCGAGTCTTCTAACAAACAAGTGGAATGCCTCTGGCCGTCTCACCTGCATCACGCGGTTCAATATAGCAGCAGTGCTGACTTTGAATACTACTCCAACTCGCACAAGATGTTCAGTGATACATGGTTACTCTTATGTCCACTTTTTATGAACTAGACCAATAAACTTACAGAGATATGATGGTTATTCAACAAAAAAACCCAACATGGCCAAAGTTCATTTACCTTACATGACCTTTGACCCTTGATCATGTGACCTGAAACTTGAACAGGATGTTCAGTGATACTTGATTACTCCTATGTACAAGTTTCATGAATCAGATCCATAAACTTTCAAAGTTATGATGGTAATTCAACAGATACACCCAATTCGGCCAAAATTCATTGACCTTTGACCTTGGTATGTGACCTGAAACGCGCACAGGATGTTCAGTGATACTTGATTACTCTAATGTCCAAGCTTA
Source organism: Lytechinus variegatus (assembly GCF_018143015.1). Classification (NCBI taxonomy): domain Eukaryota; kingdom Metazoa; phylum Echinodermata; class Echinoidea; order Temnopleuroida; family Toxopneustidae; genus Lytechinus; species Lytechinus variegatus. Next base: position 41,629,468 of record NC_054745.1, read on the forward strand.
ATGAACTAGACCAATAAACTTTCAAAGTTATGATGGTAATTCAACAGATACCCCCGATTCGGCCAAAGTTCATTGACCCTAAATGACCTTTGACCTTAATCATGAGAACTGAAACTTGCACAAAATGTTCAGTGATGCTTGATTACTATTATGTCCAAGTTTCATGAATCAGATCCATAAACTTTCAAAGTTATTATGGGAATTCAACAGATATCCCCAATTCGTCCAAAGTTCATTGACCCTAAATGACCTTTGACCTTGGTCATGTGACGTGAAACTCATGCAGGATGTTCAGTGATATTTGATTAACCTTATGTACAAGTTTCATGAATCAGATCCATAAACTTTCAAAGTTATGATGGTAATTCAACAGATACACCCAATTCGGCCAAAGTTCATTGACCTTTGACCTTGGTATGTGACCTGAAATGCGCACAGGATGTTCAGTGATACTTGATTACTCTAATGTCCAAGTTTAATGAACTAGACCAATAAACTTTCAAAGTTATGATGGGAATTCAACAGATATCCCCAATTCGGCCAAAGTTCTTTGACCCTGAATTACCTTTGACCTTAGTCATGTGACGTGAAACTCATGCAGGATGTTCAGTGATACTTGATTAACCTTATGTCCAAGTTTCATGAACTAGGTCCATATATTTTCTAAGTTATGATGACATTTCAAAAACTTAACCTCAGGTTAAGATTTCGATGTTGATTCCTCCAACATGGTCTAAGTTCCTTGACCCTAAATGACCTTTGACCTCGGTCATGTGACATGAAACTCTAATAGGATGTTCAGTAATACTTGATTAACATTATGGCCAAGTTTTTTTTAACTAGGTCCATATACTTTCTAAGTTATGACGTCATTTCAAAAACTTAACCTCAGGTTAAGATTTGATGTTGACGCCGCCGCCGTCGCCGCCGCCGTCGGAAAAGCGGCGCCTATAGTCTCACTCTGCTTCGCAGGTGAGACAAAAATTGAATTATTTTGATATTACTCAGGCATTAGCTGGTGTTCTTTTCTTTTTTAGTTTAGACTTTTTCTCACTTTTGTATTGTGTAATAAATATTGTTTAATGATTATTTTCAATGTATTGAAAAATTCATATTGCTATGAGTATAAATGTGTTTCTGGAAATGAAATAAAAAAAAATAATAATCCATAAAAAACTTACTTAAAACGTTATAAGTTATTCATTGCTGCATTTTGTTTTGTTACAACGGAGACATATCATACACACCTACCATGGAAATATCAAATAAATTTCACTTTATCTATTACACAAGAAAATGGACAGGAGGGAAATGATAGGGTAACACTTCTTAATTCCAAAGGTTCGTAATTACGAAGTCTCTTTATTATGAAATTTGTGATTCCGAAACACGTAAATAATAATAATAATGAGACTTGTAAAGCGCCAAATCCACTCTGTAGAGTGCTGAAGGCGCATAAAGAGCTAAGAGTTAAATAGCAAAGTTTTTAGAAGATTTTTGAAAGTTTCGACAGGGGTACATTTTTTATGTCTTCAGGAAGGCTATTCCACAAAGTGGGGCATGCAAAAGCAAATGATCTTTCCCGCAAGTTTTTGAAACTTTCGGAATGACAAGTAAGCCAGAGGTGGATGAGCGCAAAGATCTGCCTGGTCTGTAGTGATTGGTAAATGAAAGACTGTATTGTGGTGCTGATCCACGAATACTTTTACGAATCATTTAAAATCCTCCTTGACCTTCGAAACTGTTACTGGATAATATTTATATAACTTCAATAAATTTCATATTGGTAATGTTCCTCAAATCTTTAAAAATATGTTTGTAAATAATTCTCTCATCCATTCGTATAATACAAGGCAAAGATTGGTAATGTTCCTCAAATACTTTCCCCATCATTATTTATATAACTTCAATAAAAGATGAGACTTAAGCCTGAAGTCGAACGGAAATTCCTTTGGATTTCCTTTCAAACGTGACTCGCCGTATAACTTTTTGATGTCTAACATGTTTCCCAAATACACCAGACTAAAAATAATTATATCTGAAGAGAAATGATGGTGAAAGTATTTGAGGAACATTACCAATCTTTGCCTTGTATTATACGAATGGATGAGAGAATTATTTACAAACATATTTTTAAAGATTTGAGGAACATTACCAATATGAAAATTAAACATTAAATATGAGTGTGTTTAGTGTTACAAGCTCCTGAACTGGAAGACTTTCTTGTTATTTTTAATTTACAACAACTTTTTTTTTGTTACAAAAATGAAGTAATTTTCATTTTGGGACTAGCGAACCCTTCGGATTAACGAACTTTTCTTGTTTTCGGACTAACGAACCTTTAGATTTTGATAATCTTATTTCGTTTCGGAGTAACGAAACTTCGTACTGATGAACCTTTTTTTCTTTTTCGAACCTTCGGAGTTACGAATCTCATTGCGTTTTCGGACTAACAAACCTCGGAATAACGGAGCGTATTTTGTTTTCGGATCGAAATTACGAACTTTCGGACTAACGAACCGTTAGAAATACAAATGTAACCCTATGATATCACTATCGCCTAATGGATATTCCTGTCGATGTGCATTTTCACAAAATACTGCTAAAGTTAAGAATTCAATAAATGTATGACTCATTATCGAATTTGGAGGAAATGTTGAGTGTTTTGTTTGCTATTTTTTTTCATTCTCTTCAAACATAATTATTTTTAGTCTGGATTTATTTGGGAAAGATGTTAGACATCAAAAAGCTATACGGCGAGTCACGTTTGAAAGGAAATCCAAAGGAATTTCCGTTCGACTTCAGGCTTAAGTTTCATCTTTTATTGAAGTTATATAAATAATGATGGGGAAAGTATTTACGTGTCAAAAAATCCCACACGGATGCGATAATAAATACAATCTACAATTTATGTTCACTTTGACCAATTCGAGAGTCACCCTAAAAGTATTTGGTATGTAATGGATCAATAATTATACAGTAATACCTTACCTATTTCACATGAATAGCCCTGAAATCCTGGAGGACAGATACATTCCCCGGTTTGATCGTGGCATATTCCTCCATTATAACATGATGAGCAGAACTGGGTGCAACCACTCGATTCATTATAGCGCCCAGCTGGGCATGCTGAAACATGATTTTCAACAATTGTTAACCTAAATGATTTCTCGCCCTTTAAACAATATACACTGCATTTAAGTTGTATGGTCACCTATCAAAATATGGGAGCAATGTGTGCATTAAACCTTTCTATTTCCCATAATAATAATAATAATAGGCATTTATATAGCGCCATCTATCTAGAAATATTCTATTCCTAGGCTCACAAAAAATAAAGATTGAGAAAGTTTAAATGAGTGTCAAAGTGCCAATATAATACTGTTAGAAAAGATAAGATTTCAGTTTTGATTTGAAGGTCTCCAGTGATTGTATAATTCTTAAATTTAACGGCAACTTATTCCAGAGAGAAGGTGCTGAGGCAGAGAAAACTCGTGCACCATATGCTACGTGTCTTGGGGGTCTTAAGAAGTTGCTGGTGTGATGATCTCAGGCTACGAGCTGGTGCATAAAGCGTGACAAGGTCTTGTAGATATTTTGCTGCCAAACCAATGAACACTTTCCAGGTGAGAAGATGGATGATTCTATTAAACAAGGGCTTAGGCTTGGGTGCCCTGGGTGCACATGCACCCTCCCGCTGAGGCAGAAAAAAAATCACCCCCTTATTCTGCTTTCTAAACCTGATTTTCCAACTTAGGTTCCACCTCCCCACGATATGAGACCCTACCCCCACCCCCACCTCCCCATGCTCGAACTATCCAATGCTCTTGTAAATCTAATGATCTCTACATGTAAATCTGATGAATACGGTTTGGGATTATATCTTTTTTTCAAATAAAATTACTACACCACGAGACATTTCAGATCTATCTTTACAACTTACACGAACTTCTTTATTTCTCCTTTTTTGTTCTCTTATCAGGAACATAATTTAATAAAAATGGGTTATATGCCAACTTAATGTAATTCTTAAGCCATAATTAGGTCAGTAATCTGTTCATAAATCATGCACCCTTACAAATCAAGTGGCTAGGGAGACTATAAAATGAAATTGTAGTATAGCGAAAAAAACGCGAACCCTTCTGAAAACAAATGAACTAAAACTATTTGGTCCCATTCCAGAGAGAGACCTTTGAAAGACCAAAATATGGCAAGTCATTACAGTAGTCTTCAAGATTACTGAAAATTGTCATCTCTGTGAAATGGCTAAGAACATGAAGAAAGATCCATTCAAAGAACTCCGAAAAGTGATTGGTGCTGGGCTTCGACTAGTCCTATAGAGATCCTTTAATTGTTTTTCAGAAATATTTTATGTAACAAGTGATCTTTCATAATTCTTTCCGTGGGTTTTGCCTGGTCTTTTAATTATATTTCCACTATCTCTCATGAGCCTTATGGTGATCTCCGCAAAAATATTGAGAGACTGTCGAAATATCATGAAAAGACTAATCAGAATTTTGGAAAGTTCATCGAAAAAACACTGAGAGACCATCAAAAGACTTTTTTCTGTAAGACCACTGAAAGACTATTTTAACGATTTCAAAAAGTTTTGGAGGTCATGGAGACCATGAAGACCACTGAAAGATCAATCAGGAATCGTGAATGTCCTCGGAGATCTTTGAAATCTCGTTGAATCACCTTTGAAAGATCAAGCAAGGACAGGTTGATGGTTTTACAGCACTCTTTCAGAGGTATTGCTCTCTGTGGAATGGGGGTTTACAAAGCCAGGCATGACAGCAGACAGGCTTACAAATTATTTCAAAGATATTTCTCTTTCAACGCCCAAGACAGACTAGTTTGGGCGGAGGAAGCGTCACAGTAAGCCCAGTCGGAAAAAAGGGTTAATTGAGCTATGCCATTATAGGCAGAGTTACCCGGCCTTTCCTATAGTATACCCAGATACTCCAACTACTTTCCAGGAGTTTCTTGGTCGGAAGGAGGTGGGAGGGATGTCGGAGGAACGTCGGAGTAGGATCCCAAGTATGAACGGCTAACATGAAGCTTGACATGTTTGAGGGTATAATGGTTTTGAAAAAAGAATGCGAGGATGCAAAAAAAATTAAGATGTTGGATGCCAAAGAATAAAGATGTTGGACGGGATTATGAATGGAAACGCTGACCAGGGAATTAAAACAAAAGCCCAATATAGGACAAAATAGGAATGGAATTCAACACTAATAATGAGACCATAGCATACACCTCAGCAGCGGTTACACTTCAAAAAAGGAGTTTACACTTGAAAATAATAAGCCTCCAAAGAATACAGTAATTAAGGTTACACTTCGTAATTCCGAAGGTTCGTAATTCCGAAACACGTAAATTGCCTATACTGTCGGAATAACGAAGCTTTGGAATTGAATGTAATTCCCCCTTCCAACGAAAATACGGAATAGATAATTTTTCATCAACCCAGAGCAAAGTATAATGATTTACCTCTAACAATTAGTCTTTGTAGTCCAGCCCTTGCTTGTGATCTTTGACCCGGTACATGAATCTCGTAAACCCCTGAATGTGACGTATTCACTTTTCCTTTGATTGTATACACTGGCCGCTTTCGCATTCGAGGGTTTATATTATAAGAAATGGTATCCATTGCGATGGTGGTACCATTAAACCTCCATTCTTTGCTGGTGTCACTCGGAGTGACCTCAGTAAACTCAACAGTCACATCCACGTCACCTCTGTTGACTGTCTTGGTAAACCTGCCCCTGCGAGGTACAAATTTAGCTGCGAAGAAATGAAATAAATATATATAACATACATAGAAATTATATTTTTTTTGGTAGATATACATTATAATTCACTTTTCTGTAAGCCCATTTCAAATCCAATATCCTATTCTAGGTGATAATACCAATTCTCAATTCAATTTACATTCAAATGCTCTTGGAAATTAGATTTACAGCCGTCTTTTATTTTACATTCTTTCTTTTCAACTACATTGCCAGTCGCACTTCTTTGGGGCCTGTTTGCCTGTTTCAGCCGGACAGCAATAGTGTTAGCTGTTGTTCTCTGGTTGGGGGAGGTAGACAAGTGTCGGGAAGGTGTGACTGGTACTGAATGTAAATTTTAAGTGTATGTGCAATATAAATGGAAATGTAACATTTTTTATGAATTTAATAATTTAGTAATTTGTAGATATCATTTTTGTCAATAATTATACATAATAATCAATTTTCTGTATATATTCAGTTTTAATCCAACTTTCAATTCTAATTGGTATCCAGTCTCATTTCAATTTGCATGTAAATACTCTTATTTTGATATGGAAATGAAATTTACAACCGATTTCTAAATGTGTATCAATCCGCTTTAATTTTGAGATAATTTCGAGTTTATAATGAATCTTCACCATGCATCCCAATCAAGCCTAAATTTTTCTTAATATAAACTTCTTTCATAAATTTGGATGTACATTTGAGTTTTTTAAGTTTTTAAATTGTTGATGCATTATTTTCAAGTATGTTTGAATTAATCTAATTATGTTAAATTACAAGAATTTTTCGAGGATACAAGGCTACTCAAATATGCACTCGGTGAAACCTTTATTTTTGCAATTTTTCCATAACTTTCTACACGATACCCAAATTTTTGGAATTTATTTCTTAAAACATTATTCCTTATACCAACAATTTCAACTTCAAGTAAAACTATACATAAGTTCATACTCATTGGTTTATTATGTCTCAAAATTTTACTGGAGTATTAATTGGTTATTGGGCATTTCTTTCAAAAAAAATTGTTTATTTTCAATGTTGTTGCGGTTATGATTTACATCAAATATTTCACTGTTTATGTTTATATATTATGTTTTTACTTTGTAAATCTTTCTCAATTCAGTCACTGGCTGCGATGAAATGAAATTGATGAAAATGAAACCTTCAATTCAATTTAATTCAAATGATGGAAGTTGTAAATAGTGATGATGATTTATAAGAAAATCCCCTTAAAATATGAAACAGTGATAAATGAAAATACATAAGTAGATAAAAGAAAATAAATAATAATAATAGTAATAGCTGGTTTTATATAAAGCTGGTTTTATATACAGCTTTTTTGCCTAAGGATACAAGCGCTTGCTATCATTACCGTGGCTTAAGCTCGAGCAACCATCACCGGCGCACAATGCGAAACAAAAGTCATTTTAGGCAATATCAGATTTTTTATTTTGTCATGCCCAGCTGAGAGACAACCCTTTGAAGAATACAAAATATTTCATTCGGGAATTTGCATAAAGGTTGATAATTTCCTACCTCAAATCGTAAAATGTGACATTTTGCGAAATGCCACGTATATGACAACTAAGTTGAAAAACAAGCTATTTCACAGAAGGCTTTTCACGTAGGAATCTGAAATAGCATAAACATAATCCTGATATATTACTTTTACGTGTGAAAGGGTTCAAAGTAGATAAAGGACATATTTCAGGAGGTTTATGGGATAAATAGTCCTCGAAATAGGCGGATAATCCATTGTGTTTCGCATTTACATTAGCAACGTGTGGATTTCCGTAGATTTCCGTCTAAATTCTATCACCATCATTTTGCCACATGTTTAAGCTTTAAATCGATACCAAATTTAGCTGCCCGTCTTTGCCCATTTCCATGTTAGAGCCGATTTTACTTGACACAATACCCCCAAAACCTGTTAAAAACGGTCATTTTTTTTATACCGCGCAGTTATCGCAGCGCATCGTGTGGGGTGCGATAACATTATTTTTAGGATCTCATACATACTCTTTATTATTCATAGAATGATATCATCTAATATATACTACATTGGGCCTCGTCAAAAAAGACGTCAAAAATAGCAGTTGCTGATACCCTGTTTGGTGTTTGGTATCAAGACATAAAGCCTTGTCAATCTGGAGCTGCACAATGGCTGCCCACGACCAATTAAGTAAATTTCGCTTGTAAAATGGATTTTACATTAATATTTCTATTCTCAGATTTCTATTTCAAACAATAAGATATGGATTTGAAAATATATTACAACTGGAATATCTCAGGGGCCGCAGAAGCGGGGAGGGTTTTCCAAAACCGTGTACAAAAACGTAAAAATTACCATACGATTGTGATTTTTTGCATGGTCAGCCCCCCTCCCCCTCCCCACTTTGAAAAACGTTCCGCGGCCCTTGTATCTAATTCATTTTTGGAACACAGCTTAGAATATGTTTTACCATCGGATCTCAGGAAGATTGTTGGAACAGCGGAGTATTCTCCATCAAGCGCCGCAGAGCAGTAGAAGACACCATACGATCTGTGATAACTTGTGTGAAGGTTTATTCGGTAGACTTCAGTTGATGGATTACCAGCCCTGTAGAAGGTAGGGAGTGGAGGCAATCCATTAGCAGGGTTAACTATGCTATTGTATGTATAGACGTATCTGTCTACTCCCACCTTGGCTTGCAAATCAGGAGCACTTCTGAAGCAGTCGAAGAAAGGTTGACCAGTCTCTGCGCTCGTGTATCCTCGACTGGTAGTAGATATGTAAACACCAACACATGCTGAAATAAAGAAGCATGATTTTCTTTTCATTTTCTGTCATTTCTGTTTTGTCTCTCCTTAGTTTATGTTCCCTATGAGGGATGTATTATCATGAAACACATGCCCGGTATGTTGTTAACACCGTTGTGACATGCAAACAAATAATAATGATTTCGAGAAAAGGAGCAAACTTATATTTTTCCGAGCCTACATCACATTCATTATCAATGATTCAATTGTATTTATGAATTTGCAGTAAACAGTAATTCTAAATAAGTGTTTAAATAACCATCACTTCATGAAAGCCGATCTGGGGCCCGTAACACAAAGCTTAGCAATGATCATAAAACATTTTTTTACGACTGATTACATTGACTATGATGTATAATAAATCATGAAAATCAAGTGTACGCTCAATCGCTAACCGTTGTGTTACGGGACCCTGGATCTCCATACAAATACTGTGTGCTCATTTTATCAGATCGTTACCGCAACTCCCATTTATGTTCATATGTGAAAAATAGATTTATCGGGTGAAAATCAAAATATAAAATTTTCCGATGAAGTCATGTTAATATTTTTCAGGCCGTTTACTGCATTGTATATAATTTTTTTCAAACGATTTCTTTGCAAGTCACGCATGTTCATTGGCAAAATACTCTAAAATCGTCCTTTCATGATTTCAAAATGGCCCTTCTGACCTAAAAATATAATCATTATCACATCCACATTCACACTTTTATCATAAAGCATAGAGTAAAATAGATGAAGTCCAACATTTTAACAACAAACGATTGTACTTTACCTCCATATAAATTCAGTGTAAGTGTAACAGCCACCAACCTAGTGAAGTTCATTTTGAAGCCAAGTGCCAAAAAATGTTAAAATTCAAGGAGGATGCGGGATCGACGGGCTTATCAAAAAGTGAATCCTCTTGAGACACATATACCTACGTGTATGTATATATATGAAATTCAGTCTATCTTTATCCATTAAACAGTGTCACAACGGGACGTGAATTATTCTTCACTTTCGATTTCGCAATTTTGTTTTGCAATTACACTGTGAAGTATACTAATCATCATTACAAAAAAAAATAATAAACATTGTTTTGGCGGAAACTCCCGGTAGTTCTGCAGACAATCAGTTCCTGCGACGCTAGCACAAGATGTTTTTATAGCATTTTCTGAATGTCTCAAAATGTGGGGGTTTTGTCAACTGTTTATAGTGAGATACCTATCTTGTCCATAACTACAAAACATACTTAGGATGTCCATTTCCACGTAGGAGTATCAGATTTTGCGGTTTGATAACGAACCCACTTTGTTCATGATTGCAAAAAGTCATGGGCGTAAATCCCAGGGGGTCGGGACGTGTCCCCTCTACTCAAAATAGTAGGGGGACACAATATAAAATGTCCCCCTATTATTTTTGGTCTTCTATGATGGTAAAAAAAACATAATTCAAAATCGAACTAAAACATGTATTTTGGGACGAGATGACCTTAGCTTTGGGATGATAACCTTTTTTTTTGTTTGTTTCTCTTTTTTTTCGCTTGTCATTGTTTTTCGAAATGACCTTAAATTTTCGGTGATAACCTTTCTTTTGCTTGTCAGATTTTCCAGCCCCGTGTCACCCCTAGCTTTTAGAAGAGATTTCTGCCCCTGCAAAAAGTGCTTAAATCATCCTGTTTTCAGGACGAAAAAAATCCAAGCTTTTCATTTCACGCTTCACGGTCACATTCTTTGATTTGTGAGATATGCATTTGTTGTTAATGATTAGTTTTTCCAATAGCTGCTTATTGTCCAATTTTCAGGTTAAAAAAATCTAAATCTGAAGCTTGCACTTTGCGCTCGCATCGATTGCGCAGTTAATTGCGCATATTGTTTATGATTACAAAAAGATCGCCTCGAGTGTCCATTCCAAGGTAGGGAAATTACTTGGTTATAGATCCTTCCTGTTTTGTTTTCATAAATTGTTTTAAATGGCAAATGTTTGGGTCTAAATATAAGAAAATCCCTGAACCCGATCCTATTTTATTGTTAAAATACGGTATGCATTCATTAAACACTTTAAGCGGTCATCAAGTCATTTTACGTTGTAGGTAAGTATACGTCTTACGTCGCATGAATTATTAAGTTACACATCAGGTTTACAAAAAAGCTCGGAATGTTCAGTGTTCAGGTGTAATTATTTGAAATATGTGAGATCCTGCTTATGCTCGAAAAAATTGTACTTATGAATCGTCAGAATGCTGATCTTGTTAGAATGGAGCTAGGATGTATTTGAAACTTCAGTCCTTTTGGAGCAAAAAAATTAACTGAAATCAGATTTTAACGGCAGATCTGCTTCGAAAGGCACACGATTTGCAATATGAAAAATATTGGTTACATTTTTACCACCACGAGGGTAATCATGTGTCCAAACAATTTTTGTCAATATTTTGCCCAATGCGGGAAGCATATTATCCCATTAAGTAAAAAAAAAATAAGCAGCAATTACTTTAGAATGGGCAAAATTTTCATCACACTGGATAAATAAAAACAAGCCAAAAAGAAATGCCCAATATTGGTTGGACACATTATTATCCTCATGGATCAGTTTTACCCAATATTTTTAAGAGTACGGTTGCAACTGAGCCAACTTTGCTCTCAAATTACTTTGACGGCAGATATGAAACAAAAAAAGAATGCAATAACTTTTTCAGCCCATATTGATGAAAGCTGGATTTGTCACTTGGTATGATAAGAGGCAACGTGACTGAGTGTCACTACCGTGACCACAATCAAAGACACCCCCCCCCCCCCTACTAAACACAAACAGACACAAACACACTAACCCTCACACACGACCCCTACTCGTATTTTGTTCCCGATTGATGTGCAAAGTGAGTAAACTCGCTTCCATTTTGTTACTCTTTGAGTGAGGTTGTGTGAGGACTACATTGGTGAGTATTCAAATTTTGACGTAAACGTCTTCGCCAGGGATATGAAACTCACAGTAATAAGATATTGGTAAAATAACTGCATAGATAAATATATGAGTTCATTTAGTTTTTCCTTTTCTACTTTTTTCTTTTCTCTTTTTTTTTGTTTCCAAATTTGTTTTGTTTTTCTCTGTTTCCCCTACCTCTTCTCTGTTTGCTCCCTTCTTACACAGTGGGCTAATCGCTCTGTTTTAAATTAAATCCCCTACAGATGTACTTATCCTTTTTTCAGATTCCTTTCTTAATTCGGCAGTTTCCGTCCAGTCACATTTTTTTACTACAGTTACAAAAGAGGTTGCAAATTCTAATTATAGTCATACATTAATTTCTTTACCGATTCAAAAATTTGTGAACATACTGAACTGAATGAAAAGTAATTCAAATTTGATTCATTCTTGAACCCATGTACAATTTTATATTCATAAATTATAGGCTCTCATTTGCATCGTATACATTTCGACTAGTACAAACCAAATGACAAATGTAAACTGCGATTTTGAGTTTCGTATCCAGGAAACAACTTTCCCTTCTTTTTTAATCAGAATTATAATTTTCAACATAAATTACGAGTCCTGTATTTTTAGTCAAACATTAGCAGCAAGAGTATAATCTAACATAACATGACTTTAGAATATATATTTCACAGATCAAAACGTGTCATAATCTAAATTCAACGATATGAATTAATTCTAAAATGGAACAAGTTGTTTAGCACTTTCAAATCCGCGCCTTAATTCTTTAGTCTGTGACTATTTCATCCCTCATACGCATAATTATTAATATAAAAAAATAAAAGGAAAAACCATAAACAAGGTTTCGTGTTGTGATTTACAGTGTTTTGTACCTCTGTACAGAAGTTAGGACAAAAGTGTATTTAAGAAATATATTAGTAGATAGGTAAGACGGTGAGTAATACATGAAAAGTAGATAACAGGCAAACGTTGGAGAGGAGAAGGAAGGAAGCAGGATTTCTTAAAATAAGTAGAAGATAAAGAGGAAGGAAGAAGATACGTCAGAATATAAATTTTAAAAATGTGTAATATTATATGAGTAGTGTTCAATCTATTGTATATCATACTGGATTATAAGTACGACAAATATGAAACAAAATATTCCGAGTGCATGTTTATTTTACCGAGGCCGAAGTCCGAGATGAAATAGAACTGCACAAGGGATAGTTGTATATTTGAAGTAGATACTGTCCAGTAATATAGTATCATAGAACTTTCACTATTAATAGTAAAACGTACAACTACTTAACTTGTTGTACACAAGCGCAAATGTCAAACATTCGTCCTGTTGCACACGTACCACCGTTGCACTGGTCAGGATAAGGTGACGTCACTATAAAAATTTTGATTCAACGCATTGTACGCGTTTAATGCAGACGCGCAGGGCTAACTGGCTAAATTGCCTTTATTCTCACAATTTCATTTAACACGGCTTTTTCCCCTTCAACAATCGAATGTTATATAAGTTTTTTTAAGGGAGGCCACGTGGTACCAATTAAGCCAATCACAATTCGTATTTTACTACCACTATTTACTATAATTCATGTACTATCTGGATTGGGCGCTCGAGCATTCGAGGAATTCATTCCTACCGGGTACCTATTCACGTCACCTAGGTAGAGTGCAGGGCAGGGGATAGTATGTAAACTTGTCAGGGGCTTAAAGAGAATTGGGGCGAACAAGAAAACGGATGACACATAAAATACAGCAAAGCCATCATAACGGATAGAATACGCGTAAAACATGTAAAAGACAGAGAATGAGGATGTTATGTGAATAGGGCTGCGTTTATGCGACCTCAAGCCAGAATCATGATTTGAATAATGATTCAAAACACAAACATGAATCACAATATCACAGAATCAGCGTTTAGACGACCTTCATTCCAATGCTGTTTCTCCTCAGATTCGGGACAATCCAATGCGCATCACTAGTGCGCAGTTTGACAGAGGAAATTTATCGCACGTGTTTCGGCTCTCGAAAAATCTTTTGCTTCAAGAATTCAGTCTATACCTCATTTTGTTTACTTCTATCATAAAGGGTCCATATTCTTCTATTCATCTTGTTAGTTTATCCAAAATGGTGTTCGGAAGTGAATTTCAGCGTAGATCCAATTTATTAATGATACTGTCAACAACAACTGAGATCATTGTCTGTCCAGTTAATTCATGACATTACTAGAACTTGAAGTTGAAGACACGAACAAAAAATAAGTCAAAGTGGTGTTGTTGATCTTGGTATAAGTGACCATTCTTTTACTTTCTGTACACGAAAGAAAATTAGGCTGGCTATAGGTGTTCACAGAACCACTGATATTAGATCGTTGAAAAAATATAGCGAAGAATCTTTCAATCTTAAATTGTCTGCCGTTGATTGGTCAGATTTAACCCAATGCACTGACGTAAATAAGGCTTGGTCAATTTTTCAAAATACTTTTATTTCAACGTTGAATATGATAGCGCCTCAAAAACGGATTAGAATTAAACAGAGATCAGAAAATTGGATGACTAAAGATATTATTTCTCTTATTCGAGAAAGAAATGTGGCGTATAGAAAAATGAAGAAAAATCTAAGCGATCAGGATTATGACACGCTTTCCAAAAGATACAAGAAATTAAGAAATATGGTTCAAAGAGAGGTAAAAAAGGCCAAATTAGAATACCTACAAAATAAAATAGAAGAAAATAAAAATGATTCTAAAAGACTTTGGCAGAATCTAAAAAGTTTGGGATTAAAAAAGAAAAATGGAAAGGACCAAGAATTAGTCGTTTCAATTGATGGAGAATTATGTCATGATAAGATAACTATTTCCAATGAATTCAATTCCTATTTTACAAATGTCGCAGCTACGTTTGTCGATAAACTTCCATCTTGCAAAGACATTTTCAGTGCAGACAGTGAAAAGATTCGTGAATTTTATGAAAAAAAAGTATAAGCCAAGATAAATTTGAATTATTACCTGTTAGTGATCAATTCATTTTTAATGAGTTGCGTAAATTAAATGTATCAAAAAGCACTGGTTTAGATTTGATACCTGCTAAATTTCTAAAAGAAGGAGCAAAGAGTTTGTACAAACCATTAAATTTCTTGATAAATCTATCTATCTTTACTAGCACTTTCCCAGAGGATATGAAAATTGCAAAAGTAACTCCTATTCATAAGAAGAAAGATAAAACTGCTGTTGAAAACTATAGACCTATCAGTGTTTTAAGCATAGTATCCAAAATTCTTGAAAAGGCGGTATGTGTTCAGATCGAAAAATATTTTAAAGAAACTGATATGATTTACGAATATCAGTCAGGTTTTCGACATGACTATTCGACTGAGACATGCCTTATTCACCTGACTGATTATCTGAGAACAAATATTTCTAAGGGACAATTCGTTGGGATGGTACTTCTAGATCTTCAAAAAGCATTTGATACAGTTAATCACGGCATCTTATTGAAAAAATTACAAATATTGGGTTTTAACCAGGCTACTGTAGCATGGTTCAAATCCTACTTGTCGAATCGACATCAAGTAGTTGCTATTCGCGATATTCGTTCCAAAATTATGCCTATAACGTGTGGAGTTCCACAGGGAAGTATTTTAGGCCCAATCCTATTTTCAACTTATATCAATGACATGTCTATTTGTATAAAAGCTGGCTGTAAATTATTATTGTATGCAGATGATAGCGTACTACTTTGTTCAAATTCCAACCCAAAATTTGTTGAGGAAAAACTTAGCGAACAGCTGTCTACATGTGTCGATTGGATGACTGATAATAGATTATCGTTACACTTAGGCAAAACCGAAAGCATTCTGTTTTGTTCTAAAAGTAATCATAAAACTTCATTTGAATTTGAAGTATCATACAATAATAAGATAATTCAGAGGAAAGAATCTGTAAAGTATTTAGGCATTGAGTTTACTAGCTCCCTTTCATTTTCATCTTTAGTAGAATCAATCGTGAAAAGGCGAATGCCCGTTTGAAATTTTTGTACAGGTATCAAAGTTGTATGGATCAAAAAGCAAGGCGTATTCTCTGTTTTGCACTTATTCAGAGTTTATTTGACTATGCTAACCCTGCTTGGTTTAGTGGCATAAGCGAAGTCGATAAAAAGAAGTTGAAAATTATACAGAATAAAATGGTTAGATTCATTAACTGTTCTGGTCCCAGAACCCATGTTGGCTATACCGAACTCTCTGGAGCAGGTTTTCTTGAAGTCAACAAAAGATCAAAGCAGCTTATTTTGCACCACGTGCATAAAATCTATCACAATAGATCGAATCATTACATTGGATCAAACTTTAATCTCGTTACCGAAATACATAACTATAATACGAGAAACAGCCATTTCAACTTTTGCTTACCAGAAAGGATAGGGAGTATTGGTAACTCCTTTTATTACAATGCTATAAAACATTGGAATTCCCTTCCCAATTATATAAAGGAAATAGGAAACTTTTTGCATTTTAAGAGGAAATTGAAAGAATATCTTTCACTTGAGAGTCAAAAAGAAGATGCAAATGATATGTTATACGGTTGATTTAGCCTGAATACTGACCTAGGTCTTTTCTCTTCTCTACCAGGTATTTTTATGTATTTTACATAGTGTGATTGAAGCTTCGATATGTCCTTTCTTCTATTCTTTCTATTTCTTTTATCTCTTCCTATTCTCCTCTTCGTGTTGTTATTGTCGTCACCGTTTTTGCTGTTGTTCTTCTCCTTATTTATTTTCCTTCGTTATCAGTTTCTTCCGTCTCCTTTTCTATACTCCTCGTTCCCACTATTCTTCTGTTGCTCCTCTTCCTTCTCCTTCTTTTCTTCTTCTTCTTCGTTATATTCTTGTATATATCTTATTTATTGTCTATATATCTTATTTATTGGTAATACTAAATTCTGATTTTTTCCTTCATTTTTAATATGTAAATAGTATAATTGAACCATTTTATTATCTTAATTCAGGACCCCACTGGAAATAAGCTTTCGAGCTTTCGTGGGTCATCCTGTGCAAGCCTGTTGTTTAAATGCCACTGTATATATGTTATGGTGACTTGCCAAATAAAATCAATCAATCAATCAAAATGTGAAAAGTAGTGGACGATGCGATGACCAACACAGAACTTGAACATAACAAGAAATGCATGCATATTACATAATCATGTACATCCAATTACATACAAGCATATAGAGCGCCTTGAGCTTGGCAACAGTCAAACCGAAAGTAGCCCGACACAACAGTGAGGTCATAAAATCATGAATCTAATCACGATATCGTTTATTCGAATATTTTCGTACGTGATTCTGCAGAAACGTCTTTCCAAACGCCCCTTTTTCATTTTTGTGATTCTAATCATGATTATATTCAATTTCGACTAAACGCAATCGTGATTCTGCAGAATCGTGATTTCAATCATGATTCTAATCATGATTCTAGGGTAAAAAAGTGGCGGATAAACGCACCCCCATCGCATATGATGATGTTAAACATTGATGGATTTAACCGACATATAGATAGATAGACAAAAGGATTGCATAGAGATAGAGAGAATGCTAAATAGGTCGACATATACATAGATCCACAGACAGATCGACACAGATAGATAGAATGATAGATACTAGATGGATAGATAGATAGCTTATTATGGATCCCCATTAGTGATAGAATTTGTAAGAAAATTGATGGAGTTTTGAAAATGTTTTGGGAACAAGAAAAGGGTGGGAAAATGACAAAAGAAATGCATGAAAATTTGTATGACGAGGTAAGATTCACAGATTACTATTAAGATGAAAGCATAAAGAAAAAAAGGAAATATATATACATAAGAATGCAATATATAAATTAATATTTATCGGTAGATCCATGCACTTAGCAAAACGTCATATTCTGGGGACTGCGCCATACCCGAGCTAGCAGTCATCATTTTCCTTTTAATTTACTACATTCTTTCTTCCTCGAGGTCCATCTATCATAGGCCCGTTGATATATTCAGCTTCGCTTCCACGTGTCAAGTCAAGGTCCTGATAAGCAGCTGCCTCATTGCTTGGTCGTTCATAGAGCTCCACATACGTCTCAGAAGCACCTTCAGTCTGTTTACCGTCAGCGTGTTCGTCATCCTTTTGTGTGCGGGGAGTATGATGGGAAAGCCGTCTGTGTTTTATAAAAAAATACGTAAAAAAGAGAAAAAACCTTAGACGTATTTGTAAATAAGTACAAACAAAATATAGTAGTCTTCATCATTGTAATGATATCACAAAAAGTTCATCAGTGGTATGATGATGTGAATCCTCTAAAGCAATCCATCTCAAAAAAATCACCTGATCATGAGATAAACTAGACATTTTAAATGAAATATGTAATACAGCCATATTAAAGTTGTAAGAGTGTGGCATCGCAATATGATATATTTTTCATTAGTGTTTTCAATATTAAGATTATGTTACCAACTTTAGTATCATTAATTTATTCAATCTTTCTCAAGCTTTCATTGACTTATTTTTTCTCTCTCTATTGTTTGACTTCTCCATGTTTCAAAGGTTTTTATTATCCTTTAAGGATACGTATATCTTATATTACGCCTAGGGAATAATCATCAAACGTCTAAAGTGCGTGGCTTAAGAGCCTTGGTATCTATTCGGTCGAAAGGGACTTATTCAGCTTACCTTTTTAAAAGAAGTAAGATAAGTATGGTTAAGAGTATACTTGATGGGATAAGCGCAGAGAGAAGAATGTCTTTAAGATGATATCTTGGTCCACATCCTGCAAAAAGTACAAACATAATTACATGCGAGTAAATCAAATCTAGCCGTGTTGGCTGCCGAGGGACCGTTTTCACGTAACTTGGGTTTTGCAAAGGATTTGCAATGGCGCGGGTGTTGGGAAAATGTGGGGGATGCATTTTGTCTTTATGCAACACAAGTGCAAATAACGAGCCCTTCGATGTTCGAAAGCTTTGCCAACATTATTCCTCGCAGGTTTACTTAGGGTCATTCTTGGTTTGGAAGATGAGGTAAAGCATAATTCACTTTGGAAGGACAAGTGACTCCAGCGAAAAAAAATGGCGAATATTCTGAAGAGCCGAACCGTCTAAACAAAACAAAACAAACAATAGATTAAAACCCCTGCCAGCATTTTTTTCCGGGCATGCGGCTCCAAAATAATTTAGTACCATCGCGTCGGGAAAAAAATGCTGAAAAGGTTTGATTTCTTATCAAACTTCCCTATTCAATACTAATTTTTTGCTTTAGTTTTAATAATAGGACAGTTATTTGCATGTTTTAAATAAATTGTATTGGCTGATTGGTATAGGGAGAGTATACACTGCAAAAACACCGGTGTTAATTTGACACTAGTCAGGTATCTATACACAACATAAAAGTAAACCCCCCCCCCCCTAATAAATCAAATTGCTGTTACTTTTGAACGGAATACTTCTACAACATGATATTTCGTATTTCAGATTGTGTAAATACAAAGTTTGGCAAAGGTTGTTTTAGGTGACTTTTATAGTGTTAATGCTGTTATACTATCCATCATTTAGCCACGCACACAATTATGATATCGTATGTTTATGGTCGAGTGAGCACAATGTTTTGTGACGTATCATTATAGGGGTGTATGGCAGTATCTCCAACTACTTGTTCAAACACATTAGAATTGGAAAATATTGGTGGCTCCCCCAATAATACTCGACCCCTCCCCATTTCAACATTTTAGGGTTTGTTTATGCGTTATGCCCCCCCCCCCCCCCCATCCTTCCCTTTCTTGTCGTACCTTGGTCAAGAGGAGGCGAAAAAGAGCCCTCAGCGTCAGAAAATGATTCACTAGGATCAAAAGGTTCAATCCTAGCTTGTCCCATACCACGGAAAGACCCATCAAGGGATGAAATCAAACATGATACCGTGGAGCCAGCGTATTCTCGACTGATCATTAGATTTAAAAACGAATGACCAGTCCCATTAGGTATGAGCTCAGAATTGTGATACCACTCAAATAATAAGTTATTTGGATCATAGTTTACAGGCAAGCAGACAAACCCTTGCCGAATACCAGGTGGGTGTTTGAACAAAGGTGGATCTACTACAACTTCGACCTGACGTTGCAGCGGTGTATAAGTGCATTCAACCTGATTCAAGATCGAACCACCCAACTCGCATACAAATGTTCTATTGACGTCATCGATAGAAATTAACCGATTATGTATACATGGGGACTCTGGACATGAAGCTATATAAGATCGTATTCCATTTTCCATGAAATTCCAGGTCAGTGTTTGCGGTAGAAAACCTG
Source organism: Lytechinus variegatus (assembly GCF_018143015.1). Classification (NCBI taxonomy): domain Eukaryota; kingdom Metazoa; phylum Echinodermata; class Echinoidea; order Temnopleuroida; family Toxopneustidae; genus Lytechinus; species Lytechinus variegatus. The sequence goes on from NC_054745.1 coordinate 41,649,290, forward strand.
TTGGCGTAGCGCATGTGAATCGCACCAACGTCCCAACGTTGAATATGTTTGGAGGTGATATTGCTCTAGCCGAACATGCGTGTAAGGGATCTTCAGGTCGGGTCCTTGGTCGAACAGTGAGTCTGGCTTTTCTTGAATGAAAAGAAACATAATCTTGTGTGATGGCAGAGCAAAAATATTGTTTCTGGTCCGACATGGTAACATTCTTAATAAAGAGGTTGTAGACACCATTGTTAAAGTCTCCTTTTATTGAGATCCTCTGCGTTAATTCACCGTGTAGGGGAGCATAGGTCTGTGTGTCTTCGTTCTCGGATAAAGTTCCGTAGTAACCTTCACCGTCAACATAAAGCCAGTAAATATTGGCATCTCCACGGTCAGCTACAGTACACCAGAATGTGGCAAGCTCGCCCTCAACGACATCGACATCCCTAGGTTCTACATCGAAGCTAGGGACTGCAGTTGCAGGCAGAAAGGAGTTTGAAATCACAGTAAAAATAATCACAGACACCATGATCAGATTCATTTTTTCCATCGTTTTTTTATCAGACAAAAGTCATCCTCGTTTTGTTTATATCTTTCAGAATTTTAAAAATCTCAATGTTGCGCAGAAATCTATTATCGAGCTATCGAAAGGCATTTCCTAAGAGGTCTGAAAAAGTTGAAGTAAGCATCAATGATTTAGGGTATGTTTCTTTCAGTTTATAAAACATGGGTGATTCATTACCGTCTATTTTTAAATTAACAAGTTCTTTAATTGAAGTTCCACGTGTAACTGAAAAAAGGGTGGTTGCATAAAAGTGTTTCTTGGTGAAGTGTGTAGGAACGAGTCACGTAATGAAAGCAGCGACGGTGGGAAGGACGACGTGTAAAAACTCCAGTGGGGCGTAAGGTTTCCTGGAGAGAAGATAGAGAGAGGGAGAGATGGAGAGAGAGAAGATAGGTCAGAAACGAAATAGGTAGATAACATTTGAACATTTAATGCGTGAGAAGAGAAGTAATCAAAATATTATCATTATCACAAATATAAACAAAATGAGTTGATGAATATGATAACGATATTAGCATTAAGACTCATATAATACGACATGATAATAATAATACATATGATTTATGTAGCGTCTTTTACATTTTGATAAAATGCTCAAGGCCCTTAGAAGAGAGCAAACATATAAGTATAGAGAAGTGCAAGAAAGGGTATATTACATATGATGAAAAATGGTTGTCTTCAGGGCCGTAGCCAGAACCTTTTTTTTGGGGGGGGTGTACCAGCTGAATGTGCCAACTAGATTTGGCGTGACAGCGCCAACGTGAGCACAGGGGAAGTCTGTATGATGGGGATGTGCACCCCCCCCCCCCCTACAATAATCACATGCTAAAGATTTGAATTATTAGAATTGAATTAGTGACATTTGACTTTAAGGTAAATTATACAAAGATAAAAAAATAAACATTTTGGATCAAAGTAGAAAAGCTAGTGTGCCGTAGTTGCTAACTTGCAGTATAATGATTGTTGTGTTGGAATCGTTTATCTCTTAGTTGGGAGCATCAATAACTACGCAGGAACGTTCGATGTACATTTCAATCAAGAAACTTTATTAATCATCAATCTTCAGCAATATATGTAGAGTTGAAAAGCATATCACAACGTACGACGATGTAGATCTTAACTCTGTGATCATCTTAACTTATCTAACCTCAACCCTTGGGTGTACACTCAATATATACATGTATTAAAGCTTCTACACAAATTATAATCCAAGGGTTTGGATATAGGACTAAAGGGGGTTTAATTATTGGGAAGGGGAAGGCAGTTGTTTGTTCTCTGATTGGAGTTTGTTTGACTATGAACGATAAGGGTTTTAATGGCTTGGATTAAATTAATGAATAAGGGTTCTGAGAAGGGGGTTGAAAAGGATGGTTCTGAGAAGGGGGCATATACATTATGAAGTCTAGACTGTGTATATGTAGTGATTTATACAATCACTACATTACATGATATACCCTATGCATTAAACGGATGTTCCAGGCTGAAAATATTTATATCTAATACATAGAACAGAATTCACTGAGCAAAATGCCGAAAATTTCATCGAAATCTGATAACAAGAAATAAAGTTATTGAAGTTTAAAGTTTAGCATTATTTTGTGAAAACAGTCATCATGAATATTCATTAGGTGGGCTGATGATGTCACATCTCCACTTTCCGTTTTCTTATGTTATTACACAAAAACATATTTTTTTCATTATTTTCATATTTGTGTGAATAATATGTCTCCCTTATAATATAATAAGTTGCAGCAATAAATATCTAATGTACTAAATATCAGTTGTCAATCCAATATTTCTAGTTGGAGGAAAAAATTTGAATAAACATAATTTTATATAATAAAGTACAAAAGAACAAATGAAGATGTGACATCATCAGCCCACCTAAAGAATATTAATGACGAATTTTTCACAAAATATTGCTAAACTTTAAACCTCAATAACTTTGTTATTTGTTATCCGATTTTGATGAAATTTTCGGGATTTTGCTCAGTGAATTCTACTCTATGTATTACGTTTCTCATACTTTCTCCTCGGACCATCCCTTTAATAATATCAAAATCAAAGATTTGTTAATCTTTAATTGACCTTCTGTGCAAGATGTCTCAACTAAAATTTCAAGAGTGCTACTATTAACATGTGTCTCTTTCAGCCATTTAAAATGTTACAGAATTTATAGAAGTTACCTTTATCTTGTATATTATTCTATATCATATTTAACGTCTCGGGTTTGTTGACCAAGTTGATAGCAAGCGACTTAAGTCGCCAGTGTCTGTAAGGTCCTTTTCACAGTTCAGGAGAAGCAGGTTGTCCAGTCGCCGGTCTGCCATGGTTGATCTATAAAAGTTCTCACCAAATTTCAGATGGCTGAAGGTGCGTTCATCCTTTGCAACACTTATTGGTGCTGTCATGAGAAGCTTGTAAGCATTCCAAGTGAGAGGAAGAATAGACTTCTTGCCAAATGCAAAAGTACGCGGACATTAAGACTGATCAAATGACAGACTGACATCGGAAAAATGGATGTATCAAATCGTATTCAGATATGCTCATTTCTTTTTTGATTGTCTTTTGATTCTTTTTTGCTTCCTTTTTGACTACTATTCACGCTTCCAGATCTTAAACGAGGTCGAACAAACTCTGGTGGTGACTCAGCTGAGACATCAGAGAAACGAAAATCAGCATGACCATTACCGTGATGTTGACTTTGCACTGGTGTATCGCTGTAAGAAACTCCAGAAGCTTGGTCTTGTAGAGGAGGCGAGTTGTTGCTGAAAAGATCTTGTTTCGGGTTGCGTGTAGCGGAGACGAAACGTGTTATCTTCGATTGTGATGTTGTATCGCTTGATGCTCGATCGCGATTACGGGTGGGTCTTGACGGTTTGCTCTCGTAATCCCCTTCGTTGCTAGAATCGTCGTTCGAAGATTGCGACTCGAAGGTGGGAACCACATTTTCCGTGACCTTGCTAACTGCCTCTCGTTCTTTCTGCAAGAATGTCGTGATCATGCTTTGTTGTGCTACATTTGGCGGTTGATTTCGTTTGGTAGATGGTGATGAGGCATCCTGTATTTCGGGTTGAGCGGTGTCGTCACGTGAAGCGGGGAAGGGTCTGGGTCTGTAGTCGTGCAGTCTCTCTAATAGTGTCCAGGTTTTGTGTCAAGAGCGGCAGATCACTTCATTCTTGCACTTGGACGGTGATGGCCCCTTTCCAGACAATTAAAAAAAACCGTGGTCGTATTGTCGTGATTTGGGTGGAACACCCTCGCTTTGAAGGCGCCAAAATTGACAAACCTTGGCAGGGATTGGGAGGGGTTTTCGATGTATAACACTCTGTCCCCGGTTAGACATTCTGTCAGTTTACCATCGACACGAAGTCTTTGCAGTATGATCTTTCCCACTATTTTCAATTTCCTAGCTTGGAATTCATTCATGATAACATCGGCATTCTCATACTTTATGTCCCAACAGATTTTCGATCTCAATTTCTTACCATTAACCGTCCTTGTCACTTATCACAAACCTCGTCACTTAATTATATTCATCCGCGGAAGCTAATAACTTTCCCGTTGTTTTTTTAAAGGTCAAGCCGCACTTACCTTCTTCCAAATACGATTTCAGCTTGACAGCTAGCCATGTATATTCATGAGATCTCAAAACTACTAATTAACCTTGAAAGCCAACCATCATCTCTCTTAATATACTCATACTTCATGTCCACCACCCCCATTCACACTATAGTAGACATAACGCGCACCGTATAGGCGCGCACAGTGAAATTTCTTTGTTGGGACAAAGTCCCCCACCTCCTTTTAACCCTGTTGGATAGGGATAGTAGAGCGGATAAGCTCCAAAAATCACAAGAATTGTGCAAAATTTGACTAAAGCATGAAACTTTCACAAGTATTAGTATATGCCGTAAGATTTATTTTAAAGATGGGAGGTAAATTTTAAAATGCCATTTTCGGCCGTTGCCATGGCAACGGAATAATTTCTCAAAAATGACATACATTCCCATGTAAATGGTAAATAAACATGATATAGATAAATAAAATGACAACTTTCAAGCTTCCAATTGAATATATATAAAATTTAGAAACATTCAAAATCAACAAGATAGTTCCAATTGGTCCGTTGCCATGGCAACGGCTTGTTTATCCCTAGAAAAATAAAAATTTTGATTAAAAAAACGTTGTAGAATATGATTTATCTTTAATTTTCCCTAATTTTACAGTGTTAAACAAAGATATTTTGGTTGCTAGATGTATAAATCATATCTCAAGCCATTGCCATGGCAACCAAATAACAACTGATTTACAAAAATAACATGGTTGACAAGACAATGGGCAGGTGGAAAAATCAACTGGAATTGACTTTATATGTATGCTTTAGTTTTGACCCCCTCATTTGAACCAAAAATACAGAAAGTGTTCTGCAGGAGTTCTTTATAAAGATAAAACTTTATGTTGCATTGGTAATGCTTGAATTAAATAAAAAGAAACAATGTTGCAAAGAACCCGTTGCCATGGCAACAGCTTATTTCCCTCTAGAAAGGTAAAATATTGATAAAAATGTAGAATACATGTATGATCATCAGTCCATTTTCAATCATTTTTGAGGTACTAATCGGGATATGCTTTTGACTAAATTTATAAATATAACATCTTAAGTCATTGCCATGGCAACCAGATAACATCTAATTAAAAACAACAACAACAGGGATGACAAGGTTATGGAAAGGTGAAAAGTACAATGAAAATTAACTTATATGTACATGCATAAGGTTTGACCTACTCAATTAATTTAGGGGAAATAATACAGTGAGTGTTCTGCATGAACTAATTGGAATGATACAGATTGATGTTGCCTTGGTAATACTTGAATTAAATAAAAAGAAACAATGTTGCAAAGAACCCGTTGCCATGGCAACAGCTTATTTCCCTCTAGAAAGGTAAAAATATTGATAAAAATGTAGAATACATGTATGATCATCATTCCATTTTCAATTTTTTAAGTACTAATCGAGATATGTTTGTGACTAAATTTATAAATATAACATCTTAAGTCATTGCCATGGCAACCAGATAACATTCAATTTAAAAAACAACAAAACAGGGATGACAAGGTTATGGATAGGTGAAAAATACAATGAAAATAACTTTTATGCATAAGGTTTGACCTACTCAATTAATTTAGGGGAAATAATAAAGTGAGTGTTTTGCATGAACTAATTAGAATGTCCAACATTGATGTTGCCTTAGCAATACTTGAATTCCACGATAAATATCAATATTGCAAATGACCTGTTGCCATAGCAACGGCTCATTTACACAAGAAAAGTACCAGTTTTGATTAGAAAAATGACTATATACTCTGATTTTTCTTTCATTTCTCCTAATTTTGTGATAAGAATTGATATGTTTGCTGTTAACATACAAATAATATCTGAAGCCATTGTCATGGCAACCAAATTACATCTAATTTGAAAAAAAAACATGGTTGACAACACAATGGACAGGTGGAAAATACAATTAGAATTATTCTGTATATGCTTAAGTTTTGAACCCCTCATTTGAACATAAAGTATAGAATGAGTTCTGCAGGAGTTTTTTAGAAAGATAAAACATTATGTTGCCTTGGTTACGCTTGAATTAAATTCTTTTTAAAATGTTGCAAAGGGCTCGTTGCCATGGCAACAACTTATTTCCCTGTAGAAAGGAAAATATATTGATAAGAATGTAGAATACAGACATGTATGATCATCTTTGCATTTTCAATTATTTTAAGGTACTGATCAAGATATGTTTGTGACTAGATTTATAAACATAACATCTTAAGCCATTGCCATGGCAACCCGATAACATCTATTTTTTTCAAAGACAACATGGATGACAAGGGTATGGAGACTATGGACAGGTAAAAAATTCACTTAATGTGCATGCATAAGGTTTGACCTCAATCTAGGGGAAACAATACAATGAGTGTTCTGCATGAACTAATTAGAATGATAAACATTGATGCCTTGGTAATACTTGAATTCAATGATAAATATCAACGTTGCAAATGATCTGTTGTCATAGCAACTGCTCATTTTCCCAAGAAAAGTACCAGTTTTGATTAGAAAAATTGTAGTGGTCTGATGTGTCCAAGACCTTGAGACGGCTTCCAAAAATGGAGTTTAAAACGGCTGATGATATATAAATGGACATAGCTCACTTCATATCCGCCTGGGATAATTATATGATTTCGTGTCTAGACCATGGTTTCAATGGTCAAGTAATACATTATGACAAGTTACACGGACAGTCAGTTGTCCTGTATATTAAAAGAAATCCAAGATGGCTTTGAAAATGGAGTCTAAAATTGCTGTTGCTGCATTAAAAAACGTACTAGTTTCTTTAATATCCTGGAATAAGTTTATGCCATAGTGAAATGTGTCAAATTATACATAAGGACAAGTTACAAGAACAGTTAGTGTTCAAGTATGTCCAAAAATCCAAGGTGGCTTCCAAAAATGGAATATAGAATAGCCCCTGTTACTAACAAATGGACATATTTCGTGTAATATCTGCCAAGTGCATATTATTTTGATATCTAAATCATGGTTTTAAAAGTCAGTAAATACATCATGTACATTGGAACAAGTTACAAGGACACAAGGACAGTCAGTAATCCAGTATGTTCCAACATCCAAGATGGCTTCAAACAATCGGAGTCTATTGCATTGGAGCCTGTTGCTTAAAAATTGACATAGTTCATTTAAATCCACCAAGGAAAACTGATTTTGGTGTTCACACTTTGGTTTCAAGTTTTAAAAGATACGTTTAGACTTGTTACAATGATATCCAGTTGTCCATTTTGCCTAAAAAATCCAAGAGGGTTTTCCGAAATGGCATCCAAAATGACTTCTATCACTCAAAAATTATCAGAGTTCATAAAACCTGTAAGAAACAATTTTGGTGTCTACACTGTGGTATGAAGGGTCCATTATTACATTAGGACAAGTAACAAGGATGGTTAGTTTTCAATTTTGTCCAAAATCCAAGGTAGATTCTCACAAGTGGATATCATATCCACTTCAAAGTAACAGTCGCCATTTTAGAATCTATTTATGGAAGCCATCTTGGATTTTCAGGCAAAATGGACAATTATACATCATTGTAACCAGTCCCAACGTATCATTTGATCCTTGAAATCCTAGTGTAGACACCAAAACAACATCCCAATGTGTATTTAATGTACTATGTCCACTTTTAAGTAACATTAAAACCCCCATTTTCAAACAATCTTTGAATTTTTGGACACAATATTGACGCCTGACTGTCTGTTCAACTGGACACAATGTAAAATATTAGTTGACCCTTGAAACACTTCTGTAGACACCAAAATCATATCCCCAATGTGTATTAGTAATGAACTATATGTCCATTTTGAAGTAACAACAGTCAATTTAGACCCCATTTTGGAGGCCATCTTGGATTTTTAACATATCATTCCATTGATTGTCCTTGTAACTTGTTCTAATGCATTAAAAAATGGTTCTATGATAATGGTTGAGACATCAAGATCATATTCCCCAGACAGATATTGAACAAATTATGTCCTAATTTATTATTTGACTCTTGTAACTATGGTTTAGACACCAGAATCACATTTCACAGGCGGATATAGAATGATCTACGTCAAATTTGATTAAAAACAGTCAATTTTAGACCCCATTTTTGTAAGTCACCTTGCGTTTTTTTTACATACCAGACCAATGACTGTCCTTGTAACTTGTCTTAATGCATTGCACGACCCTTTAAACTATGGTTTAGACAGCAACATAATATTCCCCAGACAGATATTGAACAACCAATGTTTATTTGTAAGTAACATTAGATATGGTTTTACAAAACTTTTTTTGTAAGCCATCTTGGAAATGTGGACATACTAGACCACTGACTGTCCATGTAGCTTGTCCTTATGTATTGACCCTTGAAATAACAAATCATATTCCCCAGACAGATATTGAGCAAACTATATCCTAATTTATTATTTGACTCTTGAAGCTATGGTTTCAACACCAAAATCATATCTCACAAGTGAATATAAAAGGAGCTATTCCATTTTCAAGTATCAGCAACCATTTTAGAATAGTTTTTGGAAGCCATATTGGATTTTCAAACACACCTGTCATTGTAACTTGTCCTAATATTGTTAGACTCTTGAAACCAATGATTTAGACACCAATATATCATCCTCTAGGCCAATATGAAATGAGCTATGTACGCTTTAGGTATCAGCAACCATTCTAGATTCAATTTTTTGAAGCCATCTTGGATTTTTGGACATTCCAAACCACTGGCTGTCCTTGTATTTGGCCAAATGTACTATCCTTAAAACCAATGAATAGAAACCAAATTAAAGCCATTTTATCAAGTAATGGATAAATTGTGGATTTTTAGCTCACGGCAGCCAGTGAGGGCATCATCTTGGAACACCCTTGAGTGCTTAAATTATTTTTAACCTTTCAACCAGTAAGGGTATTTTTATCGTATTTGACCAGTCTACTTTTCATGTAAAATAACCAGTGAATAGATTAAACTTCGTGTTGAATAGATTCAAACGTTACTTTAAAAATTATCACAGTATTACAAAATTTTCTTCGTCAAAATCAGCAGTGTAATTTTGAGGGGGCCAGATATGACGTATCGAGCAAAATTTACTTTAAAATGTTCTCACCGAGCCAGCGACAGAGCAAAAAATTTCATTTTGTTTTTCATTTTGGGTACATTATTCGTAAAATAATATTTCATCCATCTCTCTTTCACTTTCTCTTTATTTTTTTTGTAATGATTTTTTTTTTTTGGGGGGGGAGAAGGGTTGCTAAATTACTGGGAATTTTCTTGATGGAAACTTTCCATGGGAATAAATTTGACTTTTGTGGGAATTTTTTAAATTTTTGGCAATTTTCAGGAATTAAAAAAAAATGAAGGGAATTTTCAAAAAGTAATAATTTTCTGATATTTATATGCAGGAAATAGGCATATCCTGGCAGATGATGCTTAATAGTGCTTTGCTATCATATTTCAAGCCAAGTATGCTAAAACAGTCAGACAAGGCATGATTTCAATGATCTCCATGTAAAAGATGATTTACTGTATTTACCTTGATTTGGATATCAAGACCATCTCGACTTCTTACATAGACCTAAGATTTTGAGTTATCAACCCCTATAATCCCCTTATATATTGATATGTTGAACAGCTTTAAAACACATATCACCCCAAGACGCTTTCTTCAAAATGGCCGCCTGCGAATACTTTGAACAAAATTGTCCAGCATCGAGTTTCGGGCATTTATTTGAGCCCACAAAACTCTGATACGAGTTTTGTTGGTCTTATTTCGATGCCATGTATAATGAAACAAGATTGTGCTTATCATTTAGCATTTTTATGTTCAGCACCCCCCTAAAAGGGGAAAAAATAAATAAATAAACATATTTTTATCGAAATTTGTACTTTTCTGGAGCCATTTGCAACATTGATATTCATCTTTATGTTCAGCATTACCAAAACATAAGTATTTTTGTCAACCTAATGGAACAATGCATAACACTAAAAAGAGCAGGTCCAATCTTGTGCATATTAAGTTAATTTTATTGTATTTTCCGTCTGTCCATTATTTTGTCAGCTATAGTTTTTTGGGGTAAATTAAATGTTATGTTATTGCAATATTAATGCCTCAATATGTTATTTATAAACAACAAAAATGTACGCGTATCTTTGTCACCCTAACTTTAGTAAAAATAAATGAAATATAAGATTCTACTAGGTATTTTTTAATCAAAGATGGTCTTTTCTGGAGGAAAAATGATCCATTGCCATGGCAACCGAACACACATTTGCAAACATTGATATCATTAAGTTCAACCGTTACCAAGGCAGCATCAGTTTTATCATGCTATTGTACTCATGCAGAACACTCACTGTAATTTTTGTTCAAAACTTAATGACTGTTCAAACATTATGTAGATTAAGTAAAATTTTATTTTACATTCCACCTGACCATTATCATTTCAACAGTGTAATTTTTTTTGTATTTATAAATTACGTCTTAATCTCAATGGCTGAAGATGTTATCTACATATTAACAACAAGCGGATATATATGCTTAGCACCCTAATGATTAGGTGAAATGAAAGAAAAATCAAATTTTACCATGTTTTTGTTTATCAAAGTTGCTTATACTTTTCTGGGAGGAGGGGAACATTTTAATTACTAACATTTGAATTACTAATATTTATCATTAAATTCAAGTATTACCAAGGCAACATCAATTTATTATTCTAATGAACTCATGCAGAATACTTAGTAAATTTTTTGTCCAAAATTAAATGACTGGTCAAACCTTTCACACATTGAGTCATATTGTATTTTCCACCTGTCCATGATATTGTCATCCAAATTAATATTTTTTGTAAATTAGATATTATTTGGTTGTCATGTCAATAGCTTTAGATGTTATTTAAACATTTTGCACCAAACATATCGATGTTTAACACACTAAGATTAGGGGAAATGCAAGAAAAATAAGATTCTATAGTCCCTTTTTTAATAAAAATTGGTACTAAATGATCCGTTGCTATGGCAACAGGCCATTTGCAACATTGATATGTATCCTTGAACTCAAGTATTACCAAGGCAACATCAATCTGAATCATTCCAATTAGTTCATGCAGAACACTCACTGTATCATTTCCCCTAAATTAATTGATGAGGTCAAACCTTACGCATGTATATATAAGTTAATTTTCATTGTACTTTTCACCTATCCATAACCTTGTAATCCCTGTTGTTTCTTTTTTTTTAATTAGATGTTATCTGGTTGCCATGGCAATGACTTAAGATGTTATATTTATAAATTTAGTCACAAACATATCTCGATTAGTACTTAAAAAATTATTGAAAATGGAATGATGATCATACATGTATTCTACATTTTTATCATTTTTTTCCTTTCTAGAGGGAAATAAGCTGTTGCCATGGCAACGGGTTCTTTGCAACATTGTTTCTTTTTATTTGATTCAAGTATTACCAAGGCAACATCGATCTGTATCATTCCAATTAGTTCATGCAGAACACTCACTGTATTATTTCCCCTAAATTAATTGATGAGGTCAAACCTTATGCATGTACATATAAGTTAATTTTTATTGTACTTTTCACCTTTCCATAACCTTGTCATCACTGTTGTTGTTGTTTTTAATTAGATGTTATCTGGTTGCCATGGCAATGACTTAAGATGTTATATTTATAAATTTAGTCACAAGCATATCCCGATTAGTACCTCAAAAATGATTGAAAATGGACTGATGATCATACATGTATTCTACATTTTTATCAATATTTTTACTTTTCTCGAGGGAAATAAGCTGTTGCCATGGCAACGGGATCTTTGCAACATTGTTTTTTTTTTATTTAATTCAAGCATTACCAATGCAACATAAAGTTTTATCTTTATAAAGAACTCCTGCAGAACACTTTCTGTATTTTTGGTTCAAATGAGGGGGTCAAAACTAAAGCATACATATAAAGTCAATTCCAGTTGATTTTTCCACCTGCCCATTGTCTTGTCAACCATGTTATTTTTGTAAATCAGTTGTTATTTGGTTGCCATGGCAATGGCTTGAGATATGATTTATACATTTAGCAACCAAAATATCTTTGTTTAACACTGTAAAATTAGGGGAAATTAAAGATAAATCATATTCTACAACGTTTTTTTAATCAAAATTTTCATTTTTCTGGGAAAAACATGCCGTTGCTATGGCAACGTACCAAATGGAACTATCTTGTTGATTTTGAATGTTTCAAAATTTTATATATATTTAATAAGAAGCTTGAAAATTATCATTTTATTCATCTATATCATGTTTATTTACCATTTACATGGAAATGTATGTCATTTTTGAGAAATTATTCCGTTGCCATGGCAACGGCCGAAAATGGCATTTTTAAATTTACCTCCCATCTTTAAAATAAATCTTACGGTATATACTAATACTTGTGAAAGTTTCATGCTTTAGTCAAATTTTGCACAATTGTTCGGCTAATCCGCTCTACTAGGAAACCTTGATAGCAAAATCCTTCATCTCTCTTAATATACTCATAATTTATGTCCCCCAACCCCATTCACACTATGCTTGTTCCGCGCACTTAATCTTGTAGGCAAAACCTTGAAAACAAAACTTCATCTCTCTTAATACACTCATACTTTATGTCCCCAACCTTTTGCTAAATTCATTTGCTGTAATCAGCACGTGTATATTATAAACACCATTTTCCCCTTGTTTTTCAATTCAAGCCGCACTTACCGTCTTCCTAATACGATTTCAGTTTGACAGCTAGCCTATAATCATGAGATCTCAAAATGACTCATTTACCTTGATAGCAAAATCCTTCAACTCTCTCAATATACTCATACTTCATGTCCACCACCCCCATTCACACTATAGTAGACATAACGCGCGCCATATAGGCGCGCACAATGAAATGTCTTTGTTGGGACATCAAGTATGAGTATAAATAAGAGAGTTGATTCTGGATTCCCAGGTCAGCCAATTGTCTTTATGCGAGTCCGCGCATCTAATCAAGTTGGCTGAAGTTCACCTTGAGTAGAATCTAGCTAAAAACGTAAACATTGCGCCGGAACTACTTTCAATAATTTGGGTCGACGTAGAAAAGTCATCGTTTTCAATGGTAAGTTTGTTGGGACATAAAGTATGAGAATGCCGGTACAGATTTCCCTCAAAAACAGTGACACATGAGTTTTGTAAATCTAGATCTTTTGAGATGAGGTCAATTCTACTTTTCTGATCCGACAAGTATAACCTCTGAATGACACGCAATTTCGTGAAGGAAATTGTTTTAGTCAGGGCTGTATACATTTTCTGGCTTGTTACGGCATTGTCCTTGGACAAAGGTATATCACTGTGCTTGATAAAAACAGGCTTATCTTCCGTGTTCATAGCGTGACGCTCATGTTCGTGTGCGCCTGCTTTCGTGGCGCTAGCGTAGGATGAACCTCGGGAAAGCCCACTAGCCGCCATCTTACCACCCAGTTGGTTTTAGAAAAGTTCAAAAATTTAGGCAATCTAAAGTCCAAATCCTCTAAAACGATAAGATCACAGGTCGACAAAGTGTTTCTGAGAATTCAGTTGTCCTTATATAGAGTATTCGTAGTCCGATTGATGAGATATCGAGGGATTTTTTTTCTCCGGTGTTTGAAGTCGTGACTATCAATATACCGTGAAAGGGCGCCTTCAGTGTATCCAATACGCTCTTGAACTTTTCCTGTAGAATGCATGGAGTGATAATGCTGCTGCAGTGTGAGGAGCGTCATCAAACCTTGCTGGTGGGAGTCTAACGCGATAGTGCGTCTGGTAGTCCTACTCTGGATCAATGTCCAATATCCTGGCATAGGTGCATAGGTGCATGCAGCCTGAATTTTAGCATCCATGGCATTGGTGTCACCATTCAAGCGCTCAAGTGACGTGACAGCTTATTCTGTTAACTTCAGAGCATCTATGATATTTAAATCTTCTTTCTCGAGTAATTCAGCGAGATTGCTTGTTTTCATCATCACGTTCTTCATAAACATCAGCGATATGATGAAGTCTAAAGTATTCATCTTCTTTAGTATACCTTTAGTTTGTGACAGGTTCCGGAGCTTTAGGGCATTGGCAACATCTTCCATGCACTTACTTAGGACATCATTTCTCTTTGTGCTACTGGAGAAGAATACGTTCAACTCTTGCATGATGTTGAACATCTTTTGTATGATACGACTGCTCTCACAGGCATGTTCAACCACTGTATTTGCCCTGTGTGCCTGACATGGGATGTAAGGAACATGCCTGTCGAGTTTCTGCGACACCAGAGCCTGTGCACCGTTCCTTACACCTGACATATTGGATGCGAAGTCATAAACTTGGAAGCTAGATTGCTGATTTGGAGACCGCTGTCCTCTAATTAATTTAAGATTCAACTTGTCTGTCGCTCTCCGGTCTTATCTACTGTCTCCTTGACTTCTACGAGCCGCTCCCTTGCTCTTCCTTCGGGACTTACATATCTAATAGCAACAGCCAGTCTATCTTTGGATTTGTGTCCGCCATGACACCATAAATTAAAAATAAAAAATCTTTGGCGACAGAATTTAGTAAAAATTACTTAGAACATATTTGTGTTTTTTGCCAACTGCGAACTTGTAGACATGTCTACAAGTTGTAGACTTGTCTTCATGTTATTTGCCAACTGCAGAGTTACCATGTTTTTTTAAGTCTTGTATTCTGTTCTTGTCAGATCTGAAACGGGGCAGTACTTGTACGTCAATTTGCTGACTGGTAGAGCGTATAGTGCTCTGCCACTTTAATCCCACCCCATATTTCTTTACCTAGTCTTGCCTTTAATTTTACAAAACTAATGTGATTGTTAAATCGTCAATAATTGTGGTATAATTTGCAAACTCATAAGCTTGTTTATATTGGGGGAGGACCGGGGACTTACTTTGTGTGTTATTAAAGCCCCATCTGTTTTGTCCTTTGTATTTTGCTGAGTAGGGCTCTAAGCCTGGCTACTATACATGGACTTGGATTTGCCAACTTGTTGTCTTTACTCTATTAGTTGTATCCTTCTTCGAAATTAGTATCCCTATTTTTCTTTCCTCTTTCTTTCTTTATTTATTTATTCATTTATTTATTTCCTTCTTTCTCTCCCCCTCTCTCCTTTCTTTTTTTCTCTTCCTTTCTTTCCCTCTTTCTTTTTCTCCCCTATCCTCCAGTTTGCCAACTGGTACATGATTTTGCCGCCTGCCATGATATGTGGGGGTGTCACACCCCATACCCCCTTCCTCTAGCTACGACCGTGTCTGTCTTCAAACCTAGTACCTGCTGGTAAATAAGTGAAATTTTTGGTTGCCCTTAAAGGATGTTGCAGAGTTTGAGTTCTTCAGCTCCATTGTGGTTTAATTCTAAACTACAATGCGCGCAAGCCTTTTTTTCTATACATTTAGACCTACAATGTACACATCAAACATTTCAAGCAACTTTCGTAATCGTGTACTTGATTTAACTGAACGATCCATTAAGAAAATAGGTATCTAACCAAACAATATTGACTAAAGCGTGAAGTAAAAAAAATGATTATACCGGCCTGCGAAAAGACCTGTTAATCCCTTATAAAAATCGCCAATGGTATTTGAATGGTGCCGAATGGTAGTTGAATGGTGATCTGAATGGTAAATGGTACGCGAATGGTATTTGAGTGGTGTTTCAATGGTAAGTTCTTAATGGTAATTGGTAGTTTATTTAATGGTAAATGGTATACCATATACCCAATGGTGTCTCAGCGGTATGTGACTAATGATATGATTGGTATGACGAATGGTATACCATTACCCAATGGTGTCTCAGTGGTATGTGCTTGTAATGGTATGACTGGTATGATCATTGGTATACCATACACCAATGGTGTCTCAGTGGTATACAATGGTGTCTCAGTGGTATTCAATGGTGTCTCAGTAGTATGTGCCTGTAATGGTATGATTGGTATGATCAATGGTATACCATACACCAATGGTGTCTCAGTGGTATACAATGGTGTCTCAGTGGTATTCAATAGTGTCTCAGTAGTATATGCCTCTAATGGTATGACTGGTATAATGAATGGTATACCATACACCAATGGTGTCTCAGTGGTATACAATGGTGTCTCAGTGGTATACAATGGTGTCTCAGTGGTATTCAATGGTGTCTCAGTAGTATGTGCCTGTAATGGTATGATTGGTATGATCAATGGTATACCGTACACCAATGGTGTCTCACTGGTATACAATGGAGTATCAGTGGTATTCAATAGTGTCTCAGTAGTATATGCCTCTAATGGTATGACTGGTATAATGAATGGTATACCATACACCAATGGTGTCTCAGTGGTATACAATGGTGTCTCAGTGGTATTCAATGGTGTCTCAGTAGTGTCTCTATAATGGTATGACTGGTATGATGAATGGTATACCATATACCAAATTGTGTCTCAGTGGTATTCAATGGTGTCTCAGTAGTATGTGCCTCTATAACATGTATAATGGTATGATTAGTATGGTGAATGGTATACCATTACCCAATGGTGTCTCAGTGGTGTCAAATGGTGTCTGAGTAGTATGTGCCTCTAATGGTATGACTGCATGGTATACCATATACCCAATGGTGTCTCAGTAGTATGTGCCTCTATAATGGTATGATTGGTATCAATGGTATACCATATACCCAATATGGTGTCTTAGTAGTATGTGCCTAGTGGTATATATAATCATGTTGGATAATTGTAAAGCCATAGTGGCTTAGTGGTGTTTGCCTAATGAATGCCATTAATGTTAATGGTGAATGGTATGCCCAGTTGCATTACCCATTATCATAATTCCGAAGATTTAAAGAAAATATATCAAAGATTAAAAGGTATTTAGAGTTAATTAAATATTTGAGCTGTGACTTTTATGCGAGCAGCTTCCCCAAATCAAGTGTAATCGCTCATGATTGTAAACGTGGTATCTTGCATTCTTTTAAATTGTCTTTTTCCTTATTAAGTAAAAGGTCTATATGTGTTTAAATATTATTGATCCAGTGGTTATAATACAACATTATAAATTTGTTATATTTTACAATTGTACATGTTACTTTCTAAATTTAAATCTGATGCAATGGGTGCAAAAATAAAATCAATCGGTCAATGAAATCTTTTTTGATAATAAGGGTTTTGATTTTTAATTAATAAGTTTTATTCTATTTTTATAATAATTTTGCTTGTTTATGGCCGCTTTTTATAAAAAAAACTATATATTGAGTGTTCCAAGAAGATATTTGCAATCAATCCCAAAATTCGATCAGATGCAAATTTACAGGTGATGATAAACATTAAGTTTATCTAGAACATAACAATTTGGATTTTTTTATGGATCAGTTGCAAGTTTGCAATGAAAAGTATGACTCTCATGATTTTGGAGTCTGAAATTAATTTGCATTCGATTGCTTCGATTGCAAGTTTCTTGCAATGCCCCATATTTTGCTCAAAATGAATTCACTGTTGGTTGTCTTGGTCCCCCAACCTCTATCAAATTCCCATCCGCAAACCCTGATTTGGTCTGTCTGCAACGTCAAAAGCCCCCTCTGAACCCATTTGTACACTATTATAGCTGCTTCCAATCATGAATTATTTCTCTCTTTTTTTACAAATGATATTTTCAAAATTCTAATTCTATTTTTTAGGCCCTAATTATTCTTTCCCACTTGTGGACAGCGTTTATAAAGAGGAGAGATATTCTATAGGCCGATCATTACTTGATTGAAATGATTTATCCACATGGTCTTGCTCCCTCACCCCTATCAAAATTCCCTGCCGCCATCAGGGCATACATGGTATAGTACAATGTAACAGAAAAGAAATCTACTGAATGAAATCTCAATTTCTATCATTACAAAAGCAAATTAAAAGGGAAGAGTGAGGAAAAGTAAAAAAATATATATTAAGGGGAAAAAACAAGAAAAGAAAAAAGGCAATGAAGAAAAGAAAGATTAACAGAAAAGAAAATAAAGACAACGAAAATAAAAAAGAAAATAAGAGAATACAGGAAAAAAAAGTGAAGGGATCGAAAACTTTTTTCATAGATTCCAAGATCCAAGGAAAACAGTGACACGCCATCATGGTTTCCAACCCAGAGCCAATCGAGAGGAAAAAGAAGACACCCCTGATTTGGTTTTAATTCACCCCCTCCCCCCCCCCCCCCCCCCCCCCTCCCCCTCGCGTTGGCAAGCAGGGCCGCTTGGCTGCTTGTTAGCTAGCTCTATCGCACGCACGTACGCGCGCGCACGTCTAACCGCCAATTGCAATATTTGAAAAAGAAAACTCCATCTACCGGGACCGCCGTTTTGCTGTTGATAAGTCCGTCGATAATTCATCAAAAACTAAAGGAACACGGGTCAGATTCGGACAGCGACTTCAAAGTCATTTGTAGAAGGCTAAACAGTAAGTTCTATAACAATTTTCTTTGATTTATTTCTCAAATTGTCTCAAAATATTAGATGTCGGTGTACTGCCACGACCACTGCACTGCACTGCCACCGCCATTGCATGCCCCGTTGGCGCTGGCCGCTGCTCTACTGGCCGGGACGTGGCTATGACGATAGGGAGTGCTTATGCTTTGTGTTGGCTGAGTTGAGCTCGGCGAGCATGGAATAGATTAGTAATTCGCTCGTATTGCCTGATGTTTATTGTCAATGTTTTACAAAAACCATCTCTGAATACGTTGAATTCATGAATGAATGATTTGTTAATGCTAATGTCAAGACTGCCAAAGCGTTAATTGTGAAACACTGCACTGCACATCGTAATTCACTGAAATTGAAAACTTGCCGACAAATATTGTTTTGGAATTAGGTCTATAATTTGTTGTTGTTGATAGATGTTGGTAAATGAGATAAAATGGAGGTGAAACATGGTAGGGGTCCTAAAGTTTGAAAAATGATAAAGACTACGCAGCCCCTATATTAGTTACACTGTACACACCTATTCTTGAGGACGCAATGATGATGATTTTTTTAAATATGTCATATATTTCTTCATCATTGACGTCTTGACACTCTCTCCATAGTGCCTTCAGCGAACGACCAAAACAAAGATGGATTCCCCCAAAAAATCCATCCTTTTAAACCGAATTAAAGAGCATTCATTTAATTTTATTAATTCTTACACCTTCCTACGCCTAATGCGTAGGAAGGTTTTAAATATTACTATTTAAAAATGTAAAAAAATGAAGATTTCTTACCTAACTGATGCCGCGTAGACCCCTCGTTCCACATGTAAACAACGGAAATACAATAGCGTCGACCCTTGAACCGCTTATGTATGACGTACTTCCGGAAAGCAATGCCGTCTTAACGGACAATTTAGAGATAAAAATCTTATTTAACAAATATAAAAATTTATTTTGTGATCATAAATAATTCATATCAATATATATAAATTATTTATGATCACAAAATAAATTTTAATATCTGTTAAATAAGATTTTTTATCTCTAAATTGTCCGTTAAGACGGCATTGCTTTCCGGAAGTACGTCATACATAAGCGGTTCAAGGGTCGACGCTATTGTATTTCCGTTGTTTACATGTGGAACGAGGGGTCTACGCGGCATCAGTTAGGTAAGAAATCTTCATTTTTTTACATTTTTAAATAGTAATATTTAAAACCTTCCTACGCATTAGGCGTAGGAAGGTGTAAGAATTAATAAAATTAAATGAATGCTCTTTAATTCGGTTTAAAAGGATGGATTTTTTGGGGGAATCCATCTTTGTTTTGGTCGTTCGCTGAAGGCACTATGGAGAGAGTGTCAAGACGTCAATGATGAAGAAATATATGACTTATTTAAAAAAATCATCATCATTGCGTCCTCAAGACTAGTACACACCACTCATCGCACATAGGGTGAAATGTGCACTTTGTGTGTGGAACTGTGACTGGACAGAGTGACAAACGATTCCTATTCAATTTTTCTACAGAGGCTGCAATAATTATGCAGAGAAAAGTGGCGCTAATGCAGTTTTGCACCGGCCGATTACCAGCATACCTCATCACCAAAATTTGTTCCCAAATGTCATGACAGGTCTCTCAGTCACATTTCGATGTTAATACCACCTCTTTTCAAAATATCGGGAACGGCTGTATTTAGTCTTAGATCTCGAGGCGTTGACAAATGGTTGATCTAATCCGTAGAAATCACTTCGCGGATTGGATTCGCTGTAATGTTTATTGGGACTGAAGTTAGCAAACAAATCATGCTAACATGTGGCGAACAAACAGCCAGCTTTTGGTGGCATAACTTCGGTCCATTTCAACATGACGGCAAATCCAAGCGATCCGCAATATTTTGAAAAGTGGTGGGCATATTGTGTATTGACCTCAAAACGTGTGTAGACAAATACGACAATTTCTGGTGGGGAGTTTTGCTCGAAGTTGGCTGGTGTGAAACTTGTGAAGCATTAATGCGGGAGGTTATTATTAGATCATTTCATGGGGCTAGGCATATCAATTTTTAAAGTAAATTTTATCCTTTTTTAAGTTTGTCCTGTGATCACATTTTATCTGTTTTTATTTATTTACTGATCAAAACTTGCCTAAAACAATGTCTGGAATTCATCCACTGGCATACGATTGTCCATGAACGGATCCATGATTTCTCAAAGGGGGTAGTGGGGCAGATTTTCCCAAGGAAATTTTATATAACAAGCAAACCAAAAAAGAGATCCTCACTCTTGTATGAGACAATATTTTCAATATAAATATTTGCTGTAACTTTCGAAGGGGGGGGGGAACACTTGTGTAAGAAAGCCACATTTTTATCTTGCTCTCAAGGTGGGGGCACAGGGGTCCATTGCAGAAAGAGTTGCGTTTAAACCCAGGTCAAAAAATCAATCGCAAGTCCCAAATGCGCGCTATTGATTGATTGAAAATCAAGTTGCGTATGATATTTAGAGTTGCGATTTATTGCAACTCAAAATATACAATGGACCCCAGGTCAAATGTGCCCACTTGGATCCGCTTCTGGGATTGTCAATACCAGGGAAATGGAATTTATGTCATCGATTACCCTCCTTTTGAAAATTACTGCTCTGGAAATTTGATTTCAGATGACATAGCTATTACTAGTATAAAGCATGCACATTTATAATACAGCCTTGTCTGAACTAAGCTGAACAATATCACATTTTATTATTGTATTCCTGAATTGTGGGCTGGTAATCAGAGATCCATGAAAAATATCTCTAAAATTAAAGTTCTAAGATCATTCTTTTTCTATTACTATATTAGTATTCTATTTTTGTTTGTATCTGCACATACATGCAGATTTTACAACACTTAAATTGATTTTATTTCATTTTCAAAGTTTGGACGACGGATACACTGGATGATAAGGTAGATGGTCCAGCCTTACATGGGAATGACACGACGGGTGTTGAACACAGAAAACGTGCCGTGTACAAGAAAAAAATGGAGTTTATGAAAGGTATGTGTGTAAGAATTTTCTTCAGTAGGAAAAATTGCAAAGCTTCATGAGATAAAACAGATTGTATTCCTGCAGTGGCATAGCTGAAAAAAAAATCAGTATGTTGGCTGAGGGGTGGACACTTTGTCCTCATGTATTCATTTGTTGTGGTATTTATCATCATTGGGGCCTCCCATTAGATAATAGGTTATTTTCTTCCCATCTATGGTTAAACATAAATTTATTTATCATATTTTACAAAATGTTGATATTTGTTAATTGGTACCGTTCAATTGAATGGTAGTGTATACTGCAAATTTCTCGATATTTAAAAAAATATAAGAACTTCTAAAGAAAGCTTAAACACACGACAAGCATTTATGTTTTGAACCTTTAGCTAATATACTGCCCTTTGCATTGTTTTCATCCAATATTTCTTATTACAGCTTCAAGGAATTAATCCTGCCGGGTACCCATTCACTTCACCTGGGTCTAGTGCAGCATAGTGTGGATAAATTTCGGGCTCAAGGAAAACACACCATGGCTAGGACTCAAATTCATGACCCTCTGTTTGTAAGGTGAGAGTCAGAACCACTAGACCACGACGTACCCAAGCTGATGTCATATCCCCTCTTGTTCTTTTGTATTTTATTACAAGAAGTCATGCTTATTTACACTTTGTCCTCCGAGGACTATAAAAAATGGAGTGAAAATTTATTTCAAAGACATGTCCACCCTAACAAAAAGTTGATTTGATTAAATAGAGAAAAATGAAACATAAAAATCGGATGAAAAATAAGAAAGGTATGACATTTTTAAGTTTCACTCAATTTCACTTAATAGTTATATGCACATCCTGGTCGGTATGCAAATGAGGGAACTGATGACATCACTCATTCACTTTTCTTTTGTTTTTGTCTCACCTGCGAAGCAAGTGAGACTATAGGCGCCGCTTTTCCGACGGCGACGGCGGCGGCGGCGGCGGCGTCAACATCAAATCTTAACCTGAGGTTAAGTTTTTGAAATGACATCATAACTTAGAAAGTATATGGACCTAGTTAATAAAACTTGGCCATAAGGTTAATCAAGTATTACTGAACATCCTATTAGAGTTTCATGTCACATGACCAAGGTCAAAGGTCATTTAGGGTCAATGAACTTAGACCATGTTGGAGGAATCAACATCGCAATCTTAACCTGAGGTTAAGTTTTTGAAATGTCATCATAACTTAGAAAATATATGGACCTAGTTCATGAAACTTGGACATAAGGTTAATCAAGTATCAATGAACATCCTGCATGAGTTTCACGTCACATGACCAAGGTCAAAGGTCATTTAGGGTCAATGAACTTTGGACGAATTGGGATATCTGTTGAATTCCCATCATAACTTTGAAAGTTTATGGATCTGATTCATGAAACTTGGACATAATAGTAATCAAGCATCACTGAACATTTTGTGCAAGTTTCAGGTCACATGATCAAGGTCAAAGGTCATTTAGGGTCAATGAACTTTGGCCGAATTGGGGATATCTGTTGAATTCCCATCATAACTTTGAAAGTTTATGGATCTGATTCATGAAACTTGGACATAATAGTAATCAAGCATCACTGAACATTTTGTGCAAGTTTCAGGTCTCATGATTAAGGTCAAAGGTCATTTAGGGTCAATGAACTTTGGCCGAATCGGGGATATCTGTTGAATTACCATCATAACTTTGAAAGTTTATTGGTCTAGTTCGTTAAACTTGGACATTAGAGTAATCAAGTATCACTGAACATCCTGTGCGTGTTTCAGGTCACATGTCCAAGGTCAAAGGTCAATGAACTTTAGCCGAATTGGGTGTATCTGTTGAATTACCATCATAACTTTGAAAGTTTATGGATCTGATTCATGAAACTTGTACATAAGAGTAATCAAGTATCACTGAACATCCTGTTCGAGTTTCAGGTCACATGATCAAGGTCAAAGGTCATGTAAGGTCAATGAACTTTGGCCATGTTGGGGTTTTTTGTTGAATAACCATCATATCTCTGTAAGTTTATTGGTCTAGTTCATAAAAAGAGGACATAAGAGTAACCATGTATCACTGAACATCTTGTGCGAGTCAGAGTAGTATGCAAAGTCAGCACTGCTGCTATATTGAACCGCGTGATGCAGGTGAGACGGCCAGAGGCATTCCACTTGTTTTAAATATGAAATATAATTTTCTCCCCATTGACCTTTGAAATAAAGTTTTATTTCTCACTGAATATGTGGAGTTACCATTGCTTAACATTATTTGGTTCAGTCCAGTTGGTCCTTATTGTCAAATCTGTAAAAATTGAAATATTGTAGAAGTAAAACAATGAAAAACAAAACAAAAAGTGAGGGACATCATCGATTCTCTCATATGCATGTGGGTAAATTGTGCATATAACTATTTTGTGAAATATAAGCGAAATTTTGCATCCGATTTTGATGAAATATTTTGCATGATGCTTGCCTGATTTTTCTCTGTTGATTCAAAACAACATTTTCTGTGGTGGACTTGACCTTTAATGTGAAGATATGCATTGCTGGAAATAATGATATGATACTTGGGACATATCATACACACATGTATGAAAATATGAAATAATTATGATTTCATTTCATACAATAAGCCTAGCAAATATTCCTGACAATCATGTGTACATTAGGTTAGTTTTTTACCAAAACATTGTTAAAATTTCAAATTCAATAACTTTGTTATTATTAGATGTTAACGAAATTTTCAGCATGATGTTTTTCTGATTCATTCTCTCCCTACCAAAATCTCCCCTCTTCTATGCTTTCTTTCTATGGTCCCCTTCATTCTCATAACTATTTTATGTGTAAAATGTAACCGGTCGTCCAACCCATTTGATTGAAGGGCTAGAGGTACTCGAGACTGAAAGTTATGTGATATAATTCAAAGTGTGCATCAGACAAACAAAAAGCACTGAAAATTTCATCAAAATTTGTTGAGGATTTACGAAGTTATGACGAATTAAAGTTGTTATTTTTGGTAAAACTGTTCTCTTCAAGTCCTCATGAATATACAAAATCACAATTTATATATTTTTTGTATTATATGAATTCAAATTTTGTCCAAGCTAGGTTGTAAAAAATTACAATTGACTACTGATTCTGTGTAAGACAATAATCATATTATTTCTCACACATAGTTGAGTTATTCATCTGATTCAGCACAGCAAAAATAGACAGAAAAGAAATAAGTGGGTATCTTGTATATATTATTTTCTATATATTTTGCAAAAAGAGGTCTCTATTTTTTCTGTTTTTTAGTGTTCCAAATTGAATAATTTTCTTTCCCTATTTTCATTATATTTTCTTTCTATGTGTGATATATTATTTATTTCTTAATGTATCTTTATTGTATTTATTATAAACTTTTGGGGTGTTTCTACAGTAAATCATTAAAAACAGTTTATCTTTTCCGGACTCGAATATTCTTATCGCTCTTAAACCAACCTGTTTCTACGGACCGAATAATCTGATTAACTTGCATTTCACTTAGCAAATAGGGCAGAAATCGGAAAATTCAACCTATAACATCAACATTGCATTTCGGTATGTCTCGTTAGGAAAATTTTCAAAATTCATGGTAGATCTCACTCATTGTAGCAGGTATACGTGTTTCGCGATCAGCTGGCGAGATTAAACAGGCCAGAATATATGTATACTGTGAGATCGCACTTCTGGGTTCAAGCACTTAAGCCAGACATGCATGCTATTTTGCCCTATGTTTTACAGAAAAGTTAAACGGATTAACATGGCAATAACCACCTCTCAAAGAAAAATGAGAAACCGTATTTTGTGCGATGCAATTTATCAATTAACCACATCGCGTCTGTTTCTACAGGAAACTTATCCAGGATTCTGGATACTTAGGCGGGTAATACTTTTTAACAATTCTTTGTAGAAACACGCCATTGATATATCTTTTTAGGTGAAAAGAAAAAAAGAGAACAATTTGGGGGTACTATTTTGCCCCCTTTTGGGGATATTTCATTTCTTCTAGGTGTGGTACCCTTTATTCATTTGGCCATGTGAAGGCTATCGCACATTTTGAGTTTCATCTTCGAAATTTGGTGTTCATTAGTTTGTTGTCCAAATTTTGTCTTACATGTAAATTTGTTTATAGGAAAATTAACATAATATCTATGTGGAGTGCAATCATTGATCTCTTGTAGTGTCGCGTAGTCACATGTATTCATAATATGGTGCTTTTATGCCATACCTGTCAATACTCTTTTGTACTTGAACTTATTAGTAAAAAATGTTTATTAATGTTGTTGAAAGCAATTACACACAACAGATTTAACATCAAGTATCAGGTTTGTATGCAGAACAGTGGTTTTGCCAAGTACGCAATCCATGTAAAAAGCAATAAGAGAGAACAGGTTTATTTTTGGAAATGTTAGTCTTCATTTGTTGTGTTTTTCAAACTCGATCTGTCTTGATACATGTTTATTTTTTTCATAGCAAGATTGACAGAGATATCAACGAATAGCTAAGTCATATATATTAATAACTTATGTGCTTTAATCATAAAGTCTATACTTGTGAATACTCTGTGCCATTTATGCTGTACTTAAACTTCTTATAGTAAAAGCAATTTAATGACGTTCTTGAAATAACTGCTTTCATTTTTTTTCTTGTGTATACCGGGGTACTTATTCCATTATTAAGCTTTCCATTAGCCCCAGAGATATGCTGTTCACCATTGGTCTACCATTCACTGTACTTTATTGGCTTACTATACATTGCACATCTTTGTTCTACTGTCTACCATTGGTCTACCATTGAATGTACACTTGTCGTCTATAGTGTATGACCAATGGTGTTATTTGAATGGTTGACTAATAGTATAGTGTATGGTATGACAGTATTGTATGGTAAATGGTAGGTCAATGGTGTACAGTGTATGGTAAGCCAATGGTGTATGGTAAGCCTACGGTGTACGGTGAATATTAGTTCAATGGTGTATGGTAGGCCAATGGTGTACTGTAAATGGTAGGTCAATGGTGTTCGGTGTATGGTAGAATGGTGTAAAGTGAATGGTCAATCAATGGTGAACGGTTTACGGCGAATGGTAGTTGAATGGTGAGCGCTCAATGGTACACGAATGGTGTATGTTGAATGGTACGCGAATGGTGTACGGTGAATGATACGCGGATGGTGAATGGTACATGAATGGTGTATGGTCAATGGTCAATGGTAGGCGAATTGTGTATGGTGTAAGGCAATTGGTAGGCCAATGGTGTCCAGTGAATGGTGGCTGAATGGTAAATGGTAGGCCAGTGAATGGTGGCTGAATGGTGAATGGTGGTCAATGGTAAACCTGTCTATAGTGGCCATATGGTAGATCAATGGTGAATGGTGTTTGATCAATGGTATATGAATGGTAAATGGTGCTCATGAATATGGTAATAGTAACGTCCCAATTATTTAAATTAGTTTGAATGGTATACCATTGAGGCTTGAATGGTATACCATTGGTGTATGGTGGGTGCTGTGCGAATGGTATTCCAATGGTATATCAATGGTGTATGATGAATGGTAGTCAATGGTATACCATTCAATTTTTTTTATAAGGGATGACTCTTCGCAGTGATCCATTAGAAAGTAAATATCACCGGTCCTAAAAATGCGAGCTGAAGATTGGGTGTTCCGACCAGAAAACTTAAATTTCTAGGCACTTCATGAATGAAAGAAATACCATAAACAACTTTGGACACTTACCTGCTGATCGACCACTTCCACAGGTCCAGCCATGTAACGTTCATTGAGAATTAAAACCTCCCAGACCAGATAGCATCTCGGCTAGATTTGTTAAAGAATTCACCTAAGAGCTTAGTTATCCTCTCACTAATATCTAGAATGCTTCTTTCAGCCAGTTGTACTATAATGCAGAAAAAAGAGCCCACGTAGTTCCTTTGCCCAAAATGTATTAACCATCTGTAAATGATCTAATATCAGTTTCCTTAACGGATCATTTGCCAAGGTGGCTGATAAATTCATAGCCAAATGGTTTCTTTCCGATGTGGAAAAATTCATTGACCCTGCGCAAGTCGGCAACACAAAAGGGATCTCAATCTTGCACTACTTGATCGATTTAATTCAGATGACCTACAGTAATGCCCGGAAGCCGAAAATGATTTTGTTTTCTTTACTCGTTTCCTTTGTTTTGTTGTTGTTGTCTTTTTTATTTGTCTGTTCTTGTAATAGTTCGTCCGTCTTTTTTTGGTATAACTTTCTGCCATGTCTTGTTCTTGTACCGTTCTGTCACGTCCTGTTTTCGTAACGTTTTGTCTTGTGTGTCCTTTTCACTTTTCTTCATATCTTGCAATATAATCCAGCCTTGTCTATCTTTTACTTGGGATTATATGTAAGAAATATTCATATTTAACAATGATTTACATATAATTTTTACAAGAAAGATATGATGACTTGTATATTATATATATTTTGAACTTCAACAAGAACGATATGATTTGTATATTATTTATAGATATATATTGGTTTTTGGATTAATATGTCTTATTTATTGAAGGAAACCTTCGATAACAAGCTTTGCTTTCCAGGGGCCCGTTGCATAAAACTTTTTACCTGAGAAAACTCAGGTTGTTTTTACCGGAGTTTTTGCCCTGTGCTAAAGTCAATGGCGGAAATCAGACTAACCTTAGTTTTCAGTTTTTACCAGAGTTTTCTCAGGTAAAAAGTTTTATGCAACAGGCTTCAGAAGGTTCCTATTTCATTTCAAAATATTATATTATATTTTGCTTTACTTTGTAACTTTGTTAACAATTTGGAATGAATAAATTCGTTATCAATCTATTTATGATTACCGCGGTTGTTACAACTGATTTTACCAAAGCGTTTGAAACAAGCAAACTAAAGTATTAAGAAAATTCATTAGTCAACTCAATGGAAAAACAACCCAATGAAAAGAACAAACGTATTCATACAAGACAAGGGCGATGGAGCGAAGTTTAAATGTGTGAGGGGGGGGAGGGGGTGGTTACAGGGGAAAAAAGGATAGCATGTTTTTAAAAGGGCACTACCGTAAAAGGGGAAAATTGCATATATACCCTCATTCCAAGTAAGAGCATGCATTTAGTATTCAGTTGCATGCGAGGGCAAACGAAAATTGGGCGCAAAACCTAATTTTCACCATTTGATTTGGTTTTTACAACAAGAAGATGTGTTTCATGGTAATATGAATTTAGCAAAATCTTCGGAAGGAGATATTTTTTTGATAAATATTTGCTGTCCCATGGGCGAGCGGTTCTTATTCCTTGAAGTAGGAATAAGGACTCATAGAAAGACAAGGGGCATTCGCTAGCGCAATATGAGTCATTCTGGGATAAAAGGGGGGACTGAGCAGGTTTGTAAGGGGACGATTACTAAAAGGGGGATTCTCAATGCTACCAAAAAAGTGTGGGGCGGGGGCTGTGCCCCGCTGTTCCACCCTGGATCGCCGTCCATTTTATTTATTATCATCATGATGGAGAAATGGTATATTTAGGTATTCGATAATTGAGAGTTATTCTAGCTCACATGAGAAATGAACCCAAACTCTCAACTACCAGACTTTGAAATATCTTTACAATGATCAGGATATATTATTAAGGAAGTTTAACCGACTGTTTCCGTGGCCGTCTGCCTGTGCCAAATTACTTCAAAATAAATTTCCAGACATTATTTTCTAGTTACAATATTCACAGATCAAATCACCTTGCTAGAAGTTTATTTGATCATCTGATTTCCGTTTTTTGTATTACCCCATACGGCATAGATCCACAGACAGACACGTATATGGATAGATAAATAGATAGATAGATAAATAGATAGACAGATATATTGAGATGTATACAGTATATATCTATAATATATATATATATGTGTGTGTGTGTGTGTGTGTGTGTGTGTGAAGCTATACATGTACAACAGCTTTGGCAACTCTTTTAGTTAAATATTGTAAAGAAATGGATGAAGAGAACAATGGTAGACGTAGCTTAAATCAAGGTTCCCCAGAGCTATCTACCCTTTGGAAAAATTGGTTATGCCGAAAAAATGTCTCTGCCGGGAATCGAACCCGGGCCCCCAGCTTTGACCGCCGGTGCCTTAACCACTAGACCACAGAGACGGGCTAGTGGCTAGGCCGACCGACATCCGATTGACCGTCAGAAAGACAGATTTTCGACACTATACCAATTACCTTTGACGGGTAGATAGCTCCGGGGAACCTTGATTTAAGCTACGTCTACCATTGTTCTCTTCATCCATTTCTTTACAATATTTAAATAAAAGAGTTGCCAAAGCTGTTGTACATGTATAGCTTCACACATTTGTATACTTTCTCACATACGTGTACTGTATCGAAGCAATAGCTTTGATCCAGCTGAGGCATGACGGCTTGTCATTGTTCAAAACCCACCTTCACCCGACAAAGGTAATTGGTATAGTGTCGAAAATCTGTCTTTCTGACGGTCAATCGGATCTCGGTTGGCCTAACCACTAGCCCGTCTCTGTGGTCTAGTGGTTAAGGCACCGGCGTTCAAAGCTGGGGGCCCGGATTCGATTCCCGGCAGAGACATTTTTTCGGCATAACCAATTTTTCCAAAGGGTAGATAGCTCTGGGGAACCTTGATTTAAGCTATGTCTACCATTGTTCTCTTCATCCATTTCTTTACAATATTTAAATAAAAGAGTTGCCAAAGCTGTTGTACATCTATAGCTTCACACACACACACACACACATATATATCATATATATATATATATATATATATATATTATATATATATATATATATATATATATATATACGATGAAATAACGAAGTATGTCCCCCGTCACGGAAAGGAAATAATAATCAAAATAAATGAAGAATAGTCAAAGAATGCTCAAATATTTCACTTTAACTAGTTTCGTCTTTAATTCTTCAGAAAGTGAAATATTGATTAACAACAAATTCATACAAAAATTGCGCTCTAGCGCCATATATTAAGCATATGTATACGCTGATGAGATGCGTTGCGTAGCAACGGAATCATTATGTTATCACCATTACGTAATTTACGTCATAATCAAAAACGCTATGATCAAAAGACGTAATTTACGTCATAATGTGAAGCGCTATGATCAAAAGATATTTCATTATTATTTACACCCATTAAAAGAATCAATGGTTAGTCCATTTCCATTTTTATTCTTTATGATGTTCAAGCCTATTCAACTCCGGCTGAAATATGTCAATGAAATGTTTCTCTTTTATTTTACGTTCATTTTCATTATCTGTTTTTAATTTGTAAAAAGGTATAACATGAAATTCTGGAGTTATTCCTTTTGCACATATTGATATGTGTTTACTTACATTTAGAATTTGATATTTTTTCTCTCTTATGTGTTGACGGTGGAGGGTCATTCTATTCCTCAAAATACCTCCTGTTTCTCCAATATATTGTTTTCCACATCCGTTGCAGGTCATGCAATAAATCAAATTCCGAGATGTGCATGAAAATGAATCTTTCAATTTGAATATTTTTTTATTATCATTGTTTGTAAATTCTAACTTATCCGTAGTAGGCATATATGGGCACGTTTTACATCGTTTATTATCACATTTTTTCGTCCCTCCTTGTGATTTGTCTAACGATGCTTTTGTCAAAATTTTCTTCAAATTAGGAGCTTGTCTTTTGCTTGCAACATATTTAGTTTGATCAAATACCCTTTTAAGGTTAGCATCATTGTTCAAAAGGGACATTGATCGTTTTATAGAATTTGAAAAGTCTCCATTATTCGGATTATATGTAGATACGAAAACAATATTATTCAATTGATCAATCTTCTTCCTTGTTTGTCTTAGAATTTTTTGTTCTATAGAACGTGCTTTCTGTATGCCAACTTCGATAAGTTCCTTTGGATATTTCCGAAGGATAAGCATTGATTCTAATTCTTTTAATCTTTTTTCTCTAATTTCTTCGTTAGACACAATAGTACAAATTCTTCTTGCCAGATTATATGGAACATTTCTTTTTGTGTGTCGTGGATGACAAGAGTTGAAGTGCAAATATTGATGCGTGTCTGTAATCTTATAATATATATCTGTTTCCAATTTATAACTTTTCTTTTTAACATTTATATCCAAGAAAGAAATGGTTTCTCCTGAAATATCTATTTTGAACTTGATATCTTCATGAATATTTTGAAGTATATTATAGAAAACTTGAACATCACCAAACTCTTTTTTCCATATAATAAAACAGTCATCCAAATACCTAAACCAATTTTCTTCCACATATAATCTGGCGTTCTGCGAAATAATTTCCTCTACTTTCTTATATAGTTGCTTTTCCAGATATCCGAGAAATAGGTTTGCGTATGTAGGGGCCATTTTTGTGCCCATTGCTGTTCCTTTGATTTGTTTATAAAAGTTACCATTGAATTCGAGTATGTTGTTTTTCAAAATTAAGTCAATGGCATCTAAAATAAATTCTTTAGTTATCCTGGGATTTAGATCTTCAGGATATGTTTCCAACCAATATCGAATAGCATCTAATCCAACTTGATGATCAATATTGGTATAAAGGCTGTTGACATCAAAAGTAACCAATAAACTATCATCATCAATATTTTCTGGTAGATGATTCAAAAAATCAACACTATCTCTAATATAACTCTTCACATGTTTCAAGTAAGGTTTTAGCACAACATCGATCAAATTACTAAGACGATGAGTTGGGCATACTGGTCCAGCAACTATTGGTCTCATTTTTAAGTCTACATCAGTACCACATTGAACGTAAGAGCTTTTCTGCTCTAAAATATTTTCTTTAATACGTTTACTTTGGTGTATTTTTGGTAAACCATAAAAATAACTTGTTTTGTACTCAAAGTTTATGATGTACGTCTTTTCTTTTTTTGTGAAAATATTTTCATGTTTTTTAACCAAGTCTTGTATTTTTTTCATGGTTCCAGTATCCTCATTTCGGGATAGTTTCTGGTATGTTTCCTTTTTATCCAAATGGTCATTCATTTTCGAAATATAAAAATCCCTTTTCATCAAGACAAAAGCGCCTCCTTTATCTGCTTGTTTGATGATGATATCATCATCTTCTACCAATTTTTGGAGGGCATCAGATTCCTTTGTAGACAAGTTATTTTTACGTTGATAGCCGTTATTTTCTGATTTATAATTGTCACTAAATGTTTTTAGAAAATCAATATATTTCTCGAGAGTTTGATTTCTATTTCGTTCTGGTTGGAAATTACTTTTTCCTTGAACGATACTGTCATCCTTTATACTTTTATCTGCAAAGTATTCTTTCAATCTTAATTTCCTACAAAAATCATTGACATCTCTTTTAATTCATTATTATTTCTCTTTGGCACTGGCGTAAATTTAGCGCCTTTTTTCAAAATATTGATTTCATCATCTGATAACTCTCGATCACATAAATTTATTATCACTGGTTGATTGTGATAATCTTCTAAACATTCAAATCTATTGTAGTGTTCTTCTAGGTTGATAGAAAATTGATTTGATTTACCGAGTCCAGATTCAGTTTGATTTATGTCAGGTTCGGATTTCTGTTTCGCTGGTAAAAGGATAAATCAAACTGAATCTGGACTCGGTAAATCAAATCAATTTTCTATCAACCTAGAAGAACATCAAGTTGCATTAGATGCTATTCGATATTGGTTGGAAACATATCCTGAAGATCTAAATCCCAGGATAACTAAAGAATTTATTTTAGATGCCATTGACTTAATTTTGAAAAACAACATACTCGAATTCAATGGTAACTTTTATAAACAAATCAAAGGAACAGCAATGGGCACAAAAATGGCCCCTACATACGCAAACCTATTTCTCGGATATCTGGAAAAGCAACTATATAAGAAAGTAGAGGAAATTATTTCGCAGAACGCCAGATTATATGTGGAAGAAAATTGGTTTAGGTATTTGGATGACTGTTTTATTATATGGAAAAAAGAGTTTGGTGATGTTCAAGTTTTCTATAATATACTTCAAAATATTCATGAAGATATCAAGTTCAAAATAGATATTTCAGGAGAAACCATTTCTTTCTTGGATATAAATGTTAAAAAGAAAAGTTATAAATTGGAAACAGATATATATTATAAGATTACAGACACGCATCAATATTTGCACTTCAACTCTTGTCATCCACGACACACAAAAAGAAATGTTCCATATAATCTGGCAAGAAGAATTTGTACTATTGTGTCTAACGAAGAAATTAGAGAAAAAAGATTAAAAGAATTAGAATCAATGCTTATCCTTCGGAAATATCCAAAGGAACTTATCGAAGTTGGCATACAGAAAGCACGTTCTATAGAACAAAAAATTCTAAGACAAACAAGGAAGAAGATTGATCAATTGAATAATATTGTTTTCGTATCTACATATAATCCGAATAATGGAGACTTTTCAAATTCTATAAAACGATCAATGTCCCTTTTGAACAATGATGCTAACCTTAAAAGGGTATTTGATCAAACTAAATATGTTGCAAGCAAAAGACAAGCTCCTAATTTGAAGAAAATTTTGACAAAAGCATCGTTAGACAAATCACAAGGAGGGACGAAAAAATGTGATAATAAACGATGTAAAACGTGCCCATATATGCCTACTACGGATAAGTTAGAATTTACAAACAATGATAATAAAAAAATATTCAAATTGAAAGATTCATTTTCATGCACATCTCGGAATTTGATTTATTGCATGACCTGCAACGGATGTGGAAAACAATATATTGGAGAAACAGGAGGTATTTTGAGGAATAGAATGACCCTCCACCGTCAACACATAAGAGAGAAAAAATATCAAATTCTAAATGTAAGTAAACACATATCAATATGTGCAAAAGGAATAACTCCAGAATTTCATGTTATACCTTTTTACAAATTAAAAACAGACAATGAAAATGAACGTAAAATAAAAGAGAAACGTTTCATTGACATATTTCAGCCGGAGTTGAATAGGCTTGAACATCATAAAGAATAAAAATGGAAATGGACTAACCATTGATTCTTTTAATGGGTGTAAATAATAATGAAATATCTTTTGATCATAGCGCTTCACATTATGACGTAAATTACGTCTTTTGATCATAGCGTTTTAGATTATGACGTAAATTACGTAATGGTGATAACATAATGATTCCGTTGCTACGCAACGCATCTCATCAGCGTATACATATGCTTAATATATGGCGCTAGAGCGCAATTTTTGTATGAATTTGTTGTTAATCAATATTTCACTTTCTGAAGAATTAAAGACGAAACTAGTTAAAGTGAAATATTTGAGCATTCTTTGACTATTCTTCATTTATTTTGATTATATATATATATATATATATATTAGATAGGACATTATGGATCCCCACTGCTGATAAAATGTGTAAAAAATGATAAGGGAGTTTTGTAGATTTTATGAGAGCAAGAAATGGCTGGGAAAATGAAAAAAAAACCCTAACAAAATCGCAGTAAGACGAGATATTCAATATAAACCCCTCAAAAAAAGTTTGCAAATCTGAGTTTGGCAATTTATTTCTCCTGACTCCCAATTTTACACAATGCACATTTGACATCATTCAAAAGATAATTTAATTTCTTTAACAAGATACCGTGCTTGTTATGATCATGCCATCACGAAAAGAGCAGGATTCAAAAGTGTTGGATGAGGTCTGAATTGAAAAGCTGCAAAACGAGCAAAAAATGTTTCGAAATCCGAGTTTGTGCACTAATTTCTCCCAACTTCCGATTTTATTCAATGTATATTGACATCATTCAGAAGATCATTTAATTCCCTTTAAAATGATACCATGCTTGTTAGGTTCATGCCAGCACGAAAAGAGCAGGATTCAAAAGTTTTGGATGAGGTCTGAATTGAAAAGCTGCAAAACGAGCAGAAATCGTCATGAAGGGTCAATACAGAACATGATTCTTTTCTCTGTGTCAATAGACAAGATAGAGATGATAATCCATTCAAATCAAGCCCCTGCTTCTTCATGTTTATGTTTTGTTGTGGTTTATGTAATGATGGTTTGTTTGTTTTGTGTTTGCTCGTGCAGAGGTGTGTTAAACAATTAGAAGAAACCGCTAAGAAACTCATTGATAACAACGGAAAAAAGGACAGTGACTCTCAATATTGTGTCATTTTGCAACTTTTGAATTTTGACCTTGCCCCCACATTTCGAAGGCTCTGCACCTCCATGTGAACGATAAGCTCATCATGTAGGGTATCATTTTGAATGAAATAAAATGATCTATTCATTAATATTAATTACATACTGATGTTTAATAAAACCGAGGAGGGATTATCGATGAAAGGCAAAAGAAGCCACTTAGAAACTCACTCATCTAAATGGAAAAAGGAACAGTGACTTGCAATATTGTGTCATTTTGCAACTTTTGAATTTTGACCTTGCTCCACATTTCAAGACACTGCACCTCCATGTGAGCCACAATCATATCATGTAGGGTATCATATTAAGAAAAAATTAAATGATCTATCCATTGATATTAATAACACATTGATATTTACTAGACCCGAGGAGGGATTATCAATCAAACTCATATTTCCAAACTTTTTTGAGGAGTTTATTTCAATTCAATTTATTTTGCAAAATAAAACAAGAAGTTTTTAAGTAAACAGATACATACGAATGAGCCAGGGCCTCTGAAAAACCATCATGCACTAATGTTTGAACCCCTAAATGACAATTTAGACATACAAAAATAATGGAGTTAAATAAACTTTGTTTAAAAACATTAGTATTACCTAAAGGCCTGCACACCATTCCTATAAAAGGCACATACACCCGCAATCACACGTTGCTTCAAAAGAATAAGGAGAGAGAGAAAAATAGATAAAAGAAGATTAATAAGATCATAGTGAGAGTGAGAAAAGAAGATGAAGAAAAAAAGAAAAAAGAAAAAAAAGAAGGAGTCTGCTCAGCCAAGGATGACAGTTTTTCGAAAATTAATCGTTTCAGTTTATTATAATCTGAAACGAGAGTGTTGAAGAATACTTCAGATTGTTGCACAGTGAGTTCCATTCATGAACATCTATACGTGTGTGGTAACTATGAAAATAACAATTGGTTTTAAACATATTATTAAATATTTTTGGGCAAAATTCCTCTGTGGTACTTAAACATAAGGACACATATATTTAATTTTACAAGATCATATTTAGGAATAGTTTTTTAGTCTAAGAAATAATGGTAAACTGGGACTACGAAAGTTACTCTTTGTTATTAATCTTAGTGCTCTTTTTTGTACAATATTGAGTTTCTCATTATTAGTCCTCTACGTTTTAAGGTGTGGCAAAATTATGGCATTATAAATGTTAACTAATTTTTTACCGGTTAAACTGTACCTAAGTTTTGATAAAACACAAATACTTCTTGAAAGCTTAGAACAAATATTAACAATATGATACTTCCATTCAAGTAACTGGAAGTAACAG
The DNA here is from genome assembly GCF_018143015.1 of Lytechinus variegatus. NCBI lineage: Eukaryota > Metazoa > Echinodermata > Echinoidea > Temnopleuroida > Toxopneustidae > Lytechinus > Lytechinus variegatus. The sequence continues at coordinate 41,686,447 of NC_054745.1, forward strand.
ATTGAACCAATTCACCTAAGAAACTTAATGATTCTTTATTAAAATGCTATTGAGATGGATGGAGTACGGAAATAATGAATGGAAAGTAAAAAGAAATGTAACCGAGAAGAAAGACTGGTGCACTTGTGTGGATAAAATGGAAGGAAATGCATGCAATATACATGTAGACCATAAACCGTTGAAAAAAAAATCAAAATTTGCAGGGTTTTCTTCATTTGCCTGCTCCTTCTGCACGAACGATATGCCTCTAGCACACAGTGTAATGGGCAGTATGTTTTACTTTCCGCCGAAATGGGGGTCACACTTCCGTTGATGAGTGGATACCAGGCGCGACCATGGGGTTTCGAAAAGAACCCTAAACAGGGGAAGTAAGTCTTTTCCAGATTATGAAAATGCATCTCTTAAGTATTTGGGTTGTGACACCCAACAAGTATTGGAAATATATTCCGTTTTTCAGTATTTTAATCGTTTTTGACAACCTTATAACGCTACATAAGCCTATATGTAACGTACTTACCCTTACTATTCAATAGAAGTGGGCCCCGAACGGCCTCTCAAGCTCTGGGAGGAACCAAAAGTGGATTCGTAAAGTCGTCCTAAATCTGATAAATCGCTGTTACCATAGTAATAACCAGAATTTTGCACACGAAACGCAAATTGAATGTTTCTGTTCCAGATGCGAAACGAAAAAAAATATCATGTCACACAATTTGCATTGCAGGACAGTTTTACGACCATGACGACGGGCCAAAAAGTATCTTCCAAAATCAACTAGCGTCTTAAATATAAAGCGTGCACGTCCTCAAACGCAAGGTCGGGAGTATGAGAACGAGGAGGGGCATTATGTATAATTCTTATAATGTTCTTTTGTAAGATTTCAATCTCTTCCATTTCAATTTATCGTCATTCATGAGCCCTAAGAATCTGGTTGAAGAGACCCTATTTAGAGGAGTGTTGTCCCAAAGGATGTCTCCAGGTAATTTTGCAAAGTATTAATAAATAACATAAGTTTGTCTTCAGGATGTTAATGGATAATTTGTTAGCTTCAACCCGTTCAACTACATGTCACAGTTCAAGATTTATAGTAGATAATAGTGTATTTTGTTTAGAATGAGAATAAAATAAGGTCGAATCGCCTGCAAATAAAATTAAAGATAGAACATTTCGGGAGCGTTTCATCAACATTTTCATCCGACAAGTTGTCAGATCTGACATCTTTCTCTGATGTTGATTGGCTGAGAGGTACTATTACTATGGTAACTGTCGTATAAAATGGGATCCGACAAGTCCTTTCATGAAACGCCCCCCTGAAGATTTATAAAATTAATTTATGTACATAATAAATAACAAAGGACCCAATATAATGGTTACACTTCGTAATTCCGAAGGTTCTTTATTCCGAATGTTCGATAATCCGAAAACGAAATAAGGATCAATATTCCGAAGATTCGTTCGTCCGAAAAGGAAATAAGGTTCGTTGTTCAGAAGGTTCGTTATTCCGAAAACGAAATAAGGTTCGTTGTTCTGAAGGTTCGTTATTTCGAAAACGAAATAAGGTTCGTTAATCATTACGTTTTCGGACTAACGAACCTTCGAAATTACGAACCTCATTTCGTTTTCGGACTAACGAACCTTCGGTATTACGAACCTTCGGAAATACGAACCTTTAGAATAACGAACCTTCGGAATATCCGAACCTTCGGGATAACGAACCTTCGGAATTACGAATGTATGCGAAAATTATTGGTCGCAATGCAGAAATATGATTATCTATTTGTACAATTTGTTTTCTATTAGATAAATAATTCATGAACCATCCAAATTTTTTCCCTCTAACACCATAGTGTGACAGCTTTACTAATAGGATATCATGGTTATCTATATCAAAAGCCTTGGAAAAGTCCAGGAATATTTCAATAGTATGCAAATGTTGATCAACGGCATGTGATAATGTATCGATGCATTTCAATCCCGCTTGAGTTGTATTGTGATTTGCTCGAAAGCCAAACTGTGATTCGCAAAATACATTATGTTTGTTTAAGAAGTATGTCACTCTAATAAATACAATCCTTTCGAAAACTCCGGAAAATGATGGTAATAGTAATATTGGTCTGTATTTTTTTTCAGATGTGTCTCCTTTTTTAAATATTGGGATTACTTTCGCATTTTAAAGTTTTTTGGTGCAATGCCATGCATTAGTGAGTGATATGTTAAAAATGTACATGTAGGCCAAGCGGAGTCGCTATTGTTGAGATAATGGATTTGAGGACACAATTATCAATCTCGTCGTATCCTGAACTTTTCTTTTCTTCTTACCAATTCACAATTCCTGATTATTGATTGATGTATTGTCATTAAGAAATAAAATATAATTAAAATTATCACGTAAAATTGGTGTAATATTAACATATATTTAATATACATGTAGGCATTGGCGGCGGAGCAGAGGATTATCCCTTGTGTTTGGGGGAACACACTATTGATGCGTCCCCCCCCCCCAACACAAAAAAATATCCTCTGCTCCGCCGCCAATGCATGTAGGAGGAACCTGAGCACGGAACCTTGTGGTGTACCTAAATTAACAACTAGTTTAACAGATTGAATACCATCGACCACCACAAACTGTTTTTTTTATTATTTATTTATTAGGTAACTTTTAAACCACTGTAAAGATAAACCTGTGATTCTATAAAAAATATATATATTTTTAAGAATGTGATGATCGATGGTGTCAAATGCGTTCGACAGATCCATAAAAACTCCAAAACAAAAGTTGCCTTTCTCTATTTCATTTAAAATATAATCAGAAAAACAAATCACACTTAAAGAAGTAGAATAATTCTTACGAAAACCAAACTGTTCCTGTATAAAAATGTATTTTTTAGTAAGATAATCAGTTAGCCTGTTAAACATTATTCGTTCAAGTAATCTGGCAAAAATTGGAAGGAGTGCAACAGGTCTATAATTTTCAATATAATCTTGATTTTCCTTTTTAAACAATGGCACAACCTTTCCTATTTTTAGTTTTTCAGGCACTGAACCAGTACTCAGAAACATTTTAAAAATATCACATAAAGGCAGAGCAATATAATGTATGCATTCTTTAATAATTTTTGGTGATATACTATCAGATCCATTAGCCTTTGAAGATTTAATGAAAGAAGACATTTGAATTATTTCATGAACAGTTGCATTTTTTATAAAGAATGATTCAGGAGTTGGGAATGGAAAAAAAAACCTTGAAAAGAGTGCGAATGATTTCATATTGACTTTGATAATTATTTACCGATATTAACAGAATGGGAATTGAATTGGTTTGCTATATCGAGCTTGGATGAAAATTTCACATTTTCAAGATACATTTACTTTGGCAATGCATAATGTTTTTATTACATAATATATTATTAATATGTCTGTAGCGGCACAGCTTTGCAAGACGGCCGGTGGCCGCCCACCGTCTTGCGCTGCCCACGTACAAAAAAAGGACGGGAGTCAAAGAATGACAAGTTCGATGAAGTTAAGTTGTGTATCAGGTTTTATTCTAAATCAAAGTCAAATTACATGCTGGATAATAATAAATGTCGCATCTCTGGGCTGGACGACCGACGACAGACAAAAATTAAACCGACATGGCCTACGGCGGCAAAACAAATCGGGAACGAAAAACTGCCCCTTGTCAACTAAACACTCCCTTTTTATCCCCTTTTTGGTCAAACACCGCGTGGCGAAAAAAGCCTTTCCCCAAGTCGACCCTATCACTTTTGGTGTAATGCGCGAAATTAATCCGCCTATAATGTAAGTATATAAAACGGAACTTAATTATTGTGTACTCCGATTCCAAATTCAAGTTCTTCGGCTTTCCATTATTCTTCCAACTTACGTAACTCTCTTTACCACTCCCCCAACTGCTCTCTCGGTCAATTAATCCTCTTTTGCGACTCTTGTCACTTCAGCCACTCCCACTCACAGCTCACTTCCACCAAGGAATTCACTCCTTGCTTCCACACCTGTTCACACTCTCTCTCTCTTTAATCACTGAAGAATGCAAGCGAGCCGAAGAACATGAATAAGAAGCAAAGTAGTAAATAACTGAAGTTCCAATGGACTTCTATTAGTCCTGAACGCCTAGCAACCCAGTCAGTTTGCCCTCTTTCACTTCCACATTCCAATCGCTAGCCTGGCCCAGAAAAACTAGCAAACGAAATCAACACCTTTAAGGAATGTAAACAATGGAAGAAGGCGAACGAACTTCTTTACCCAAACAAACAAATCTCTATTTTCCATCCCGCTATAACTCTCCCCTACTGAATCGATCTGTTCCATAAGATCGCAAAAAATAAGGAAAAAAAGATTTGTTGATACTGACGGTCGTCCATCCATGACACTTACAATTTGTCATAAACAATATAAACATTTCAACATCGTTCTATATTTATGCCAAATATTGTTCTTTCAAAATCTTCCCTTTTTGGCAAATAAATTGCATGTATATACATTGTACCTGTACCTTCTTCAATTAAAACTAGGATTTGGAGAGCTTCCATCAGGGGAATGTCAACGTATAGGCATTGGGAAGTGGATGACCCAAGCTTCCTGCTGCTTCATCGATGACATCACCCCTTCAAAGATAAACACTCCAGACCCCTGAAAAAAATGAATTGAAAGATTTAGTTACAAATTCAACCTCTAAACATCAATTAAACCTTCATTATACCTCTTATGCACAACTAGTTATATAAAAAATACTACAGGTACATAAACATACATGTACAGTAGTAATAATAGCAATGATACATGTGAAAAGTAAAATTATCCATATCCGTATCTGTATCCACCTTACAAAATGAAAAACAGCAGTAAATCTGGTCATCTTATATAAAAAACTATAAATAACCCGAGTTAACAAGTGCATGTTTTATGTCCAAAATGATACTAAAAAAATATTTTGCATCAGCATACTTGTATAATGCCCTAGTAAAAGTGTTTATTAATCAATTGAACATTAATCAATGGATGGGTTGTAATTGTAAACCATGAACAATCAACTTCAGGCATTATATCAACCATGAACATGCATCATAAACAGTAAACAATAAATATTTTGATATTGGACAGCATGCATGCACATGTTAGACCTCGCTCTGCTATGGTTACAAATAATGACGCTTATTCTGAAAGTTACTATTATTTTATGTGTTATACTTTCAGAATCATTACTTTACAGTGTTTTTTTTTTTTTTTTTTTTATGTACAATTCATCCTTTGCTTCCAAACAGATGACATAGTGCACCTCTAGGGTAAACCTCCACATTAAAAAGATAACAATTGTTTAAAAAAATCCCTTTTTTCATTTGTTCAAATTTTACAAGTCCTTTTACATGGACAAAAAAATAACCCAAACATTACTGTTTTCTACCATTTACCAAGACTTTGGGATGATGTCAAAACTACCATCAGAGGTGGATATCCCATGCCTCCTCCAGTTCCGTTTGACACCATCCTGCCGTCTGATATGTGGTTTTCCTATAAGGACAAATATAATTACATATTTACAGATTAATTAATATCACAAAATATATTAAATGATCCATGTCGGCAAACCAAACTGGGCCAGTCAATCAATAGAACCAAGCAATCATACATATAACCCATAATCACTGATGTACATCATTTATCCCACAATAATAAAAAACTAATTAAATCCAAAAATGTGTCTAATAAAAACTTACTATTCTACGTAGGTATAGCTCCTTCCCCCTTTCTGTTATGGGGTGCATCCGGCAGGGAACGGTGCTCCCAAACCCAGAACATATCCCTATGTATTTGTATTATGTAGCATTCTTTCAAAGTTGAGTCACCTTCTCCAAAACTTCTCAATATTTGTTATTTACCACCAATTTCCAAATACATGCTCCTTACCCCACTCCCTACTAATCGTTTCACAAAGCTATGTCCAAATAATAAAACTGTCAGTCATAAATAATTGAAGGCGGAGTCCAGCCCAGAGACCCAAGGTAAATTTTTAATTTTTTACTTATTACTTTATTTTTCCAATACAGACTTAGGTAAGTTGTATGGATTAGAATGAATGCCTTTATTTTGTCTTTAAGATCTCATCTGGACGACACTTGTTCCGCCTCTGGTACGCCCACTTGTACGCCCCCATCCGTACTCTGGTTAGACCAGTACTCTCCCCTACTGTTTCTGTAGTTACTCTTTCTGGTACTAAAACATATTCATCCTCAAAATCTTTTCTAGAATCCTTGTAGCTAGCAATGATTTTCCTTCTCTCATAACCCAAAATCTTCCATATTTTGGTCAACCACATCTGATTCAGAAGGTACTTTCCTTACTAGCCTACGATTCACTATCTTTGGATTACCTCCATTAAGGTCGGATACGATAAATATCCTCAGTAGGATTTATCCAATCAACATATAATTCATCAAAACAAACATTCTCCAACTTGTGTCTTTTACTAAAAGCACACTTCTTTAAGTAAACAAGAGATCCTATGCCCAGGGGAGGGGACTTGCAGAGATATTTGCATCAGCTCGGGCCTTATTCCGGGCTGCTACCTTGTCAGTTCTTTCTTTGGCAACTTTTTGAGCCCTCTCAACCAACTGGGCTTGTTCTATAACAAATTCTTGTTCCCATTCTACATCAGACACACCCAACAAATGATCTAAAGGAATACGCTCTTTCCTACCAAACATAAGAGCAAAAGGGCTGACCCTCGTAGTTTCGTGGGGGGTGGTATTATACATGTAGACAAGATGAGGCAATAATTCAGGCCATCTACGTCTATCACGCTGATCCAGCGATTTGATTAGGCCAAATAAAGTCCTATTGAATCTTTCAGCCTGAGCATTACCCTCAGGATAATATGGTGTTGTACGAGTCTTACGTATACCATAAAGCCTACATAATTCTTTTATCACCTGACCCTCAAAATTACGTCCCTGATCACTATGAATTCTATTTGGAATTCCATACTTTGTGAACCAGTGCTCTTGTAGAGCTTTAGCTACTGTTGAGGCGTGTTGATTTCTACAAGGGATTGCCTGAGCTAATTTCGTATATACATCTGTAATAACAAGTACATCCTCAAATCCTCCCTTACCAGGATCTAACTTAACAAAATCAATAGCAATAATTTCCAATGGACTAAATGCCATTAGATGTCTCATTGGGGTTCTTACCCGAGGCTGCATCTCCTTTGCCTTAGCACATTTAATACATCTTTTAACATAAAATTTTATATCACGAGCCATGCCAGGCCAATAAACTCTTGACCTAGCTAATTGTTGAGTTTTATTTCTACCTTGATGTCCCCATTCATCATGACATCCAACTAAAATACTCTTACGCAAACACTGTGGGAGTAAAATTTGAAATATATTACCAAATAAAGGATCAAGAACCTTCCTTCCTAATATTCCATCTTTAACAGTAAAATTAGACCATTGATATAACCATTGTTTCAAACTATCCGGTTCTGAAAAACGTGCGGGAAATTCATCCCCCGGTTTCCAGTGCGCACTCCACCGTTCCCACACAAATCTCAGTTCTGGGTCAATTTTCTGCATTTGAATGAGTCGTTCAGGCGAAAAGGAAGGAAACAAATTTAAAAAAGTGGTCCCTAACAAATTTTCCTGGTCAGAAACACCAGACTTCGATTGGATTTCATAAAAGGCTTGCTGCAAAGATTGCACAGTTTGTTTCTTTCCAAAATGTTTTTGAAATAGTTCAATAATACTTTTAGTATCTTATTTCCCCGAAAAACAACTTTTTTTACGTGCTGCACCTTCCAAATTTGCTCTGATTATGCCGCACTTTTTGAGTTTCAGAGATTTGGTATTGTTCACAATAAAGATCTATTTCTTCTAACCATTCGGTAAGGGAAATGCCACCTTGTCCAGAAAATCTCTCAAGTCTGGTACTTCTATCACTAGGGGTAAACCTACACCTTTGTAATGCTCCGGTTAAACCGGTTACTAAATCTTCAACTAACTTTTCAGCCATAATTTTACTATGTATATGTGAATACTACTGAAAGGAGATGCAACCTCAACTACGATAAACCTTCAGTTATAACACTTATAAAATAGTCTACTATCTAACTCTGGGAGAGAAAGGTAACCAATCGAACCAGACGCAGAACCTAGGAAAAAAGGCATTTAGTTAAAATTGTGAAATGTGTAAGTCCAGATCACAATAAACATTGGGGGTCTGACATAAAGGTAAGCACAAAAGACTGCAAATTCTATATAGATTTTCTGAAGATGTATTTTCACGTGTTGCCAAAGAACACTATCAAAATCTAGATTTTTACTATTATTCTGTCTAGTGGTGTATTTGCAGAATTTATTTGTGCTATCCCCTTCAGATCCCAATGCACACTAATGCAAAACAGACATAATAACAAACTGCATAGCTACACACATATCTTAACACATCGTCATGTTGAGAAGATAACGAGTTCATATCTTTTCAGATACATTTCAAGCATATCTTATAGTTTGTAATATGAGAGTCTACATTAAATGTGAATGACTGTTCTGGAAAAATCTTAACAAGGGCTTCATTACATACCAGCGACTCCTGCTGCTTCACTCGCCAAGGCTATCGGCTTCCAAACGACAGTGCCAGCTTCCACCTAGTCTACAAATGTAGACCCACATCTGCAGTGTGTGTACCTCAGCTGATTCAACGAGTCTGCATAGCAGACTAGGTCTACAGAGGCTGCAGAAGTGGGTCTACAACTTGTTTGAGCCACATCCACGAAACGTGGATGTGAGGCGGAGCTTGCTGAAACCCTCCGTTGCCAGTAGATACCATGATTGACAGCAGATTTGTGGAAGTAGGGGCAAGAGAGGGATTAGGATCCAGCTGTTATGACCATTTCTTATCTTGTGGAATGTATACAAGTAGGGCCATTCTCTTTCACATTCTGGGCTTGCTACATGTATATAGGTCCATGACTATACATAACATACATGGGTAGATACATATGTGTTATACCATGGAGCTAACAGAGAGCTGTTAGCTCCATGGTTATACTTTGAAATATCAAGGAGTTAGATGATATCTCCTTGGAAATATCTTCTATAACGGTCCATGCAGAGAGGAACGTGTATACAGAATATGAATATGTAGAAGATCACCCCCGTCATGTAATTGGGCCTAATAAGTGACATAAAAATAAACATTGCCCTTTCTTTCTTTCTTTTCCTTTCTTTCTTCTTTTTCGTTTTCCTTTTTTTCCCTTTGATTCTTCTTGATTTTTTCTTTTCCTCTTTCTTTCTTCTCTTCTGTTTTCTTTCTTTTTTTTCTCTTCTTCTTTTCCTGTGACCCCCTTACTTTCTTTCTCTTTCTTTCTTTCTTTCATTCACTCTTTCCTTCTTTTTTTCCCATTTTTTCTCTTTCTCTCTCTCTCTCTCTCTTTTACTCTTTCATTCTTTCCTTTCCTTCTTTCTTATTTTTATTTTCGTTTTATCTTTCACTTGCTCTCTCATTCTTCTTCCCTTCCTTAAATATCCTGTTTTTAAATGATGTATCTTTATCATTTCTACATTATAATGGAACCGATTGATTAATGTACAGAACCGTTTTCTATACTGGACCTACCAATCAAAAATGCTAGCGCAGAGCGCTAGCTCATATGCCTACTTTTTCACAATCAGACACCTCAGAAGGGATATTTTGAAACTTTAATGTAATACACAAAGACAATATGTACAGTACTTGACAAATTACATAATGCGAACGCACAGCGAAAGCTGAAAATGTTGATATTCACACCATAAAACGGACATTTTACAAAGCACTTATGAAAAAAAATCATTTGTAAAACAAAATAATGAAAGCTCGATGTCCGAACTGAAATAAGATATGTATCTCATCGAACAGGCAATGTCAGCGCGAAGCGGGAGCGAAAATTTTATATTTTTGTTATTTTCCCGGAGTTCCCCTGACCTTATCTTATTCTCTTGTCTTTCTTCTCTTTTTTATCTTCTTCCTCTCTTCTCCCTTCTTTTTCTTTTTTATTTCCGCCTTTTTCCTTCTTTTAGTTCTGCCAATATAAGGGGGGCGGACACTTCGGGCCCACCCTGGATCCGCCTATATATGAAATGATATAAATAGCATACACTACAGCCAATATAACCGGTAAGCACATATTTAACAGACAACAAAGATCTGACCTACTTTCCACAATTCAAATCCAACAAATTAATATTTGGAAACGAAATAATTATCCTTCAAACCAATGGGGCACATACATGTAAGCAGTTTGCACTAGTAAACAGGTAATTAAAAAACATCATCAAGGCATATACATGTAGCTCCCGGGCATAACTATATGCAACTTTCACATCTTTGGCATCGACATTGCATGTGTTGACAAAGCTAATTGTTTTCATATTCAGTTCATTCAGCAGGATTGGCTGATTTAAATCACTATGCTGATTATTTTTTCAAATCATTGCTTTAAAGGTCATATCCACCCCAGAAAAAAGTTTAATTGAATAAAAATAGAGAAAAATCAAAGAAAAACGCTGGAAACTACATCAAAATTGGCTGTAAAATAGGATAGTAACAAAACATCTTAAAGTTTCGCTTATTTTTCACAAACCGGTGGGTGTTTAATAAAGCTGTTCGTATAAGAGCGACTTTAAGAACGATTGGTGATCCTTTCTTGTGGTAAATAGTATATATTGGCGATGATTTATCGCGTAAGAGAGGATCATTAGTCGTTCTTAAAGGTCAAGTCCACCTCAGAAAAATGTTGACTTGAATCAACAGAGAAAAATCAGACAAGCACAATGCTAAAGATTTCATCAAAATCGGATGTAAAATAAGAAAGTTATTACATTTCAAAGTTTCGCTTATTTTTAACAAAATAGTTACATGAACGAGCCAGTGTTACATCCAAATGAGAGAGTCGATGATGTCACTCACTATTTCTTTTGTTTTTTTATTGTTTGAATTATACAATATTTCAATTTTTACGAATTTGATGATTAGGACCTCCTTGCCTGAAGCACAAAATGTTAGAATAATGGAATTCCATGTGTTCAGGGAGGAATGAAACTTCATTTCACATGACAATGACGAGAAAATCAAAATATTTCATATTTCAAACAATAAAAAAAAAGAAATAGTGAGTGAGTGACATCATCGACTCTCTCATTTGGATGTTACTGGCTCTTTCATATAACTGTTTTGTTAAAAATAAGCGAAACTTTGAAATGTCATAACTTTCTTATTTTATATCCGATTTTGATGAAATTTTTAGTGTTATGATTGTTGAATTTTTCTCTTTGTATTCAAATCAAGTTTTTGTTGGGGTGGATATGTCCTTTAAAATCGCCCTTAACTTATTAACAGCTTTATGAAAAGGCCCTTAGTTATATGGACAATTCAGTGATATGGAAATCATAGAGTCGATGATGTCACTCACTCACTATTTCTTTTGTATTTGTACTGTTTGAATAATACATTTCAATTTTTACGAATTTAAAAAATAGGACCCTCTTGTTTAAACTACAAAATGTTAAAACAATGTAATCCCACATGTTCAGGGGGGGGGGGATTTTTTTTTGTTCATAAAAATATTTCACATTTCACATAATAAAATACAAAATGAATAGTGAGTGATGTCATCGGTCCCCTCATTTGCATACCGACAAGGATTTGCATATAAATACAACTGTTCTTTTTAAATTAAGCAAAATTTTAAAATGTCATTACTTTCTTCTTTTAGATTGGATTTTGATGAAATTTTCAGTGTTATGCTTGTCTGATTTTCTCTTACTATTCAACATGTTCAAAGCAGCTTTTTGTTGGGGTGCATGACTTGTCCTTTAAATCACTTCCATTGGAACATCTACAAATTTGGGATTTTTTTTTATTTATTGTTTGTGGCAGTTTTACTTTTTAAATTCAAAAGAGTAAGATTTTACCAACTTTATATCATGAGAAAAGGAATAAACCCTTTATATCTACTCATAACAATTGAAATCAAATCAATAAAATCAACTTAATCAAGTCAATCTTGCAAAACCAAAGATGTACATGTAGCCTATATGGGACCCCTACTCGACTTGTATGTATGAGTGGACTTTGTTGATAGTAAAACAGTTCTTATTTCTTTATGTCAAACTTCAGAAGTGTTTTAGAGGACAGTTTTCAAGAAAGAAAAGTACAGGAACTCTGAACTTATTAGGCTGAATCTCAACATAAATTTTGCCAGGATGGGTTATAACCTTGGATCCTACTAGAAAAAGCCTGTTCAGACATTCTGAGTGAGATTGTGCGTCATTCAGCCAGTTCACTGAAAAAGATTCAGTAAAATGTACATTTTTATTTTAAAAATGGATGAATGTTCTTGGCAAAGGGCACTAACATGACTAAATCATAGCAACTATACATTTTAGTGCCCTTCGCCAAAAGGATTTATGTTTGTACATTTTTTAGTGAATGTTTTGAATGGAGTACAATAAAAGTAAAATTCTGCAATGTCCCTGGTGACCCATTAGACCAATAGTTTATCATTTTATTCTTTTATATGTCTTATTCAAATAAATAGGCCGACACAGTAGTATAAGGGAACCCGTTTTCTTATTTTTTGCAAAACTTCTAACAACTGCCAAATACTGCAGGTATTCAAGTTTATTGTGAAAGAAATCATTTAAATCAACTTGCAAGTTTGTCAATAATTTGCAAGCAAATGCTTTGAAATAGTCCAATAGTTCCAACTATGGCTCAAAGAAGAACTTAAAGGAATTGTCCAGGCTGGAGAAATTTATATCTCACTGATTAATAGAGTAAAATTCAAAATGCTGAAAATGTGATCAAAATCGCATAACAAATAACAAAGTTATTGAATTTTAAAGATTTCTTTTCCATCTTTCCGGTGAAACTAGGCATGTCTTCATGAATATCCATTAGTTGGGCTGATGGTGGCATATCTCCACTTGTTCTTTTTATCATAATTATATGATATTAGGTTTATTAAAAAAAGAATTTACCAAGAACTAAAAAAATTGATTTGAGAACTAATTAAGTACATTAGTTATTTATTGCCGCAACTTATTTCATCATAATGGAGACACATTATTTACACATGTATGAAAAAATGAAATAATTATGATTTCGTGTTATAAGAAAAAGGAAAGATGGGATGTGACATCATTAACCCACCAAATGAATATTCATGACGATGTAAATATAACTGTTTTTCACAAAATACTGATAAAGTTTAAAATACAATAACCTCGTTATTTGTCATCAAATTTTTGTAAAATTTTCATCATTTTACTCTATTTATCTAGACGTGAATATTTTCAGCCTGGTCCATTTCTTTACGTTTGAATGCAGTCGGTCAAAGTTTTGCAAGCCAATGCTTTGAAACAGTTGTTCCAATTTGGCTCAAAGAACAACTTGGGGTTGAAACAAACAAAAGATAAGTGCAGTTTTCTTTAACATTATGATCTTCAATCATGGGCTTGAAAATAAGATTTAAAAAATGTTTCTCTTTGGAGAATTTGAATCTCTGAGTCATGGAATTCTTCCAAATAAACTGATTCTCATTAAATGTTCAGAGTTTTAAAATGAACACCAACTTTGCAGCATTAGCTGTACCAAGACAGTTCCTTTGAACCAATCAGTAGAAGCTCTCTACATCACTTTAGACACAGCAGAAAATGTCAGCCTATATTCATGGCTTTAATATTTTCTGTAAATTATATTTTGACTGGATTTGATTATGAAATATAGTTAAGAATATTCTTAGTGGTGAAATGTATGATCTTAAAATTGATGTCAGTGTAAAGGGTTAAATTTTGGGTGTTTGCGCTTTGTTTAAAAAAAAAATCTGTTAGAAAAAAATCATATTAAAATTTAAAAAATCTTATTTAAATCAAATAAATCCGATTTAAGTTTATATAAAAAATGCCAACATTGTCATTCAGCATACTTATGAGTTTGAATTGAAAGTACCAGATTTGTCACATACATAACTGTACGTCTTTACCACTGGTATTATGGCTGGCATAAAAGCACTTTCAATGCAAAGGTGAACGAATGTTGCTGGGCATGACAACTTAAATGATGCTGATTAAGGCTAATTAATATCAAACCGAGCTGTAAACATAACAGTAAAACAGGTTGAATACAGTAGCATGCATGGAGAAGTGAATATACATACAAGGTCCCAGGTCCAATCAACAAACTGTGGTTAGAAGTTAATTCCAAACAGGAACAAAATAATAAAACATAGCTATCCTGTTTGATTTAAAGTATGATAGTTTACAAACTTACAATCTTGAAATTTAAGATTTTCATTTTGTAAACTATCTATTATTCAAGTTCTGAACTCTATGGTGTTTTTGAGTTGGATAATATTTCGAGTTTAAGTACCATTATGATACATGTTTTAAGGAATACTGGTTTAATTTACAAACTTAAGCGTAGTTTGCTTCATAAAAATCTGATAACTTTATACCATTCCATGATTCGCTCTTATTTAAAATATTGCAATACCAATGTAACCTCATATGAATTTGGACTCAATATTCAAAAGAAACTTAAGAATAATTACCAATTTCCATTACCTAGCACCATCCGCGCATTTATTTAAAGGACAAGTCCACCTCAAGAAAAACTTGATTTGAACAAAATGAGAAAATTTCAACAAGCATAACACTGAAAATTTCATCAAACTTGGATGTAAAATAAGAAAGTTATGGCATTTTAAAGTTTCGCTTCATTTCACAAAACAGTTATATGCACATCTCGGTCGGTATGAAAATGAGGAACTGATGACATCACTCACTATTTCTTTTGTATTTTATTATATGAAATACGAAATATTTTCATTTTCTTGTCATTGTCATGTGAAATGAAGTTTCATTCCTCCCTGAACACGTGGAATTCCATTATTTTAACATTTTGTGCTTCAGGCAAGGATGTCATAATCGTCAAATTCGTAAAAATTGAAATATTCTATAATTCAAACAATAAAAAACAAAAGAAATAGCGAATGAGTGACATCATTGACTCTCTCATTTGGATGTAACTGGCTCGTTCATATAACTATTTTGTTAAAAATAAGCGAAACTTTGAAATGTCATGACTTTCTTATTTTACATCCGATTTTGATGAAATTTTCAGCATTGTGCTTGTCTGATTTTTCTCCATTGATCCAAATCAACATTTTTCTGAGGTGGACTTGACCTTTAAAGGACAAGTCCACCCGAACAAAAAGGTTGATTTGAATAAAAAGAGAAAAATCCAACAAGCATAACACTGAAAATTTCATCAAAATAAGCAAGAACTCACAATATTTATGTATACGTACAAGCAGAGGTTGCTACCCATGTAGAGTTTTCAGATCTTTTTTCAATACAGTAATCAAGTTCATAACCATAATGCCCGTTCTTCCAATAAATTTCATTTATGGTCTATCAGGTCTAGTCACGAAGCTGGGTTATGTAGGTCCCAAACAATGGAATGAGATTCCCCAAATAATAACTAATTCACAATTTTTATCTCCTTTTAGAAAACAGTATACAAATTTTCTAGGAAATGATTATTAATTCTCGCAGTTGATATCGATGCATACTTGTACTGTATAGACCTCTCAACTCGTGTTCTTTGTAATGTGTTGTTGTTTTTCCTCCCTTTTCCTGCACTAATTATTATAATGATATGACATTTTGTTTTGTATTAATGTTGTGTTTTTTACTATGTTTTGGTGATCCAGCCTCACAGGTTTCTTATTACCTTCATTGGAAGCCACGGAATTTATTTTTATTATCTAATCGCATTATTTGATGTTTCCTTGTATTTTTATACTATTTGTGAAATAAAGATTGAATTGAATTGAATGAGTTAGATATGATGAAAAGTGTTTGATAATGATAATACCATAATAGAGCTATCCACTACCATGCATACACAATATGTATTGGTTTGGGCAATGGAGCTGCTCAGTGGAATGTCATATGTAAACACTTTCTGATGGCCTGAGCCAGGGTATTATATAATAACCCTGCTCGTGGCTCTGTGGTTAAAGTAGGGGATTATCTATACTCCTCAGGGGTCCTAAAATTTGGTTGATAGACAGATGAAGTTATCCAATGAAAGCTCTCTGAAATTTTGGGTGGGTGGGACTTATTTTGACCGTGGGAACAAGATTTCCAAAGAAGAAGCAGACTCTGAAATGGCTCGCTTCGCTCACCCTTTCAGGCTGGTTTGCTTCGCAAACCAGTAGCAGATCCCACCTCACGAGCCATTCAGAGTCTGCATAGCAGACTAGCTTCCACCGTCGAAGATATCGAAGACAGGGTCTACCACACCACGTCGATGACGAAGATGAAGGGCCGTGTCGAAGCGTTGGTTGGAAGAACGATGTCTCGGAGCTCCTCGATAGCGTCCAACTCCCCGAGCCGGACTAGCGCCTGCGGCCTTCAGTACCTAACCTCAATCCATCCTCATGAGACGACCAAAGGAAAAGCAATCGCCCTGCTGAGTTCCTTTACAGCCCCTTCCAAGACGATTCTCGCGCAGTTAAACGACTCCTCTCACCGCAGTGTAATGTGAAATCACCAGACTTCGTCGGTACCAACTAATCCGGAGGGTTTTAGTGGAAACCAGCTATGCTACCCCGTCAGGTCTATTTGCAGTGGTTTTCACAGGTCCCTCGACTCCTCGCTACAATGCAGCCACGCGTGAGTCCCAGGACGAAGGGTTCTTTCTCCTGAGCTCAACGGCACATGTAAGGTCCCAACGTCGAAAACCCGGGCGATGTGGGGGCTCAATCCAACCCCTGCAGCTGAATTTCTCTCTCCAACGTTAAAGTTAAAATAATATCATAATTCACATCCTCGAACAAAAAATAAGCCGGAACCGGTGACATGAAGTGAAGCTCTCCTTGTTGAATTTATATCAATGTCCGATAAACATTGTGTTTATGCGTAAAACCAAACTGAAGGACTAAAACGTTCCCCGAACATGCTGAAAATGACGGTTCACCCCATCCGTACTACCAATTTTGTAGCGGCACAGCTTTGCAAGACGGCCGGTGGCCGCCCACCGTCTTGCGCTGCCCACGTACAAAAAAAGGACGGGAGTCAAAGAATGACAAGTTCGATGAAGTTAAGTTGTGTATCAGGTTTTATTCTAAATCAAAGTCAAATTACATGCTGGATAATAATAAATGTCGCATCTCTGGGCTGGACGACCGACGACAGACAAAAATTAAACCGACATGGCCTACGGCGGCAAAACAAATCGGGAACGAAAAACTGCCCCTTGTCAACTAAACACTCCCTTTTTATCCCCTTTTTGGTCAAACACCGCGTGGCGAAAAAAGCCTTTCCCCAAGTCGACCCTATCACTTTTGGTGTAATGCGCGAAATTAATCCGCCTATAATGTAAGTATATAAAACGGAACTTAATTATTGTGTACTCCGATTCCAAATTCAAGTTCTTCGGCTTTCCATTATTCTTCCAACTTACGTAACTCTCTTTACCACTCCCCCAACTGCTCTCTCGGTCAATTAATCCTCTTTTGCGACTCTTGTCACTTCAGCCACTCCCACTCACAGCTCACTGCTACCAAGGAATTCACTCCTTGCTTCCACACCTGTTCACATTCTCTCTCTCTCTCTAATCACTGAAGAATGCAAGCGAGCCGAAGAACATGAATAAGAAGCAAAGTAGTAAATAACTGAAGTTCCAATGGACTTCTATTAGTCCTGAACGCCTAGCAACCCAGTCAGTTTGCCCTCTTTCACTTCCACATTCCAATCGCTAGCCTGGCCCAGAAAAACTAGCAAACGAAATCAACACCTTTAAGGAATGTAAACAATGGAAGAAGGCGAACGAACTTCTTTACCCAAACAAACAAATCTCTATTTTCCATCCCGCTATATGTCTCCAAGTTTTCTTTATATCACCTTGTATTAATGAAAAATATCATTCTAACATTTATGTTTGGAATAACGAATGATATAAGGTTATTATTGTAGATCTTATATATCATTACATGATGACAATTTGTATTTTTTAGACTCATTTTATACAATTTATTCTTACGACTAACGGATTCAGGAAAACCCTATAATCCATGTTTTTTTTTTATTTAGACTAATGTTGTTTATTACAAACTGTCTGAAATGGAAAAAATGAATCATATACATCAGATTTTTTTTTCAAAACAATTATTGTACATTTCATTAACATTAGCACAGTTTTCTGTGCAAAACCAATAAATGATTTTCAATTTTTCTTTAAATGACAATATATATTTGCATCACTAATTAATCTCATTTCAGATTCACAGAATACTAACTATACTAAAAAAATGAAGGCATACTGAAATAAAGAAACAACAGTAATAGGCCTATATACAAACAATGCAATAATAAAACAATATTTTTCAGTAGATCCATGCACTTAGCAAAACGTCCTATTCTGAGAGGACTTAGCCATGCCCGAGCTAGCAGTCATCATTTCCCTTTTAATTTACTACATTCTTTCTTCCTCGAGGTCCGTCTATCATAGGCCCGTTGATATATTCAGCTTCGCTTCCACGTGTCAAGTCAAGGTCCTGATAAGCAGCTGCCTCATTGCTTGGTCGTTCATAGAGCTCCACATACGTCTCAGAAGCACCTTCAGTCTGTTTACCGTCAGCGTGTTCGTCATCCTTTTGTGTGCGGGGAGTATGATGGGAAAGCCGTCTGTGTTATATAAAAGTAAATACATAAATAACAAAAATATCTTATTCATCTATGTAATAAATAAAAATGAAATACATTTCTTCCTCATTGTAATGATATCACAAAGAGTTCATCCATGATATGGTGTTGTGAAACCTCTAAATCGAGCCATCTTAAACAAACCCCCCACCATTTTGAATGAAGTATGTAATACAGCAATATAAAAGTTTTATAAGTGTGGCATCACAATATGGTGACACATGTATATTTACCATGTGCGGTTTCAATATTGAAAAGTATGTTCTCAACCTTATTATCATTTATTCAATCTTCATCAAACTCTCATTGACTTTTTTTCTCTCTATTGTCTGACTTTACCGGGTTGCGCGTTTCCGTTTTACACCCTGGAAAAGTAGCCAAAAAGCGACTAGTGAAGAGTCTACGTCTACGTTTGTTTACATTATCAGCTGGGCGCGCGATCCAAAGTCCGCACCGAAGTTATCCGCAGAACATACCGTACTTGCAAATGCAGCTGAGCTTATTACTTTCCAGGTTCAATACGAATGTATGCCTTGATCATTTGCCTTGCCGATTTGCTGATGTCTGTCTTTCTCTCTATCTGTCTATATATCTATCTCTCAAATTCTATCTCTATCTATCTATGTAACTGCAGTATCTATCTATCTAATAATCTTCTCTGTCTCTCTCATTCTTTATCTAACATCTATCTATCTCAAATTCTCTATCTCTATCTATCCATCCATCTGTCTGTCTTTCTCTATTTCTCTCTCTCTCTACCTACCTATGTAACTACAGTATCTATCTGTTAATTTGTCGCTCTTCTCTCTCATTCTTGATCTATCTGACATCTATCTATCTCTCAAATTCTCCAGCTCTCTCTCTCTCTATCCATCTGTCTGTCTTTCTTCTATCTATTTATCTATCTATCTATGAAACTACAGTATCGGTTAATTTCTTCTGTTTCTCTCATTCTTTATCTATCTAACATCTATTTATCTCTCAAATTCTCTATCTCTCTTTCTCCCTCTATCTATCCATCTGTCTGTCTTTCTATATTTCTCTCTATCTATGTATCTATCTATCTGTTAATTTGTCTATATCCTGTCTCTCTCATTCTTTATCTTTCTATCTATCTAACATCTATCTATCTGTGTCTCAAATTCTCTATCTCCCTCTTTCTCTTTCTATCTATCTATCCACCTCTCTCTCTCTCTATTTCTATCTATCTGTCTATCTTGTCTCTATCTATTTATCAGTCTTCTATATCTATCTTTCGGCAGCTTCTAAGACGTGTATCAATCCATCAAACTTCACTTTGTCTTTCCATTATAAGTATCTGTTTATTTTGATTTTGTCTGTCATTCTATTTAGTTTAATTTATTTTTAGAAAAAAAAACTATCATAAACAACGCGACTGCAAAAGCATGTTCGGATTTCACTCATAGAGATGTATATTGATTTCACTCCTGACTGCCGCTCTCTCTGTACATGAAGTGCCGAGGAACTCTGTGCTCTGATCAGTAACTGTGCAAATTGCATGCGGTGGTGGACTCGCCTGTGTCGCACGCTGCATGCAACCAGCGACGTGTGTAGACTCTTCACTAGTCGCTTTTTGGCTACTTTTCCGGAAAATGCCTTCGCCAGGGTGTAAAACGGAAACGCGCTACCGGGTTCAAAGGTTTTTTATCATCCTTGAAGCATATACCTATATTGCGCAAAGGGAATAGCCATCTAGCGTCTGTTAAGGCCCTAAACCGCAAAGTGCACCTAAACCGCAAATCGCCGCCTAAGCTTGTAGAAAAAAAGTATTTTTGAAACGAAGGACCTTGGATGAGTGGTTTCACTCCCCTGGTAACATTTAGTATTAAAGTTTGAAAATTTTTGAAAATAAGCTACTATTACTACTACTACTACCACTACTACTACTACTCCTACTCCTATACTACTACTACTACATGTACTACTACTACTACTACTCCTACTCCTCCTACTACTCCTACTACTACTACTACTAAAACTACTACTACTACTACTCTTACTGCTACTACTACTACTCTTACTGCTACTACTACTTCTACTACTGCTACTCCTACTACTACTACTACTACTACTATTTCGTACTGATTATGACTATAATATGAGTACATGTCTTCATTACCCTCGTAACATTTTGTATTAAAGTTTTAAAAAGATTATAATAAATATTTAAGAAATTATTTGTAGCGATTCTTTATTTTCCGCCTTTTATTTCTTTCCTTTTCCTTTGCTTAAACCTACAGGCGTTAGATTATACTAGGGGGAGAATTAGGGATACACAAAAAAAAAACACACAAAAAAAACCGGCACTATGTACAGCCCAAGTTGCCCAACTCCAACCATAACCAAGAGTCCAAAACCAACAAACAAGAAGAACAATAATGATAGCCTTTTAGGGCCCCATGGGAAACCAACTTTATGTTGAATGAGCACCCTGGTAAAATATTTAAATAAATAAACAAATAAATAAATACGTGTATCAGCAAAGGGATCAACAACAATATTTCTCATAAAAATGAGATCAGCGCCTTAGTTCTAATTCCTCACTCTTCAACCTCTATCCTTCTGCGATTTATGTTTGCCGCCCTCTGTGTTCACGCCTCTTACGCGCACACGGTATATTAACAAGGACCGTGTGCGCGTAAGAGGCGTGAACACAGAGGGCGGCAAACATAAATCGCAGAAGGATAGAGGTTGAAGAGTGAGGAATTAGAACTAAGGCGCTGATCTCATTTTTATGAGAAATATTGTTGTTGATCCCTTTGCTGATACACGTATTTATTTATTTGTTTATTTATTTAAATATTTTACCAGGGTGCTCATTCAACATAAAGTTGGTCTCCCATGGGGCCCTAAAAGGCTATCATTATTGTTCTTCTTGTTTGTTGGTTTTGGACTCTTGGTTATGGTGGGAGTTGGGCAACTTGGGCTGTACATAGTGCCGTTTTTTGTGGGTTTTTTTTGGTGTTTTTTTTGTGTATCCCTAATTCTCCCCTAGTATAATCTAACGCCTGTAGGTTTAAGCAAAGGAAAAGGAAAAGGGAACAAAAATGAAAGGCGGAAAATAAAGAAAGAATCGCTATAATTTTTTAAATATTTATTATAATCTTTTTAAAACTTTAATACAAAATGTTACGAGGGTAATAAAGCTATGTACTCATATTATTATAGTCATAATCAGTACGAAATAGTAGTAGTAGTAGTAGTAGTAGGAGTAGCAGTAGTAGAAGTAGTAGTAGCAGTAAGAGTAGTAGTAGTAGTAGTAGTAAGAGTAGTAGTAGTAGTAGTAGTAGTAGTAGGAGTAGTAGTAGGAGTAGGAGTAGTAGTAGTAGTAGTAGTAGTAGTAGTAGTAGTAGTAGTAGTAGGAGTAGCAGTAGTAGAAGTAGTAGTAGCAGTAAGAGTAGTAGTAGTAGTAGTAGTAGTTTTAGTAGTAGTAGTAGTAGTAGTAGTAGGAGGAGTAGTAGTAGGAGTAGGAGTAGTAGTAGTAGTAGTAGTTTTAGTAGTAGTAGTAGTAGTAGTAGGAGTAGTAGTAGGAGTAGGAGTAGGAGTAGGAGTAGTAGTAGTAGTAGTAGTAGTAGTAGTTTTAGTAGTATTATAGTAGGAGTAGTAGTAGTCGTAGGAGTAGCAGTAGTAGTAGCAGTAAGAGTAGTAGTAGTAGTAGCTTTAGTAGTAGTAGTAGTAGTAGTAGTAGTAGTAGTAGTAGTAGTAGTAGTAGTAGGAGTAGTAGTAGTAGTAGTAGTAGTAGTAGTAGTAGTAGTAGTAGTAGTAGTAGTAGTAGTAGTAGTAGTAGTAGTAGTAGGAGTAGCAGTAGTAGAAGTAGTAGTAGCAGTAAGAATAGTAGTAGTAGCAGTAAGAGTAGTAGTAGTAGTAGTTTTAGTAGTAGGAGTAGTAGTAGGAGTAGTAGTAGTAGTAGTAGTAGTAGTAGTAGTATAGGAGTAGGAGTAGTAGTAGTAGTAGTGGTAGTAGTAGTAGTAGTAATAGTAGCTTATTTTCAAAAATTTTCAAACTTTAATACTAAATGTTACCAGGGGAGTGAAACCACTCATCCAAGGTCCTTCGTTTCAAAAATACTTTTTTTCTACAAGCTTAGGCGGCGATTTGCGGTTTAGGTGCAATTTGCGGTTTAGGGCCTTAACAAGCGTCTAAAGAGCGTGGCTTAGGAGCCTTGGTACAAAATTATGCGAAAGGGACTTACTCAGCTTACCTTTTCAAGAGAAGTAAAATAAGTATGATTAACAATATACTTGATGGGATGAGCGCAGAGATAAGAATTTCTTTAAGATGATAGCTTGGTCCATATCCTGCAAAAGTACAAATATGATTACATGGGAGAAACGATCAGATGGCAATATATTGGATCTCATCATGCCTACATCCCGTGGATGAGACGATCAGATGACAAGATCTTGGATCTCGTCATGTCTACATCCCGTGGGAGAGATGTTCATGGGATAACATCTCCCGCGGGATGTAGACATGATGGGATCCGAGATCTTGTCACCTAATCATCGCATTCAAGGATTGTAGACATGACGATCAGGGGATGCAGAAACCGTGTATAAAAACGTAAAAATTACCATATGATTTTGTGATTTATTGAATGGTCAGCCCCCCACCCCCTCCCACTTTAAAAACCGTTCCGCGGCCCCTGACGATATTGTTACCTGAACATTTGGTGGCAGTTTTAAGCTTCCATATTATTATCATACCTCTATTAAACCTGGTCTGCGACCAACCTGTGTATCTCTGCACTTTGGCGGCTTCCGTTGCGTGTTCACGTGACAAGATTCACCTGACTTATCGTGTTACCGCCCTGCATTGTTTAAAAATTCTTTAGAATGTATAACTCCTAACATTCATTTCCTTCACTTTTATTGTGTATTACTATAATTCATATATCAATGTAAAGTAACTTGATCAAATGCAACCCGGAAACTATGAAGAGTTTGCTGGATATATATTATCTATAGGCCAACATATTTTGCAGTGCAGTAATCATTTACAGGCATGACAACGGCGCCAGGCTTCCAACTTGACGCATAAGAATCGGGGACCATAGACGATCAGACCAGAAACAATCATCTTACCCAAAACTTCGATTAGAAGAGTTCTTGACCATTCACCCGGGCCCAAACCATTGACAGTGTTTACCTGAAAGCAAGATAAAATAGTAAAGTGGTAATGATAGCAATTGGTGAGTTTCAAAAAGTACACAATTTCTTTCGAGTTATCAGATCTTGATAATTATATATGTTCTGGTTACTAACATGGTGACTGTTTAGATTTTTACGTCGAATATAAAGAGGTTATATAAAATTGCTATGTAGAACATGGGTAATGGGAATATGTGATTTACAAGATCACATTTGATAATGTATTTTTTTTATTTTGTTCATGAGGGGAGGGTGAATGTAATAAAGTTATGCACATAGCGCGTATTTAATGACCTGCCACCGAAAACATCAATAACTCGTCCAATTTTTCGATATTTTCTATCGCGAACACCTGACAAAATTAGTCGATAACTGACAACACAAGCACTTGACTGAATACTTTTTTTGAGAGCTTAGCAAAAATAATGAGAAAATGGGGTTTGAAATTCGGAAATTGCTTAATTAAGCATGAAATTGCGCACTGTGCACATTATTGAATCCTCCAAGGAGTCCGCAAATCAATGGT
This sequence comes from Lytechinus variegatus, assembly GCF_018143015.1. Lineage (NCBI taxonomy): Eukaryota > Metazoa > Echinodermata > Echinoidea > Temnopleuroida > Toxopneustidae > Lytechinus > Lytechinus variegatus. The sequence goes on from NC_054745.1 coordinate 41,710,911, forward strand.
GTCGAGGAAACATATTTATATTTTTAATGCAATGTTACAACTTCATATGGTGACATTATAAAGACGAATAGTTTATTCTTTCAGGTGGGAAAGTTAATTCATTTTTCATTTTAAGAATAAAATCTATTCCGGCTTTTTATAAATAAGAAAGGTTTCGCATGGAAAGGAGAAATTCAAAATGTTATAATACATGAAAAAAAGTAATATTGATTAGGTGATATCATCAGTCCCGTGTCTTACATAATGACAGGATATGAAATATGTCTGATTAGTGAAATTAATCAAAGCTTATAAACGAAAAGCCTTCTTATTTCAAATCCAATTTGATAAAAGTTTTAGTGTTATGTTGTTTTTTTTAATCTCTTTTTACTTCGAATAACTTTTTGTTAAGGTTGATTTGTCCCTTTTTAATATTTACATGTGACATTTCTTACCCGTATCTCGTAGACCTCCCCATCTTGCACTCCTTTTATCACATAGATAATGTCGGTCACCTGGGATGTTATAATAGACCCTGAATGGGCATCTTCATGGATGGGTGATATCTTCTTGTAGTCAATAGTGTATCCCATTATATGGCCATTACGATGCAGTGGATGAGACGCATTCCATGTCACGATTATAACTGAAGAGACGCTTTCAGCTTCTATTTCTGACGGGGGCGGGGCACCTTGTATGAATTCAAATGAAAATATTCAATTAATACTAGGAGTGGGCTATACATGGGTCAAAAATACCTTTTTTGTCAGTTTAATATGGCAATAGATTTTTTTTCCTTGTAATGTATCTTGAATCATGTATCATGAAATTACAATATTTTTTCTCGGGTCCGAGAAAAAATGTGTGCCGGGCCAAAAATAAAAATGGCCGCCAAAACCCCCCAAAAATTAGGTTTCATCGTCTTGTGGTTCATGGTTATTGGACGATACTAGTTTTGCAATAGCAATTAGTTTCACATACGTTTGGTTATATTGCCCTTTTTCCTCTACTTTGGGTTTTACGGATATTTGCGAAATATATCTTATTGAATAAGATATATTTTTGATGGGCCCACATTGTACAAGGATGGCTTTTTAGTGGGTCCCTCCATTTCCATCTTAATTTAATTTCTATTGAAAAATAGTATACTTATTTAAAACCTCCAATGTGTTGCCCAAATCGTGTAAGTTTTTTTCACAACATATGTATTATTATTTTTGCTTCTTTGCAATGGATACAAATACTTATTTTTATATATATGGTATACAATTTGCTTTTGTTTGATGGAAGTGAAATAAATAAAATTGAATTAAATTGAAAAAATTGAAAATAAAACAATGTTAGTTATCCATAGGGGCCATACAGTATACAATGTATTGTACATACTGCACCGCATACAGGTACATGTATGTCCATCCATTGACCACCGTGACAAGGTATGTACTAAACTATAGTGACATAGAAATGAGCTCTTAGGTTTAAAGTTAGATGTCTTAGAAATTTAAGATATGTTTTGTCAAATATGCTCATTCACGGGGGCGGAGATGGGGAAATATCATTAATAATGGATTATGGATTAATTATGGATTAACCGCACATTATGGCATTTACACTGTGGCTATTGTGTTACCGTTATGATAACGTTGCCATTCAACATGTTCAATAGTAACTTCCGTGGAATCCTTGATTCTGATTGGCCGTTAATAAGCATTACCATGGTAGGTAACTGACAACATAATCATAGGGTTAGACATAACCAGGTAAAAACAAGCCTCCGAATGAAGATATGGCTAAAAATGTGATGTGCGTACATGTACATGATGTTTACACTATTATCTGCAATTTATGTTTGTCATCGGGTTACATACATGTACATCAGCTGACAAGCAATCAAATTCACAAGTCGCATTCCTATTCTAAACCTCAGGAGCTCACTTATATGACACTATAGTTTATATACGGGACTTGTTACAAGTCTTGGTGGTCAATGCATGGATATATATGCAGTGTTGTATGCACAGTACATAATATAACATACAGACCCTACGGAAAATTTTTACATTTTCTTGTATTTGATAAGATGATTAATACTAATATTAGGAAAAGAAACAAGTTGCCTGCCCCCAAAAACAAATGAATAGAAACCAAAACCCAAAACCAGAGAAAAATACAGCCAAATAAATTAGTTGTGCCAAAATGTCTTTTGTTGGGGGGGGGGGTGGCGGCCATTTTAGATTTTGGCGCGTCACATTTTTTTGCAGTCATTTGGCATGGTTGAAAAGAAGTAAGACGAAATAATATTCGAAAACAACGGACTTTACAAGTTTAAATACGTGATAAAGAATCAAAAGGCCCTGTAAAAAATTGGTATCCCTAAAAGTGTTCTATTTTATTCAGTTTATAACTTTAGGACACCCATTTGAATCGTGATTGTGACTTATATACCAACACGTGACAGGCGTGTCTGCTTCAATAACTAGTGCGTGAAATTACCCTTATTTATTTATGATATTCATTAAATATAAAACATATTGATACCTTTTTCGTTTTCAACCATAATATATTCCACCTATTATTCAGATTTTCGAAAACGGAGCAGCTGTCTTACTTAGGTTCGTTTTCGGTTTTAAAAATATATATACAGTGCGAATAAAAAACTTTACACTTTGAAAAAGCCACTGGAATTAGAAAATGTACGACATGTGGGTATTTACCCTTTTTGTGTCAGCTGAATCTGATGACATAACTGAATTTGAACAAAAGTTTTTATCATACATCTCCAGCATTTTTTCACAAAGTTTTTATCATTTAAAGTGGGTTTACATTTCATTTTTCATTTAAAGGGGAATCCAACCCAAATAAAAACTTGTTTTTATAAGGAAAAGAAAAATCAGACAAGTTGATATGTGAAAGTTTGAACAATATTGGACAAACAACAAGAAAGTTATGAATTTTTAAAAGTTGTAAATATTGGTAATTACTATACCCATGTAGACTTCAAATTGGCTGCATATGGGATGTCATAGTGATGTAAGGCAAGGACTACTTCCATGTACTCCAATACATATTATGGCTAAAATGTAATTTTTCCCAAAAGTTTTATTTCAAATTATATTTTTCTTTCATTAGGACATAAAACATATACTACTGGGGTTATATTTAGATTATGGCCCCAGGGGAATGGGTTCTTAAGAAAAAAACACAAATACCTGATAATAAAGTACATGGTCTATGGGAAGGTTGTCCTTGCCCCTTGTCATAATTTACTTACTCGGTTGCCAATTTGAAATCTACATAGTATTAGTGATTTCAATTTTAAACCATCTATAACTTTCTTATTGTTGGTCCGATTTCTTTCAAACTTTCACCATTCTGTTTAATTTATTTTTCTCCTTCCCAACACAACATTTTATGGCTTAGGCTGGATTCCCCTTTAATACTTGTTTCTCCACACTTTTCCTAAACTTGACAATGATTATCAAAGTGAAAATCAAGCTTAGCCATTTCATGTAAATCACAGCTCAGTGTAAAGCAAATATCGTCACGATGGCATCGGTGTGTCTGGGAGTGGGGTGGGGCGTAATGCACTCTTTGAAGTGTTTTGTGCAATGAAACGAGTTTAAAAAGGTAAAATATATCTTCAAATCAATTTTACTAGCTGCATTCCATGTGTTATTTATGATTAGGGTCTACTTTCATTCGCAAAACTACTTCAAAGTTATGCAAATCATTTTCCACTAACTTTTCAAAAGTAAGTGTTGCTTACTCAAGCGGAAATATTTTTCGATGGTTATATCGTCATTTGTTTAAATGGATCTACAATGTTAATATGTGGAAAAATCTTCAGGATATTACAAATGTATAATCTTACACGATTTTTTTCTAAGTGTAAACTTTTTTTGATACGCTGTGCATATTTATTACCTCAAAATCTGTTCTGTTCAACTGCTTTTGTCGACGGTAATTATCTAAATTGACCGACGAAAATATCTATGTAAAATAAATGTATTGCCACTAACGGTGCGCATTACTTTGGTCATTAATATTAATAATAACAAATACATATATTTTATTGATGTTTTTCCCCGAACAAATTAATTTTAAATGAGATAAAGTTTAAATGATTCTACTCGGCTTACTATCTTCTGCAGTCATAGCCAATAATGGTTGACTCATATCACCTTCTGAATCACGATTGAGAATAGCCATAGTGATAATATAAGTGGTGTATGGCTCTGGCAAAGACAGATCAAAACCCATAGAAACATTTAAAGGAACATCGATGGATCCTCGGGATACCGTTGAAACTTCCACTGAGTTCCAATAGATTCGAACGCCCGTTAATCCACTCCGGCAGTTAGCGTCCGAAGTAGGGTTCTGTAGCATAATAATACAAAATAACTAACAAGTATTCCAGGCTTTGAGAAAGTATTGCAGGGAAACTCGCAGTCGAACTTCGAATGGCTATTGGCTTCCACAGGAAAAATAATCTTGCCCGTCTAACCGGGATATATAATTCCCATGGCTTCCCTCAAAAGAAACGCCTAATATATATGCAGGGGGTGGCAATTTGAAAATTTACAATTTTTACTGATTTTTTTTTTAACTTCACCCTAAGTGTGCACAAAATTTTTCAATTTCACTTGAAAGAAAAAACATACCCCCTCCCCCACCTCCTCCATGACAACCTTGGTCCCTTTGCTCCCATTTCAAGTTTCTTTTAAAAAGTAAGAAGTTTCTTTTCCACTGGGAAAATGGGCCCGGGGGGCCACTTCCATTCACGAGGGGATACCATGCGCGACCATAGGTTCTCGAAAAGCACCCTAAACACGTAATTTATGTACCCCTTAACAAGTAATGGCGCGTGAAACCCTACCCTTAACAAGTATTGGAAACAAAACGATACTATTGGCATCTATTCCCTGAAATGAACCCCTAAACAAGTACAGGAATGTTTTATTGTTACGGGTCCTTCGGTCGTCGGTTTTACCTTATTTGGCGACCCCACCTTCTACACCTCGCGCAAATCGGACTCTAAACACGAAGTGTTGGGGCAAAAAAGGACATCCTTTATAAAACATTTTGATTTTGTTTTATCATCCCCGCAAATTCGACCCTAAACACGTAATTTTCCTAGCGAAATAGATACCCTTTTTTCATTATTTTTGTGTGTTTTCACACCCTTATCACGTTACGTACGTAACGTGCCCTATCGTGAAAAAGACATCCTTTTTACGTGTTTTTTGGTCGCGCATGGTATCCACTCGTCAATGTAAGTGGCCCCCCGGGAAAATGGGTAAAGTATTCTGCGAGCAACAATAATCCGCATCCCCCTTCTCGAAAAAAATACTGTTCAGCGATCGCGCTTGGCGGGATCTGGTCACAAGGGCCGCCACGCGCCCGGCAGAGGCAACTTGTTATTCGGTGTGCCTGAGTTTCGGCACAACCCCCCCCCCCCCCCCAAAAAAAAAAAAATAATAATAATAATAATAATAAAAAAATAATAAAAAATAAACAAATCCGGGCAAAACTATGCATGTTCTATTTAAACCTTTTAAACTTGCGCAGTCCTGTCTCCCCCAAACAAAAATAATAATGATAACCAATACATGTATTAATAAACAATGAAACACCATTTCTTCACAAACTCTGTCTACCGATTATATAAAGCAAACAATGGACAGACTTTCCTATTGCGATACAACCAATACTTCTGTTTATACAGAAAATTGCGCAATTTGCAATGAAATGCGAATAAATGACATGCTAGCATAGAAACTGATATCAGAAAATAAACATGGGAATTACATGTAATTGCCTAAAGGGATGGTCCGGGCTGAAAATATTTAATCTAGATACATAGGATAGGATTCAATGAGCAAAATGCTGAAAACTTCATCGAAATCGGATACCAAATAATAAAGTTATTGAACTTTCCGTTTTCTGATGTTATTACAATAAATTCTTATTTTTTCATTATTTCTTACTTTTGTGTGAATAATATGTCTCCCTTATAATGAATTAAGTTGCAGCAATAAACACATAATGCACTAAATCAGTTGTCAATCCAATTTGTGTAGTTCTCGGAGGACAAATTTGGAATAAACCTAATTTCATATAATAAAATACAAAAGAACAAATGGGATTTGACATCATCGGCCCACCTAGTGAATATTCATGACGACTGTTTTCACAATATATTGCTAAACTTTAAAATTTAATAACTTTATTTGTTATCCGATTTTGATTGAATTTTCGGCATTTTCTCAATGAACTCTACCTTATTTATCAAGCTATAAATACTTTCAGCCTGGACCATCCCTTAAATGAAACGGGTTCGCAGAATTTATTCGTAATGGGACATTTATTAGTAATCCCTCTAGTGTGACATCACAGGCCGATGTCTATGGAGCCCGCCAGGTGACATGAAGGAGAATGAAGGAGAAAACATTCTCCGTGCATTATTTCGTTCCCTCGCAATATTATTTTGTTCCCACGCAATACTATTTCGTTCTTTCTAAATACTATTTCCTTCCCACCAATATTATTTCTCTCCGACCTACCGAACCGCACCGGCCGTCTATAAGTCCTGCAGCTTAGCAACATGCTTTGGTATGGTATGCGCTGATTATGGTTGTGGTGATTATGATGGTGATGACGGTAACATCTTTTCGTCCATCAATGATAATAATAATAATAATTAGACCATTTATATAGCGCAGTCACTATGTAAATATACTCTACTGCGCTGTAGTGTAACAGAGCTCCCAACAATGCTACTGCTCAAACAAATTAAACAATTATGCATATAATACAAATAACCAAAAACTTCTAAAAAAGATGGGTCTTCAATAAATGTTTGAAGATGGTAACAGTTGGTGCTTTTCGTATTTCCAGGGGTAATTTGTTCCAAAGCTTTGGAGCAGCACAACTGAAAGCACGATCCCCAAGAGTTACTTTTGTTCTCAAGTGAGGTAGCTTTAGAAGCAGCTTATCCTGTGTACTTCGTAATCAACATATTCATCTAACAACCATTCGGGCTAATAATCACTTTGTCTATAAATAACCACTTTTTCTATGACCAAGTCTTCTCATAACCAGTTGGTTTAATACTCAATTTCTTTTCACCATCCAACCTCATGGCCTGAACATCCAAGAGGGGAACGACTGATTAATCCTTCTTTTCCACTTTCCATTTGTATACACATATATGTTTTTCCCTCAGCTCTTTTAGATTAGTTACATTTTAGTTTCTGCCTCTACTTTCCTCCCATATCTCATACAAGCTCAGCTCCTATTTTTCCTCCCTCATTCAGGCGATATAACAATTATTATTTATTTTTTTCTCTCCCTTCACCTCTTAAAGTTACCACTTATTTACTTCGCTTTTTTCATGTTTACTATGTTTGTTTGTTTTCTCAATACAACCCCTCTCTCATACAGCATCAGCTTCTTTATTTGCATTCACCCTTTTAGGCAATTTGCTTCCCTTCCATATATACAGGGGTTTTTTTTCTTCTTTTCTACTATATAGTCTTCTTTTTCCCCCTCACACCCAGCGGATTACTATATCAGAAACACCATTTGTATATACATATATATATTTTCCTTTTGTATATTTTATACTTTTATACTTACAGATTTATTTTTACACTTACTTTCTTCTCTTAGTTTGTTTAATGCTCTATCTTACATACTTTATAGTGTCTTTTGCACATTATCAGTTGTTCCCTTCTCTTTCCCTTTTCCCCACTTTTATGCACCAGTTTATTATGCCTTTCTTTGTTGCCCGTTTGACCCACCTCTCACTAATTCTCTTGTTATTTTTCTCTTCCTCATACCCTTAATCATGTTTTGTCCTAAATAGGCTGTTTGATGTTGCCTCCTTATATATTAATCACTCCCCGCTTGAGGTCTTTCTTTGGCCTTACTCACACCAACTTCCCTTTGTGTCTGCCTACTCCTTTTCTTTCATCCCCTTCATTAACCTGATTGGTCATCTCTTCTCCCTAATGCCCCTTATGTCTCCTTGTTTCCAGTTGCTGTTGAATGTCTGTGGTCTATATTATGGTTGTTCTACCTTACATGTTTGTCATTTTGCCTCCGAAGAAGATTCTGCTACATGTAGGATCGAAAGCTTAGGCCCCTTTTGACTCTCTTATTTACTCCATTGGCTCCTTGTTTAGATAAGCAGTTTTCATCAGCTTCTTTTTGCCATTTTCTTTTCATTCTTTCCGCGCACAACTTACTCTTGGTCCAATTAAACCAAATGGTATACGGATCAAATGGCTATTGAACCAACTGGTTATTAGACAAAATGGTGAGTTGAAGAAAAATGGCAATTAGACCATAGAGCTATGATTAGACCATGTGAATAGTGGACGAACTGATGATATACCAAATGTAGTCGAGTTAGTAATTGAACGAATTGGCAGTAGACCAAATTAGAATAAACCGTAGGCCTATCCTTTGCATTTTGATTTGTGCACGCGTTGCTGAATCACCGACACACACGCGTACCGGCCCCATCCCCTACTTCTCGAAACTCCTCTTACACAAATCTCCCACTTTCTTTATATTCGTCCTAGCGTCATTCACAGCTGCTCCCTGTGACTTTCTCTTGTTCTTACACCATAGAGCTATTTACATACCCTCACACAAAAAATTCAAATTAAGAAAGAATCAGGGAGAAGGAAATTAGAAATTGATCAAATTATGCAAATTGATACGAATTCATGCACGTGTATTCCTATTTATTCAAAATCTGAACAAAAAAAAGATAATTCTCTCTATATATCCTCTATAATTACTTCTGTTCAATCTTCTCTATCAGAAACTACCAACTTTAGTGGTTTTCCAAATAGGTTTATTTTCATTTTGTTTAATGCCAATTCGTCCAATAACCTGGTTGTTAGACGAATACGTTGATAGACGAAATGACATTACCATCATCACCATCATAATCACGACCATCATCAGCGCATACCATACCAAAGCATGTTGCTACGCTGCGCGCGTTATACACAGCCGGTGTGGCGCGGCGGATCGGAGCGAGAGGGGGAATAATGTGCATGGGAACGAAATAATATTGCGAGGGAACGAAACAGTATTCGAGGAAACGAAATAGTATTGCGTGGGAACGAAATAATATTGCGTGGGAACGAAAGAGTATTGCATGGAACGAAATAGTATTGCGTGGGAACGATAAAATATTTCGAGGGAACGGAATATTATTTCGAGGGAACTAGATAATATTGCGAGGGAACGAAATAATGCACGGTTATTTTTGTTCTCTCCTTCATGTCATCTGGCGGGCTCCGTAGACGTCTGACTAATAAATTAATTGACAAATTCGTCATAGCCTTTCCTCTAGGGGAACGCGTGCATATAAAAATACCCAATTTGCATGTGTACTTGAGAATTTTAAATAATTCAAAACTCAGCTGTAAAGATTTAGTTTGTGCATCACTGTCTCAATATGAGTCAACTCATTTTAAAAAAATGGTATGATGATTAGGAATATGATACTCACCTTCCACTTGATGTTCAGTGTTCGAGATAGAGAAGATGATGAAACGTTGATAGACTGCACTAAACCAAAGGGCGCTATAAAAAAATAATGATCGAAGAAAAGATCAATTTACCTGTGGGTTTACCGCTGAGCTGTAACGGCGAATTCGACGATTTATGGACGCGTCCGTTACTTGTTGTTTCGGCACGTACATACTACTCCAAAAAAATAGGGATATCCCCCCCCCTAAAAAGTGAAAACTTACGTGAGCATTTTGTTGTACCTTGGACTTCCAGTCGAGGTCCCTGACCCCCTACACCTGGTCTAACTGCTACTACAGCGAACACATAGTCTGTATCCGGACTTAGACCAGTCACTGTCTCAGATGGAGCTAGAGGATCAGATCGTGACGTCACTTCTTGCTCCTGTTCCTCTGGATCGTCGACTCTATAATAGATACGGTAACGTTGAAGAGGAGGATCACCTATATCTGTTGCTGCATCCCAGGCATCCCACATGAGGGTGATGGATTCATTACTCCTTCTGGTTACCACGGGGGAACTACGAAGCTCTGGTTGGGCTATAGAAAGGCGATATGTGGAAGCGATAATGATATAGCAATTAATTACTCCGAATGAAAATAATGCATTAATGAATTAGAATTTATAGATCTTAACTTATTTTTTTACCTAAACACATTTACTATAGTCGGACCAAAATCGCAAGATTTAATGAAAACAAAATATGTTGATTTACAAATGATTTCCACAGAATCTATATTGATATCAAGCTTATTTTTATGTTTTGTTACTACGTTTATAATACCCATTGTATGGGATAAGATTTTTGTTATTCTTGAAGTTTTTAACTTATGATTGCTTTATCCACTTGCTCACAATTTCCTTGTAATTATGTAACATAATTATTTGCTGCTACCAGAAAATATTTATCATAGCATTGGCGCACTATTGAGGAAATGGGACGGACACACCTTTCCCAATGATTTGGCTGAGGGGAAAAGAAATGGGAAAAATATTAAGAAAAAAAGGAAAAGAAAATACACGACTGAAATTGAAATTCAGGGTAGTGTAAGCCTATAAGTATTTCATATAAAAAAGTTAAATGATCCGAATAATGTTAGCATCCCCCCTCCTCCCTCCCGTCCTTCTTTAAAAAAAATCAATCTCTTTATCTAACAGAAAATTTAACAATTCACCTACTGAATTCTCCGTCAGCCGTAAGAGACTCTGACCAACATTCGTTTACGTCGTGGATGGAGCAGGCGAATTTTTCTCCAACGTTAACGTCAAATACAAGAAAAATAAAACGTCCGGGTGATGTAGTTCCGAGTGATATTATATTTTCCCGCGTAAAATTCCCACTGCCCAATTTCCTGTAGATATTTACCACTGGAGCAGCCGTAGAAATGAATTTCTCTCCGTTTAGTTGACAAAAGAAATTGCTATACTGTCCTCTGTTAGCTTTTTCATATTCAACAGTGAATGCTTTAAAACAAAATAGATATACACACATAAATGTAATTACAGTTTGATTATTTTTTTGTTTCGCTGCAGTTGTAGAGAAGTTTAGAGACTCAATGATTTTGTTTAAAATCAGGTGCATGCAGCCGATCACTGACAACAGAAGCAATGGTTTGCATTTTTTGAAGAAGTACTCCGGATCGAAAATCTCTAAATGTGATGGCAAATAACTAACTTATTTTAAATTCTAGCAGCGCAAAGGTGTTGATTATGAATGTTGATGTGCATTGTTGCTACACTGTACAGCGCGCGGATATCCGATTATCCGGCCTCTTGGCCGTGTTGTTAATAAACCACACACTCCCACTCAATACTCCGTCTGGTAAATTATCTTCTATTTTTTGTAAGACTGGCACAGGATTATTTAAAGACAATTATTTGCACACCGTCATGAATATCAATATGTAGAATGAGGATGTCATGTCCCCACATTGCTTTTTAATGTTATTACATTGTATCATAATTACTTCATATTTCCTTGCATGAGTGAATGAGTAATTGATATGCAACAATGATTATCTAACAAATTAAATCTGTTTTTCAATCCATTATTATCCATAATTTGTGGACGAAATTTAAGTGTTGTGTCCAGAGTATTCTGTTCTTTACGCGATAAAGTGAATTTACAATAAAATGGGTTGTACTTTAATGATGATGAATAATATTAATACTAATAATCATTACCATTATAATGATTATTACCCGGCAGGATGGATGAACGCATTTGCGCCTTTTTGGCTGTTCAGCTACAGCCGGGGTATATGATACCAAGTATCAATCGCAGTAGAGTATATATTGTATAAAGAAGTTGTGCTGTATAAATGAACCATGGTATTATCATTTTTATTATAATCACCATCATCATTATGAATATCATTATCATCATTATCATCATTTTTATCCTTACCATTATCATAATTATTATGAAAAGAACAATTACATATTATTATAATGATGATAATAACATCATAATTATTTTAACCATGGATACCACCTAAAATCTGAAGGAAAAAAAATATTGTGCCAAAAATGTGTGGATTTATGCTTTCTACCGGGTACCCTTTTGTAACACCTGCTTTGTCAAGAGTTGCAAATGTAGATAAACACCTTGCATATGATGCGAGTGCTGCCATGGGATTCGAATTAATTAATCTTAATCTTTGACAACATTTGATATATGAAGAGTTTAGTTGCAAAAGGGGTTAGATCCACTTGTTTTCACTTATTGGAGTATTTGTATGAGAAGTTTGCAGTTCTTTGGGGGTTTTGAACAATGACGAGCCGCCATGCCTCTGTCTATCTGCCTTAACCACTAGACCACAGAGACGGGTTAGTGGTAAGGGCCAGCCTGATCCAATTGACCGTCAGATAGACAGAGGCATGGCGGCTTGTCATTGTTCAAAACCCAACTTCACCCGACAAAGGAAATTATAATTGGTATGGTGTCGAAAATCTGTCTATCTGACGGTCAATTGGATCAGGCTCGCCCTAACCACTAACCCGTCTCTGTGGTCTAGTGGTTAAGGCACCGGCGTTCAAAGCTTGGGGCCCGGGTTCGATTCCCGGCAGAGACATTTTTTCGGCATCACCAATTTTTCCAAAAGGGTAGATAGCTCTGGGGAACCTTGATTTAAGCTACGCCTACCATTGTTCTCTTCATCGATTTCTTTACACTATATATACATGTATATATATATATATATATATATATATATATATATATATATATATATATATATATATATATATAAATATATATTTTGGGAAGTTCAAAATGCAGATTTCCACTTACGTTCGCAATTAGGACCACATCTTCCCAGAACGCATTCTGTAGATTATAATTAGGAAGAAAAAAAGGGTACTTTAATAATCATTTAGAGTTGTGATAATCTCTCCGAAAGTGAATACGTCATTCATTTCCTTTAAGCAAAGTGACTATTATGTATGTCAGGAAAATATCTTTCTGTATAGGCTCCCAATATCTAATCACTAACATTGTAAGAAAGTTGCCAGAGGGGGTTTTAATAGAAACATTAAAGACTGGGAACTTGCCTCCCCCCCCCCCCCGACCAAAAGAAAAATAACTTTAATTGTCCCAATGCTTCATCAGAAAAATAAAATGACTCAATGACTGGGGCATTTTTCTTTTAAGATTTGAATGTTAGATAACATCAGAGTTTACATCGCATTGTAGACCCTTCCCTGTGTATAAGAAGAAACAGGGCACAAGTCATTCGTGTAATATCGATCTATTGTAATTGTTCTTATTAAATATCGTAGATTTGTATTTGTAAATTATCAGGTTTCACTGACCTTGGCAGTTTACCCCAGTCCATTCTGATTCGCAATCAGAGGAGCTTCCTTTACAGACACCAGTAAACCGATCACATTCTCCTGATACACAATGGCATGTCTCGGTACAACTTGCTCCAAACTCACCTGCTTCACATTCTACAAGTGTAGCGGTAAAGAACAATATACATAATGAGACAAAGGGTGAGAGGTGTATTAAAGAACAGTTTGGAATGTGTAATTTACCAAAATGTGCCGTATCTTTTTATCAGCATTTTGGTAACTGCACGTGTTGGTAATTTATCCCAATTCTCAGTAAATTTAAGAGCCAATTCATCCAAAAGCAACTACGTCTAAAAGCTAATTCATCTAAACGCCATTTTGTTCAATAAATATTTTGTCCAATAGCTGCTTCATCCTATAGCCATTAATAGGCAAAAAGCAACTTCGTCCAAGGGCCAAATGGTGTAATGTCATTTCGTCCTGTTCGGTCAAAACCCCACTTGGTCAAATTAACAGTTGGTCCAATACCCTCTTGATGTAACCATGGATGTGTTACTGACATTTGGTCCGATTTAATATCCATTTGGTCAAATGCCCACTTGGTCTAATGGGTAAATCGTAACAAGGGGCAGGGGGCATGTATAGATTCAATTCAATTCAATTTTAATTATTTCACTTCCATCAAACAAAAACAAATTGTATACCATATTATTATTAAGTATTTGTATCCATTGCAATGAAACAAAAATGATAATACATATGTTGTGGAAAACACACAATTTGGGCAACACATTGGAGGTTTTAAACAAGTATATACTATTTTTCAATAGAAATTAAATTAAGATGGAAATGGAGGGACCCACTCAAGCGATGCTTGTACAATGCTTGTATATAAGAGGGGAGGATTAATAAAGGCAAGGCATTTAATCTGCAATGCTTTTTTATCCTGCTTTCAAGTAAATGTTATTTGCATTATTTGCAACTAGGTGTGCACTTTAAAAAAAAACACTATCATTGTTCCATTCCGTGAATGATTAGATTCCACGGTAATACCACAGTTTTATATATTTACATTAACAATGTTTATTGCGTGTATAAACCACGCATAAAACTTGGGAAAATCCCTTTTTATACGGCGATTTTGACACAATTGTAGAGGTTTGTGTTATATATACATATATGAAAAAACAGACAATAGACTTGCGGATTGTGAGTTGGAACGAGCTCTGTCTGATTGGAAGTTCCAACTGATTGAAAATCGGCGGTGCGTGGCAAAAGATATTGTGTACATATTTATTTTCTTGTAATGGTTGATCTCTATTTGTATGCATGCATAGCAAATGAACCAGTTTTTCCACCTTGAAAAGGCAGACTCCGTGCTATGTTTGCTTGTTTTAAACGTGATTTTGTTTGTTTTACGAATCAAACAAATCACCTAGAAGCAAACTGACCGTGTCATACGTCATAATTATTTTTTATCTATTGAGTGGCGAAAACTGAACTACGTATTGATACTCATATGAAAGCAACAAATTCTCCATAAAACACCCTTTTTAATGTAATTGTATTGCTAGCGCACATTAGGTTGACTCGAAGAAAACAAGCTGGTCTTTGATTATGAAACTTATTATGAAAATATGTATTTACAGGTAAGAAAAAAATTGCTAAGAACTTTTCTGAATGTAGGTACACTATACACTGCTAAAACAAGGGTGTTAATTTGACACCAGCCAGGTAGTCATATCGGTCCACACAAGAGAGGTGTTGAGACAACACCAGTTTGGCGTTAGGTGGTAACACCGCCCGAGCGTTGTTGGAGCGATCTTAGAGCGGAGGGGAAAGAGAGTCGAATTTCGCTCACAAAATTGGGGGAAAATCGAAAACAAACAAAAAAAAACAATCGAAATAAAAAAATGGTGAACGGTAGCGAGCGGTGACGATCTTTTCTTTCCGCTTCACGACCACTCCAACAACGCTCGGGCGTTGTGACCAGGCCTTAACACCAATTTGGCATTTAAGCAACACCAATTAGTATTAAATCAATATCGTTTCTTTCTTAATTGGTGTTGTTTCAACACCTCTCTGGTGTGAACCCATATAGATACCAGGCTGGTGTTGAATTAACACCGGTGTTTTTGCAGTGTAGCATCGGTAACCATGATATCATACCTGTAGTACAGTCTAATCCTTTATATCCTGGTGTACATGAACAGCCATAGGGATCAGGTACACAAACCTGAAGACCACTACATGCCTTCTTATCATCTGATACATCGTAGTCACATCGGTACTCGCAGTTACGACCAAAGCGATTTCCACCGCATGCTATAACGTGGTATAGAAAGATCATTGTCTTTACAGCATTAAACGAATTTTAATTCATTTCTAAATGAATAAGTGCAAATAAATTAAAATATACAGGATGAATATTAATCATTACTTGGGTGAGTCACGTATAAAAGGAAAGCCAGCAAAATCTTAGGGCGACTTCACGCTGAAATCCTAATTTTTGAATGTGAAAAGTTAATAAGGAAATAATAAAGTTATATGTTTAACAATTGATTGTTGACATGTTTAAATTTGTTGTTGTTTTTTTTCTCTCCACAGGTGATGTAATGCTCGCTTCGACCGATTCGAAGGTCACTGTGAAAACTTTGGTAGAATATAGTGGCTTGATAATTATGGAGCAAAAGCTTACCTATTTCACAAGAAACGCCCTGAAATCCTGGCGGACAGATGCAATCCCCGGTTTGATCGTGGCATATTCCTCCATTATAACACGATGAGCAGAAATTGGTGCAACCACTATGTTCATTATAGCGACCAGCCGGGCATGCTGGAATATGATTTATTAATAATTGTTGAAGCAATAATCTACATTATTATCCCGTTCAATTGGTACGCCATATAGAACATCCCCCTACCGCGTCTTGTCTAAATGGATAAACCTGATAAACAAATATTTTTCCAACATTACTTCCCCCATCCATAAAAATGATAATGATAAAAATAACAACGATCAATTAGTAAATGAATGAATACAAAAATATATGAATAAATGAATGAAAAAAAGATGAAAAAATAGAGATTCTGTCGCCTGGAGCGTGTGCAATAACATACCTCTAACAATTAGTCTTTGTAGTCCAGCCCTTGCCAGTCCTCTTTCACCTCCCAGATGAAGTTCGTAAACACCTTTATATGATGTATCCACTTCCCCTACTATTGTATAGACTGTCAAACTTGCGAAGATCGTGTTCTGAGATATAGTTTCATGAGGGTTTGTTGTACCATTAAACCTCCATTCTTTGGTAGCTGTACTACTAGGGGTGACCTCAGTAAAATCAACAGTCACATTCACATCACCTTTGTTGACTGTCTTTGTGAACCTGCCACTAAGAGGTAAAAATTTAGCTGCAAGAAATTAATAAACAATTGTGATGTATATGGATATAAAGGTAGTTGTGACTAGTGATAATACAGATAAAGTAAATAAAAACATAATAAACAGACCATAACAAACAACCAAAAACGCACCATCAGAAACAACAAGAACAAAACATATCAATGAATAGTAATACAGATAATAGTCATAGTAATCCCTTGCCTCTTTTCAGATATTGTTTTATCATGTTAAATATATGAAAGGCCAGCAACGACAGTCTCAACCACCTACGATCTTTAATCGTAAATGATGCAAATCATTAACTCCAGCCAGTTACAATTTTTTATAAACATTTTTTTATCAATCGAGGTGGAAAATGAAGAGATTATTGAGTATTGCCTGTTTCATTGATTTCCAAACTTGTCAAATCTTTCCCATTATAACCAAATATTTTACACTAAATGGATATAGATAATGTGTTTCCACAAATATTGGTAAGCCTTTATTTAGTTTTGATATCCCCCACCCCGAGAAAATGAATAAATTAATGCATAAATAAAAAAAATAATTAAATAACTGATTAATAAAATGGATATCTTAAAAACTTCCTTTATATCTTCAGTTTGAATTTTATATAATATCTCTTTAATCCTGTCCTAGTTGATTAGCATCCCCTTTCTAGACAAAATTTGTTGAGTTTTCGTGGTCACAAGGAGATATGCGCATCGTTAACTTATATCATCCATGCCCGCGAACATGAATTTGAAAATTATTCACTCGTTTTATTGCCAGAGCACCAACTGACTAAGTATTTAAAGAGTAATACCTGTGTTTATCCATAAAAGATTATAATTCAATATATATTCTGTATTGTTATAACTGATGTCTTACCATCGGATCTCAGGAAAATTGTTGGTACAGCGGAGTATTCTCCATTAAGCATTGCAGCGCAGTAGAAGACTCCGTACGAACTGTGCTGACTTGTGTCAAGATTTACTCTGTAGACTTGAGTCGATGGATTACCAGCCATGAAAGAAACACTTGGAGGTGGATCGCCATTAGCAGGGTCATGGATATAATTGTAAGTGTAGACGTACCTCCCTATAAAAACCACTGCTCTCAAATCAGGAGCACTTCTGTAGCCATGGTAGCAGTCGAAGAAAGGTTCACCAGTCTCCGTGCTTGTGTATCCTCGACTGGTAGTAGATATATAAACACCAACACATGCTGAAATAAAGAAACTTGCATAGGTTAACTTTTTTGTCATTATTTTTCCCTCGTACATCCTTTCCCATATTGGAGAACCGGGTAATTATACCATTAAACCTTGGCCATACAGTATGTTGTTGCATTTGTCACACGTAGTCAAATTTTGAATAAGAATGTAATAGTCATTTCGAGAAAGGGAGCGAACTTTCCTTTCCTACAACTTATTAACATCACGCACGAACTTTCAAATTATAGGAAGACTAAAAGAAACACCCACACACACGCATGAACACCCTGAAATACACCATCATATGCACACAAACACATAATTGTACAGAATATATGTATATATATATATGTATAAATATATACACATATATATATATGATATTTGAATATAATAAATATACAATGCATTGCATTCATACATACACAAAACTCGGGTGTTCATTTTATGAGACCTTGTCCGGACCAAGTTGAAAATCATTACCACAACTCCCATTCATGTTCACATGATTATGGGTAAAATACATTCTCAGGGTCAACTGACAAATATAAGATGCTCAGATCATCGCCAGGTTAATTATTGCAATAGGTACCTCCTCTTTCCACGTTTCATAAATGATAATTAATATCTAACCCGAATCCGAATGATCACCATTTGATTTATAAAGATTAGAGCGGAATAAATATGTGTGGTACATTGTAATAAAAGCAATACTTTACCTCCATATAAATTCAGCAGAAATGCAATTCCAAACAACTTATTGGAATTCATTTTAAAGCCAGTCACCAAATTATCACGGTGTAGAGATCTGACCAGTAGCAGCACGAACTGGTTAGAAACCATTATCTTCTGGGCATATGGTCTCATAGCATGTATAAAAGAAGTTCAGCCTATTTATGATTACTGTCTATCAAGCGGGGAAATAACAGGAAGTATAATACTTGACTTTCTATTTCAATTTGGGAAAATGCACTATATGTATATCCGCATCATGAACATGTATACCATGTTTCCACAACTTGCGGCCTTCCAATCGAAAGGTTACCCTAAAACACGTTAATGTTCATGATTGTTGAAAAAAATCTCATGGGTAAATATTATTTTAGTTTTATAGCAAAGAGCTTCAGTCTCGGTCTCGCTTTATAAATACTTTTTATGAAAAGAATGCATAATTTCTGCGACAACCTAACCATCAGCCAATTAAATTGAATGGCTTCAGTGACATTTAACTGTTGTTTTTAATTTGTTATCGTAACAAGTATCATGAAACGGGCCCCGTTCCTGTTTCCTAACCAGGAAGCCAGCATTTCCTCGAACACTTATTAATGGAGGAAAAGTAGTTCATGGAGGTTTATATCTTCTGGCTCTGCTATTCCGAACTGACCATCGACCTTTTTTTTTTGGGGGGGGGGGTATTTGTTATAACGTTGCTATTATGGCAGCTACATATACTGTGTTTACCACGGTAACAGGTCTCAGCGGCCGATTACAATCAAGACTTCCATTTTTTTCCAGAAGGGCAGCATCGCCATAGTATTAGCTAACTATGACAAGGACCCCCGATTCAATGATAAGTCTAGTACTTGAGAAAAACATCCGCCACATTTGTTTATCCTTGTTGCAGTATATGATTTAGGTGTTGACTGTAATGACTGGTGTAATGCATGTTGGGTTTGGATTTAGTTTTAAAACTTAACTTGTTGTATAATACATTGCATATTTTCCTACTTCACCAAGCCGACCCCTTGCGCAAAACTATAAGATACATTTCATGTTAGAGAAACATTTTTTGGGTAATCATTCAAAACTTGAAATTTTCATTTCCGTGGGGGGGGGGTGGGGTTCGCTTCCATCTGAAACTCCTCCATATCTGAAGTCCAATCCAAGAACATATCAATTTCCACAAATGGTGATGGATGATGGGGAGGTTGCATTTCTTGCTAATATTAAGCAGATTGACATCTGCTCTTTAATCAGGTTGCACATGTTAAAAGATAGTAGGACTTTCCTTTTCCAAATCATTGGACCGTCTAAACGTCGCACTAGTGGGGCTGCCATAGACTGGATCCCCTCCTGTTTTCTAACGTTGTTTTTATCGCGTTCCTTCTGGGAAATCAGAGTAAAGTACTCCAACGAACAGTAACACTATTTTGGCAGTAGGCTATGATGGGGTGTCCAAACTTCGCGGACTTTTCAAAATATTCATCAGGCATAACTTTGTTCCCAAAATATTCATAATAGTCCAAGAGCATGAGGTTTAACATGGAAATTTTTGGTAACAAGCTGATTTTCTCAGGATAGGTCCAGAAAAATGTCTAGAATAACATACTAAAAGTCCCTATAAGTCCTCCGTGGGGGTTTTCCGTAATCCAAGATGGCGTCCAAAATGGCCGCCATTCACAGATAATGGACATGACTCACTCATTATTCACACTAAACACCACATTTCGGTGCATGTTTATTGGTTTAAAGAGGTAAAAGATCTAGTGATACAGTTTAGAGTAGAAAATTAGCAGACTAGGTACGTAAAAATCCAAGATGGCGTCCAAAATGGCTGCCAAAACCTAAAAATCCACCATTCATCTGTTACTTCCTTTAATGTCTTTAATTTTGTTTCTATTTAATTCCAATTAATGGTTTTAATGGTCAAGTAATAGATTGGGAAAAGTTACAAGGACATTAAATGGTCAAGTATGTCCAAAAATCCAAGATGGCTTCCAAAAATGGAGGCTAAAGTGACTGTTTTTACTTACAAATGGATATACATGTAGTTCATTTGATATCTGCCTGAGTTATATGATTTTTGGTGTCTAAACCATGGTTTTAAGGGTCGAATTCTTCATTTTGGACACGTTGAAAGGACATTCAATGGTCAAGTATGTCCAAAAATCCAAGATGGCTTCCAAAAAAGGAGTCTAAATTGACTGCTGTTAGTTAGAAATTGTCATACATCATTAAAAATCCGCCTGATAGATATGATTGTGGTGTCTTTACTATGACTTTAAGTGTCGAAATAATACGTAAGCACAAGCAGACAAGACAATCAGACGTCTAGTATCTCCAAAAATCGAAGACGGCTTCCAAAAATGGAGTCTAAAATGACTTTTACTTACGAATGGACATGGTTCATTTGATATGCCTGAGATAAATGATTTTTGGTGGACATCTAAACCATGGTTTTTTATGTTAAATAATACATTTGGACACGTTAAAAGGAAATTGTGTTCAAGTAGGTGCAAAAATCCAAGATGCCTTCCAAAAATGGAGTCTAAATTGAGTGCTGTAAACTGAAAATTGTCAAACTTCATTAAAAATTCAACCAAAGAGATAGAATTGTGCTGTCTTTACTATGACTTTAAGTGTTGAAATAATAAATAAGCACACGTAGAAAGGACAATCAGACGTCCAATATGTCTAAAAAGCAAAGACTACTTCTAAAATAGAGTCTTAAATGGCTGCTGTTACATACAAATTGACATAGGTCATTTAATATATGCATGGGAGATAAGATTTTGGTGTCTAAACCATGGTTCGAAAGGTCAATAAAAACGTTGGGACAACTTACAAGGACAGCCAGTGGTCAAGTATGTCCAAAAATCCAAGATGGATTCCAAAAAATGGAGTCTAAAATGGCCGATGTTTCTTATAAAATAACATAGTTAATTTGATTTCAGCCTGAGAGATAATATTTGGGTCTCTATACTATAGTTTCAAGTGTCAAATAATACTTTGGGACAGCTTATGATGATATGCAATTGTCAATTTGCTTCACAATCCAATATGGCTTCCAGTATGGCATTTGTCTCTCTCATCGCCTAAAAATAGTCATACGCAATACTCACATGTGAGAAATAAATTTTGTTTCTTCACTATGGTTTGAAATGTCAAATATATATTAAGTAAGTCGATCGCTAGAATGTTCAGTTTTCCACTATATGTGTTATTTGGTTCCTAAATTGAACAATAATGCCTGCTATTAACTACTCCTAAATCGTTAAGATTACTTTTCCCAAATGTATTCAAGCGTAGACAACATAATTATTCCTCACATGAGGATATTTTATGAGTTATGATAATTTTTTAAGTAAGTCATTTACACGCCATTTTGTAAGCCATTTTGGATTTTTAGAAAAAACGGACAACTGCATTATAATAAATGATATAGAATTTGTATAGCGCGGTATCCACATTGCTAGGTGCTCCAGGCGCTCCTTTATCACCCCGGCTAAGCTAGTTTACCGATTCTGGTGCGCACAGCTTTTTGAGGAATTACTTCCTGCCGGTACCAATTTACGTCACCTGGGTCGTGTGCAGCACAGTGTGGATATTTTTTTTTTGCTGAAGGAAAGCACGCCATGGCTAGGATTCGAACCCACGACCCTCTGTTTGAAAGGCGAGAATCAGAACCACTAGACCATGACGCGGCCATATCATTGCTTACAATCCCAAAATATTATTTGACCCTTCAAACCAGGGATTAGACACTAAAATCATTTATATCAGGCAAATATTAAATTCTCAAAAGTCATTTTTATTATTATTATTTTGTTTTGGCGTCACCTTTGCCTGGGAGGTGAAAAGCAAACTGAATCACTGTGATCCACAAGTCTCTCCTCAAGATATAACTGATTTATACTCCATTTTTGGAAGTTATCTTGGATTTCTGAACATACTG
This sequence comes from Lytechinus variegatus, assembly GCF_018143015.1. Lineage (NCBI taxonomy): Eukaryota > Metazoa > Echinodermata > Echinoidea > Temnopleuroida > Toxopneustidae > Lytechinus > Lytechinus variegatus. The sequence goes on from NC_054745.1 coordinate 41,733,510, forward strand.
GACCACTGGCCTATGGTCTAGACACCAAAAACATATTTCCTAGGTGAATATTAAACAAACTTGATTTTTAAAAAACAGTAACCAATCATTTATACCCAATTTTTGCAAGCCATCTTGCAGTGTTGGGCATAATTGACCACTGTCTGTCCTTTGAATTAGACCACATGTATACAGATATTAAATGATTTTTGTCAATTTGTATGTTAACAGCAGCCATCTTAGACTCAATATTTAGAAGTCGTCTTCGATTTTTTAGACATACTGAACCTCTCTGACTGTCCTTTTTACTTGTGCTTATTATTATTCAACACTTAAAACAATTGTTTAGACACCACAATTATATCTCTCATGTGGATTTTTTTTTTCAAAGTATGTCAATTTTTCAGTAACAGCTTATACCCAATTTTTTGGAAGCCACCTTGGATTTTTGGACATACCTGACCAATGAAGCTTCTTCTTACTTGTCAAAATGTATTATTTGACCTTTCAAACCATGGTTTAGACACCAAAATCATATATCATAGGCAGATATTCAATTCTATTCAAATTCATTTTATTCTTGATAATAATAAAAACATCAAACTGTACATTCGTATAAAGAAATATCATTGCAAGAAAAGGAGGACAACAAAAAGTTTACACTTGAAAATAAAAAGCCTCAAAAGAATACAAAAATCAATATAAATTATGTACACATCAGATGAAGAGGGGGGGGGGCGAAATATGCTCATTCACACACAGACACACACACCCACCGAGGAACATCGTCATCATAACACACAAAAGCACACCCGAAACATCCATTATCTTGATTCATTATAACACACAAAATCACACCCGAAACATCCATTATCTTGGATTATTATTATTATAGGCCAAGAGCATTAGACCAAATTATATTAAATCCATTATCTTGGATTATTATTATTATTACCTTATTATATTGAATAAGCTATGTCCATTCGTAACTAAAAACAGTAATTTTTTACTCTATTTTTGGAAGCCATCTTGGATATTTGGACATACTTGACCACTGAATGTCCTTGTAACTTGTCTTAATGTATTACTTGACCATTGAAATCATTAAATAGAAACAAAATTTTAAAATATTAAAGGAAGTAATAGATGAATAGTGGATTTTTAGGCTTTGGCAGCCATTTTGGACGCCATCTTGGATTTGTAGGTAACCTAGTCTGCTTATTTTCACTCTAACCTGTATTTACTAGATCTTTAACCTCTTTAAACCATGAAATGTGCACGGAAATGTGGTGTTTAGTGTGAATAATGAGTGAGTTATGTCCATTATCTGTGAATGGCGGCCATTTTGGACACCATCTTGGATTACGGAAAACCCCCACGGAGGGCTTATGGGGACTTTAAGTATGTTATTCTCGACATTTTTCTGGACCTATCCTGAAAAAAGTCAGCTTGTTACCAGAAATTTCCTTTCTTGAGCCTATTTTGGTCTAATGAAAATTATAATAAAAATTCTATTCTGATCGACGAATGTCTGAAAACGTAAGACCTAACTTCGCGGACCAAGGTGTTTGTGGAGATTAAAAAAAAAAAAATTCAAGCTCAAAAGGCAAAATTTTTTATATCAGATTGACGACAAAATGCTATAGAATCAGTCAGTACCACATTGAACTCCCATTTCTTATGATAGCTGCTTGCAAAATGATGATATCGTGATGCTTGTTGAGGATATCAGATTTCTTTGGAACGGGCGCTAAAGGTGACAAATTTCCCGATCTTTTGTCAATATTTTCATAAAAACTGAACTCATCCTACAGAAACTTACATGAAATTGTAATTTTAGGTCACTTTTTTACGTTGTTGATGTCAGATCTTAAGGATATTGGCTAGTTTGTTTTTAGATATAATGACCGTCCGCGAAGTATTGACACACGTCAAGTTTGGACACGCTGCCATAAATGCGGAGGTCTAATAATTTCATCGGAGCTTGCTAGGCAAAATAAGTATGCTCAAAATGTATATAATGCATTCAGATGTACTGATAGAATCGTAGCTAATTACGGAGATACAAACGTTACCTTAGAACAATCGTATCAGCATCAATGAGTTGAACAGTACCCTCCTGGAAAACATTGTGACACAAGAAATCAAGGGCGGTATTCTGAGGTCATTTTATCTTTGAAATATTTTATTTTATATCCTACACAGAGTAAATCCTGTATAGTGATTGTTTCAAGTAGCATCATGTGACCGAATATATTTCAACTATAATGTTGCGTGACGTCAGACCTCGATATATTTTTGGATATACCAATATTCTGACGTCATTATTTCACAAAACTGGAAATCAAACTCGAGGGAGCACCGGCCAGTGCGCTCTCTCTCGGGCAATTCCAGCAATGCGTCGGCGCTAGCTGGCACTAATCTGCGTTCTGCTGAGCACGGTGGCTCGGAGAAAAGTAGATGATTCAACTCAAGTAACCGGACTTTGCAAGATCAGCGCAAAGGTTTTGGTTATAAGTTATTAAAAGTAGGATATAAAACACATATATCAGGCGTTTCATTCGAAAGCATAATGTGAATTATTAATCCTCGGTTGGACTGCCAGACCAACCTCGGATAAATAATTCCACTATACTTTCTCAATGCCTGATATGTTTGTTTATTATCTCTTAAAATGAAATTGGTATTCTGAGATGACATTTTATCTCTCAGATAAAATTAAAATTGTATCTTGCGAATAAATTTCATCATGCGTATTTATAATAATAAGCAACAGAGCAGTGGCAATCGCGTGTCTGGCCATTGCAACGCGGGTGATGTGCTTACGCCCAAGTTACTTTGAAAAAAAAAATAGAATAAACCTACGAACGTAGAGGGCAGCAACACTTTGCAGTATTGATTTTAGGAAAGTCCACTCCGCTCAGATTTTGTGACCACTCTAAGCTCCGCCCCTCACTAAGAAAACCATTGAGGTAGATTGTAGAGTTGATTTATTTCGTTTGTTCAATATTTTTGATAAATAATGTTAACTTCAATACAGAACGTTCAATATTATTTTATTAATTTCAATATATTTTGCTAAAAAAAAGTAAGACAAAGGGTAATCATGATTTTTGTAGTTTGCATATCAATGAAAAAAATAGCATGATGACGTTGTTTTTACCGTTCTTATGCTTAATTTCGCTGCCCCTACCAAAAATACGCCAGCCAACACCAGAGCAAAGACCTTGATCTTCTGACAGCGCCGAAACTTTCCTGGCCACATATGGGTATATGGGTATACTGCGAGAACAACAGTGCTGCCCGCATACTCGACGCGAATCGACCAAGCTTGATATGGACTCGAAGATAAGGACTTGGTCTGTCACTGTTGTGGCACTAAGGGATTTGAGCAACGATAAATATTTATGGTTAGAATCTTAATTTTTAGTTATACAGTATGTAATTTCCACAAATCCGACCCAGCTTTGCAATCCATCGAATACGGTCACTACACGAATAAATCAAGCCCAAGGCAAGCCAAAGGTCTATGTCACAGGCAGTATTTCCATGCCATGATTTTACACCAATTCATGAAAGCATACTTGCAGAATTTCAGATACCACCATCCGGTAAACTGGCCAAACCTACCGGTACGCCAGCCGCGCCGGGCATGCATGCTCGGTCAAACCACCATGGCGCTCGATTGTGTAGGCGCATTGATGTGGTGCAGCGAAATTTAGATGAAAAATGTATCAACCTCACATATCTTTGTTTTGATAAATGATATGCAACATCATCAAGCCCAAGGCAAGCCATACAATGTATGGCTTGCCTTGGGCTTGATTTACTCGTGTATCAAGGAGCAAAGGTCTATGTCACAGGCAGTATTTTCATGCCATGATTTTACACCAATTCATGAAAGCATACTTGCAGAATTTCAGATACCACCATCCGGTAAACCGGCCAAACCTACCGGTACGCCAGCCGCGCCGGGCATGCATGCTCGGTCAAACCACCATGGCGCTCGATTGTGTAGGCGCATTGATGTGGTGCAGCGAAATTTAGATGAAAAATGTATCAACCTCACATATCTTTGTTTTGATAAATGCAACGTCATAAAATCAAAGGCATCACCACTTAATATTTTAGGAAAAATACAGATATGAATGATTCATATTTTTATACATGATATTTCATGTAAAAACTTTTATAACAAAAATGTTAAAAATTAAGAAATTAAAAAGAAATCAACTCTACAAGTACATGGTTCTTTGAGTGAGGGGCGGAGCTTAAGAGCGGTCACAAAATGAGCTTGGCAAAATCGGGGTGAAATTAGGAGATTGGTTTATATGATGACAGAATTCATCCTATTTACTGAAGATTAAAAAAGATTAACAATAATTAATTAATAATTAACAATGATTTTATTTCAAAATTATTTTTGAAATGAGGTACATTTTTACGAATTTGTTAGGATATTTTTATTTTTCTATTATTTGAATGGAGTCAGAATATTTTTGTTTATCTTTAATTTGCTAGTATTCTCTGAGGCCCGAATTCACAAAGGTGAAAACCCACGGTTGAGTCCATGGTTTATGTAGATTTCCTGTATAAAATGACGCCTGTTACCGTGGATATTTGAGCTATTTTATTCATGAGTCCACTGTTTGTATTCATGACATGCATACCAAATTGTTCGCGCACTTCAATTGTGTGCGCGTATCGATTGGACCTTCCTAACAGCAACACTGATATGTTTGTTGCCCTCTACGTTCGTTGGAATAAACTTAAAATGGGGCAACTGGCTATTTCATCTCCGCGACGTTAATTTCTAAGTAAATTAAATTTCTATGTATTTCTATGTAAATTAATTCCAAATGTTGGCATGAAAATGAAGAAAAATTTAGAACAACACCTCATCATTATTCATCTACAATCAGGAAATATTTCTTAAGACTTTTCTTGACTAATATTGTCTTTGAAATGATGCTTGAAAAGATGCGATATAGACTTCGAAAAAAATAGATGAGAGTATTGTTTGAAATCAATAAATTGACGCAATATCACTCATTTGCTACACCTCCTGGCGGATCGGATGTCCATTGGTTGAGTTACATGAGAGAGCTATAAAAGCGCGTTTCTAATTGGATAAACTGTAGGTTTGACTTACAGAGATAAAGTGAAGATAAAATTGTGTTTAGAATACCAATTTGGAGAGATTTTAAGGGTATTTTACCTCATTGATTTAACGGAGATAAACTATTTTATTTTATCTAAGATAAAATGGATCTCAGAATACCACCCCACAGTGGCATACCGTGGATCAAGGCTTCGGGGAGGGACACCAGCTAAATTTATGAGTCGCTAAGTTGCTAAGTATACTGACCTAAGAGACTTCTTAAGGGCAGTGCCATTAAACAGATATATGTATGTCACTGATCAAATAATGCGAGCGCGAAGTGCGAGCTGAAAAAATGTTGATATTCTGACCTAAAAATGGACATTATAACAAAATTTGTGTAATCATTGTAATTTTTGCAACTGTCTCGCTAAACAAGCAATGTGAGCGCGAGCTGATATTCACCCAAAACAGGGACATTAAATGACTATATTTGAGGAATCCATTAAGAGTATACATATCTCACCAAGGTCATCTAATGCGAGTGCCAAGCGCTTGTTGATTTTGTTAGAATTACATCTAAACACATGAAACACTTGTAGTCATAGTAATCATGATTAACATACGCATCTCACTAATCAAATATTGCGAGCGCAAAGCGCGAGCTGAAAATATAGGAAATTCAGACCTAGAGAGGGGCATTCTAGGGCTTGTTTGTAGGAATTCATTAAGACCATACGTATTTCACTAATCAAATGATGCGAGCGCGAAACGCGAGTTGAAATTTTTTGATATTCAGATTAGAAAAAGGGGCAGTCATGAAGAACAGACGTATATTACCAATCCACTATTGCTAATGTAAGCACGAACAGGAAATGTTTAATATTAAGACCTTAAAATGGGGCATTCACTTTAAGTAGTCGTGAAAAAGAAGCATATGTCACTACATAAAACAATAATAACTAGAAGTGCGATGAATATTTGGTGTATATTGACTTGAAAACGGGAGGTTTTAGTACAATTATAATAGCAGAATTATTCATGTCGTTAAACAGCAAATGTGAGCACCAGGAACAATGGAGACATAGGCAAAGAGCAAATTATGTTTCATAAAGTTATGAAACAAATATTTATTATGTTACATAACATAATTATTATATGATATAACATTATAATGAGAGCAATAATATCTTCTTTCCCACAATGTTTCTCTTCCTTTCTTGTTGTTTTTCTCCTTTTCACCCTTCTTTTTTTTCGGGGGGGGGGGGGCAGCAGGCCCTCTCCCCATGCCCCCGTGGTAATTACGCCACTGCCACCCCAGACTTTTAGAAAGCGATGTCCAGGATTTTTTTTTAATCCTAAATTTAAAACCGAATTGCTTTATGCTCAATATAAGCATCTGCGAACACACGAGTAATTGAATACCTGTAAACAATACGGCTTTAAACACACACAAAAAAACACATTATTTTCTCAACTCAGAACTATCCAGTGCCTCCTTATTTGCCATTCAAACATTTTATCTAAGATCACTGACTTGGTTGTATTGCCATTGGTTAAAATAAACATATTAAGTTACATCCATACGCCTTGTTGGCTATTTAAGGTCATATGTACCTATACTCCCCTTGCTACATATCATATGAAGTGTATACCAGAGAGACATTTCACATATATGGTTCACCCGTAGATAATATTGACTGAGTTTTAGGGAGAAACCACATGGATTGCCAAAATAGCCTCGTATTTGCCCGATTCGTGCTAATTGGAATAAAACCAGGAAATAAAATCAAGGACGAGGGGATATTTTAGCAGGTTTGTCCAAATTCATACGCCGGGTATCCTACCTGGGCCATAATGACGAATTTTGTGTCATTAGACAGGCAAAATTTGTATTTGTTACCTCCTAAATGCCGATTCCAGGTAATAGTTGAAATAAATGTATCATAACTTCAATTACAGATACGAAAAAGAAATGTCCTACACGAGATAATTGTAAGACACCCTCATTTTTGGTATATCTGACGCCTTTGAGGGATAAGACAGGTCACTTGGCGGACAACAGTACCTGAATTTCAAAAAGAAAAAAAAACATCTTGAAAATAGATGCAATGTCTGCTATATATCAATTTGTTTTATTGAATAATGACACATCCCTGCTGCTTCAAAATACAGCTTAAATTTCGAAATTTGATTGTCATGAGTTTTAAAACTTTGATTTGCGTAATAATTCATTAATTTTGCAATCATAAAACGTAGGAATGTCACTGAATAACATAAGGAAAGGTCGAAACGACAAAAGTATCTTATCTACTGATTTTGAAAATGAAATAATTTAGGCGCTATTTAATCCCCTTGTGGAGAACTTTTTTTGTTTGCATTTTCTCTAGAACATGCTTTAAATACCCATAATTTCTTGAACAATTAGATTAAACTTAGACAGGTTTTTTTTCACCCAGGGGGTAAGACTTTGATTATGACACATTGAACCCATTGCCTTATCATCTTCTGATAAACGACCTCATGAACACCTTGTCATTGGTGGTTCAGTGGTAGAATACACGCCTCATGAACGTGAAGTCACTGGTTCGATCCCAGGCCGAGTAATACCAACGACATTCTGAGGATGGAACTTCTATCTTCTTGTCAGGCATCAGCATGTGAAATATAAAGGCTAATATTAACATGTTATTTTATGCAGGGCTTTCTGTCAGAACAGCTTTCAGATGAAGTTGCTACCCTGAGTAAACCAAGTAGTATTATTGATATCATCGTCATTACAAACTATGCTTTCTAGTTGAAATAATCTGCGACCATGCACTGCAGTCCAACCATGGACCTACCAGCAAATGGTCCAACCAACAAACGAGAATCTGAATCGACCTATGGCATGTATGGAATGTCACAGGAAATATCGTTTCTACCGGTGTAACTGCCGCGTAACCCTTGAAGAGCTGTGGCGTAAAGTGGTTCAGACTCTCGCCTCGAAAACAGGTCTAGGGTGCTTTAGCAAGGCGTTTATCCACACTTTGCTACACTTGGCCCAGGTGCTAAATGGGTACCCGGTTGGATGTGAAAATTATTGTATCTTGCTTGTCCAGTATTGTGTGTGCCTCATACTATAGGCAACTGACTGGAATACTCTTTAGGGAGTGGATGATGTGCATACAATGTGCGCTGGAATGACTAATTGAATTCGATGACTGAACTTTGTATCTGTAAGGAAATAAACAAACGTCGATGTATCAAGTGCTATATACATGTAGAATATTATTATTATTATTATAATTATTATTATCATCATCATTTGTTATTATCTATCAAGATTAAACATAAGAATGAGAATTTTATATCCTTATCTGGTGCTCAAATAATATCAATTATTCTGTTTCCTGAAGCGATGTAGGCTTAAGTCTGCGAATGTATCATTATAAATTATGAATATTTCTGTGAAACATCTGTAAAATTCAAGAATGATGAAATAACAAGAATTAAAGTACTACTGGACTATAAATACATTAGCCATAGATATTTTTGTTGCATAACAGCGCAGATTATGCTAAGGAAAAGTGAATTTGGAATAGTATGAAGGTGTGTTTATTTCTGATAGTTTAGGGGTGAGAGTAAGATCTATAAATATCCCAATGCCCATGAATGTTATCAAGATGATGAGCCCATTATCACAAAATACAGCGCTATAAACGTTTAAAGATGAAAATTATTGTTTCACACATGCCATTTAAATCATTCTCAGCAGATTTGCTCGTCTGCTGACGAACCCTGATTGTATTTGTTTAAGACATAACCTTTGCTCATTTTTTTTTCATAATACTCTTAAATATTGATAACCATCATCGCCATATTTATGCAAGCCAATCTTTAAACCCATTTCTTTATCATTTTGGCCTGTATCATCGTAATTATCTCCCTATTTAGCAAACTTGTGCATGTACAAGACGCGATCTTTGACTTGTGAGTATTTGCATTATTATCTTTGAAAATTGTTTTCCATAATCATCCAAATTACCAAACTCTTCTCCTCCTTGTACAAAGGCGTACCTTACCACCTGCCTGATAACGGCCTCTGATAAAAACAAAACTTTTGTCCTCAATAAATTCCGTTGCTCCTATTATAGTTTTAGTAATACTGTAAACAGGTATATCTGTTCATTGAATGTTGCACGTGAGTCCGATTCTCTCTCCGTCTTACGAAAATATTTATCACTACAATGTTATTTATATATTTTCTTTGCGACAAATTGGACAAATATCAAAGGAAACGTATCTCGGTGTTTTAATAAGTGAGGAAACACGGATTTATTTTGGAAGTTAAAGGAAATAATGGTCCTTGGAGACTAGTTGCTCACTTAAGGAGCTCTATGACCGATGGAGTCATCCAAACTACTATCAATGTAAAACTCTATATACATATAACTTTATTTTGTGAAAAGGTGCAATAATTTTACAGTGGTTTCTTGGACCTCAATAGAGGGTATTGTTTAGAAAGTCTTACATCCAGAACTTCAATCAAAATTGTGTAATGGCACGATGAAGATGCCTTCGACGATAAGTTGTCTCATCTATCTGGCCTTCTCGTTGTCCATGATCAAAGCCGATAGTAGCGTACCGGACTTTGACTGTGACTTCGAGGCGAGCTTCTGTGGCTGGGTTGTGGATCAAGCAGGTGATATCCAATGGACAAGGCTCTCAGGACCAACGCCTACTCCAGATACTGGACCATCATCCGACCATACATCAGGCAAAGGTAGGATAATCTAGATACAAATCTTGGGATGCTTTATGAGGGTTTATAAGTTACACAACTAAAATAGGGAATTACTAAGGTATTATTACGTCTCGTCTCTTTGTCACGACGGGCACTTGACAATTTATTTTTTAAACTCTCTGTAATATCCCCGATAGAGGTAAGCTCTACGTTGGAATTCAGTTAGCAGTGCACATACAGGTAGTATATAGCGTGTAAACACTGGCTAACCACCCGCCCCCCCGTTGAGAAGCAAAATTAAAATTTTTAATTAAAAAACATAGTTAAACAGAAGTCTCCCCCCCCCCCCTCTTTGAAAGTAAAGACTTTTTGAGGGGAGCGGCGGTTAAATCCATTTTTTCTTTCCTTTTTTGTTTTTGCTTGTCAAATTTTTCATCGGAAAAATGTGTCCCTTTTTGAAAATCCTGAGTCTGCAAGGATGTCTTATATGCAAAGCGTCCTGTGTGCAAGGTAGACGACTCCTTTATCTATTCCGAAGAGAGGTTACTTTTTTAGTCCAAACGTCGTGAGAATGCACTCGATGGAGAAGTGTAGGATCTTCCGTTTCCGCATGCCGGGAGGGGGTTTTCTACATGTGTGTGTGTGTGTGATAATTGGTATTTTATCATAACCAAGAACTTTCAGACAACATTCAAACCCAACACTTAACTCAGTCTTCCAATTTCATTGTAATCAACCCCAAATTATTTATTGCACAGAGATCTTTAAGACACCGTGGTCCCGATTTATAGAACTCTCTACCAGAGTTTATAATGATGCTCCTCTCTTTAATCACTTAAAGCGAACGTTAAATAAATGTTATTATCAGAATATTTGAAATAAATATTGTCCATGTACTTGTTTTTTTTATTTTATGACGAAAAATTTCCCCTTCGAGTTAATCATTACCATTAACTCCACCATCATCAACATCAATTTCCTGGCCATCATCTTCACCATTGTTTCCGTCATCCTCATCGTTATCATCTCTATGTTTATCATCCAAATTCTGAACAGTTAGTGCACAAGAACCCAATCAAATCAATTTCGAAGTCGGTAATTTAACAAATAAAAGGCGTGTTTAATTAATTTATTTCAAATCATGACCGTGTTAGGGCACTCACGTCCATGTAATATTGCTGTGAATCGGAATAGTGACATTCACTTTTGAGAATAATGCCAAATAATATAATCTATACCCCAAAACTAGTACAGCAACAAAAAAATCAATATCATTCCATAATCACATGTTATGTAAGAAAATAACCAAATGTCAAGAAGGTATAATAACTGAGTAATGTGTTAGATAGACATCAATCTTCAAATCGTTTTTAAACAATATTTGTTTTATTAATTTGTGTGTTATTTAGTAAAGCTAATAGGGCATTGTATATATTCAAAGTCAGGAGGAAATAATTTAGACGCCTTAATGATGTTAATAAATAATAACCAATAAGGATAAAATATTTTCGATATTGCTTTTCAGAACGTTAGAAAACACCAAAATTAAGATAAAAATCACGGTGACTTTGTCACTTAAAAATCACTCGTAATTATGTTACCCTTTCTCAAAGGCTACATATTACTTTTTAAAAATATGACTACAGCGCCTTCAAAATTTTACTCGCGTTAAGATCTTACGAGGCATTACTTCACTGGCGTTCCGATAAGAGGGGGAGGGGATGGCCACACCTAATGCTCACCAACATAACAAAGAATAATAATAATATACTAATCTATATAGCGCAGAAACTATGTGCATATATTCTACTGCGCTGCAATTTAGAGCTGGTGAAATGCTTGAAAAACAAAATTAGAAAAAGGGGGTGAAGAAATGTATGGGAGATATTTGAACAGATAGGTTTTCAATTTAAGTTTGAACGTTTCTATTAATGGACAGGATCTCACAACATACGGCAAACCATTCCATAACTTTGGGGCTGCACAGGCAAAAGTGCGATCTCCCAAAGTTATCTTTGTATTACGAGCGGGGATGTGAAGGAGCAAATTATCATTAGAACTACGCAGGTTGTGAGAGTGTCTTTGAACTTTTCTTTGTAAAAGCTCAGAAATGTAACTGGGGGCTTGACCACTTAGTGCCTTGTATACAATTAGAAAAATCTTGAAAGAAATTCGTTGGCGAACTGGAAGCCAGTGCGGATCTTTCAAGACAGGGGTAATCCTTGAAAATCTAGATTGACTACAAATCAGCCGTGCACATGCATTCTGTACTCGCTGAAGACGCCCAATTTGAGATGAGGGGAGCCCATACAACAAACTGTTACAATAATCTACCTTACTAATAATGCGTGCATGGACAATCGTTTTCATGCTTACATTGTCAAATTATTTTCGTATACGTCTGAGGTTGTATATCATATGAAATGAAGATTTGCACACATTGGTAATATGTGCTTCCATATTCAATTGCGAATCCAAAAATACTCCAAGATTTCTTACATTAGAATTTGGTTCTATGACTGAACTGCCAACTGATATCCCGTCAAAATCTAGCTTATTCAGTTGTTTAGATGTGCCGATAACTAGTAATTCTGTTTTAGTGTCATTTAGCATAAGTTTGTTATGCAGCATCCATTCACGTATGTAACCAACACAATCTTCTAGAAGAGAGATGCTCTGCTGCTGAGCAAGCAGGTCTGGCGTAAAAGAACGGAGAAAAGGAAAAGGGAAAGGATGTTTGTTGATGAATATTCATGAAAATGTTTTTTCCCCAAAAAAAGGTCGTCGTTTGTGTTTGTTCGTTACCGCCATCCGCCAAACAGCCAGAGCCTGCCCCTCAAAGCGTTTGGCTCATTATGCATGTTATGTCATTGCATTACTTTACCTATTTAATTGTTATTGTAGATTGATCATATAAAAATAATGCCTTTGTCTGATTAATTAATTGACAATTATTATTGATTAAACTTTTTTGTTCAGAGGTCTGATATTAAGATTTATATTGATCATGAAAAAGCACTTAAAAACTGACAAAAAAGCACCCCAATAAATCGCATCAAGTGCAGACAAAATTCAGCAAGGTCATCAAACAATAGAAGAAAACAAGGCGTTGACAACTTTTTTTTATTGAACTTTGCAACTCATTTATTTATTTAGTTTTACATTGTGAATGAGAAGGATTGCTTTTATATAAAAGAGATTTATGTATATATATTTTTATTTTTTAGACCATTTTTTGTTATTTACGTAGAACCTTCCCTTGCGACTTATCGATAATTTTGGGGTGGCTGGCTCTCTCTCTCTCTCTCTATATATATATATAGTTTGATCTCAGCTTTAAAGGGCGCTATATATCAATTGAATCATTATTAATATGACTTTTTCTTACTTTTGCTGAATGAAGAGAGCCTATTTGATATGCTTATTTTTCCGATTTTAAAACCTCAATATAGGATACTATATTTACACTGAAACCGGTGATATGGACTATGGAGCAACGGCGACCTTGACGTCTCCATCTATTCCTCCACTGGGAGTGGATGGTGCTTGCGTGACGTTTTGGTATCACATGCTCGGTAGCTACATAGGAACATTGACGGTGTACAATCCAGTTAATAATGAACGCTGGAAGAAAACGGGTAACCAAGGTAATATGTGGCTGCAGGGAAATGTCTGGTTAGAACCGTCCCCTTCAGATACCCAGGTAAAACATCGTCATTTCATCATTTTTTTTTCAATATACGAATTCAGGTTGGCAAGAAGTGTGTGTGTGTGTGTGTGTATTTGAGTTGTTTTCAGGTATCAATCACATATAATTATTTACGTCTGCACTGACCTTTTAACGTCACCATCCGAAAGACGTGACCAGGGCTCGAACCTCTGCATCAATTTGTAACTTCCCCACAGCTTGGATCACAGGCACGGGCCACAACGCCCAGATGATCCTTATTTAGCCTTTGCCCCAGGCACTCGGTGCTCTTATTAATTCCCGAAAGCAGACAGTACCGGGTCATTTCTTTACATATTAGCGCATTAGCTTTTGCTAAATATATCTGGGTTTTTTTCTGGAGTGAATAATACTAATGGAGTGAAACACCGCTGACAAATATCAGTACACATCTTTCGTTTTGTCAATGTAACTGATCAATAGAATAGTTCCGATGATAAAAATCGCCTAAATTAAGTTTTCATTAAATAATCAACATCTTCAAGTTACTGTAAATAATTATTTGATTTTAATTACAAATTTATAACTTTGCTCCTTTACTGTACCTTTGAACGCATTTGGACTGGCGGATCGATCGGCTGCTAATATTGTAACGCATTCTACCCCTTTTTCTGTTTGCTTTTAAATTATGATTAAAAAAAAACCAAGGTTTATAGAACTGTATTATACATGGTATACATATTTCCGTATCTATTTTTCTTACATGATACTTGGATAATGTTTCAACAGGTTTACATCAAGTCTATGATTGGTGGAGACTACTACTCTGACATCGCTATTGATGACGTCATGATCCAAAACGGCCTAAAATGCGAAGACGCATGTAAGTTTGTCATATTTCATTTGTTCACACAATTTTTAAAGTAATCATATTTTTCCCCTTTATGATTATGTCCTTTATTTTCTTTACTTCTTTTTACTGCTCCGTTAGCTTCATTTTTATCATTGATGCTGGCGCATTACAAATGTCAAAATCATTATTTGAACTCATTCGTTTCCGTTCCAACTGAATTTGGACGGAGTTTATTCGAACAAGGAAAAGGTTTCTTTTTTTTAATAAAAAAGGTGTAAAAATATAATAAAGTATTAAAAAATACATGAATGGAACCCTACTACAAATGCAGAAAATATTTTTCTTTTATATATATTGAGAGCAAGACTAAAATTCTGAAGATAGAAATGCTTGGTTATAATTATCAATCACACTATTAGACGCTCTGAATCCGTGCTGTCTTCTTGACCTTCAATAATTTGTATTGTGATAAGCCTTTTCATAGCTCGGTATTTACCCGCACAATTAAGATAAGAAAATTAGACAATGTTGACAGAGTGAGTTTACGATACGAATCTCATGCTGATAATATCAGCATAATGCTAATTTTACAGATTCATAGTGTCATACTCTTCATAGTTAAAGAGTTTCCGCCGAACGGATTTTAAAATAGGGGGGGGGGGGCTGACCGTGCAAAAAAAATCACAATCATATGTTAATTTTTTACGTTTTTGCACACGGTTTTGGAAACAAATGGGGAAGCAGAAGTCTCCCCTTCCCCGCTTCCGCGGCACCTAGTAAAAAGATGACATTGAAAAAAAGGGAGGCGCACACTTGTACTTTAACGGCAAAGACCAATCGCATCAGATGTATAAAATTTAGTGGCACTAAAATCTCTCTTTAATATCATTCTATAATATTTACCAATATAATTTTTTGGTTCATAAAATTGTTGATATATTCATAAAAACACAAGACAAGTATCAGACGCTATAACTTTCTTTTTGTTTCTTAGAATCAATGCAATTAATAACTTGCGCAAGATTTGAACTCATTCTAAGCATCTTTATGTTTGTTTGAAATGCGTTAAATAAGAAGTTCAAGTTCAAGTTCAAGTTTATTTTCCATTTCCATTATCAACATTACAAGCAAATACAAATCAAACATACATTATAAATATAGACAAAAACAAATGAAATGTGATAACAATGATTACAAATCAATTAGAAGTTACAAAATATTTGTAAAATAGTTTTAACAGAATCTGATATGGAAATGAGGGGATCCACTAAAAAGCATTGCTTGTAGAGCGTGGATCCCCTAAGAAAGTATATCAAACATTTGAGAAATTGGACTCATTCGCAGGTGTAAATACAATAAGTTAAAATAGAATATTTGAAGTAATAAGATGGTGAGTGATAGCGAGAAATGATAAAAAGATGACAGAGATACAGGAAGAATTTATGTGAAACGTCGAGAAATAACCGAAAAAATCTTGAACGAGAAAAAAATCATAGAAAGTATTTACAAATCAATATATTTAATTTCTTGGTAGAATATGTCTAAATGTTCTTTGCGTAACGATATGGTTGCAGTTCCAAAACATCAAACAATTTTTTTCAAACTGATGAATCCTCTGATGCTGTGTTAAAATATTTTTTTCTCGAAAATCACGCCATGTTAAGCTCATAATGGATCATGTTTACGGGAGTTTCAACGTTTTCACCTGGTGAGGTAATATTTGAAATAGTTTTCGGGGTTTCAAACTTAGTCAGTCTGTGTGGTGGCGGTGGGGGGGGGGGCTGATTTAAATAAACATGAATATGTACTTACCCATACACAATTGTCATCGTGACTTGCATTTTGTCAATGTGAATGATTGAAACGTTCACTTATCGCCCACCGATTAGATAAACAATATCAATGTTCCTTATTTATATATAAATATTAATATTGGGTTCAGAATACGGGCCATTGTGATTTGGGACCTGAAATTAGATCCAATCGTTTGTAAATTCGTTCATAACTTTACGAACAACTTCATGAAAGACATCCCAGTGATTGACACCAGTTTATCATTATAAATTTGCAACCCTTTCTAATAAAAGCACAATCCATCCCTGGTCTGACTTGACAGGCGCGGATCCCGGGGGCACGTTCCCCCCCCCCCCACTTGAGAAGCAAAATTACAATTTGCAACGTAAAAATGCCATTAAAACATGTTGAAGACCTTTTTGGGGGCTTGTCGAATATTTATGTCACGGAATATGTGTTTGAAAACCTTTCTTTCTTGGGGGGGGGGGGGCTTGCCCCCATTGGCCTCCGGAGAAAAAATTGCCCCCCCCCCCTTTGGATAATCCTGGGTCCGCCTCTGTGACTTACCGTAGGCCTATTTTTGTTTGATTTCAGCACCTGGTCCCAATGATTGTGATTTTGAGATCGATCTCTGTTCGTGGCACCAGGAGATTAGCAGGGATGATATAGATTGGGATCGAGTATCGAACGCAATCAACCCCAATCCTTTAGGACCACCGGCTGACCATACACGGGGAGATGAAACAGGTAAATAGTAATAATAATAATAATAATGACAATAATGATAATAATAATAATAATCATCATCATAATAATAATAATAATAATAATACAAATAATGTTAATATTAATGACAATAATAATAATATCAATAATGATAATAATAATAATGATAATGATAATAATAATAGTGATAATAAAATAATAATAATAATGACAATAATAATAATAATAATGACAATAATAATAATAATAATAATTCAAATAATAATAATAACAATAATAATAATGATAATGATAATAATGATAATAATAATAATGATAATAATAATAATACAAATAATAATAATAATAGGAATTTATGTAGCGCCATTTATCACAAATATTCTATTCCGAGGCGCGTTGTTATTATTATCATTATCCCGGCTTTAGCTCGAGCTGCCTTTCAGCGCTCATGCATTCAAGGAATTAATCCTGCCGGGTACCCATTCCATTCACCTGGGTCGAGCATGTCGAGTGCAGCACAATGTGGATATATTCCTTGCTGAAGGAAATTACGCCATGGCGTGGATTCGCACCCAAGCCCCTCTGTTTCAAATTCAGAAGACTTTGATGATGTCACATTTCCACTTTCCTTTTTTTATGTTATTACACAAAATCATATTTTTTCGTTATTTGATACTCGTGTGATTAATATGTCTCCCTTATAATGAAATAAGTTGCAGTAATAAATATCTAATGCACTAAATTAGTTGTCAATCCAATTTTTCTAGTTCTTGGAGGAAAAAAATGAATAAACCTAATTTCATATAATAAAATACAACAGAACAAGTGGAGATGTGACATCCAGGATGTCAAATTGTGCGGGAGCGGGGAGCACCGCTCCCAGGAAGCAACAGAAGTTTGAGGAAATTGTGCCTTCATGATAAAAAATAAAAATCGGAAAATGGAGATTTAAAAAAAAGAAGAGGAAAAAGAAGGAGAGGAAGAGGAAAAGAAAGAAAAGAGGAAGGCAAGAAAGGGGAAGAGGAGGAGGAGGAAAAAAGAAGAAAAGAGAAAAAAGTGCCATATTTTCATTCATTTAGTTACATCTAGACTAGCTTGCAAAACGTAGCAGAGTAATTCAGTAATACTGAGCCTGGAATGGGCCAGAAGTGCATTACTGTGATAATGTTGTGAGAAAAGCCTTGGATAGACACTTCGGAAAAAGCTGGCACTTTGTCAGGTCTCACCCTGTGAAACTTTATAGAGTATCAGAAGCTGTTGATCACATCCAGACTCAACATCCAAAGTTCCCCATGATGTGTTAGCAGGCCTTATGTGCTAGTTACCGCCTACATGATATAACACGCACTGTAAGTTCCTAAGGACCATGTAAACTCTACCAGTGCAAAATAAGTATTCTTAGTCTGTAAGTTGTAACAACACAGAAGTTGTATGATGTTAGAGATAAGCATTAGCAAGCAGTACACAATATATACGATTACAACTGTACAAAATTGCAAGGTCTATTTAAGCATAAAGCAGTACAGAATAAATACTGTAAGTTTGTATCAGTAAGAAGTCCTAACGTCCAGGCTGGAAAGGTGTATTGTACCTCTAGGTCTATCAAAACGACCCAACTCCATCATTAAACTAATAGTTTCTGATTGGGAATGGATCTTTCATCCATTTAGATGCTCAATTATATGCACTACCTGTAACAGTACAACCATGTGAATATGTAACTCATGTTGTATCTTTCCTCACAATGCGCAAAAATGTAGACATTTCAGAATAATGTTGATTATGAAAAATCAACCACAAGTGGTTGTTTTTTACCAGCTGATTGAGGAAACTTTGAGCTTCAAAACTTGCTCCTGAGGAAGAAAAAACAATTTGACGCCCTGGTGACATCATCAGCCAACCTAATGAATATTCATGACGACTGCTTTTACAAAATATTACTAAATTTTAAAATTCAATAACTTTGCTATTTTTGACGAAATTTTCGGCATGTTGGTCAGTGAATTCTACTCTATTTATTAACTTATGGATATTGTCAGCCTGGACCACCCCTTTAAACAAATGACTGTGGGTCCAATCTACAGTGGAAAAGTGTAATTCCAGTGAACACGTGATTCGATTGTATCTTATTTTTATTGAGTGTACTAAAGAAAACTAAATCACTCAACATCTATTCACAGGTTATTACATGATGGTGGCCGAGTCAACCAACTTTGATGAAGAAAGAGCGAGACTGGTATCCAATACTATTCAGAACACTGATGACTTAGGCGCGTGTATGGAGTTTTGGTATCACATGGATAATACATATGATATAGTGTTGAAGGTCCTTAAATGGATCATGGGTCCAAGCGATGACCAGGAAGTAAAATGGCAGAAGGAGGAGTCACGTGGTCCTGGGTGGCATCAGGTCTACATACACTTTACGGAGAAACAATTATACACGGTATTTATTATATTTTGTTTGTAACTGCTTTAAGGGGGACGTTCACACTGACAAACAAAATGTTGTAAAAGTAGCAGGAAAAATGATAAAAAATATTGCCGAAGTTTTGATAAAAAAATTCATCAAAAAATTAAAACCTATTAGAATTTCAATTATTTGATTTGTGACGTCATATTCGAGCAGCATTCCTACATACCAAATGGTGAAAAGTCAATGAAATGTCATTTTCTCACTAAATTGAAAATGGTTTTAATTGTAACTTTTGCATATCAATGGGCAAATCATTTCACACCCGATCATGAATGGAAAACAAATTGAGTTATCAGGAATCATACACAATTTGAAATTCATGCATTTAATATTACATGTACATATTGTGGGGCAGCTGCTCGTTTATGACGTCACAAATCCAAACCTTTAAACTTTAATAGCTTTCTTACTCTTTAACGGATTTTCCTCTAACCTTCACCAATATTTTTAAGTATTTTTTTTGCTATTTTTACAACAAAGTTTTCTTCAGGGTGAACTTCCCCTTTAAGATCATTTGATGTCGGAAGCGAAAAATTGCCATTATCGAATAACGAACTACATTAATGATGAACACTAAAATGCTCTAACCTGAAGATTCTAGTTTCCACGGTCTATCGGCTTAGTATTTCTTAAGAAATAGTCTTAAATATTTGAAATTAGGTATTAACGGAAATGGGTTGCGTTGCACCTCTTCACATCTATGATATGATCACGTGATGTAATGAGGACGGAATCGTTATAACCTGCGTTTCTGTGTAAAAAAATGTGACTATTGTTTTTGAAATAGTACTATGCATACTTAGAAATGATTTGCAAAAAAGAGACTGACCTACAGACTGAGTGCTCACCAAACGGAAACCGTATTTGTGTGATTTATTTGGTTTTAACCTATTTGGCTTTGATTGCCTAGTCGGTCAAAAACGCTACTTATGGGCTGTAAACGTGCAGAGTTAATGGTGAAAAGTACGCAAAATATCCATCATGATAAAGAACGTTGGTATTACAAATAAGTTTAAAGAGCCACATTGAGATTTCATTAATCCCATCAGGACATGATTAAGTTATTTTGTTAATAATCGTTCCTAGAATTTATAGTTTTCAGGTAAGAGACACGAAGGTATTACTATATTGTGTCGTCTTATTGTAATTCCGTCCCTTGAGAAATGCATTATTTTTTTTTGGGGGGGAGTAGATAAATTCTGCTAAAATTACACTTTTCATTTCCCTTTTCTTTTATATTAACATTTTTGGTGAAGGGGTCAGGTTCGATGGGGCAGCCCAGCGTTGATATTGTTGATGCGAAGAGTAAGATATTGTGCTACGCCTACTATGTGGCACACGGATAGGGCTGTATAATGAGGTAACTACATTTGGTAACAAATAATCAATGTTGATATTATTATCATTATAACTCCACCTTGTCATCGACCATGCAGGTATTCTAAGATCGAAGTCGATCATGAGGTCGTGAGCAAGTTCAAGAACCCCTGCATGAAACAACAAAATATTCATTCTTAAATTATATGAACGAAATAAAAACTTTTAGATCTACTTTAAGCAATTGTCATACATACAATTTTAACCTGACCACTGCAGATAACCTTTGAAGCAACTAGAGATTTTGTCAGCGACGGGGCAGTTGCAATTGATGACATCACTCTTAACGACGGGATATGCCCTATGCCAAGTGAGTAAAAGCATATTTTCTAACGGATAATTTCAATCTAAAGTAGGGCCTTATTGAATATGGTGTCATTTTCCTAGCTATTATGGATTAAATTACCACTTACCATGCTTTGCCAACGTTTTATCATGGTCATCGGTATAAATTGATGTCAATATCTTCATCATTTCTCAAATTTTAATTCATGGCCTTTGTAACAATAATAATGATGATAATAATAATAATGTAGGTATATTTACCCTGAGAAGACACTTCAGTTGTGAAAAATGTTCTCCCAGCGGGCCATGCTATTATTATTCCCCTGGCTTCCATGATAGTAGCAATACTCTAGGCCTACATATACCATGTATTTCCAATAGATAAATGTGATTTTGAGAATGGTGACTGCAATTATTCCCCTGGTGCTGGGACAGACTTCTTTTGGACTGTGGTACAGGCAAACTCGGGCGACCCTGTGCCCTCAAAGGATGTGTCATACAACAGTGGTGCAGGTAAATAAGTATTGTCCCCTTTGGTTTACAGATGGATTTGGCGACCGAAAATGCTAACGATCATTTCGGAAAGGGTAAAAGAGAAATGAAAATAAGTGATTTTTGTTATTATTCTGCTTTTTGATTCTGTGACTGTTATATTATGTCACAACTTTTGACTGCTGTATCAAAAGTGCCAAAACTTTACCCGTACGCCATGTCTGCTAACAGATGGGATGTAGGGCTGGGCAGGTCGCTTGTCCCACCTACCGTCTCCCCCCCCAAAAAAAAAAATAATAAAAATAGAACCCACGAATAAAAACAAAATGAAAATAAATTAAGAATAGAAGTGAAACATATAACATAATTTTTTTAAATCTACGTCTAAATCTTCAACACAGCTGGATCTTTAAAACAGAAATGTTGAGATTTTGGCACGATACTCCAAATCTATCCACCTAAAAATGTTTTGCTCATCAGTAACTGGTGTGTTTTCATTATATATTGCCGTCCCGGATGAGAGGCCGGGGTTTATGGAAACCTTGACGTTATTTTCACGTTATTACACGCGATCTAAAATTATTACGTGAATAAGAGTTCTCCATGTACATGATGTAGCTCACTTTTCTGTTCTAATCCCTCATCTTACCAGGTCATATGATTTTTGCTGACATGTCATCAGTCCAGTCAAACGACCAGTTGGGGATAGTTGAGACAGGTTTGCTAGATCCTACAGACGATAACGGTAGATGTTTTCAGTTCTGGTACCATCTTGGGACAAGCCGAGTGGCCATTCTAAAGGTAAGCTTCCAGAGGGTTGGTTATACACTACACAGTAAAAAAAATATACAACGCTGTTTACTATATGAACCTTATAGTAATAGTTTAAACAGTTTAAACACAGCAAAAACTGTGGTGTTTACCGGTGTACACAGAGGACCACACAAGTTGTGTTAAATTGGTGGTGTTAGTTTTACAACTATAGGTGTTATTACAACACCTATGGTTCTTACATTTACACTCTTTGGTGTTATGTTCAATCTTTAGGGTGTAATTTTAGCACCGCAGGGTGTGGTCCTCTATTAACACCAATTGGTGTCAGTTTCAACACCACAGTTTTTACAGTTAACAATTGTTTAGATCTTGTTTAGATGACTGTTTAAACGGTGAAACAAATACTGTAAGGTTCATGTAGTTAACAGCGTTGAATAAAATCTTAAACAGCGTTTTTACTGTGTAGGTTGATGGAAATTGTTTTCGGTAACAAAAGAAAAACCACAGAAAAAATGTGTCTGGATGTAGAAATAGATTTATAATAATAATAATAATAAACAGTTGTATAGCGGATATCCCAATTATGAATAATGTCTCTATGCCCTTCCAAAGGACTTGAATGTTATTACCCCAGCCAGACAGCCGTCGCTTAGGAGCCGAAATTACGAAGATTACAGCGCACACTCATTTCAAGGAATAAATTTCCTGCCAGGTACCCATTCAACCCACCTGGGTTGAGTGCAGCGTAATGTGATTGAATTTCTTGCTGGGATTGTGTGTAATTCAAACAATGAAATAGGAGACAATAATAAAGAAAACCACTTTTCTTTCTGTATGTATGATTGAAATGTTTTGTAAAAAAAATAACAAACATGTACGTTATATTTTGAGAGCAACAAAAGCAAATAGCATATGAGAAAAATATAGTTGTAAGATCGCCTTCAAGGAAAACCCAACGCTCATGGAGGAGGGGGTGGTATAGTTTTATAAAGTTAATTATTTTTCAAGCACTTCCTTTCTTGGTCGGACTTTTGATATGGGCGGATATTAGAATGTGGTTTGATGGGATGGACATTTCTGTTTTTATCCTTTACAGGTTTATTTGGTTACAGAAGGGGGTCAACGCACTAAACTTTGGGAAATGGATGAGGTCAGCAATCCGGATGAGTGGCATGTTCAAGAAACAAACATCATTAGTACCAGTGAAAGGATGAAGGTATTTTATTCGTATTTATGTACAAGACAAAATGTAATGTGACAACGTCTTTGAATATGTGCTGAATTTTGGAAGCCCGGTTACAGTATCGAATATATACCAAACAGTTATTCAAATTTAGCATTTTGCAGATCTCATAATTCATTTACAAGAATCTATCAAATGAAATCGGATTCTAACAAAAAAAATGTTTAAGTATGTTTCAGTCATGTACGCGCATTTTGTAATTTCGTCAGTGGATTAAGTTCGCTCTACATTCTTCTTTTTAGTTTCCTCCTCCAAGAACAGACCCCTTTCTGGTGCAATACTAGTGAACGTTTGGCGGGGACTGGTAGGCTGTATAGACTGAGTCCATCTTTGTTTATATATTTATTCGCCATTCATTTTAAATATTTTAAGAATCTTCATTAGTATTTTAGCTATCGTTTCTGCTAGAGATCATGATTATATACAGAAAAGTAGAAATTCAGATGGCTTCATTTTTTTCTGTTTACTTATTCATTTGTGGTGTATATGCATATCGACCAGATATGGCAAGACTTTATCATTGTAATGTCTTTTCTGTTTCAATTGCAATAGGTGTCTTTTGAGGCGAGCACGACTGATTATCGGCAGGTCAGTGGAATTGCCGTTGACGACGTTTACTTCAAAGATTATCCATGCCCTCTGGACCGGAGCTGTGATTTCCAGAACAGTTTCTGCACCTGGAAGAACGATCTAACCGACGGGGAAGACTGGTACAGACTTCATGGAGCGTCTCCAGACTGGCCAAATTCCGGTTCCGACGTCGACCATACCTATAACACAGATTATGGTGGGTTACATAATTCGTCCCATTTTCCTCAATAGACCAGTTTGTAGTTACTCATGGTTAATTTTGATCAAGTGACCTTTCATTTCTTTCATCATGATAGGCAGATTTCAAAGCAAGATATTACGTAAGCTTGCCTTACATAGCAGGATGAAGAGATTGAATAGACCAGGTGACTAGAATAGCACACCAATGAACACTTTATTAAGGTATTGAGTGCATTCATATTTGAATGCATATCATAGCATTTTGCATAATGTACTTGGCAAACTATGAAATACCAATCGTTCATGGACGCATAGTTGTTTTTTGTGGATGTAAATGAAAACCACTATTCAAAAGAATATATGAATAATCAACACATCAAACTTGGTGCTTATCTCATTAGATTTTAAACCACCATGTCACTTTAGTACAAATGGCATTCTTCTGATCATGCGTTGAATCTTTTGATCATGCGCAGAAAGGAACTACAAACTGGATTTGGAACCAACACTTAAAATAGTATATTTGTCACATTACAATTCCTTGCAAATATGATGTGAAGAAAGAAGATTAGGTTAATTGTTTGATATTGCTTTGCTATGATAATAATAATTAGACTCATACCGCTCCAAATACGATCTGTACAGTGCTCAAGGCGCTTTTTAAGATTCAGATTCAGATTTAGATTTATTTCCAAGAGAAACTGATACAAATTATTTTCCTACTTTATAACAAATAATTGCGATACAAATCATTGTCATTATAATCATATTCAAAAACATCCATGATAATTAAAATATAAAGATATATACAAAATATGGTGCATTTTGTAGACAAATTATAATATATGATTTAAATAGGAAAAAAGGAATCTGTGGAAATGGGAGATTCACTAAAAAGCATAGATAGTATAAAAGAAATTAAGAAGAATTCAAGAGAAATGTCAAGCACTGTTTGATGTTTGCAGGGAGGCTATTCCATAACTTGGAGTATGAGTTAATGATGCCCCCATGTTTTGGAAACTTTAGGGGTAACGAGAGAATTGGAAGAGGAGGAACGTAAGGATCTTGAAGGGGTATAACTTTTGATCAGTGAAATGAGGTACCGGGGATGAGGCTTGGACACAGTGGAAAGTTATCAACAAAATCTTGTATCTTAAATTGGCATTCAATTTAAGAAAGACTTATCCAAATGCTTTATTTGACTAAGGATCATCACTCAAATCTCACTTAGTTCATCACTTTTTAATATTTCAGCAAACTTCTTAATACCGGATAGCGTTGGTTTGTCATAAGATAGTGCGCCATGAATGCGTCACACCAGAGGCTCTTCTTAAATCGGGATAAATGCGCAATAAACTTTTATCTGCCAATTAGATTTCCGAATTTTGGCTCAAGTCCGTCTCCTAAACAGGCGTCTTGACTTTCGAGTAGCATACATATATCACATTAACTATACTTTGTTTATGAACTGTAATAGTGTAGGGACGCGGAATACAAAATATAATCGGTGCGGCATTCTCACTGGTATCTCCTTTTATTTGCCTGAGCTACATCCTAGTTCTTCTGTATTACTTTCATGGCACTGGAAACATTAACATTGATCGATTTTAAAACCCAGAGCTTTGATGTCATAAATTATTTGCTACCTGAGTCTGTGATATTTTGTAATTACGAATAAAAAAGATACCTAAAATGTTTATTTTTAAAGTGAAAAAAAGGTATCACAATACCTTGCAAATTCCATTCCATATGCTCCATTCGATTTAATAAGAGTCTTAAGGAGCAGGGTTATAGATTTCCAGTCACAGAGATATATATAGTGTGTGCTCCCATTTGAATTTGATCAATATCAGAAATGAAGATTTAACTCTGTCAGCTTTGTTCGACTAGAGTCACATACAGCAAACTGCAAAGTTCGACTCAATTCACGTTCTATTCACAAAAGACACATATTGCGTTAAAGTGATTGGCTAACATTGAGTTGACTTTTCAAATATCTGAGCAAGAAGGTAACACTTATAACCTCTGCGTGTAATATGTTACAAAAATGTAGCCCAGAAAAAACAATTCGCGTCCGGAAATCATTATTTTTTGGTGCTTCGAAAAGTGAAAAATATAAAGTAAACGGAAAAATCATCTTAATATCAACCCATACTCTTATGTGTTGAATTTTAAGTGTCTACAAGACGCCATATTACAAAATTGGGTTTTTGCCATGTATTTTCAGCTTTTCATTCTCAATAATGATTGTTTTCATCTTTTTTTCAGTTCTAATATATGCTTATACACATGTTTTATATTGGTGTGAGAATTTTTTTTTAAATCGGCTGCTCAGAAAGTTAAATATTGCCTTTAAGTCTATTTTCCAAACACATGTACACAATATTAATTGTGCATTGCATTTTAGTGTATGGACACACGGCTTTTCTTTACAATAAACCAACAAGAGCTGAATAAGTACAGTCCATGCAAAACCATTAAGATATGTACTAATAACTAGTTATACAGTGCGTATCCAAACAAAACAAGTTTACACTTTTACAAAAAATCCTGTAAAATCATACATCTGTCATATATCGTGAAGATTTTTCCGCATATTAACATTGGCACAGATCCATTTAACCAAATGACGATATAACTGTCGAAAAATATTTCCGCTTGAGTGAGCACCACTTACTTTTGAGAAGTTAGTGAAAAATGATTTGCGCAGAATTTTCAAATAGTTATGCCAATAAAAATAGACCTTAATCAAGAAGAACACGTGGAATTTAGCTAGTAAAATTAATTTGAAGATATCTTTTCTCCATTTAAACCCGTTTCCTTGCCAAAACACTTTAAAGAGTGCATTGCACCCCACCCCACTCCCCCACACACCAAGGCCATCGTGGCGATATTTGCTTTACACTGAGCTGTGATTTAGGCTTTGGCTTGATTTTCATTTTGTTACTCATTGTCAAGCTTGGGAAAGTGTGGAGAAAAATGAAAATGAAATGTAAACCCACATTAAATGATAAAACTTAGTGAAAAAATGCTGGAGATGTCTGATATAAACTTCTGTTCAGATTCACTTGTCCTCAGATCCAGCTGGCACAAAAAGGGT
Source organism: Lytechinus variegatus (assembly GCF_018143015.1). Classification (NCBI taxonomy): domain Eukaryota; kingdom Metazoa; phylum Echinodermata; class Echinoidea; order Temnopleuroida; family Toxopneustidae; genus Lytechinus; species Lytechinus variegatus. The sequence continues at coordinate 41,760,874 of NC_054745.1, forward strand.
AAAAGTTGTGCTTATTAACTGTTGAAAGTTCAATTTGGGTGGCCAAATTGTTACAAAATGCTCGAATGTATCCGTTTTATTTCAATTGACTAAAAATGCAAGGGTAATGTATGAGACATGTTTCGCAGGGTAATTTTGATTTCGCCCTTTCCCCTTGACACAACGTAGAAACAAGCATTTCTGCGCAAACAGATTTCTGCGAGCTTTACAAAAATGGACAGTGCTTACTCAAGTGTAACATTCTGTCAAAACTTTTACTTTCATTCGATAAATGAGACCCAACTTTAAGATTATATGTGAAAAATTATCCACATTTTGTATATCTTTTAAACCCACTGCTTTTTCAAAGTGTAAACTTTTTTTGATACGCACTGTATATGTCTATGTACAAAACTCTCTTTAGGTTGCACAAAGAAATTAACGTGGTGCAGGAATGAGTTTGTCCGTGGCGGGCAGAGTATTTTTAGATGAATTATATTCATTTAAATTTAGATTTATATGTGCTGATAACCGATGTGATTAATTTTTTGTATCCAAGGTATATACATTCATGTGTATCATTGGGAGTATGATTCGAGTCCGATTACAGCCATTTTGAAATCCACTGTCTTCACTGCTGATGTCTCACGCTGCTTTGGATTCTATTACGTTCTGTTCGGTTATAATGTTGGGAGCATCGAGATTCAGGTACTTACGGATATCTCTCCAACACCATGGAGTCTGAAAACACTAGTAGGCGACTCGATCTTTGGATGGAAGCAGGCGTTGGTAGGTGGATTATTCTTATGAATTAACCCAGCGTGGAAACCCTTTATTATGATTTCTATATGTATTCAACTTTCTTTCTTCCACCACCGTGTACCGAAGGGTAAGAATGAAAGACACATTCTCTGAGGCCTCAGAAGAGTATTTCTAATAGTGCCCGGATTCGGGAAGAATGGCCTGTAGACCAGTGGCGGACCGTGAACCGAAGGAGACAAAGTAATGGAGGGGCACAACATTGTTCACAAACAATACAGTGCCCCGATCCAATGCTTGTCTCCTTCGCATACATTCGTAATTCCGAAGCTTCGTTATTCCGAAGGTTCAGATATTCTGAAGGTTCGTTATTCAGAACGTTCGCATTTCCGAAGGTACGTTAGTCCAAAAACGAAATGAGGTTCGTAATTCCGAAGTTTCGTTAATCCGAAAACGAAATGAGGTTCGTGATAATGAATGGTCGTTAGTCCGAAAACGAAATGATTGACGAACCTTATTTCGTTTTCGGACTAACGAACCTTCGGAACAACGAACCTTTTTTCGTTTTCAGATTAACGAACCTTCGGAACATCGAACCTTATCGCGTTTTCGGATTATCGAACCTTCGGAGTAACGAACCTTCGGAATAACGCCACAAATGTTGGGATTAATGAACCCTTTTACGTTTTCGGATTAACGAACATCGAGGTATAGGCAATTTACATGATTCGGAATTACGAACCTTCAGAATAAAGAACCTTCGGGTCACGGTCCGCCACTGCTGCAGATCCTTGTCCAGTGTGTCGTGCCATTCATCTGATACTATTTGTGTTGATTGCTGGTATAATTCCCATATTACTTTATGTGAGTAATATCCATCATATTTTGTTCATTTATTTTTCAATTTTTTTATTTTATTCATTCCACTTCAAAACAAATAACATAATATACGTAACAAATGTATTCATAAACATATAGGGTATCAATTATCAAATTAATTATCTAGCATAAATATTTAAATAAGGTACACTACAAAATGTGGCAAAAAAGGGGAGAAGACAATTAAAAAGCAGAGCTTGCTGAAAATTGGGCTCCCATTGGGAGAAAATATAAGTTGTTACTTTGAGCGAAAGAAATTCTGGAAACAAAATACATGTTTATTATATACACTGATATACCAACATTTACAAAGGCATCAAGGTACCAAAAAATGAAGGAGTAGAAGAAGAATGAAAATTAAAATAGTGAGATAAAATGATATGATAAAATAACATTACTTCAGGTGTCACACAAATACCATCTAATCATGGCATTGACATATAATCTCATCCAGCTTTACAAATTTTGATTAAAATTATGTTTTCGTAGGCAAAGTATTGTTCTTTGCAATACGATTATTGAAAGTACTCTGTCGGGAATTTACAATTGCGAGTTTTCGCAATTGCATCAGTTGCGGATTCTAGAACATACAAAATGCTTGAAAATGCCGATTAATTTGCAATGAACAGCTGAGCGGTCTTTGAAGAAAATTCGTTAACCGAGACAGCAAATCTTCCTTAGATTCAGAGCGGACGAAAAATTCAAATATGTCGTTTCCCCAAAAATCATGGACAAATTTTAAGAGATTTTTGACGCAGACTGCTTTGCCATGAAAGCTTTTTACAACATATTCTCTACTTCAAGAAAGCGTTTGCGTAGTGTTTGTAAAACTTCCTAGTGCTTTACAGCCGAGGGGCTCGCTGGGTGGCGCTAACATCTCTCGGCACCGTAGAGAAGCCCAAATTAAATTGATGAGGAATAAAAACTAAGTAAAGAACAATCATGTGATTTTGTTTATCGTTACATTTTAGGTTCCTATTTTACCATTCAAAGAAGCCTACTCGTACCAGATCTTATTGGTCGCACACATTGGTATTGGAGGGGATGGGGAACAGTGCGTTGATGATATAACACTCGAGGACCGTGATTGCTCTGATCTACTAGGTAAGTCTGTGCACGGCTGAGCAAGACTAGGTAAGACAGGATAAGACTTGATAACAATGTGTAAGACTGAACGAGATCTGAACTCAGACTGAGTACGGCTAGGTACGACTGAAGAAGACTAGGTGAGATGTGGTAAGACGAAGTAAGACTGCGTCACGCTGCTTAAGACTGGTTGAGGCTGAGTTAGTCCGGACAAAATTTGGTCAGACTTAATAGATCTGTGTAAGACTGGTTTAGACTACATATGTACGTGAGACTCAAACCGAGTAGTGCCGGAAAAGACTCGGTTGAGACTGAGTTAAGGCTGATGAAGACCGGGTCTTTCATGAGAAAAAAATATGACAGACACTTTAAACAAAAGTAATTATCATTTAACCCCCCTCTATCGTTCTCTTTCTTTCTCTTCAGCTCCAGAAAATCAGGGTTGCGATTTTGAAAACGACTTCTGTTTGTGGACCCAGGGGAAAAGCAGTAGTTTCAGTGGATGGATACGAGCGTCGGGAGAAATGCAAACCGACAGAAGCCCAGGATCGGATCATACATTTGGAGACGAAAGGGGTAAGTGAAAGATCGAAAACGGTTTAAGTGTCATCGTGTAACCCATGTGTTGACAAGTAGAAATGCTTTGTATATTTTCCATCAAAATGCACATTTGTCGTGTTTTATCTGGACTAACTTCCAACTGTGGGCGAGTAGTGGTTAGGTCTATTGGTTCTGATCTATCGCCTTTCACATTGAGGGTCGAGGGTTCGAATCCCTAACCAAGGCGTGTTTTCCTTCAGCAAAAAAAATACCCACTGTGTTGGACTCGACCAAGGTGGGGTGAATGGGTACTTGGTAGGATTATTTGAATGCCCTGAGCGCTGAAGTGGGGTTAATAATCACAGCGCTTTGTGCCATCATACACAAAAAAAGTTATATCCAACTATTGTTACCACTACTATTACTATCATTTTTTATGATTAGTAAGTATCATTATCAATATTATCATTATTATCGTTATTATTATCAGCATCATCATCGTTATTTCCATTGCTGTTGTAATTACTATTCTATAATATTGTCATCGTATACTTTTGTTTCATAATGGAGGATTCTACGTATACCTGGATGGCTACAACGGTGAGTGGGCACAGCTGACCTCATCACGAATGCTTCAGGCAAGCCAGGATGACGTTTGTCTTGAGTTTTGGTATCAGAGTTATGGATGGTCAAGTGGAAACAGGCTTACTGTCTATGTACAGACATCGGATGGACTTACGACTGTATGGGAAGAAACAGAGACTATGGGGCCTCACTGGACCCAGGGGCTAGCTAAGCTTCGTCAATCTGGAGAGTTTGTGGTAAGAGGCAGAAATCGCCTTTGAAACTTAGTCAAAACCAAAAACCATGTTATCCAGGGGAGCGTTTCATGAAAGGACTTGTCAGACGTTTTATCCGACAAGTTCTGTTTTATCCGACAGTTACTATAGTAACAGTGCTTCTCAACCAATCAGAATCCAGGAAAGTTGTCAGATCTGACAACTTGTCGGACGAAAATATTGATGAAACGCCCCCCTGGTCGCCATGACCATGATGACGTAGGAAGTATTGTACGCACATGGGTTTTGTGGGAGGTGTGTGTGTGTGTGTGTGTATATGTGTGTAGGACAACGCGGGGGAGCATATGTGCGTGAATGAGAATCTATGTAACAGTTTTAAATTGAGAAATCTATGTATTCATTTACTTATTTATCTGTTTATTTTATTATATTTAATTGATATTTTATCGATAAGAAATGTTAAAATAATGTGAAGGGCAGTCTGGTTCAGTTATAAAGCCTGCTTTACAAAAAAGCCCTCGATCGCCTTTGCAAAGAGAATTATAGAACATGGTAAACGATACATAAATGATACAATAATGAAAATGAAAATTAAATATAACAAAGCAACAATCTATGAATGAAAACAATAAAAAGGAGGAAGAAATAGCAGATCTCAGTTTATTTTATAATACATATTTGGCCAATTGCTATCCTCGTTTAAAATAATTGATAGAATTGGTGGATTGAACTAAAAATGGGAGTTTATTTAATAAGGAGCTTGCTTGAAAAGAGAAGGATCTCCTTCCAAATTCAGCTTTAGGGAATGGACTTTTTTAAAGGAGAGAATTTACAGCACAGCGGGTCCAGTGTTAAATGTGCGATGAGTAATTAGCGATTTTAAATAATTTGGGGCTTTTATATTCATTGGTTTGAATACCAAAACGAGTAATGATACTTACGTATTTGTTCGACAAATTGCCAATTTAGGTTTGTGCATAGTGATGTATTATAAATCCTTATTAGGATTTAATCTCACACATCTATTCTATTTTTTTGCAGAAGTTTTTCGTATTTAACAGTTTTTTTACGTTTTGCCCAGGTCATGCATGTAGTGCAACAATAATCAATATGTGGTAAAATTAAAACAGAACATAAGTTTACAAGAGTATTATGGGATGTTAAGGTTTTTTTATTTTGCGACGAATAAATTAGATTTTACGTGATATCTAAGTATTCATATTATTTTATGATTATGCCCAGTCAATGTCAGTTGTGAATCAAGTATTACCCTAATATATTTTACTTTTCTCGACACATTGCAGGTTGTTACCATTTAATCTGACCATGAATCAGTGATTCTCTAACTTTTTTGTTTCGAAAGGCATGACCAAGCTTGTCAATTTTTTTATGAATGATACTGAATATACATTCTTATTAATTTCAAACAACTTGCATATTAAATCAAAGCCATTTGTAAATTCAACTGAATAAAGTGATATTTTTAATGTTCATGAATCTTTATATAAATGTTACGTCATAAACAAAAGATCAATGGTCCTAGAACTGATTTATTTTCTAGACCTGGAGTTTGGACTAAAAACCAAGTAAGCATAATGCTGATGTGCATTTTTAAAAAATAAATACGAGATTAACAACGCACGAGCTAATACTAATAACGATACTTCCCTGAATGTACATGTACAAGATAAGTAGGCGACTCACAGAATAGTGGTGGTATTTTGTGGGAATTCTGCTGCAAATTCTTTAAGGTAGGACAAAATGCTCCATAAGACAGTTAAAGAAAAGCATCATGAACTGTGAAAGTTTCATATTAGGTTAGTATTTTCCTTCAATGGTATTTGTGAAAAGTAAAAATTGTGGAAAGTATAACTGTGTGTTGTTGAAATAAAGCTAACTCCAAAATAAGTTACTTTCCAATTCACCGGAAAACTGAAGTTCGAAGAGGTGTAGATCGAAGGCGAATGACCACCAACTGGACCGAGACGCGAGATGAGTGTCCGCGAAAAGTTCGGGGCAGTGATAGCTGAGCGATGAACGGCGTGAAGCGCTCAGGTCAAACAGTTTTTATCACCGCGAAAGTGAAGTCCAAGTATATTTCACAAATTCCGGTAGATTAAATTAAATAAACATATCGCGTTTCTTGATCGCGAAAATGAGCTCATAAAATAATACGTAACTAAAGGTCCGACATGAAAATGCAATGTATCCGAAAATGATATTCCGTGAGTAAATTAATATCCAAAATAAGGCAGTAGAAAAGGACCGCGTGGGTAGTACAGAGGTTGACTAGCTAACTCCTCAAAACGTGCGAGAAGCATGAAGTGTACATGACGAGTTCGCAAGGAGAAGTGAAGAAATTACTTCCATGAAAATTAACCACGAGATCGTTCCAAATGATGATTAGTATATCCAAAGTTTCTTGACCTGGACAAATCATGATGATTGGTCACTTGAATATAAACATTGCCGGATTGGCTATCTAAAACAGCGAGGCACGCCCCAAGACTTGGAATGCGGCGCGCAAACTTGACAATAAGAAAATATGCGACTCTTGCGTGAAGTTTACGAGGTACACATGTTCGCGGTTAGCCAAAGGAATTTGGCCATTGTATTTACAGATTAAGACGAAATAAAATGTAGACGGAAATTTACATTTGGGTCAAAACAAATGCAAGTCGCTACAAAATAATCACTACAATCTTTAAAGCGGCCAAGCGATGAACAAAATTTCGACAACAACAAAACAATATATTTTCTAAATTAATATATTTTTTTTCTTTTCGTAACATTTATTATGTAGACTGACATCAAGGTTATTGACTTTGCTGGCAGTGACCTTAGAATTGAATTAAGTGACTTATTTCATGACGATGTTTTTTCTCTCTCTCTCTGTTTCTCTCTCTCTTTTCTCTTCCTAAAAAAATCCCTCAAAAGGTTATTTTCGAAGGCGTTCATGGCAAAGGCTACGATGGGGTACTAGTCTTAGATGACATCGATTTCACAATTGGTGAATGTAAGATACCAAGTAAGTTAAAACTGCCCTGCTAGATACGCATACATTCGTAATTCCGAAGCTTCGTTATTCCGAAGGTTCGGATATTCCGAAGGTTCGTTTTTCTCTAAGGTTCGTTAGTCCGAAAACGAAATGAGGTTCGTAATTCCGAAGATTCGTTTGTCCGAAAACGAAGTGAGGTTCGTAAATCCGAAGGTTCGTTAATCCGAAAACGAAATGAGGCTCGTAATTCCGAAGGTTCGTTAGTCAGAATATAAAATGGATAACGAAGCTTATTTCGTTTTTGGACTAACGAACCTTCGAAACAACGAACCTTATTTCGCGTTCGGATTATCGAACCTTCCGAATAACGAACCTTCGGAATAAGGCCACAAATGTTCGGATTAACGAACCCTTTTACGTTTTCGGATTAACGAACATCGAGGTATAGGCTAAATAGACCACAGTCTCACACATTGTGATCACTGTGTGTTCACATAGAGGACTACGTGGACAGATTAGCTACACTGTTGAATGCTCAAATTCAGCAGTGTGATGAATTTTTCACACTTTGAACACCTCGACAGTGTGTCTGCTCACAGCGTGTTCACGTGGTTGACTATTTGAATATGTGATTCACACCGATAAAATACACGGATTAAACAGTGTGATCGTGATATCACACTGTACCACACTGTGACAAACACTGTGAGCCAAACTGCAGGACACTGTGTTCTTTTCAGTTTGGTGGAAACAAAATACTATGCCTAATGGAGCATTTGTTTTTTGTTCAAGACATTAAAGGTAACTGCCACTTTTGGTAACGATATCAAAATGAGTTCGTACAGAATTCAATGAAATGACCACCAAAGTGTCTGTTTGTATAAATAAAACATATGTGCCAAAGGATTATGGAAGAAATTGCGTAATTGCTGAGAAATCAGCAAATAAGCACAGGATTCGGGTCAAGCGTCGGCCCGACATTCACAGCAATAATAATACACTGTCCAACGTGCGCTTATCTGTCGTTCTAACACGAGCAGGTTGGTGATCTTCGGTGTGACCATTTTTCAGCGTAGATTTCAAGATTTCACAAAATTCAGTTTATGTAACTGTACCAGATATAGTGAAAATTAAGCCTTGTTTTACAGACTTTCTCGTGAAATCAGTGTCTACTGCAACTACTGGCATTTCTCTTTAAGTTATCGTTCGTAACATAGAAACGTACGTCTAACAGCCAATATAAGAAGAAAGGGCGTGTCTGTCATTTTATTTCATTTATATGCACTACTTGGGACAGGTGAAACAATTTGGCTCGTGGTTGAATGGTGAACAGAGTTAATGTCATAGTCTTTGGATATGGGCAATTCTTCTTGGAGAAAAAACTCCAGATTTCCTTTTACAGTTAAATAGTTTTATTTGAAACAGAAGTTAATTACAAAATATTTATAGCACACAACATTTACCTTGTTATGTTCACTTTTTGATCTTATTCGGGCAAATATTAATTAAGAGGCTATTTCGAACTCAGGGATATATATATAGACTTATCTTATTAGTAAGAGTAATTCGATTTGTATGGAAAGTACGCATTAACGGTTGAATATCAAGATCCCTTGCCCAAAGTCGAAAAAAATAAAGACGCGTTTGGTCGATTGGATCTTAATTTTGATATCATAAAAAGAAGAATATTTACTTCCACGTGTGCCTTTCATCACATTATACGTTTGCTAGCTTCTCGAATGACTCGTCTTTGCATCTTCCTGAAAGATTAGTTATCTTGTTATCAAATTATCAGGGTTCTGTCCGCTGAGCATTATATGCAGTGTATTGTTACTGAGGGTGATGTGACAATTTAGCACGCCAGTAACAACACAGTAATCTTCTTTGGCCAGGCCCAAGGCAGACATTATACAATATTTCATAGATAAAGCAGTTCAACATTGTGACTTTGAGGTCTACGAACAAGGATCACTACCCCCCCCCCCGAAAAAAGGAATGAATAAATAAACTAACAAAACAAATACACTTTGTATCTCTTTCTGTGTGGGTGTGTGTGTGTAAGCCATAATCGTCACATTGAAGTTCGATGTACATCAGAATAGTCCTGTTTCAACAATTATAACCTTTTTGATACTTACTATTTCATATCATTTACAGATTACTGCGGATTCGAAAATGGTCAATGTGGCTTCAATCAATCGCCGAGTGATGCGTTGCTATGGCAACTTTCCTCCTCCGATTCCAGTTCATCCCAAGTCATACCGCCTTATGATTCAACTTTTCAGCTACCTTTGGGTAAGAAGTGAACACAGCTCTTCTTTTCGTCATTCCACAATTTAAATTCTGGTTCCATGACGGGGCAGCAAAGGCATGAGTGATTGTTATAAACTCTTCTACATGATGATTGTGATGATGTTGATGATGATGTCGACGATGATGATGGTGGTGGTGATGATGCTGATATTGATGATGCTGATTATGACGATGATGATCTTTTTGATGATGTTGATGATGATGATAATGATGGTGATGATGATAATGAGGGTGATGATACTGGTGATGGTGATGATGGGGATGATGATGATGATGACGATTATGATGATGGGTTCTTATATAGCACAAGTATCTACCTTTGCTTAGTGCTCATGGCGCTTGGTAAAACAAAATACAAAATGATTCTCACATTTTATTGACATATAGTCCCTTTTTATTGGTCTAGATACTGTAACATTTTTCTTCTCAATATTGCATTTTTCATATTAAACATTTTTTTGCAATATTCAGTTGGAACAAAGTCCACACCCCTTGTCATTATTTCCTGCTGAGTCTTAATGCGAATATTGTTTTTTAAAATGTATAATTGCATTATTCAACATTTTCAGTTGTATTGTAAATCTTGCGATGAAACACTACAATAGTATACATCATTTGACCCCCCCCCCCTGGCCCTGGGGGATGGGGTGGACACGTGACTGATGAAGCGCAAGGATATGTCCCCAGAACTTCAAATAAATCCGTTTTATGTCATTTTTTTCAACTCCATTTTATTTCCTTTTCCAGGGCATTTTATGTTTTTAGATCTAACTGATGTTCAAAATGTAAACCAATTTGGGTTATTAGAGTCCGGTGTGTATTCCCAAGGGCTAAACCCCGATCGTTGCCTTACAGTATGGATGTATATGTACACTTCCTTGGATATTGACCTTACGGTAAGTCCAACTTATTTGTTGTTGTCGTTTTTTAAAGCAGATATGTGTGAAGGATATTTATTTTTGAAAATGAATTTTTCTAAATAGTAAAAAATTCGTTGTTTGGTAAATGTACGAAATTGCACAATATACACTGTTAAACTGAAGTGCTAACTTAGCACTTCCAAAGCTTCTATAGTGACTGCACTACGAGTGCTGATTTTCTCATTTAAATTTGAACTAGAAAAACAGCACTCGTAGTGTAGTCACTATACAAGCACTGTAAGTGCCAAATTAGCACTTCATTTTTTTCAGTGAACGAATTAGTTAATGCGTGTAATAGCATGTTAGCGCTTATACGATTAAGCCTAAAACATGATAAAGTGAATGACAAGGACAAGTGAATGACAAGGACAAAGAGGTTACCTGAATTAATCTAATACTTTTTATTATGATAGTAAATGGATGAGTGAGTAAGGTGTGGGCCCAGGAACTCTGACAGGAATAATTCTGAAAGCTACATGTAATTGCCCGCTTGTGGGGGCTTGTGTGTTTGCTTGTGATTGAACGTGGGATATCATGTATGTGGTTTTTTGCGATCTGGTAACTAACTACATGAAGTACATGTATTTCTTAAAATAGTAAGTAGTCTTATGGGTTAGTTTTGTTCATGGTATTGGTGTGGGTGTTAAAATGAATCAGGGAGGATTCCGTTTTTAGACTTGTACAAGTTGAAGTATACATGTATGCAGTATTTGAGTATTCAAAAAAAAATGTTATATGACATGGTTAGTGTGTGCGCGTGTGATTATTGATGAAAATGTGTTCATTGGTTTAAAGGTACCCAAACTTTCCATAATCTTACATTTTTTAATAATAGGTAAGCCAAGTAGGTGTTCCTTCGGGTAGCGCCAAGGTTATTCTATCCTATTCTGGGGTAGATCTACCGCATGAGTGGCTCGTGTCTCAGATCCAACTGTCGGTCGATGAAAACTTCAAGGTATTTTTTTTTCTTGTATGCAAATAAACATACTCTTCAAACTATTAAAACAAGTGGCAGGAAATGAAGAACAGAAAGACACATTTCGTGAAAATAATATTAAGCACGCATCTGCTTTGTTCAGTACGGACCCTTTTCCTTTGATTTTTCCGTTTTTGCGTGATGCGCTAATACCCTAACGGTATGTGCTTTTAGAAAAAAAATATAGCTAATAATAATACTAATTTGCATTTACATTGCGCTTTATCAATCTATATACTACTGCTCATAGCGCTTCACAGTTTTTATAACCCGGTCACTGGACTCATAGCGTTTCAAGCAGCCTGTTAGGCGCATACTTGCTAAACCAACCACAATGACGGTTGTTTCCTACCGGTACCCAATCAGCCCCTGAGACAGGGTGGCAAAGTGTGGACTGACGCCTTGCCAAAGGAGGCTAGGCAATGGTGGGATTCGAACATTCAGATTCTGATTACAAGGCGATAGTCAGAACGCTACACCGTGGCGCTTATACACTAGGGCTTGGTTCGGTACCACCCCCCCCCCCCCCTCTTTGATAAATACTATAATAATTAAAAGATGAATGAATAAATAAGAAAATATATAATGATGAAATAATGAATATATAAATTAACAAAAATAAATTGAAATAAATAAATACACTAAATTAATCGAAAGTAAAGACATAACTGAATACAATTGCAGAGGTTGAGTATATACTATGAATATTCTTTAGCAGTTAAGATCTCATTTTTGAAATATCGACAATCAAGGTTAAAAAGCCCATTTGGGGGAACCACCAAGTAATGTTCTTTTATAAGACTGTACCACTTTTATTTCAATTGTCACATTGCCATTCATCCTTCCTTAGATCACATTCCTCGTGAAGAGTCTTGACATATTCAGCGATGGATCAGTAAGCCTTGACGATTTTAAAGTAGAAGATGGACCCTGTCCGGTACCGGGTACTTGCGATTTCGAAGATGGGTTCTGCCTGTGGAAGAATGAGGTTGATATGGATGATTTTGATTGGATACTCTATAGAGGATTACAAGGTACTGGGGCGGACAGCGGACCTTATGGAGATCATACGAAGGCAAACCAAGAGGGTAAGTGTGTGCGTTTGAGTTTTGTCAGAGTTGTATCAGTCAGTAAATATTTTTTACGTCTGGGACCGACCTTTAACGTCACCATCTAAAAGACGTGACCAGGGCTAGAACCTCGAACCTCTGCATCAATTTCTAGCTTCCCCACTGCTTGGATTACAGGCGCACGCCACAACGCCCAGTTGTGGATAAGGGTCAGACGGGCCTAACTACAACTGGCAGGCCAAAGATATATATTCTTTCGAGCCAACCCATTGCTCTTTTTTTATTTGATGTTGCTGATTGACAAAAATGAATGAATATGATTGACAAACTAACACTGATTCTAGGGAAGGTACCCTTTTTACAAAATCGGAACGATATATCACTACTTTGGAACTATTTCTTTACTGGCGGAAGAATTGGGGCCATTTTACTCTCTCAAGTGATGAATTTGTTGTTGTTCTAGCTTATACGGCGCGTATCATTCAGCAGTGAATATTTGATCCTGTCAGGTGTAGTCTTTACAAATTCCGATTTATTTTTAAAATGAGCCGGTCGAGGTATCCTTTTCTAGTCAGATATGGAATGTCAGACATTCTGTCCACTGGTAGTAAACATTCAACCTTCGAATTTCCTTCTTTTTTTTTAAAGTGCCACTTTAACACACGAGTCTATGGAAAATGAATTAGGCCTGCGATACCTAAGGGATATACCGTCACTTTCACTTTGGCTTAGATAAAGGTACACTTATGTAGCTGCGGCAAACAATAATTATTTAATGACAATGATCGGTACCATGAACTCGGGCTTGAATTAACCCCTGGTTTAAAGTTGTGGTTTAACTATGGGGAGCCAATTGGTGCAAAAATCGCTAACAGTACACATTCAATTTATTAACTCATATGACACCCAAATTTTTCATAATTATCTGGGAATGATAACTAAAGTTCTTTTCTTCATTGTGAAAGCAAAAGGAAACAAAATAACAAGCATAGGAAATATACAACATAAACATAATTTTTTAACTTTTGCCCACATCCCCCCCCCCATGATTTTAGCACGGAGTTAGACCGTGGTGTAATTTAAACCTAACTTCAAAATACGGGCCAATGTCTTAATATCGAGGTTAAGAGTCAATATATTATTATAGATCTAGATCCAGTACATGAACATAAACTTATTATTGTGGAGTCGTGAAATCTAAACTGAAAACCGATAAATCGGATGATTAATAATACATAAAATATGTTTGGGAAAGTCTTCTAATATTGCTTGAAAATAAACCCCCTGACATTTGATGGAATTCTGTTATTGTTTTGTTCATTTATCGAAACATTTTCTCTACAGATATTTGGTGTATGTTTCTTATTGATAAAAACAAAACACTTGGATGGTCTTTTAATTGGATTCTGCTGCGGGCCCATCTTTTCAGTTCAGTTCAGTTTGGTTTATTTCATTTCAACTCAAATCAATTTTAACAGCAAAAGAAATCATTACAAAGATATAAATGAATATGCAAGTATATACAGTATGACAATGTAGCATATATAAGTAAATATATACAATAGACACGAAAGAATATAATCATAATAATAATATTTACGATGAACTAGATAATCTGCAGACTATTCATGTTAAAGAGTTTTGCATATGATTTATTTTATTCATCTTTACTATTTAAATAAATGTTGAGGAAATGGAGGGATCCACTAAAAAGCAGGGCTTGTTGAGTGTGGATTCCTCAAAGAATAAGTTAAAAGACACGTTTGTAGGTATAAGTATAAATGCAAGAACGAGAAAAAAAAATCGTAAGAAAGCTATTGTGATGGATGGAGTACGGAAATGATGGATGAAAGTGAAAAGATAGATAACCGAGAAGAAAGACTGGTGCACCTGTGTGGATGAAAGAGAATGAAGGGGGGGGGGGGGGAAATGAGGGTGATGGCAGATGAAAGGGAAGGACATAGAGGAAAGAAGAGAGAGAGAAAGAGAGAAGTTGGGTCCTGAGCGCTCAATTTGGACTTACTCTATAAGATTCGAGAATGTGCTTTTTTAGCTTGATTTTAAAACAGTTCAGACTAACGGAGTTAATGATGTCGTGACTGAGTGTATTCCAGTATTTAGGACCGTAAAAGGAAATTGTTTTTTGTGCGAGTTGAGTGCGGGTACGGGGAAGGTGAAAACGGAGTGATTGTCTTGTTGGGTAATTGTGAATGGCGTTATTTTTTGTAAACATGTTAATTAATATGTTTGGGAGTTCGTTTGAATTCAATTTGTACATAAATTGCCCTGTTTGAAAAAGAAATAGATCTGGAAGTTTTAAAATATTGGACTTGTAAAATAAATTGTTAGTATGAGAACGATGAGGAGCATTATGTATAATTCTTATAATGTTCTTTTGTAAGATGAGAATTTTGTCTGTAAGATATTTGTTGGCGTTACCCCATGCATTATTGAATGTCATTTTGGAAATCGTCATTTTGGAAATCATTTTGAATGTCATTTTGGAAATCGTCATTTTGGAAATCGTTATCAGAACTTGCACTTTAATATTCTTAATATCTGGGGAAAATGATCTATGATGTGGCAAGAGATCACCTCGAAAGCACAATCATTATCCAATCCCATTCTTTCCAAAGTCATCCAAATCGTCTTACAGATAAAGAACTCAATGATGAAACTCTATAAGGATAAATTAAGTTTTGGGGCGGGGCTCTATTCTTTCTTTTTTTTCATTTAGCTAAAAAAATATTCACCTGTTTGTGAACCTGTTTAATCTTATTCATTCATGTTTTATCGGTTGATTAATTAATTCTTTTGTGTATTTGTGTATTGTTGATTAACCTTTATTGGGGCACATTTATTATCATAAGGGGGGGGGGTCTACCTTAATACAAACACCTTTAGCAATAATATAATCTTCGTCTGTTCGTCTTTTTTTTAATCCCCATATTGTTGGAAGTGGTAATATTTTTTTCACCTGATTGCTAAGAAAGCAAAACTACGTGTAAGCAACAACCAGTGGACCGGCGATTTAAGGTTCTTTTCGAGGGACCTGGTAATGAGGATTCAAATGCCTCACCAAAGGGCACCAGGGCACCGATAGGGAATCCGAAACCCCCGCTCTACCGACTGAGCTATTGCGGCTCCTCAAATTGGAATATTCATACTCATCGATCTCTCTATCTCTTTCCAGGCGTTTATGCAATAATTTCCCCACCGGGACACTCTGTACAGGATTATGCAATTCTCAAGTCGCCGGAATTCCTGGCGGACTCCACCCAATGTTTGAAGTTTTACACCTACCTAAACGACGAGCTTACGGGTAGGTTGGACGTTCAAGTCCTGCCAAGCACGGATACAGTTGGTGAAGTTGTCTTATCCCTTGAGGGGAAGCAAGGACCTTCTTGGAAAGAATCATTGGTGGGTCCATTTTCGAATTATAATTTCATTTTCCCTGAACAAAAGATACAAGGTACTTTGTATGAACAGGTTTTTCCCATAACTCATTGTCGATATGTCACGATGCACTCAGCATAAATTCTGCTTGCAGATTTGCTACCACGAATGTTATTTTTTGAAATATTATCAATACTTTTACCTTTGGAAATATGTTGAATCGAGTGAGTGAAGTAGGTTATCTTTTAATGAAAATAATAACATAGGGTATTTACATTGCGCACATATCCACTTTGCTAGGTGCTCAAAGCGCTCCTATGTTACCCGGTTAGGCTAGGCGTTCATAGCACACACAGCATTTTAAGGAATTACTTCCTACCGGTACCCATATACCTATTACATGCCACCTGGGTTGAGTGCAGCACATTGTGGATCAGTTTCTTGCTGAAAGAAATTATGCCATGGCTAGGATTCGAGCCCACGACCCTCTGTTTCAAAGTCCGAAGACTTATCCACTGGGCCACAACGCTCCGCATGCAACAAATGCAATATTTAATGCCAATCCAGTTATGTATGACAGATAATACACCCTGGTCATGCTGGTAGGGAGAGATTTTGAGATTGGGGTGTGGGTTAGGGTGAACATGCAATAAAATAAAACTTTACTGTCATTTTTTAACGACTTGTTACTGTATGGCTACAGAAGGGGGGGGGGTGTTGAAGCGTCCCTTAACCGTCTATCGTAGGAAAGCTGATAGAACCTTGTATCTTAATTTTTTTAGTGACAGCTCAGAATAAGTTAGATTTCAGAGTTAGAAAAGAAAACGAGAATAGAAAACTTCGTTTGCCTAGAAAGAGTTCTTCAAATGAAAATTAGAAGGAGACTGCTCCTACACAATATGAGACCCCAAATTGCTATAGTTCTTAAGTACATCCTCCTCTGAGCTAACCTCAAAATCTCAACGAAAAAAAGAAAGAAAGGTTTTAACAGCCAACCAGCGATATGTTAATGAACGCGTTCTTGCTTTTTTTATGGTGAAAAAATACTGCAGACATTGATTGATTTCATACTGACTGGAAATTCCTGGCAAGAACGACATTGCCCCCTATTTGGTGATTGATATTTTTTTTCTCAAAACACTAACAAATAATTATAATTTCTTGTTATGTCGTTTTAGGTTACTTTAAATGTTACCGGCACAGAGGCGTACGTTATCCTTTTCAACGCAAGTGTTGGGGCTGTTGATGCTAACGCTAACATCGCCATCGATGACATTGCTTTTTACCCCGGAGAGTGTACAGGACTTACAGGTAATTCGAAGAGTTATCTCTCTCAATTCTTTAGTTAAAGTGCACCATACACTTTTAATAAAGAATTGAGGGCGATTTCTTTTAAGGAAAAGAAAAAGAATAGAAGGAAGCTATTTTTGGTCATTAAAGGAAAGCAAACAATCTAAGACAAAGAGATAAGTCTTTTAAATTGATTTTCCGAAACCGGAGCTGCAATCGACTGAGCAACGCCATATCCTCATTAAAATGAATAATCAGCTTTGATTGGAAGAATAGAAATATTTCATTCGTTTTTCGTGGCATGTCCAAGAATTGAGTATATGAATTTAAAAAGGCTCAAGTCCAAAAAAAGGTCGTTTCGAAAAAAAAAATGGATATTGTTTTCCGATTTGGGCAATTCAAGTAAATTTAGCCAAATGACATCAGAGAACATCATGAAACAAATTTATGTGTACATTTTTTATACACATTAATATTCACGTTACCTGTGGTTGGGGCCTTTTGCCTTGTGGACTTGGGTCATTCTTACATTCATATACATGGTAGACGTCTGTAGTAAGGGGTATTAATGAGAGAGGGCGCTGTGATATTAATGTAAGAAAAGCCCAAGTCCTTCGTTCTTTATTTTGAAATTTCTGAGATGATTTCAGATTTATCATTTATACACAAATGAGTCATTGTATATGGAACAATTTTCCATATTTTACTCAATTTCGTCAAAAAATGTACCGGGGTCGTTCTTATATCCAGATACTCAACATATTTTCTTATCGGGTATTTCATTTCATTCTTTGCAGACGTTTGTCATTTCACATCGGGATTTTGTGACTGGATGCAAGAAGATGAAATCGATGAATTTGATTGGTTGGTTGGCTCTGGTGCTGACACTCGCTACGGAAACAATAAAGAGCTTCCTGACCACTCATTCGGAACCGTTCAAGGTAAATGATATTAACCCTCTGATGGAGGCCATGTAATGCTTGAAAAGTATACACCAATTTCTGTGTAGACTACTAGACTGTAGACTTTTTTTCTTGGGGGGTTCTGGCTTTTGCTAATTATTGATATGTTGCAATCATCGTTTATGTCAGTGTAATAACATATTGTAGTTTTGTTTAATTTATATTCAACATTTGTTACGAAAATTCATTGATCTGTTTGTATTACAATGGATATGTTTTGTTACTTTGAATTTATTTTGAAAAAACAATGTTGAACGGAAATAAATAAATCTAAATCTTAATCTGTCTCAATTATGATGAAATGCTGTTACTTCGGTTCATAACAATTCGACAACGCTTCCTAAAAGATGTTTTTCGTTAGCAGTCAGAATTGATCAGAATCGATCAATAATTATTGATATGGATCAATAATCACAATCTATCAATTCAAAATATCAATAATAAACGTAAATAAATTCTTCTATTATGGTTTTAATTGTCTGCAGGTGGATACGCCTACATTGATATGCGAGATGCGAGGAACCAACTGGGTGATAGAGCCAGACTGGTCAGCTGGGAAAGGTCTTCTCCAAGAGATGCCCAGGCTGAATGTCTTACGTTCTGGTATCACCAAGATGCGGAAGCCGTGTCCCTTAATATATACATGCAGTGGGTTGATAATGGAACAACATACATCACTGACGACCCGCTCTGGTCGACCATCGGTAACAAAGGGGATCATTGGTGGTTTGGAGGGGCGACTCTCATTAGCAAATTTCCGTATCAGGTAATTAATGCCTTTATACGGAGAGGGCGCAATCGTAATGGTAGCCCTCCTGTTTTTATTTTTGTCACTCAGTACCTATTTGAAAAGATCGTAAACCTTGCATTTTTTAGTACTTCATAAAAGCCCTTGTTCAATTTTAGGAGCATAATATTGATAATAATTATGCCTGCTTATATAGCGCTTGACACTATGTCAGAAGTCTCTAAGCGCTCTACAGTATATGCAGCATAATTACCTTGGCTTAATTAATTTAGCAGTGCAGCTGTTATGCGCCCTGCGTTTCAAGTAATAAATTCCTTCCAGGTATCCATTTACCTCACCTGGGTTAAGTGCAGCACATGGTGGATCAATTTCTTGCTGAAGGAAATTACGCCATGGTTGGGATTCGAACCCACGATCCTCTGTTTCAGAGTCCGGAGACTAATCCACTGGGCCACGACGCTCCACAGTTGATGCAGTTACATGCGAAAATGGAAATTGAATTTAAAAGAATTTTGTATTTGGAAGATTAACCTGAAATAGTTCGTTGCGGACAAAAGGTGGCAAATATTGACTCTACTTGAAAAGCATTGATAAAAGGGTATATTTCAACCTTTCCTTACATAATACATTGCGATCAAACTTGCAATGATCACATAACCCCTTAAAAACGAAAATCTAGCTCCGATCGTTACGAACCCTATTTTCAAAATATATATACATATACACATATACATATATATAATATTATTATTCATAGTAAAATCTGAGATAGAAATACTCCGATAATTGATCATGCGCCTACATGTAGCACCCCTTGTGCAGCGAGAAATCCAAAAAGATTACTGTAGTCAGTATGGTGAATCAAGGAGCGTGTATCGTGTATTTTAATGACAGTTATGCGATCATTCCTGGATAGTAATTATACTTGCTTATATAGCACTTAATACTTTGTCAGAAGTCTTTAAGCGCTCTACAGTATGCAGCATAATTACCCTGGCTTTAGCAGTGCAGCTGTTACGCGCGCTGCGTTTCAATGAATAAATTCCTGTCAGGTACCAATTTACCTTACCTGGGTTGAGTGCAGCACATTGTGGGTACCTGATCGAATTATTATTTCCAAGGTAACGAAATGGGAGAGAGAGAGAGAGAGAGATATATATAAAAAAATAAAAAATGTTTATTGCAGATATTCACAAGTGGAGCCCATTTCATAAAAAAACCCAGCTATTATATCTTTGTAGTTATGGTAACTCCCATAGGAGTCTTAATTGTGATAGGAAGCTGAGCCCAATTATAATTGAAGTTCCCGTAATGACAATATTGACCTTCCTTGTACGTCTTTATGAAACGGGCCCATAATTGCAATAGTGGAGACATATTAGATGGCATGCAGTCAGGGATCCATCATCTCTCCTTTTCTACTTGCATTAATATTTAACTGTTTTCTTTATACACTGTAGGCTGTCATTGAGGGTAAGATGGGAGCGGGAGACACCGGTGGATTAACAATAGATGATGTTGAATTCAGGACAGGACCTTGTGATCCGAAAGGTAACTCTCTGTCGACATTATGTTTATATTATGTTAATTATCAAAATAAAATAGAACTGTCAGCCTCCGATATTACCAAAGGCTGCATAAATATACAATCGAACTTCGTAATTGTAACAATATTGTGACCTACAAATCTTAACTAAAGACACATGTTTTCCATCAAACTGGAAAATGTATGACTAATTGGAGAGCTAGCGCCTTTGAATATTTGTTTACAGATAAAGGGCGCAATACAAATGATGTTCGTCATCATCATCGTTATCATTCATTGCATGCTTTGAAATTTAGACTAAGATGAACTAAAGATGAATGCATGCCAAAAATACTTGAATACTGAGTTTTGTGTGTGTGTGGTATAATTCCACTGGCTACAAGGGACCAGAGCCGTCGATCCGGGGGGGGGGGGTAAACATATCTACCCCATACACACACAATATCAGAAATCTAGATTGAGATACACAACCCGTTCTTTATTTAAAATCGTGCTCAAAATGTCCGCTTTTAAGATTGGAATATAAAAGTTTTCAGCTCGCCCTTCGCGCTCGCATCATTTATGTAGCAAAAATCCATACTAATCATAATTGAATAGGTATAAGTAGGAATAAGTAGAATGTTTTCAGCTCTAAACCTGAAAATAAATCCTTAGCAGGCGCGTACGCAGGATTTTTGAAAGGGGGGGGGGTTTCGAGCTGATTTTTTTTTTAAATCTCTCGCCCAGTCTCTAAAGAGTGATGAGAAGGGGGGGGGGTGTTAATTTTTTTTCTTTTTTTTCAGCGCTGCAAATAAGACAATAACATTTAAGTGGGGATGGGTATGTAACCGTGCGGTCATGACCCGCGAGCGAGCAGAAATGTTCTCGTTTTTGCGTTGAAAACATAACCTTTTTGTCAATAGTTTGTTGGTATCATAGTCGATGCTAGATGTCCATCGGATCGTAGCACTCATGATATGGCCAACCGCGTAGCCAGGATTTCTTTTTGGAGGGGGCGGTAAATGCACGCGAAGCGTGCCAACACTTAAAGAGCGCGCGAAGCGCGCTCCCTTGGGGATGGGTGGAGGGAGGGGGAGTTTCCCCCTCCCGCGCGAAGCGCGAAGCTTTTAGTGTTTCATAAATTAAAATGAAAAGGAGCCGTTTCTCTTGTCTCTAGTACCTCCAATTCGGTTGACTATATTGCGATTTTGAACCTTGTTTTCAAAACTAATTGTAAACGCACAAAAGAGGTATACAATGGAGGAAGTTAAAATGATAATAACTCCGCGCGAAGCGCGGAAGCTAAAGTGATTTATCAATTTTTCTTGCCGTGAAAAAGGTCCCGAGAAAAGGGTATTCTCAAAGATATATTGAAACTTTCTTTGGAAAGATCAGATTTGATTACAAACAATTTAGCATCAGTGCATATTTTTAACTCGCAAAACAGAGGAGAAGATTGGTAGAGGAAGATATTCCTCCCCGCGATGAGCAATGAAACTCTGAAATTTCAAAGGGCGGACGTTTCATCAAATGTAGATATCTGTAATACCCAATCGTCTCTAATTCAATTGATTTTCTAAGATTATTGAACTTCATTACCAGGAAAATAGTGCGCATAAAGTTGAAACTTCTGTGATTTATTGAAATTATCTATCTATATAATAAAGGATGATTATTTTTTTTGACTTATCCTGAAGCGCTTCATTTTGAATATAAAGAAACTTAAGTGTCATTCAAAATTTCAAACTGAGGGCGCAAAACAGGACAGGAGATGAATGTATACAGGGAAATGACATGAATTTTAATACAATTTGATAAAAAATATTGTACTTTTTTATTTAATACGACACGAATTCCATACCTTCCTCTTTTTAAATTAGGAACCTGTTTGCCCCCAAATTATGGTTGTTTATAGTAATGAGCTGAAAAGCGGGAGAAGCTGACTTTATGGAGGTGACGGCAGAAACTGATATAAAGATTTTACCCGCTCGGAGCCGACCAGACCAGAAGTTGCGCGATCAATTGAAAAAAAAGATAACTTCATACATTTACTTCGGCCTAACCTTACTCAAATTCATGCCCTAATGTATACAATTTTAACTTTAACTGGCAAGAAGCACATAGCTGAGGTGGAAAAACAGGGTTAGAGAAAAGGTGGGGAAACAATGGAGAACTTCAATATTGTCATTTAACCGCGCGCAGCGCGGAAGCAAAATTCATATATGAATTTAAAGCAAGAAGAGTGAAGGAGTTTCTCTTTTGAGAAAAAAATAAAGAATAAATAGAAAAAACACAAAGCTACCTTTCTTCCCTTTCCTTCCTTCCCTTTTCCTTTTCTCCTCTCCTTTTTTCCCTTCTTTTTTTTCTTTTTGGGGACGTTTGGGGGGGGGGGGGCGACCGCCCCCCTGGCTACGCGCCTGGATATGGCCTTGATCAGAACACTAGAAACTTGAGAAATGTCATGAATAATTACGAGCGAGCGGAGCAAGCGAGCCGAAATGTTTGCGTTTTTCCGTCAAAACATACAATTCTTCTCAATAGCTTGTTGGTAATGATTACATATTAGTTGATGATACATGTCCTTCTGCTCGTAAGTCTCATGATATGGCCTTGATCAAGAGACTAGAAACTTAAGAAATTTCATAAATGATTACGAGCGAGCGGAGTGAGCGAGCCGAAATTTTCGCGTTTTCCCGTCAAAACATACATTTCTTGTCAATAGTTTGTTAGTAAATCAAGTATTAGTCGATGCTACATGTCCTTCTATTCGTAACACTCATAATACGGCCTTGAACAGGAGACTAGAAACTTATGGAATTTCATAAATTATTACGAGCGAGCGGAGCGAGCTAACCGACATTTTAGCGTTTTCCGTCACTTTGGTTTTCATATTGTTAAAACATATTTTGTAAGAAAACGTATGTCTTTGTTTTGGTTCACTTGTATTCATAAGTATACATCATGATAATCATGTATGGCCTTGTTAATGGCGATACCGTGATCATGTCGGCGACATGCCTAAATAAGAGATATAATAAAATGGAAAGAGCGAAGCGAGCGGAAATTTTTTCTGTGTTTTTCGTCGGAAACATGAGATTCTGTTCATTATTGCTGTCATATACATTATTTTGTAGGGAACTGTCCGTAACCAGACCAAGGAGTTATCAGGCTCTTGCCCGATAACTCCTTGACCAGACCGACCTCTGGGGAGACAAGCAAAAAAAAAGGAAACGAAAGGGGGGGGGGTTGAACCCGAACCCCCCCCCTTGCGTACGCGCCTGCTTCTTAGACTTGAAATAATCATTTGTTGGATATATATCTTGTTCTTCATTAAAAAGCGTCTATTAAACTCATTTTTTTCAGATCGAAAATGAGGTCAAAATGTAATTTGTGTTTTCTTGAAAATGTATACTTTTGCATGCGCACATGCGTGCTAAGTCCCTTCTTGAATGAAGCGGACGAAATTATCTCTTCCAGTTGAAAAGTCAACTTGGAAAGATAAAAACTTATAACGCATCTCGCCGATATGTAACCATTTTATAAGTCGACTTTGCAAGATAAAGGATCTCGCCATTTTTACATAATACTATGGTCTGTCTGGCAATATAACGTATCACCATGCCAACGTGCATTTTTTATGGTCGAATTGGCAAGACAAAATATATCGTTGATAGAATGTGATACGTTGCTTCGCAAAGTCGACATTGGACAACTAAAAACGGGTACAACAATGATTAGGGAAGAATGAAACTGATGAATATTCAAGTCATGCATTGGCCAATGGTGAAAGATAACTAAAAGGTCAAGTCCACCCCAGTAAAATGCTGACTTGAATAAATAGAGAAAAATCAAACAAGCATAGTGCTGAAAATTTCATCAAAATTGGATGTAAATTTTGGATGTTGTGCTGCACTCGACCCAGGTGAGGTGAATGGGTACCCGGCAGGATCAATTCCTTGAATGCATGAGCGCTGAGAGGCAGCTCGAGCTAAAGCCGGGGTAATAATAATAACAATGCGCCTCGGAATAGAAAATTTCTAGATAGATGGCGCTATATAAATGCCTATTATTATTATTATTATTAAAAAAAGAAAGTTATGACATTTAAGTTTCGCTGATTTTCATAAAAAACAGTGATATGCACAAATAGGTGAGTCAGTCGATGACGTCTATCACTCTCTATTTCTTTTTTTCTGTTTTGTTTTTTTATTGTTTGAAAAATACAATATTTCGTTTCTTATAGATTTGACAATAAGGACCAACTTGACTGAATCATATAGTATTGAACAATGCTATTTCGACATATTCAGGAAGGAAATAATCGTTGTATCACTTGCCAATGAGGAGAAAATTATAACATTTCATATGCTATATAATAAAATACAAAGGAAATAGTTAGTGGGTAAAATAATATTCTCTTCATTTGCATACCAGCCAAGATGTGCATATAATTGTTTTGTGAAATTAAGCATAAGTTTAAAATGTCATAACTTTCTTATTTTACATCCGATTTCGATGAAATTTTCAGTGTTATGCTTGTTGGATTTTTCCCTTTTTATTTAAATGATTTTTTTGTTGGGGTGGACTTGTCCTGTAAGTAAAAACACACAAAAGGATTTAACCTTTTTTAGCCGTATCGTACTTCAGCAGTTTGCTCGCAGAGTTATCTACATGTAACTCACTGAGTTTATATAACTGCTCGGTGAATTCAACAATACCTCATTTTTGTGTTGTTGGCAGCTAGTGCATAATTTTATGTCCTGACAAAGCAAGATTCTGTCCTTTATTGATATTTTGTTTAAAACATTCTACACACTTTCCAATCTTAAGAATGAATACCTACGCCCTTTTTCCGGGAACAAAAATACACAATCATCTGTTTCCGGAGAAAAGACGCTAGTTTTCGGAGAAAGACCACACCGCGAAAGTCGACATGCAACATGTTATAAGTCATTTTGACAAAACAACATTAGTCTCTATGTCAACATAATTTTTTCGATAGTCTACGGCACATCAGCATAATAAGGTTATTAAGTCGGCATGCAAGATAGAGTATATGACCTCTCGTTCACTCAATGGCATTTTAAAGGTTCCGAAGCAAGCCGAACGCAATGAACAATCCAATTATATTTGATACATTAACTCGTTTTTTTTTCGCTTTGCAGGTCACTGCAATTTTGATCATGACATGTGTTCTTGGAGGAACGCTGCTGATGATGGTATTGACGATGATGAGATTGCTTGGAGACGAGCTTCAGGAAGTACTGAATCAACAGGCACAGGCCCGACCAATGATCACACCCGAGGAACAAAAGAAGGTAAGCCAGCTGGTCACTCTTACCGCGTTTACACGCTGCATCGGCTCGCTCGTCAGACCGCGAGCCAATGCAGAATCCACTTTTTTGTTGTGTGCAAACGCAATGAACTTGCATCGACTCTCGGTGCGGAATCGGCAATCTGCACCACCAAGGTTTTCATTATTTTTTTCAATTTATTATTTTTCATTTTCAACAGAAGAACAAAGTAATGTGATCAAAATAGTAACAATGAACTTATACAGATAAAATAAATTCAGGCAAGTACAGTATTTGATATTTATCTATAAAACGAAGCAAAACAGAATATATATAAGCAAATATCATAACCATTTTAAAATAAAAATTCTGTGAAAATAGAGGGATCCACTAAAAAGCAGTGCTTGTATTGTATGGACCCCTCTAAATAATTATTTTAGAATTGCCTACGAAGACAGACAAGTTTACAAAACAGAGAACAGCAGAACAAAGAACAAGAAACAATCAAACAATTGAAGCACACACAAAGGATATGAAAATAAAAATGAAAAGAGATAAAGAAAGATAACAGAGATAATACAGCAGGATAATTATACAAAAAAAAATAAGTTAAGGAGGCATGAAAAGGTAGTAGGTTCAGAACCGTGAGCTAATGCAGAATCGGCTATTTTTCTACCTGTAAACAGAAAGCCGATTCTGCATCTGAAATTGACTTGCATTTCATTTTCTTTCCATTATGACGTACTTGTAAGGGCACGGATCTGGACAGCGTTGTCTTTATGACGTATAATGTTGGTGCGCGGATCATTTCAGGTTTTGCAACGCGAGCCGATTCTGCACCGCGAGCTGCGACAGCGTTTCGATTCCCACTTGGTGCGCTAGTGCCCTTTGGTAAGGCATTATCCTCAGGAAGGGGTGGTATTCTGAGGTCATTTTATCTTTAAAATATTTTATTTTATCTCTTAAAATGAAATTGGTATTCTGAGATGAGATTTTATCTCTCAGATAAAATTTTAGATTTTATCTTGTGTATAAATTTTATCTTGCGTATCTACAAATGATACGCAACAGAACAATGCCTGCGTACACATACCCATCGCGTATCTCGCCATTGCAACGCAGATGATGTGCTTGCGCCCATGTTACTTTGAAGAAAAGATAAAATAAACTTAAAAGAGGTTAGAGGCTATTTTATCTCTGCGTCGTTGATTTCACCAGTATTCATTATGAAAAATACGAGACATTTGGCTTCCTCCTGCTCGTACGCACGGGCGTCCGTCGATATAACACATTATATTTTTATGAAAATATGCACCCTTTTTCTTAAAAGTTGATGGAGAGGGGGAAAAATTAATCGTCTCAAGTCGGGGTATTCAGTAATGAGTACAGGAGAAACTATATTTCACTGATTTTTATGATTCATTCCATTTGATTAACTCATCTATTCGTGTTTTGGGGCTAATCTTTCCCTTACGCATTGCTTTTTGGCAGAAGTTCTATGGAAAATGCACCTTTTTCACACAAACTTTGAGACACTCTGTATTCATTCCCCCATTGCTCGAGAATGAACGGGCAGTTAACGACGGGGTGAAAGATTTATTGAAGAATGGAGTGTATATTTCACGAAAATGAAAGCCATTACCCCATTGGATGTTAGATCAATACGTGTTTTTTAGATGAAGTTAGTTGTCGAATAGGCTCTCCTGGCATTTGAGGTCTCTATCGGTGACGTCACTCAGGATCGTCATGCCTGAACCATTGGCCGGGCAGGGGTCGCAATGGTAGTATGATTTATGCATAATGCACTCGATATATACAATAATCTTGTCCTCCCGTTTAAATGAATGTGAAACTCATATAATTTTCACCAGAGCATTCAACAGGAGTACTGTAGTACACATTTCTTTGTTATAAGTGAATTAAAGTCCCTCCAGTGAGTTTGATCACCCCTATTTAGAAAATGTATCACCCCTAAGTTGTAACACAGTCAGCTGTTTGCACTCAGGGTCACTCCGTGACCTGTGTGTGCGTTCAAGAGTTGTACACGATTTTCTGTCTCATTTAGGCAGAAATCTTTCATAATGCTAGGTAAATTAACCCCAAATGGTGACATGAAAATGATGAAAATTATATACTTATTGAGAATAACACCTTAACGTTGTTCCTGTACAATCAGAGAGTATTTCATAAGACTTTTCTTTACTATTATTGTCTTTGAAATGATGTTTGAAAAGATGCGATATAGACTTCGAAAAAAGATGAGAGTATTGTCCCTTTTGTTAAAAAGAAATCTCCGTAAAGACGCGCAAGCGTATAGTGCAAGCGTATTTGAAGTCAATAAATTGACGCAATCTGGCCCCTTTGCCACACCTCCTGGCGGAATGGATTTTAATTGGTTGAGTGATATGAGAGAGCTATAAAAGCGTGTTTCTAATTGGGTATTGATTAAAATATAGGTGTGTCTTACAGAGATAAAGATAAAATGGTTCTCAGGATACCAATTCGGAGAGATTTTAAGGGTATTTTATCTCACTGATTTTAACGGAGATAAAATATTTTATCTTATCTGAGATAAAATGGATCTCAGAATACCACCCCAGGTCCTTCGGATAGGACCTTAAGCCGTCGGTCATCTGTTTGGTTGCTTAAAAACATTCATGCTTTCTTAGCAATCAGGTAAACACATCACCACCAATCATATAGGCCAATACATCGCATTATCGTGTACTTATTAGCGGTGCCTATACTTCAAATATCTAATATTCTACAATTAGGGTTTTGAAGGTTTTAAGGATAATCATTGAAGTTTAATTACAAGATGTATGATTTTATGTTCTTATTTAAGCAAATAGTATTTGTAAATGATATTCATTCAAGGATATTCAACAAATTCGAAATATTATACTTTAATAAATGACGTGAATATTTACGTGGTACGGATTTAAGTATCTAGTAATGTTCCAATATCTAAGAAATAGTGATATCACCATGTTCAAAATTACATACTTAAGGAAATTCCAACTATTTTTTTTTTAATTTATCATGAATCCAAAGCTACAACCCGTATAATACGGTTTGGCTCTTAAACGTTGTAACTGACTCATCGTTCATTTCGATTTATCGATCCTTTTCTATATCGCTGTAGGATTTTATATGTACGTTGACGGCACGTTCACCTTTCCTTGGAGCATATCTACATTGTATAGCGAGATATTTGACAAGATGACCGCTGGCAGTGGTTGCTTCTCATTCTGGTATCATTGGCTAAAATCAACTGTCGTCAGTAAGAACTGAACATTTTACCAATTTATATTGTATTTTTAATTCATTTATTTTGTGGCCAAGAAATGATCACTAAAAATGGTAAATCATTTCAATCTGAAGAATTCTTGGTTATTTTTTTTTAAGTTATTTGATCTTTGATTCTATATAATTAAATAGAAGTATGATGGTGGGCCCCAAGTCTGCGCACCTAACAATTTGAGTTAAAATTTAACATGAATTTCTTCTTATTTCACAATATCTTTAAGTTGATAATGTTCCTTACATCATAATGAGTTAGTGTGCCAAATATCTCATAAAAATTTGAAAGAAATATATGATTTTCTTAGATAAAACCTCGGGCATTCATTTTCAGATTGAAAAAAAAAATGGTACCCCATGTCTGCGCACTCATTCACTTTGCACACGATTCGGGAATTTTGATGACAAAAGGCTGCATTTTGAGACCGTCACATGAAATGCCCTGAATTCATTATTTTTCCACCATTTTGAGTCGGATTTTTTTATGAATACCTGTCTATGCATTAAATGTGCAAAGTTTGTGTTCGTTGCGTATATTCTTTTACTAGAATCGCGCAGATATGCGGGTGCGCAGACTTGGGAGACCGCGCAGACATGGGGGAACTGACCATACCAGTAGTGGCAGTAAACACTGATTTCATGAGAAAGTCTGTAAAACCGGGCTTAATTGTCAGCATATCGTCGAGGATCTAGATCTGGTACAGTTACATAAACTGAACTTTGTGAAATCTTGAAATCTACGCTGAAAAAATGTTCACACTGAAGATCACCAACACATATAGGCACACGTGGGACAGTGTATTATTATTGCTGGAATAAAGACCCGACGGAAGTGACCGAATCCGCGCTTATTTTGCTGATTTCTCAGCAATTACACAAATTCTTCCAGAATCCTTTGGCACATATTTTTTATTCATACAAACAGACACTTGGGTGGTCATTATATTAGATTCTGTAAAAAATCATTTTGAGATCGTTACCAAAACTGGAATTTATCTTTAATCACATGTCCGCGAAAAATAACAAACAGGTTTGAAAGTCTTTACCCTTTTCTCCCTCTGTCTATATCCCCTTCCCCTACACGCAAGCATGTGCATTCGCACACATTCTCTCCCGTTTCACCATAGAACTGCGTTCCACGGAGACAAAATACGTTTAATGAAATTGGATTGAAATATGTAATTATGCTATTCCCAATGAAATATTGAGATGAAGGGAATTTGAAAAGGTTTTAAGACGGGTACGATGTGGGATGGGTCGACCATTTCCCTTATACTTATATGTCCACTGTCTGCCTCCTAGTCCGTTTGTTCCCTCGATATAAATTTTTTAAAACGCAAATCCTAGTGGATCATTTTGAAGATTTTACCTTAAATGTCGTTATCTAACAATCTGTCTTCATTTAGATGTGTATATAATCATTCGCCAGTTTAATCCATTCAGACTATATGGAGTTTGTGTGCTCTCCAACAGGTCTGATGTCAATTAAGATAAATGTTTAGATCTTGTTAGAAATCGAGATGATGACCCATTTATAATAATAATGATTACGGTATATTTACCCAGGGTTGCCTATTCAGTTCCGAAAACTCTCCCAGCGGGCCCTGCTATTATAATTTCCCAGGCTTTATCACGGCTACCTTGATCGG
This sequence comes from Lytechinus variegatus, assembly GCF_018143015.1. Lineage (NCBI taxonomy): Eukaryota > Metazoa > Echinodermata > Echinoidea > Temnopleuroida > Toxopneustidae > Lytechinus > Lytechinus variegatus. The sequence goes on from NC_054745.1 coordinate 41,791,361, forward strand.
GTGCTCGAGCATTCGATGAATTTCTTCCTACCGGGTAACCATTCACCTCACCTGGGTCGAGTACAGCACAATGTGGATAATTTTTTTGCTGAAGGAAATTGCGCCATGGCTGGGAGTCGAACCCAAGACCCTATGTTTCAAAGTAACAGTAATTTCTAGTAACGATCTCAAAATGAGCTCGAAGAGAATCCAATAAAATGACCCCACGTGTTTTTATATATAAATACAATTATATGCCAAATGGATGTGGGAAAAAAGTAATTGGTGAGTAATTACCAAAGTATGCACAAAATTCTTTAAAAAAGTGTCGGGTATTTTTACAAAACAATATGGCTGTGGAAAAAAGTAATTGCTGAGAAATTATCAAAATAAATTCGGAATACTTAAAAATGTGTCGGGTATTTTTCCAAAACAATACTACTACGCGGTCCAAAATATCCCTTTTTTGTGTTTATCAGATTTATTGGTTTACAGCCAAAATTGTACAAATATAAGATTATATCAATGTATCAAAATTAGATCTATGGTAATATGGTGACATTTAACCTTGACTTTAAAGACTTTATCATGAAACTACTTTATATTACCTGTTACTTTACGAACAGCTTTAAAAGAACACCCCGCTGACTATTTTACCATGGGGTGAGAATCTTTTCTGGCAAAAAAAAACAGTTACAAGATTGATTTTATTGACTGTAAAGGTCAGAAAATGGCAGTGATTGGCATATTGAATTTCTTTGTGTTCCATTCCAGCAACGCCCCCGCTCACAGTATATCTCCGCCAGTACTCCCCACCAACAGTTCATGATCCTCAGGTTATGTTTGAAGCGAGCGGCGAAAGTAGTGAATTCTGGAGAAGAGGTCAGTTTGACGTTGAATCGCCAACCGATTTCCAGATTTTGTTCCAAGCAAGCTTGCCTAGCACTGATGACTTTGCTATAGACGATACAGTTCTCACCACATCACCATGCGAAGGTAACTCAGGATTCAATCAGTAGTAGTAGTAGTAGTAGTAGTAGTAGTAGTAGTAGTAGTAGTGGTAGTAGTAGTAGTAGTAGTAGTAGTAGTGGTAGTGGTAGTAGTAGTAGTAGTAGTAGTAGTAGTAGTAGTGGTAGTAGTAGTAGTAGTAGTAGTAGTAGTAGTAGTGGTAGTAGTGGTAGTAGTGGTAATAGTGGTAGTAGTAGTAGTGGTAGTGGTAGTAGTAATAGTAGTAGTAGTAGTAGTAGTAGTAGTAGTAGTAGTAGTAGTAGTAGTAGTAGTAGTAGTAATGGTGGTAGTAGTAGTAGTAGTAGTAGTAGTAGTAGTAGTAGTAGTAGTAGTAGTAGTAGTAGTGGTAGTAGTGGTAGTAGTGGTAGTGGTAGTAGTAATAGTAGTAGTAGTAGTAGTAGTAGTAGTAGTAGTAGTAGTAGTAGTAGTAGTAGTAGTAGTGGTAGTGGTAGTGGTAGTAGTAGTAGTAGTAGTAGTAGTAGTAGTAGTAGTAGTAGTAGTAGTAGTAGTGGTAGTAGTAGTAGTAGTAGTAGTAGTGGTAGTAGTAGTAGTAGTAGTAGTAGTAGTAGTAGTAGTAGTAGTAGTAGTAGTAGTAGTAATAGTGGTAGTAGTAGTAGTAGTAGTAGTAGTAGTAGTAGTGGTAGTAGTGGTAGTAGTAGTAGTAGTAGTGATAGTAGTGGTAGTAGTAGTAGTAGTAGTAGTAGTAGTAGTAGTAGTAGTAGTAGTAGTAGTAGTAGTAGTAGTGGTAGTAGTAGTAGTAGTAGTAGTAGTAGTAGTAGTAGTAGTAGTAGTAGTAGTAGTAGTGGTAGTGGTAGTAGTAGTAGTAGTAGTAGTAGTAGTAGTAGTAGTAGTGGTAGTAGTAGTAGTAGTAGTAGTGGTAGTAGTAGCAGCAGTAGTAGTAGTAGTAGTAGTAGTAGTAGTAGTAGTAGTAGTAGTAGTAGTAGTAGTAGTAGTAGTAACAGTGGTGGGAGAAGGGGGAGTGTAGAAGCAGGAGTATATAGCAATAATAGTAGAAGTAGCAGCAGCAGCAGCAGTAGTAATAGTAGTAATATTAGTACTAGTAGCAGAAGTGTTACAGTACCATTAGTAGTAGACGGAGTAGTAATCAGTACTGGCAGTACTAGTAGTAATAATCATAAGTCAAATTATATGGTTGTAGTAGTAGTGTAGTAGTAGTAGTAGTAGTAGTATTAGTAGTAGTAGTAGTAGTAGTAGATATACGAGGAGGAGTAAGAATGGAAATAAAAGTCGCAACGGAGATAGTACTCGAAACAATTGCAAGGGCAGTGGCGTTAGAAGTAGAAGTAGTAGCAGCAGTAGTAGTATTATTAGTATTTTGAGTAGAAGTATATTAGCAGTAGAAGTAGATGTAAGTAGGACTATATGCATATATAGAGAGAGCGAGGGGGGTATGTGCGCGTATTTTGTAGACAGACCTACTCAACGGTTTCAGTCAGGGTGACAATTTGGCACCCTATCTATTACATCCTAAGACTTTCATTAGATTATTTAAGAAGAAAATAAATGGAGATCAAACCTATGTAAACAAATAGGGGCCAACACAGACATTTGACTGATTTAAATTATGCTGATGATAATAGCATCGCCTACTGCTCTGTTGAAGGATGGTCAAGAACTACACGTACTCCTTGCAGTATACGTGATAGAGGATGCTCTGCAAAGTTTGACTTCTACTTAAATTCCTCAAATTCCTCAGAGTACATGAAATTCAACGAAAACCGTGCCTCAATACTGACAAGGAAAGGAGCCAAGAAGTGGATGATTTAGGTTCATACATGTGCGACTCAAGAAAATACTTTCTAGGAATGTTCTTACATGGAATAGATTAAATAAGCTGCATTTGATTTTGAAGGAAATATTTCTCTGTCAAAAATAAATATCACTGATAAGGACATGTATGAAAAACTATCCTTTGTTATGCTGGTTAAAAAACGATTATTTATTATTATTTTGTTATCTTTGTTGGCAGAGCCTAATTTGTGGGACTGTACGTTCGAGGACGGTGAATGTGGATATACACAAGTTGATGATGATGAATTTGACTGGTCACCTAAAAGTGGAGACACCTCATCAAGTCTTACAGGGCCCTCCTTTGACCACACACTAGGAACATGTACGTATTCTTCTTTCCGTACATGTGGCACAATACGTAACAACTTTAGCATACACTTTTCAGACACTTTCTGCAACGTTCAGAATCTATTGGAATTACCGTCACGTCCTATGAATAGATTAGTGGTCATTGTTGATAGTTTGAGGACGGTGTCGGCACTTCGTCCTAAGATTTGGACCACACAAAAAACAAATATTTCGTTTGTCCAGAGTCACGAACAACAATGTTGGATCGAATCATTGATTTTCGACAAATGCTGCTTTATTATGAAGGGCTCTTGAAAAAAAAATCTGCGCGGTAAAAAGCGATTCCGAAATGATTATTAAGATGACTTATTGTCTAATAGGTCATGTATGTAGGCATGCCGTGTGGACACCGTGAAACAAACTTTATGACCCTGTATTCTGTTCAGCAATGATGTCACCTTTGTTTAATTATTTGTTCGAGGGGTGGGGATGACATGGATAGTGAGACTAAAGAAGTTAGTGAATGAAGTAAAGTGATGACATCATCACTTATTGTTTTAATTATAACTTTATTATGGGGCACCTAGTAAATGATCTTCCAGTAAATCAAATGAGTTAAATCCGTAAATTTGTATTTTTTTCCCAATGACAGTTTGTTAATTGCAACCCTCAAATCCACCAACAAATTAATTTTACGATTTGTGTTGAACTTGAAAGAGTCCATCGTAAGCTTGAAACATACATGTATATCGTGCCAAATTGATCACTAATAAGCCACGCGAGTTCGAAGTAAGATGAAATTTGGTGAAGATTCAAGCAATAAGGAGAACCAGGGTTACAGCTACTGTATTTAAGGTACATGTAGAAAAAGTTCGGCGGGATCTGGAAACAATAATGAGATCCAAGATTTCAAGTTTCGGTTAAATCAAACATGAAAGATGAAATTGCCAAACAGTCTGAACGAATAGGTTTCAAAGAATATATTTCATCCTGTGTTGTCAGTACTTTTTATGTATTTCACTTTACAGTTTTGTTTTTATTTTGTACAGTCTGAAGAATGACAACTATTCCTTCAGATGAGCTTAATTGCATTGTTCCTCGTCTTTTTCAAAGACCAACTTGCTAATTTGGGGATTTGCAGGGAACCTTCTAAAGCAACATATTGTCAATTTGGGATGGCTAATTACATATATTTTGTAAAGAATTTGTTACATTTTTTACCATTCGCAATACTTTCGGCTTACATTAAAAGTCCCTGACGACATAGGCCTATCTCCTCACAAAATCAAATGGCTGCATACGGCGATGCAACATAACGATTCGACCAATGTAACCGTTAAACAGATCTTGCGTACCTAGAGCTTGACTATCAGATAATATTGAATCTGTTTCATGCTTTCAGCGAAAGGATATTACATGTATTTGGAAACGTCACAAGGACAGACAGGGAACAGCGCTAGACTTGCTAGCACCTTTGCACCTCCGGGAAAATACTGCATTAGTTTCTGGTTCCACATGTTTGGCCAGACGATTGGATCTCTAAACGTATACCTTCAAAGGAACGAGTCGGCTCTGGACCTGCCGGTCTGGACCAGAACCAGTTCTAGTGGAAATCGCTGGATGGAAGCATATGTCGATGTGGTGGACATTTATACATTTCGGGTAGGTGACCTTTGCTACATGTGCTGCCACAATCTAGGGATAAGGTTGATAGGCCTACTACTGCACCCCTGTACTTTGTTTAACGTTCAGATAAGACCAAGTATCGTCAGATACTGTCCATAAATTGTATATTGTTCTAAAATCAGTATACCTTTACTTTTGGTTTTTTTCACATCCGACGTGGTCCGATCTTTCTCTGTCGACAGTTCGCCGCCTACTAACCATTTGTTCTAATATCTATATTCTCGGACTCCAGTTCGTCTATTCGACTGGGAATAATTTCTGCAGTATCTTTCTTCATTAGAACAGAAGAAAAGAGCCTAGTTAAGATAAGAAACAGATCATTCAAATGCTATTTTGACATCTTTGACTTCCAGTAATTTTAACACAGAGTTAGAGCATGAACTAAGTTACCCCTGAATTCATTATAATGAGCGTTTTATGGTCACCACTTTTGTCCTAAGGTCGTTTACGAAGCAGTCCGTGGGAGTAGTTTTACTGGAGACATAGCAATCGATGACGTTGGTATGACGGAAGGTGAATGTCCAGGTAAGTCAATCCATGGTGATTGCAAGTCCGGTGTTGGCCTTGGTGTTGTTTTTGAAAGTTTGATTGCTTCCCCTAGGACCAAAGCCTATTCAGAGTTTGTAAAGTGATTTAAGTCACATTATTGACATCTTAACAACTAGTGAGTGACTTTTCGGGACCATCTTCGTTTTATTCTTGATGTAATAATATTATTGTGTGAAAATTGGCCTGACACCATTTCAAAAAGTTCGACACTGAAATTGAAATCTATTTAATCCATCTATTTTCATTTTTCATTATAACAAAATCGAAGCGAATTTAACCTTTAATTACATCAATCGCTTGTTAAGTTTTTACACAAAACAGAGTTTGAAACTGGCACAAGTCTTGTCATTTTTTTAATCATTTACTGATTAAAGTCAATCAGTAAAAAAAAAAACAATCACCGATGTAGTTCCCCTTTCCGCGCACTTTGCGATTTGGCCAGGAATATCAGGTAAATTCACATATTCATTTTTATAAAGGAATTTCGTGTCAAAATATGACAAAGAAAAGGTGAGACGAAATATAATGGCATAGCTTATCTGGAAAAAAAATCGCTTGCTCGCAACTTTTAACATTAGGCGGTATATCTAGCCCCTCAATTTGTTGTTGGCCTATTACTACGCCACTGTAGTTAAGTCATTTTTTCTTTGTTTTAAGATAGTGCCCTTTTTACTTGTGCCCCCCCCCCACTTTCAACTTTGCTCCGCCGCCCTTGATGTAATCATTATTTTTTATCTTTGCTTTATGCGTTTACCAGGGACTCAGGCGTGTGATTTTCAACACGATGATATATGCGGGTATCAACAGGAACTAAGCAGGGATGATTTTGATTGGAAACAAGGCTCTGGAAGTACCCTCTCAGCAGGAACAGGTCCAACAACAGATCATACGTATGGGACTACATACGGTAAGATACATATAAACATATAACAAAGTAAACATAATATTACATTTCACATGAATATCAAATCTTATCATCATAACTAATTGTAAAATTTCTCTTTAAATTTTCTTAGAATTCAATCCCTACAATCTTGTGTTAGTATTATACTTTATTTTAGAATTCATTGTATCTTGATAAATGTTTAAGTTACAAATTGATGTATTTGATCCAAAATCGATTTCAATATTTTTGTTCACATTTTTGTTGCCAGTGACACAGTTGATCTCATGCAACGTCCATCATTTTTTGTCTCACCTGCGAAGCAGAGTGAGACTATAGGCGCCGCTTTTCCGACGGCGGCGGCGACGGCGGCGGCGGCGGCGGCGTCAACATCAAATCTTAACCTGAGGTTAAGTTTTTGAAATGACATCATAACTTAGAAAGTATATGGACCTAGTTCATGAAACTTGGCCATAAGGTTAATCAAGTATTACTGAACATCCTATTAGAGTTTCATGTCACATGACCAAGGTCAAAGGTCATTTAGGGTCAATGAACTTAGACCATGTTGGAGGAATCAACATTGAAATCTTAACCTGAGGTTAAGTTTTTGAAATGTCATCATAACTTAGAAAAGATATGGACCTAGTTCATGAAACTTGGACATAAGGTTAATCAAGTATCACTGAACATCCTGCATGAGTTTCACGTCACATGACCAAGGTCAAAGGTCATTTAGGGTCAATGAACTTTGGCCGAATTGGGGATATCTGTTGAATTCCCATCATAACTTTGAAAGTTTATGGATCTGATTCATGAAACTTGGACATAATAGTAATCAAGCATCACTGAATATTTTGTGCAAGTTTCAGGTCTGATGATTAAGGTCAAAGGTCATTTAGGGTCAATGAACTTTGGCCGAATCAGGGGTATCTGTTGAATTACCATCATAACTTTGAAAGTTTATTAGTCTAGTTCATTAAACTTGGACATATGAGTAATCAGATATCACTGAACATCCTGTGCGCGTTTCAGGTCACATGACCAAGGTCAAAGGTCAATGAACTTTGGCCGAATTGGGTGTATCAGTTGAATTACCATCAAAACTTTGAAAGTTTATGGATCTGATTCATGAAACTTGTACATAAGAGTAATCAAGTATCACTGAACATTCTGTGCGAGTTTCAGGTCACATGATCAAGGTCAAAGGTCATGTAAGGTCAATGAACTTTGGCCATGTTGGGGTTTTTTGTTGAATAACCATCATATCTCTGTAAGTTTATTGGTCTAGTTCATAAAAAGTGGACATAAGAGTAACCATGTATCACTGAACATCTTGTGCGAGTTCGAGTAGTATTCAAAGTCAGCACTGCTGCTATATTGAACCGCGTGATGCAGGTGAGACGGCCAGAGGCATTCCACTTGTTATAAGTAGCTGTCATAAACTATTGCTACTCCACTGAATAATTTAAGCCATTATGTATTGTTTGAAGTCATCATTTGATTACTGTTACATTTATCGTTATCTTATATACATGAAGGGAAAAACCTTCTTCTTCTTCTTCTTCTGCTAATGTGTTGCACTTGATAGCTATAAATAATAATAAAAAAAATAGAGCTGAGCTCGGAGAAAGTTACAGAAAAACTTGACAAGGACGAAAACAGAGAACGTTACAAAGAACAAGGACACACAGGTTACTAGACAAGACAAGGAAGACAAAACAAGACATAACAGAAAGAAATAAGGAATGAAGACCCGTCAATCATATTGCGGTTCACGATTGCGACGTTTAAGTATGACGTAAAATATTTTGATTGAATTGATCGTATGCCAGTGAAACAGAAAATAGTAGACGGGTCCTTTGTAAGGGTATACAAGGAGGTAATATGTCATTTCATTGGTCATACATTTCAAGTCTCCTTTACCGAATCTCTCATCTTGGGAAAGATAAAGAAACCATGAGCAATTTGATACCTCAGCGGATGCTGTTGGCTGAATTTTATTGTTTTTGACATTTTTGTTTTAATTACTGTTTTGTTTCCCCTTGCAGGCAAGTACGTGTACATTGATTCATCTGAACAGAATCCAAGCGATAGGGCGCAGCTGTATACCAAGATAACTGATCCAGATCCAAGCGGGTTTGCGTGTTGGAAATTCTATTACCACATGAATGGTGTTGGCGTTGATACACTACGAATTCTGGTTAGCTTCAATCCATTTTTAAATAGATAATTAGGCAAAGTCTGCCCCCCCCCCCAAAAAAAAAATGTCCTTTATCTTTTGGTCGTTTTTCTTTTTTTTTTCTTTTTAACGGTAATGATTAAATATCTGGCTGAAATTAGTAATGTTTTTATAATTATTTTGATATCACTATTCTTATTGCTATCATTTAGTGGTTGAAGTAATATAAGGGGGAGGGGTTTTTGTTGTTATCAAAGTTTTTTTCTCATTGTTATTATCAGTTTAAATGTTATACTATGCTTAGCTTTGCTGTACTGTTTATCTCCGTCTACTGCTTAAGGGTAAAGCCCACCTCAGAAAAATGTTGATTTGAATCAAATGAGAAAAATCTGACAAGCACAAATCTGAAAATTTAATCCAAAACAGATGTAAAATAAGAAAGTTTTGACATTTCAAAGTTTCACTTATTTTAACAAAATAGTTATATGAACGAGCTAGTTACATCCAAATGAGAGAGTCGATGATGTCACTCACTCACTATTTCTTTTGTTTTTTTATTGTTTGAATTATACAACATTTCAATTTTTAGGAATTTGACAATTAGGGCCTCTTTGCCTGAAGCACAAAATGCTAAAATAATGGAATTCCACGTGTACTGGAATGCTCTTCACACCGCAAAACTGCAGGTCAAGAGGTGTATCACCAAGGCTAAATGTGAATATTTCACTGATGCTCTAGCTGACTGTACCCCTAAAACTGCCTTTCATGTACTGAGCAAGCTACTAAACACCAATGAAATTACTCTCCCAGTACATGATTCTCCAGGAGAATTAATTCTGCTAAATCGTCTCCAGGACGACATTTGAGTTGGAGGAATTGCCCTTGAACTTGTGAAATCTTATCTGGAGAATCGAAGTAGCCGCGTTCTTGTGTCGGGTCAGTTTTCCAGACCACATACATTGCACTACGGCATTCCGCAAGGTTCCGTCATCGGGCCACTGTTGTTTACACTCTATGTTCGTCCAATTGGAGATATCCTTCGATCTCATGATGTTTCCTTCCACATGTATGCAGATGACATTCAGATCTACACCATGTTTGTTCCAACGGATCCAGTGGCAGTTGATACTGCTATTCACAAACTTAGCTGCTGTATCACTGAAATCCATGACTGGATGAAGGCAAACAAGCTCAAACTCAATGATGCAAAGACTGAATTCTTTGTCTCTGCTTCGCCACATCATTTATCATCTGATCTCATGAAGGATGTCTGACTGACAATTAACGAGAAATCTTTCCAGCCTTGTAAGTCTGTTCGCAATGTTGGTATAACATTTGAGCCTTCTGCAAATCTCAGCCATCACGTCACCTTGGTCTGCAGAAACGTCAAGTTTCATCTTCGTAACCTCTGGAGAGTGAGACGTTTTATTGACAAGCAAACATGTCATGCTGCTGTCAGGGCTCTTGTTCTTTCCAGACTGGACTACTGAAATAGTCTCTTCAGCGTTCTTAGCCAGAAGGACTTAGACCGACTTCAGAGACTACAGAACTCTGCCGCTAGGCTTGTCTTCTCTGCTCCACTTCGGACTCACACAGAACCTCTCCGACTGGAACTCCATTGGTTGCCTGTGAGACAGAGGATAGCCTTCAAAATTTTGCTGCTAGTCTTCAAGTCGCTCAACCACAGAAGCCCGGAGTACATCGATAACATTCTCATTCGTCGTTCTCAAGTCCGTACTACTCGTTCATCTTCGTCAATCTGGCTCACTCAACGCCTTTCCAAGAGAAGTGCGGGTGAAACGTCCTTTCCTGTGATTGCTGCCAAAATATGGAATCACCTACCAGCTGCAGTGAAGATGGCCTCCTCTGTTGAACAATTCAAGAAGGCCATTAAATCCCATCTATTCTGCTAAGTGGACAATTAATTGCATGGAGTAGACCGATCATTCCGAGGTGTAAAGCAGTTGTTTTAGTGGCCAAAACAAATATGGAGTAGTGTGTGTGCAGCGCTTTGTAACCGAAAGGAAAAGGCGCTATATCAAATGACTTTTGGATTGGATTGGATACAGGGAGGAATGAAACTTCATTTCACATAACAATGAAGAGAAAATACAAATATTTCATATTTCATATAATAAAATACAAAAGAAATAGTGAGTGAGTGATGTCATCAGTTCCTCATTTGCATACCGACCGAGATGTGCATATATCTGTTTGGTGAAATGAAGCGAAACTTAAAAATGTGTTATGCTTGTTGAATTTTTCTCTTTTTATTCAAATCAAGTTTTTGTTAGGGTGGACTTGTCCTTTAAAAGCGGGGATACTATGGATTTTTCTCTTCTTACTGTGTTCGATATTTTCTTCAGTTATATTTTACTCTTCACCTACTGTTATTTTTTTCGTCTATTCATATTTCTGTATCATTCTAGTCTGACATTGATGGAACACAAACTGAACTATTAACTTTGGTTGGTAACCGTGGAAACAAATGGTTTTCAACACACGCTGAAGTTGAGGCTTTATCAAGATATCGTGTAGTATTCGAAGCATCAGTAGGCAACACCAAAGAAACAGGGGATATAGCAATCGATGATGTTGATTTCCGAGGTGGCGTCTGCGGTCATGAATGTAAGTTTTTATGTAATGTGCATGCATGTGTCTTAGATAGTCCACGGGTTTGATTCATAAATTAGCGATGACGTCACACAGTGGCCCAAGATGAATTGTTAAAAACAAATTTTTGGGAGTATTTCATTTCATGTCTATTTCGAACAATAAAATATATATTTTTCCATTGTCACGTTTATAATAATAATAATTAGACTTATATCGCGCCTAATCCACCCTGTAGAGTGCTCAAGGCGCTTTTTAGGAAATTATAGAAGAAATTAAGAAGAATTGAACAGAAATGTTTGAGGTAATTTTTGAAAGTTTCAGAAGTCAAGCACTGTTTGATGTTATGAGGGAGGCTATTCCATAGCTTCAAGGATGAGTAAACAAATGATCTTTCACCCTAGGTTTTGGAAATTTTCGGGGTAACAAGAGGATTGGAAAGGGAGGAACATATGGATCTTGAAGGGGTATAACTTTTGATCAGTGAAATAAGGTACTTGGGAGATGAGCCATGAACACAATGGAAAGTTAACAACAAAATCTTGAACATAATACGCTGTTTTACAGGGAGCCAATGTAAGGATCTTAAAATAGGAGTAATGTGAGGGCGCCTGGTGGATAGAGAAACAATGTACAAACATTATATACAATGTACAATCATTCAACGTGTATAATCTTATTTTGTTTCAGTGTCATGCACCTTTGAGAGTGATCTTTGTCTCTGGGAAAATGTTGCTTACGGGGACAGTTCAGACTGGCAACGGATCTCTGGGTTGACGGTTACAAGTACTACAGGGCCCAACGTTGACCATACTACTGCGACAGAATCAGGTACGTTTAATTGGTTTACATTATCACCGTAAAAAGGTGCCGTGGTCGAGTGGTCTAAAACACCTCACTAGACATGAGAAGGTCCGGGGTTCGATCCCCGGCCACGGCACGTAGGCCTGGGAGCAAGGCAGGTTATAATTACCAATGCTCGTTCATCCTATATAATAATAATAATAGTGTATATTTGTAAAGCGCACACACCGTCAGTAGACGCTCATCGCGCTAGCCGAGCAACAGTTCTCTTTTACAATGTGAATATTAGATTTTATAGAAATTTATATAAATACCACACAAGTACAATGTAAGAATAATAATTTCCTTTCTGCTTCATTCACCCCAACCCATCCATCAGCCCATATTATGCTATATTATGAATATAATGCTCTGTGCATTCTTGTGAACTGTGTGTGCACTTGGTCCATGTTAAGAAAAACAATACAGAGAAAATCTATGTAATCTACGCATCAAAAAGTAAGATAACATACTTGTATACTACAATATTAACGAAAATAATGTAAACTTTTAAGATGATGAAGAGGAAGATATGAAAACATAACTAGACAAAGAAATACAGTAAAGAGAACTAGATCTAAAGAACTAGCCAACCGGTGTGTTGGCTCAGTTGGTAGAGCGTCCGTCTCACAACCGGTAGGTCGGGGGTTCAAACCCCGGCCGCGTCAGACCAAAAGACGTTAAAAGATGGGAGTTGCTGCTACCCTGTTTGGCGTTCAACTATTAAAGGGATAAAGCCTCGTCGATCTGGTGCTGCACAGCGGCTGCCGGGCCCATGATCAATTGGGCAAATCAAATTTTCAGAGTATTTCATTTCATGTCTATTTCGAACAATAAATTATGGATTTTCATTTTCATCAACAAAAACAGATCAAGGAGCGAGATGAATATTGATAAGAACAAAAGCGCTCTTAATTATTTACAAAAAACAAGAACAAGATGAAACTAAAAATGATGAGGAGGAAGAGGAAACGAGAGAATGGGGGAGAAAACAACTAGAAGAAGATGAAAAAAAGAGAAAGTAAAGGCAGGAGAAGCAGGAATGGATAAAGCGGACAGTAGGAAGAAGCTGAAGAAATAGAAGAAAAACTGGAGAAATCGAAAAACGATCAGATTAAAGCGTGCGTATGACTCTTTCGTTACCCATAACTAACAAGACCTGCATTATCATGACTCCATTCTTTCATTCTAACAAATTTTCTATCTTCATTAGGTTATTATATTTATTTGGAGAGTAACTCTCTTGCACCGGGTTATGCAGCTTGGCTGACATCACCTTCGTTTAGAATGGAAGACCTCTCTGCTGCTTGTTTTACATTTTGGTATCATATGTATGGATCTACAATCGGAGAACTTAACGTTTACCTGGTCAATGAAAGAACACTTGAGGAAACCTATGTTTGGCGGCTGAACGGCCAACAAAACCCTGACCAGTATACGTGGTGGCAGGGCAAGTTAGGACTTATTGACGAGGGCGTGGTGAGTAGATGCTCTTTATTTATTTATTCATTTATTCATCTATTTATTTATTCATTTGTTTTTGTTTAAAAATTTGTTTATTTATTCATTTATTTATTTTGTATTCATTTACTGATTTATTTTGAGAGCGAATTAACATGGTCAGTGCGTTGATTTGATTTACTTGACCAAGCTGATTATTCCGGTTTATTTCGAATTCGTCTAATACCAAATGGTCCTATTGCCAACTCGTCTACTATCATTTGGTCTATCATCAATGTGTCTACTCACCACAGTGGACTACTTTTGCATTCAGTCTAATGCCATTCCGTCTAATAACCAGTTGGTCCAATAGCCATTTTTAGTCCATATACCATTTGGTCTATTTAAAATAAAGAGTTAATTGTGCCAAATAGATGAAAAGAAAATTGGTATTAGACCGATTGGTTAATTAGACGAAGTGATGATTGGACCAAATGGTTCTAAGACGAAGTGTTGATGGACGGGATGACATTGGACTAAAGAATGAAGATAGATGATGTGGCGAGTGGACGAGTTGGCAGTGGATGAATTGACAATTTACCGTATCTTCCTGATGTTTTGTTTTTTGTTGTTGTTTTTTTCTAAATATTAAATGGATGAAATTAATTGATAATCAGTCCCCTCATTATAGGGTGAAACGAAACTACAATTTTTTCATCATTATTTCGCAGCTAAATATAATACGATGCGGGTGAAGATTATATCGATGGTGAATATTTTAAAGCTGGTGGTTATTTTGGTGGAGGGAATTTTGATGGCGATGGAGACTGTACTGATGTTGGTCAGAATAATGATGCTAGTAACATTGTAGTAGTAACTGACAAATATTGTTGTGACGACTGCGATGGTGATAACAATGTTTTAACGTGTTTTTTATGTTTGTGAATGTCGATAATATTTGATATGTCACATAATATATCCTATGCCAAACAATGATTCAAACTGAAGGTTCATGCATTCCATGAGGTATTTATTTTAAAGGCATTATTGGTATCCTTAAAGAAAACCAAAACCCAAGAAGAGAAACAATCCTGATGGAAAGAATAAAATGAGAGTAACAATTTAAAAAAGTTTCATCAAAATCGGTTATGAAACAAGCAAGTTATGGACGATTAAATAGTCTTGTACTTACTATGTGGATCCTCAAATTGGCAAACGTGCTTCAAAATGGCTGATTTTGTCGACAACTCTCCATTTGTTTTGTACACATATTTTCAGATTTTCCTCTTTTTTTTACATATTTCCCTTTATCTCCTCCGGACCTTGACATATATGATGTAGATTATACTTTCCCATGACAAATGTTGTGCTCAGAAGGAGACAAGATGCAATTTGAAAGATAATGAGGAAAATCTGAAAAGTTGTGTGCAAAACAAATGGCGAGTTGTCCACAAAATCAGCCATTTTGAAGCACGTTTGCTAATTTGAGGATACCCATAGAAAGTACAAGTGTTTTCCAACTCCCTTATCTTGCTTATTTCACAACTGATTTTGATGAAACTTTTTTTTTTTCATTGTTCCTCTCAATTGACTCTTTCCAATAAGATTACTTCTCTTCTTGGGTTTTGGTTTCCTTCAATCGTGTTATATCGGCCATTCGTGAGGAATTCCAACCAGTTGCTGAATTCTCATTTATTGTTTTTCCTCCATTTTCCCCCCACAGACAACACCAGTTCCTTCTTTAGGAGATTCCTACGTGGTAAGTATCAGCCTTAAAGCATGTGCCGCGCTTTTTTTAAGGAAATCTTTTTCAAATGTGCACTTTCATGACAGGTTCACGCAATCCCCCTCCCCAATTTAATGCCAGTGGTGACATGTGATAATTTGGCGATGGAAATCCCATGTCGGTCTTTGATGAGGAGATGAGAGGCGTGTTTATGAGTTTTTGCTGAAACACTGAAACACTGAAATAAAAAGAACAACCAAAAAACACTCTCTCATCGTGGGTAATAGATGCATTTGCCGCCTGATGAACTGCAATTTCATCTCGAAAATATTTTACATTGCCATTATAGGTGATGTCATACGCAATGAAAGAGTTGTTTAAGTTCAGACAACGTAGTTCACTGCCATATGTGCCATATTTGCCATGTTTGTAGCATTAGGATCAAATGGATTTGAAAACAAATATGGTGTGCATGTACAATATGTTTCGACTGTCAATGATCCCAAACTTTTCTTTCTTTTTTTTACACTTCTGCATTTGTTTCTGCCTCCCCAATTTTTCGTTTTTGAGAAGGGGAGGGGGGGTCAAATACTGAAGAAAGGGGGAAGATAGCTTCCCTACATTGTCACCAATTCATATACAGATTATGTTTCTTATATATGTTTATCTTATTTTAGATCAAGTTTGAGGCTGTCCTCGGCTACTTCAATTATGGAGACATTGCTATTGATGATTTGGATGTTGAAACTGAGGCATGCACAGGTAATCGATAATTTGATTATTTTTTCGTCTTTCATCGTTGTTTTTGTCCATCTACACAGATTCCGTTTCATTTTTATGTATGCATATTAAAGATTGGCTTTAAACTTGGTTTAGAATACATCTAGGACTTACTAAGCTCTGATAAAAAAGGATCAATAGTCAAAAGGTGCAGAGATCAGTATATGAATTTAATTATTTCGTTATAGCTGACAAAAAAGGATATTTTGAAGGATAATTTAGTACAGAGGCGCAACTGGAAAAAAGACATATCTCTCCTTGAAGGGAGGTAAAAATATTAAGGTTCCTCTGCTAGTCCAATAAGATGAATCCTAGCTGGACCATTGACGTATTTTTGTGATGAATTAATCGATTAGACAAATCATCAGAGGTGCCCTAAAGAGTAACGATGAAATATTAACAGTCACCACGTTTTCATGGATTTTTACACTTCATAAGAAAATGGAAGGTGCATATTAATGGACCTATAATACCCTGCTTGATAAAAGGGAATATGACACAATAGACGTGTGATTTATTGTCCTCTTATTTCAGTATATCCCACATCAGCTGAACCATCGTTACAAGAATCAGCGAGCTGTGATTTCGAAGTGAATAGATGTGGCTGGTTTGATGTTGATGACGATCGCCTGGACTGGCTAAGATACCGAGGCCAGACCCCAACGCCTAACACCGGACCTTTCAAGGATCATACAACCGGAAACGGTAAGGGAAAGACCTTGCTTAGTCCTACACATTCCACAACATCAATTGGACCTGGGACCCTTTTCATTAAGGCTTTACTATAATGGCAACTACCATGGTTACAGGGCTCAGCAGCCAGTCGTAAGCAAGGTCTATGGCAGTTGCTATAATGACAAAGCTGCAACAGTTTCAAGTCCACGGGCCCTAGGTGGCTGTTTCATAAAGATGTTCGGAAATTATGAACGACTTTACGAACGAGTGGCGATCTTATCTTGTCGGAAATCAGGTACACCAAACTTTCATTGGTGTTTATTTAATTCCAGAAAAGATCACCAGTCGTTCATAAAGTCAGTCGCAGCTTAAGACCATCTTTAGGAAACACCCACCTGTAATGACAAGAATAATAATGAAATAATAGTAATAATAATAAATGCAGGAATGGGATATTAATATTGAGCACTTTCAAATTCTTGTTGACCAACAATATAAGAAATAAATGGGAGAAGCTAAACATGTAAGAAAGACGATGATGAGGGAGAGAGAGAGTTGTGGCACTTCAACTTTCCATCTGTTATAAATATTTTTACCTTCATTCCAGGAAGCCCTTAATGAATATTCCAATAATATCCTAGCTATTTTCTTCTCTTCTTTTGCAGGATTCTATTTATTTTTCGAGTCTACTTCAGGACAGCAGGGATACAGTG
The DNA here is from genome assembly GCF_018143015.1 of Lytechinus variegatus. Classification (NCBI taxonomy): domain Eukaryota; kingdom Metazoa; phylum Echinodermata; class Echinoidea; order Temnopleuroida; family Toxopneustidae; genus Lytechinus; species Lytechinus variegatus. The sequence continues at coordinate 41,808,538 of NC_054745.1, forward strand.
CCGGTGTCAGATCACCAGTAATCCCTAGTGCCCAAGGTGCGTGTTTCAGCTTCTGGCTCTACATGTATGGCCAAACGATGGGACAACTGGAGGTACGTACTCAACTGAAAATTCCACAGTGCGCCACTGCGTATCCACAATGTGTTCACATTAAGTTAGTAGTGTGTTCACAGTGCGTAAACAATGTGTCCCCAGTCTGTCGGTAGTGTGTGTTAGCATTGTGTTTAGGCTAGTGCGTTCATGCTCTGTTTGCATCACACTGTGAAGTGTTCACGGTGTGTCTACCTGTGTTCATATTTTAGGAAACACGGTCTGTCTGCACTTTATTTTCACTCTTTTTTCCACTTTGTGTTCAGAGTAGTGGGTTAAAATTGTGTTTTTATCGAATTTACATTACATTGAAGTTTTATTTTACAGAGTCCCATATTTTGATCTATGGTTTAAATTAAAGCATGCCTTTACGTTTTGGTTTAACTATGGAGAGCCATTGGGAACACAAATTGGAATGATGTTCTTATAGATCAAAATGTTGAAAACGCTTTTGAAAATTTCTTCAGTAAATTTATGCAGCTCTATGATGAGCATGTTCCACTAGTTGAATATACATGTAAGAAGAATAACTACAATAAATTTCCACGTATGCCATGGATAACTAATTCAATATTAAAGTCTATCAAACAGAAAAAAACAAATTATACTATCAATATAAAAAGAGAAGTTCTGATTCAAATAAAAGAAAATATGCTAATTATAGAAACATCCTTGCCTCTTTATTACGTACTACTAAGAAGCAATATTATTCTGATCGTTTTCAGATGACCTTCAAAAATATAAAAAGTACTTGGAAAGTAATCAGAAGTATATTTAAATCGCCCATAAAATCTCTCAATATTAAATGTATAAATGTAAATGGTTGTTCGGTGAAAGACAGGCAAACTATTGTAGAAAAGTTTAATGATTTCTTTTGCAATGTTGGGCTGAAACTTCAGGAGTCTATCCCTAGATGTCAGATGAAGAACTTTCGTGATTTCATGCAAGAGACGAATACAGAAAGCCTGTTTTTACTGCCAACAAATGAACTTGAATTGTTGGGACTTGTGACCTCGCTGAAAGGCAATAAGAGTCCTGGGTTTGATGGTATTAGAAATGAGCTGATTAAAGATATTGTGCATGGTATTGTGAGTCCCCTTGTACACATTTTCAATTTATCTTTCACATCTGGCATTGTGCCAAGACAAATGAAAATTGCTAAAGTGGTGCCAATTTTTAAAAAGGGTGATCCTCAAACAGTCAGTAATTATAGACCTATTTCATTATTGACATCTTTCTCAAAAATTTTGGAAAAACTTGTATACAATAGAACAGTAACCTTTTTCAAAAAGACTGAAATACTTTCAAAATACCAGTTTGGGTTTCGTGAAAAACATACCACTACTCATGCTATACTGCACTTCATTGATAAAGTGGCTCGATCTTTAGATAACCATCACCACACGATAGGCATTTTCTTGGACTTTTCAAAGGCTTTTGATACGGTTGATCATGAAATTCTAATAAGTAAACTAGAGTATTATGGAGTTAGGGGCATAGCTCTTAGTTGGTTCAGGAGTTACTTAACTGACAGAAAACAATATGTATCATTATATGGAACCGACTCAAGTTATCAAACCATGTCGTGTGGAGTCCCTCAGGGATCTCTTCTTGGCCCTCTCCTCTTCATACTGTATATAAATGATTTTAGTCTGTCATCTGATGTTTTGTCATTCATTTTCTTTGCTGATGATTCGAGTTTATTTTTTTCTCATAAAGATCCCAATACCTTGTCAGCAACAGTTAACATCGAACTAGAAAAAGTAGTCCAGTGGATCCATGCAAACAAGTTGTCTTTGAATATTCAGAAAACTAACTATATGCTATTTAGTAATTCTCTGTCAGTCTTACCACAAGGTTTATTATTTGGCAATGTTGACATTATGAGGGTAAGATCCACTAAGTTCCTTGGATTGCAAATTGATGAGAAGCTGACATGGGTGTCTCATTGCAACAATGTATGTAAAGTCATGTCAAAAAATACTGGTGTTATTTACAAATTGCGTTCTTTTGTACCAAAAGAAACTTTGCTTATTCTATATTCTACTCTAGTTTTACCTTATCTTAATTACGGAGTGTTGGCATGGGGCAAGTCACAGAGGACACAATTAGAAAAGATACTTATTGCACAGAAAAGGGCAATTCGAATTATTTTTCATGCTAGTTATCGTGCTCATACTAATGTTTTGTTTCACAGTAATAAACTGTTGAAGATAGAGGATATCTATCGTTTGCAGTTAGGCTCAATCATGTATGATTTTGAAAATGGTACTCTTCCAAATGCATTGGCTCAACTATTCATTAAAAACTGTCAAATTCATAATCACAACACAAGACAAGCAGCTGCTCTTCATATACCACGGGTAAGAACTACTTTTGCTCTGAATACATTATCCGTTACTGGTCCCAAATTTTGGAACACACTACCCACTGAAGTAACTCATTCTGTCAGTGTGTCGGTCTTTAAACATAAGTTGAAATTACATTTGCTGAAAGGTTATGCTGAAACTCTTCAAAATATTTAGTGTAAAATAGATTACTTATTATAATCCCTCGTTTGTTTTTGTTGTACACCTCTTTTTCCTCTCCTCTTTTAGCATTTATCTTATAAACTGCTTTATACCTATTGGCCCCATGTAATCCCCTCTCTTTGTCTTCCCTGTATACACCTTTTTTTCCTCGTTTCATAATTCCTCTCTTATCGTTCCCTATGTCTTTTCATTCTGTATATAAATTCATATATATCCTCACTCTTTTCTTCTTTTGCTAATTTCTCTTTGTATTTCCTTCTTTCCCTTTCTTTCCATTATGTAGATTTAGATGTGTAGTCCTACTAAAGTATGTAAAATATCTATACACATACACTTATCGTATCCTAACTGGGGACCTTGTCTTGACAAGCCTAGCTTTTTTAAGGTCTCCTCTTTCTTTCAGAAATGTGAAATTTTGTGTTACTTTTGTCTCCGTAATCCTACTGGGTATGATTTATGTTAACAACCTCAAAGTATGTTTATACGCTGACAATCCATTTTTTATCTTGCTATTTATTTTATTATCATTTGTTATGTAACTACCATGTATGAATGTTTTTGTGAAAGGAAGAAATAAATGAACTATGAACTATCAACAAATCTCTAATAGTACATTTTCAATTTATTAACTCTTATGACACTCAAATAGTGTTAAACTGTTTCAGAATGATTACTGGAATATTTTCTTCATTATGAAAGCAAAGAAAAACAAAATAGTAAATATAAGAAATGTTCAATAGGCCTATAAGGAGATTTTTTTCTAGGTTTTGGCTTCCCAAGATTTTTTGCACAGAGTTGGACCAAGGTCGAAGGTGTATTCAATGTATTCACAGTGCGACACGCAATTCGAAAATCCGCATACCTTGGAGCAGTGTGAATTGCCTATTCTCATAGTCAACTGTGTGAACACAATTTGAAAAGAAACATCAAAAATATCGAAATTTCCTCAGTGGATAGTCAATAATCACAGTATCTTTCAGTTAATCACTTTAACAATGTGAATCGGATTTTAACAAAGGGAACCGGACAAACACACGAATAACACTCGCGATGTGGGGGAAATTCGCAGTGTGAAAGTATATCTCGGCCTGTTTTTTTTTCTATTCTAACTCTGACAACCACATATTAACTGTCTTCTATGTTATCCTTGACATTTGTTGTTAGATTATGAATAAAGTATTCAGGTAGCTTACATTTAAATTGTGATATGATAAACTGCAATAGTTACGAGTCTGTGTCATTTTTTCTCCAAGCTCTTGTTATCCAGTGCCGACGGGACAGGAGAGCTTCCTCTATGGCGGCAAGATGGAACGCTACAGAACGAATGGGTGTACAGACAAATAGATCTCACAGTCGATTATGACTTCCGGGTAAATACAAATGATACATCGTATTTGGCGCTGTGTTTGATTGAATTGTTGCGTCAGTGGCGAAGGTGTGGTAGTGTGTGTGTGCAGTGCTATGTAAATGGAACAAAAAGGGTACATCAGAAGGTTTTTTAAAAAAATGTTTGTATTAAGTAAAGAGTGACCTTAAGAACGACTGGTGATCCTTTCTTGTGGTAAATGATTTTCACCATTTAATGTACATTGGTGATTATTTGGTGCAAAAGAAAAGTTCCCCAGTACTTCTTTAAATCCCTCTTAACTTACAAACAGCTTTGTGAAACACCACCAGGTGTCAGTTGGATTTGATTTTAATGTAGAGTAAGAACATGCATACACAAAAGTAAATGTAACTCCTATGGATATTTTTTTTCTTGTACGTATTGCGGTTATCCCCAGTACCAGCTCACGAAAGCGAGCGGATTTTTTTATTTTAAAGCTTGTGTATAGTTTTGGTAAATCCACAAAAATGCACCTATCACTATTCCAATTCATTGCTAGCTAATATGAATGCATATGCCCTATAACAGTTATGATGTGGAGGATAATATAATTTTTAATATAAAAATCATTTTTTTGGGTATGTTTTTAGATTTCAGAAGCTAGGTCATAGTTGCTTTTGATTCGCATCATTTTCTAGGTCTTCCTATTATTGAATTTGACAAAAGTTCCTCGGAAATAACCATTTGAAAAAAAAAATATCAGCTGTTATCAATTGAAGTTTATCATGAAATATAGACAATGTTTGCATTGAAACAAACATCACCTGCCTCTTAATTAGGCAATAATATCTATTTCATACTAATATCAATACATTAATGTTGCACTGGAATTAAAAATCTCTTTCTGCACTGTCAACGAAAGGGTAAGGATCACTGAATATGTGTATTGATTAGCCCCAAACCCTATAAATATAAAATGTTATAGCATTATTCCTTATGGAAGCCATGCATGACAAATTTGACATGCGTGTTTCTAACCTCTTTATGTTCGTTTCAGTTTATTTTCAACGCGTATCGTGGTTCCAGTGGGTACGGCGATATTGCCATTGATGATCTATCTTTTGACGATACATCGGTTTGCCCCCACCTTCGTAAGTACTTAACTCTTAGACCAGGGTGTTTATAGTTGCTGCAAATAATGATTCGTGATTAAATATTTGAAATCATGCCTAATTATTACATATAGTATTTGATCTTTCAACTCGTTCTAAATATTATTTATGATACGGTCTATAATCATATAATCTAAGATGAAAATGCCCGCAGTAAGGATCACCATTACAGATTCAGACATTTCGGGGAGGTTATTATTGTTTGGAAAATAACATACATTTTAAACTAGAAAATCAGCACTCGTAGTGCAGTTACTATACAAGCACTGTAAACGCTAAATTAGCACTTCATTTTTTACAGTGTAGTATATATTTAATCATCTCTTCTACCTTCTACTAATTCGTTAGAGGAGTGTTCCTTCGAGACGGATTATTGCGGCTGGTTACAGGAGACTGTTCAAGATGACTTTGATTGGAAGAGAACTCGAGGAAAAGATAATTCGGATATCCCAATTGATAGTACAACTGGGGTCAACACAGGTATCTTAACTCTCTCCTTTTCCCTTTCTCCGTTTGCTACGTTTTGTCTCTCTCTGTTTTATTTTTGTCTTATTTCCTTCTCTCTCCCCTATATACATGCATTTTTCATCCCCTATATCTCTCCAACCTCTGACCCCCTCCCCATCACCCCTCTCTCACACTGCTCTTTTTCCCCTCTCCCTCTTTTCATTCTACTTATTTTTCTTTTCCTTCAGAATTCTTCCTCCTTCTTGCACTGTGTTTATCCGAAGTTTCACCTTCTTGTGTAATCAAGAGTATCGAGACTATTTTACTGTCAGTCAAGAATTCTGAATGCATTATAGGTGTATATATTTGAGCTATGTAAACAAGAGTAGAAGTAATAATCGCATGAAATACTTAGACATTTGCAATATTCATATCGATGGGAACCAACTATTTTATACTACTTCTAAGAGCAATGATTCATGGTAAAAAAAAATATTATTTAGTATGACATATGCACTGACACAGCTCTTAAGTTGTCTCTTACAATACATTTACTTTCTTAATGATGTTCTTGAACACCTTATAATGATATTCTTTAAGCACTAGAGTTATTGATAATATTATTTGAAACACTTGTTGGAAGGGTACTACGCTTGGCTTGACACCACGACAAACACTATTGGCGGCCAGACTGCTATCCTATTGACATGACTCTTAGTTGTTTCATATAGTACAACTATTTCTATAATGATGACGTTCTTTAAGCAAAAGAGTGATGAATAATATTATTTAATATCTTTTGTATCTGCCTTGCGATAGGGTACTACGCTTGGCTAGACACCACAACGAACACTATTGACGGCCAGACTGCTATCCTATTCAGCCCGACTTACACCCTGACATCAATTCCTCATTGTCTTCGGTTTTGGTATTACCATGATGGAGTTGGCGCCCTCACCGTTCATTCTCGCCAATCTGGAACCTATTCAGATCCATTATGGGCTGCACCCCCTGAAGGTGTTACGGGCTGGAGGTTCGGAAGCAGTACGGTGACCGACGCCAATAGTTTTCAGGTACGGTCGTCTGGGATAGCGTTTTATCAACATTTTCGTCCGACAAGTGGTTAAGTCTGGCATCTTTCCTTGAGAATGATTGGCTGAGAGTCATTGTTACCATGGTAACTGTAAAAAAAAACAGTAAATGACGATTAAAGCGTCTGACAAATCCTTTCATGAAACACTCCCCAGATGTTCGTGAGTTAAGAGGAAATTTAGGAACGATTTTCACATGAAATAGCTTTTTCGTACAAAAAATAATTATTTCAATTGTTGAGGATTTTCTGTGTCATAAAAAATTCCGGCTAATTTGAATTTATATATCATCCATTTCATCCCAATAATAAGTGTATTTAAGGCTCTATTATACTTACTGGAAGTAATTCCAAATAGAGCGCTTGATATTTTGACTTGCGTTTAAACTCACCTTTTCCTGATCACATATAAGCAGAGGGTGATATTCGTGGGTTTATTGGCAGATTGCTGGAGGTTGTAAGGAACAATCAATTGATGATAATTGCATTGTAGAGGTGATGTGGCTTAGTGGATAAGTCTCCGGACTGTGAACCACAAGGTCCGGGGTTCAAATCCCATCACAGCAGTAGCGTCCTTTGGCAAGGCGTTTATCTACATTTGCCACTCTCGACCAAGGTGTAGTAAATGGGTACCCAGTAGGAAGGAATTCCTTGAATGCTTGATGCGCCCGATCAGGGTAGCCGTGCTAAAGCCGGGGGGAATAGTATGCAGCGCTTAGAAACATTTGTATTAAGCGCTATATAAAAATTTGCATATTATTATTATTGTTGAATTGTCCTTTCCCTATACAGGCTGCTTTTAAGGGCACCGTAGGTTCCAGCCCAGGATCCAAAATGGCGCTTGATGAAGTTCGGATAGACATAGGGGCATGTCTGCCACTAGGTAGGTATCGCTTGTCAAGTCTTAGTGATTGTAGGGTTTTATATTAAAAAGGCAGTCACACACACTGTAAAAACTGTGGTGTTAAAACTGACAACAATTGGTGTTAATAGAGGACCACACCCTGAGGTGTTAAAATAACACCCTTGAGATTAAACATTACACCAAACAGTTTAAATGTTACAACCATAGGTGTTGTAATAAGACCTATGGGTGTAAAATTAACACCACCAATTTAACACCGGTGTAAAATAACTGGTGTGATCCTCTATGTACACCGGTTAGCACCAAAGTTTTTGCTGTGCAGTTTCGTATGGAAGCACGTTTCTGTTTCTGTTTGTGGTAACTCCCGTAGGAACTCGGCAGGACAGCATTTAGCTGGTAAACGCCAAGCTGGTATATAACCAATTACCAATGAAACATTTTACGTCTAAGTTAATCAGTCATAGTGGCTGACGTTATAGACGACAGATATCACTCTCGGGCCTTTTTAACAAAGTGGAGACAGTGGGAGATTTGGGATTCGAACTCACAACCTTGCAATTATGAGTCCAATGCTCTAACCACTGGACCACACGACCCTCGGAAAGTCATACGGAGAGTCAAATATGGGTTTCGATTAAGCTGATTTGCGCTTTGTATCAAATCGAATTCGGAATACTAAGAGGTTTCTTATGAATATTTTTGTCCTGTGAAATAGGTATTCCAGATTTTTGAATTAAGTACACAAGTTTATTTCACTTTGAAAACCTTAGGGACACATATCTTAGCGCCCTGCTTTTCCCGCTGCATTTCAAAATGTGTTAATAAGAACAATATTTCTGAATTTACTCTGGATAGCCATTGCATCTCCTATAAAATGGACTTCCATCGGGCTATTCATAACATGATGGCAAAACAGTGTGGACGAATGTCCCATTTTTAGAGTCTGTGTTATGACTCGGCCGGGAATCAACCACTGCGCCATCATATCCGGTCAAAGCGCGCGTAAAATAGGGCGTACCTTGACAATGATGAAAAAACACGATTTGTATTGATGAAAGTCTTGGATTAATCCTATGCATATAAGGTGAAAATAAACATCGGACAAGACCCTGTATCTGACGACAATTTTCCATGTTAAACTAAATTTGACCAAGAGTGGGATTTAGGTAGTTGTTTTGTTTATAATTTATACTCCTTTAATTATTTTAAGAAAATAACGGTTGTTCGTGTCTAACGATACGAACTACGTTGTATTAAACAAAGCAGGCTTACGTGATATCTTATTTAGTCTACATGTGCTATTTTCCTTAGAGAAGATTTTACCTCTTTCAATGTAGTAACACTATATTCAACCATTTATTAAACCGAACATTGCATATTACAGGATATTGCACGTTCGAGGAGCCTATATGTGATTGGTTCAATGTTGAATATGACGATTTTGACTGGACTTTACTTACCGGTAGTACACCAAGCAGTGGTACAGGGCCGGTCAATGACCATACACTTGGTACCCCACTAGGTAAGTATAGATTATTTTAAACAAAATCATTATGGGAGCAGGTTGTTCACTCACGCTGCAAATAGAAAGGAAAAAAATTAGGTTACTTTAAAAGATGCAATTTTTACGTTGTTTTAACAACTTTTTAACTCACATTTTTTTTTTCTGTTTTAACAGAAAAAAAAGATTCAAAACAAAAGCAGCTGATAATTTTCCATATGTCTTTTTTTTATATCTATTGTGCCCAATAAATGCATGCAAAGCATACGAATGAAATTTCACCCGCATTAGTTATCCAAGACAATCAATTAAAATCCTGGCTTATTCAAAACAAAATTTCTTAATTTTTTTTATTAAGGTAATAACTTTATAAATTCTCCTTTATAGCAAAGTATGACATTCGAGTGTCATATTTTATTTGCTGATCATATATCTATGGAGTCATTTATATGGGGGTTTTTATTGGCACTTATTTCAACATTTCAATGACAAAAGGAAACAAATTTAGTGTTTTGGCTTTTTTTGGTTCGTTTTTGAAATAACATTAAAATAAACAAACATGTTCCGTCATCACGATGAAAACACATAACTTTATCATAATGGAAAACATTTCTACTTCGTATTTTCTTAACATGACCTGCGGAAAACAATGTGAAAACACCTTTATCGTGAGAAATCTGTGCATTTCAACAGTCTGAATCACATATCCACATACAGTCGACGATGTGAACACACTGAGAACTGTCACACTGTCGATGTGTCCACAGTGTGAAAATATCATCACACTGTTGAATTTGAGCATTATACCAGTGTGAAAAACATTTTCTCAAAACCACACTGTGCTCAGACTCTTTGACACATTGTTCTGTACAGCACGGATAATCAATAAAAGTGTTGGACACCGCTATATTAGGCAAAGAGCTTGGATGAAATGGTGGCCTTGAATGGACAGAGGGGGCTGGACCAGAATAAAGTGCAATAAGCTTTATTATTCTCTGTTATAGGACCAAAGCTATGGAATCAACTGTCTATCCAATTACGCCAAATTTCATCAACAGAAACATTTAAGTCCCAGTTGAAAACTTATTTAATCTCCCATTAACAGTTTAATATTGTGTTTATTCAGGAGATTCAAATTCTATTCGTGTTTGTTTTCTATTCGTGTTTGTTTCCTATTGCTGTAGTGTTTTGTGTTTATTTTCCTTGAAGCGCTATGAGCACCGAAAGGTGGACCTGTGCGCTATATAAGTAGCCACCATTTTCATCATTATTATTATTATTCTACGAGTCGGTGCTGCAAGTTACATACTCAGATGGCCCATTGTACCTGATGGAGATAATGGCATCTGATTCAGGGATGTCGACATATACTTTATGTTCCCCTAAATGTGACGAAAGGGGTTAGGGGTGCCTCACGTGTTTCATGGCTTTGTATTCGAACAAATTCGTCCACCATTATACGTAGTATGCATTGTGATGCACGGCTGAGACACGTCAGTATGCATCCGCTGATTTATCTGAATGTCATACGACCGACATTCATCCAATCAGGGGAGTGTTTCATGAAAGGACTTGTCAGACTTTTTATCCGACAAGTCCTGTCTTATCCGACAGTTACTATGGTAACATTGCCTCTCAGCCAATCATATTCAAGGAAAATTGCCAGATTTGACAACTTGTCGTTCGAAAATGTTGATGAAACGCTCCCCAGGTGGCAAGAATCTAGAGGGGTTTTGTATTAAAAATATGTACTGTATTCTTTTCTTGTTATAGGTCATTACATTTATATAGAATCAACCAACTCTCACAGTGACTACCAGGCGATATATGAGTCGGTTGGCTTCCCTCCAAAAATCGATGGATGTTTCTCGTTTTGGTATCACATGTATGGGAAGGGTAAGTTTACCAAGAGTCAACCACTGCTGAAATTCTGTTTGAAAAAAAAACATCTTTGTTAATATTCTCTTATGGTTCATGTACAATTTGGCAATTCCATAGAATTACGGTTTTGCGACATCTGTGCCCTGGCTTAAAAAGACTTGCAATTGATCCGATCAATCGTAACTATTGAGAGCCAGCAAATGTATAAAATGCATGTTTTCTCCAAAAAAGGGTGATGTGAATGTATATCCATGAATTCATTGATTTCTTGACAGTTCGGGGTGTTCTCCTATGTTTATAAATGACATTTTGCACATTTCCTGCAGAAAAAAATATGACACTGATGGATTCCCGTAGAGTCACGATTGATTGGGCTCTGATCATCATGTGTAATATGATCATCAAATTGTTCACTGTTTACCAAACAATTCCCCCATTTCTTCTTTGGCATGACCATTGTACATGTGCAAGAATTGATATGTTGAGTCGAAATGAAACAATTGTTTGTTTTTTGCTATCTTGACTTGTATTTATCCCATGCGACTCTGTAATTCTGTTTGTGGGGGTTAGTGGTTACGGCTCTTGTCTTTCAATCAGAGTGACGTGGGTTCGATTCCCAGCCATTGGGTCTTAAATTTAGCAAGAAATTTACCTAAACTTCGCTGCACTCGATCCAATGCACCCTAAACAATTCACCCAATAATACTGGTAAAATGGGAACGTGGTACGTGGACTTAGTTCATGAAACTGTTAAGTCAGTATTACTGAGCATCCTGCATGAGTTTCACGTCACATGATTAAGGTCAAAGGTCATTAATGGTCAATGAACTTTGGCCAGATGGGGGTATTTGTTGAATTACCATCATATATCTGTAAGTATAGTGGTCTAGTTCATAAAACTTAGACACAGGAGTCGCCAAGTATCACTGAACATCTCATACGAGTTACAGGTCACATGACCAAAGTCAAAGTTCATTCAAGGTCATTGAACTTTGGCCATTTTAGAGGAAATTATTAGATTGCTGTCATAACTTTCAAACTTTATAGATATAGTGTATAAAATATGGATATAGGGGTAATCAAGTATCACTGAAAAGTTTTAGGTCACATGATCAAGGTCAAATGTCAATGAACGTAGTATTGTATCATGATATGAATTGTGTTTTTTGTAAATAATTATATTATAGACGTTTTCAAAGGCTGCACTGCTTCTATATTAAATCGCGTGATGCAGGTGAGACTGCCAGAGGCATTCCACTTGTTATGTCAAAGAGATGTCAAATTGTCCGGTACGACGAAACATGAATCGCTCAATACGAAATGATTTAAAAAATCATTCAAGACCAACGGAAATCATTTGTATTACCATTTATGTACAGAACTAGGAAATCTAAATGTTTATACGGAAGAGTTGTCATCTGGCAAACGAGATCTCATTTGGAGTAAGGAAGGGGATCAAGGAACAGCTTGGATACCAGCGAAGGTTGATACATCTGTGGGTGTCTATCACAAGATATTCTTCCAAGCGATCGACCATTCTAACCAAGGAAGCTATACTGGCGATATTGCCCTGGATGATTTAGAATATTTGGATCATGACTGTAAATATGTCCGTAAGTAATTAAATATTCAATTCGATTTGATTCAGGTTTATTTTTAAAGAGCTGTCTTCGTTTTAGAAACAAAGTGAATGCCATATTTTACAAGATCTCTCTTTTCAAAAAGATACGGGACAATTTTAAAGCAATGTACTGATAAAACTGTTTAGTAACGAAAGAAGGGTACATCAATTTAATTATTTGTGATAAACTCCGAAAAAACACGACCAGCTCAAATAGTTTTATAATTGATTACACAATAAGCAGGAATGTGGCCTGCATAAATTAGAACTTTTTTTACAGTTACGATCGTTTTCGAATAAAAATCTAGGTATTTCGTATCTATAATGTGTGTTTCAAAAAGAAATGTAAAGCAATTTTCAAGGGCTGATAGTCCCGGGAGTATTGAATATCATACTTAAAATATACTAATATGAAATAGGAACAATTCGGCTATTATCCATACCCTACTTGCACCTCTTTCACAACTCATGACCCAACTTAATTGATAATGAAGACCTCAGGTACGAACTACATTTTCCTTAGTTTTGATAAGCACTGTAAGGCTGAGGTAATTTTCCATCGGTACGTACGAGGTTTTGTGGATTCTCGAAGGTGGGCTACTTAGCCCACGGGCTAACACGCCTCGTTTGACGTCACTAGCCCATGAAGGCTAAAGTTTGCATTTGTTGAAGCTAGGCCAAGCTAGATAGCCCATGGGCAAGATTTGGTCTGGGCTAAGTTAGACAACATTCTTGAGAATTGATCAATAAAGGCTGCTAATTTGTCTGCCTCTTAGGATTTTGATCTTAACGTTTTACCCCTACAGCACCCCCTACCACCCCTCCTACCATACCATCAGTTACTATTACACCCCTCCCGTGGGATTGCACCTTCGAAGGGGGTACAACATGTACCTGGACCCAAGGAACTAACGATGATTTTGATTGGACTATTCAAAATGGTAGCACACCGACTATTGGATCAGGCCCTTCGGCCGATCACACAACTCAAACTCCATACGGTAAGAATTTATTCAATGATGTTGCACCCGTGTCATGAATTCAATTAAAGCCATCATTGCATATACACTGTAAAAACTGCGGTGTTAAAACTGACACCAATTGATGTTAAGAGAGGATCACACCCTGAGGTGTTAAAATTACACCCTAGAGATCAAACGTAACACCAAAGAGTGTAAATGTAATAACGAAAGGTGTTGTAATAACACCTGTAGGTGTACAACTAACAGCACCTATTTAACAACGGTGTAAAATAACTGGTGTGGTTCTCTATGTACACCGCTAACACCACAGTTTTTGCTGTGTATGTCGATATGGTAAAGATGAAAACAAGAAACCTTTCATTAAAGACCTTTAGGAATTGAACAAAGTATGATAATGTGTTGCTTATATATAGCCGACACCAATAAATCAATTGCATTAGATTTTTTAAAGAAGATTTCACAGTTTATATAGAGGTTTTTGCCATTTAAATGCAGCCATTTATCTACAATTGTGTTAAAAATTAATGAACCTCTTCACAAAATTTACTTATTCATGCCGTGTGTTCAATGAAAAAAAAAGCTTGTGAGCCCAGAGAAACAGACGTGATTTAATGTAATATTTTATCACCTGAAATCTCAATTATATATCTAAAACATGGCAGAATTTGATGACTCTAAAATATGTTTATTTTCCAGCAGAGTTCCCTTACTTTTGAGTACCAATTTATTGGTCGGGAAGTTATGTTCTATGTACCATGTAACAGAATCAACGTTTGCAGAAGGATGAAAATGTGTGACAATATATTGTTTCATATTCCATCGAAACCCCGACAATATCAAAGAACATGTTGTTGCAGATTTTAAATAATATCTGAATTTTAGAGGGATTTCATTCCAAAATGAAAGGTAAAAGAATGATCTGTATTAACTTAAAATAGGAGTACTTTAATGACTTTAAACACATATTATTCGAACGCTATGAAGACTCATTTGGCTATGTTTAAAGTATTTACAATAAATAAAGAAATGAAATAATAACAATGATAGTAATAATACATAAATGAAAAAATAGATAAATAGAAAATAATAAATACATGAACAAAATGAAATAGCACAGACAAAAAACTTAGATTTCAATGGGGTTTTACCACTTACATGTACATATCATTAATTCGGATTCCGGCATTACTGACGTTAGTTAATGCATCGATCATTGAGAAAACTTGGCAAAGTTGTTCTTTTCGTAACGCAACATTTATTTCCCAATGGCAAACAATTGGTTTGATAAACTACCAAGAGATTAAAAATGTTTGCGACTGCCATAGCCAAATATCAACTAAAAATCATTGCTCGAAAGAAGCCGCCCCCATCCCCCCCAAAAAAAAAAATTGTAATGTCGGTGAAATCGAAATCAATGGCGAATACATGGCAGGCAGGCATGAGGGTACAGGACCCGACACATTTTCCGCAATCAATTAGACATTGTAGTTTCAGAATTAAAAGAAAACGAAAAAAAGTGGAAAAGATAATTTTGTATTTCAGAATATCTTGTCAAAATGGATCAGAATTAGATGTTGATTTTGCTATTAAGTCATATTTTACGCTTTGCCATATGTCTGGGGCCTGTTTCAATATTTCACCCATTACTAAACCACACACTGATATTGCTCATATAAATTTTTTCAGGTAAATATGCATTGATTGATGCCATGTCAGGCAATGCAGAAGATGTAGCTCGTCTGTACAGTGATGACCTACCAGTAGGAACTCAAATGTGTCTTACATTCTGGTATCATATGTACGGCGCACATGTTGGA
The DNA here is from genome assembly GCF_018143015.1 of Lytechinus variegatus. Lineage (NCBI taxonomy): Eukaryota > Metazoa > Echinodermata > Echinoidea > Temnopleuroida > Toxopneustidae > Lytechinus > Lytechinus variegatus. The sequence continues at coordinate 41,823,863 of NC_054745.1, forward strand.
TCACTAAATGTTGGCTATGGAAACACTGATGGAAACGAAGGTAGGTAATGTACATAATATCATTTGGTATATTTCCATTGCCTGATGTGGTTGATTTATGAATGTGTTTTCTGTGATTTCCAAGCTCAGTGAGAAAATTGATATTGCATTTGAATCAATTTAATGAAAAATGGAAACGTATCCACAGTGAACATGCCAATATGGAGTTCTACGAAATCGTTAAAACAAATGTACGATTACTTTTCTGCGAAAATTTCATTATTCAATTTAGACAATATTCTTTTGGGGCAATATTGACTTGCGCACGTAAAGTGAGTTTGTGTACTTACTTCAATGGTAAGTCGTGGTCTAGTGGTTGTGACTCACGAGTTTCAATCAGCAGGTTATGGGTTGGAATCCCAGCCATAGTGTATTTTCCCACATTGTGCTCCTCTCCACCCAGATTCCTTGAATGCACTGAGCGCTGGGCTAGCTTTATCGGTGCGCCTAGAAAAAATTATTTCTGATAGATTGGGCTATATACATGTAAATGCATGACTTTAATGATTATTCTTTTGTGTTTATTATTATTATTGCTTTCATTATTCTATTATTATTTGCGTCATTGCTATTATAATTACTATCATTATCATTGTTATCATCATAATTATCATTATCATGAATTTTTAATCAGTACATTTTTAGATCTATCAAAAGCTTTTGATTGTATTAATTTTAATATTTTATTCCATAAATTGTATTTTTATGGAATTAGAGGGACTCCATTGTTATTATTGACAAGTTATTTATTGAATCGTAAGCAATATGTGAGCATTGGCAATAATTCATCAGCATATAGCAATATACAAATGGGTGTACCTCAGGGATCTAATCTAGGCCCATTATTATTTTAATGTATATAAATGACTTGCCAAGTGTTAGCAGTATTTTATCATTTATTCTTTTTGCTGACGACACAACAATATTTTTATCTGGTAATGATCCTTTTAATATGAATTTTATATTAAATACTGAAATAGCCAAAATTCAACGATGGTTTCTTGCCAATAAACTTTTTATTAATTTCGAAAAAACAAATTATGTTATTTTTAAAACACACAAGTAAAATTCTTAGGAGTAATTCTTGACGAAAATATGACATGGAAATATCACATAGATTACATTTGTAAAAAGATTTCAAGAGTAATCGGAGTATTGAACAGAGTAAAAAAAAAATTACCACTACGCATCCTTGTAAATATATATAATACCTTGATCTTGCCACATTTGAATTATTGTCTTATTATCTGGGGTTGCTGTGCCTCATATTTATTCCAAAGGATATATGTGATTCAAAAACGTGCAATAAGGGTAATAACAAATTCATTTTTTAGAGCTCATACACAGATTTTATTTTTAAGCTAAAAAATGTAAAGCTAAATGAACTTTATGAATCGCAAATTATTTTATTCATGTACCAATATTTCAATTTAAATTCTACTTTTCCATCTTGTTTTAATAGGTTTTTTATATTTAATAGCAGTATAAATAATTATGTAACGAGAAATTCAAACACATTATACACCTGTATATACCGTTCTTTCGTTATACGCTTTCTAAATCTACAATTCGTTATAAAGGGCCAAACTTGTGGAATAATTTACCCGATACTTTAAAGTCATCTGTTACATTCTCATCATCGAAACGTAGATTGAAACACAACCAACTGTCTACGTATAATAAATAATTCCAACTGCCTATCTAATGTGTGTGTGTTTGTGGGGGGGGGTCGATGTCAATATGTTCGAGTATTGTTTGTTTTGTTTTTGGCCGCTATTCTATTTGTGTTTTTATTCGTATAATGTAGTAATCAAGGGAGTCGGCTTGACAGGTCAATGGCCTTTCTGACTTCCTACATCCGCTGCATTTTATTTCCATTTCTTTTATATTTCTACCATTTTTATTTTCGTATTATTGCTTATATTGTAATTTAAATTCTTTTTACTCCTTTGTTGTATATTTGTATATAGGCCTATGTTTGTATGTTTTTTAAGGATGTCAAATAAATGAATTGAAATTGAATTGAATTATTATCATAAAAATAGGTGATGCATAGATTAAACCGGTCACATTCAATTTAGTTTGAAACTAGACTGGATTTATTATAAACCTACCTGGAAAATGCAGCTTACCATTAACATGATTACTTTAACTGTTGAATTGCGGATACTTAAACCGCTCGATTCAAACGCTGTCATGTTTTTCTCAGACTTATTCATACTCCAATCTTGTTTTCTAGAGGGAACAGTGATTTGGACGAAATCGGGAACACAGGGTTACGACTGGAATCTGGGACGAGTGGCCATCATTGCCAGAGAAACAAACCCAAAGGTTTATATAGAGGGAGTATCAGCCGCTGGTTACCATGGTGACATTGCAATCGATGACATCATCATGGTCTATGGATCTTGTCCGGCTTTGTGTAAGTTCATCAAATTCTGGTATGTTCGAATGTGATTTGCTTCCCTTGTTCAAACTTTCTGCATCCGATGTTTTATTTCTGTTTTTTTTCTTTTCATGCCAGTTTGGTCCGTGATTTATTCAGACCGTGTAGACCCTTGAATTTTTCGGATCAAAGACTCTACCGTTGATTTGTACATGTACTTGCCAGGTTTAATGCATTAAAGAGGGACGTATGAACATATTTTGAAATACTTGTAGAAATCGTAGAATGTTATAAGGCGGTTTAAGGCTGTGGAAACAATACTAACGGTGTCATAGCAAAAAAAAAGATCGACCTATCGAGTTTTTCCTTAACTTAGAAGTGCTATATGATGCGAGATGGTATTGCATCCACTGTAACATGTCATGTTTCTTTATGATATATTTTGTTTTCTGAGTGGAGCTGATCCACTTGGCATAATGACAACAAATAAATAACAGTAACAATTATAATAATAAATATATGAAAATAATAATAGTATATTTTAATAATAAACAAGAAGAGGGACAGTGATCAATATGCGCATGCAGCACGACTCAATACAAAATGCCTCCCTGTCCACTGTTTTAAAAAGACTGTCAAACAGCTGATGATAGGAAAATTTCTATTGACAACGTAACACCGGCTCCATGTAAAACGCTTATGTTAATGCTTATTTAAACATTGATGTAGACGTGTTTATTATTCATGATTGGGCTTTATTCCAGAGTAAAGGGGTAGAGGGACAAACGAAAAGTGCAGTGGTAACCAGTTATTCCCGAGCTGATTGTGTCTGCTCGATTTTTGTTGATTTCCAGTATTCTGTGACTTCCAACCCGACGATGCGTGCGGATTTATCAATTCGGATACTGATGAACTGGACTGGACTAGAGACCGTGGTTTAACATCAGTTTCCACTGGACCTCAGCTTGACCATACATACGGAACGGCAGAAGGTACGTCTATATTCCTTGGAGCCTTTGACCAACAAGCTCTGCTTTTACCTTTGGCTCCCCATATCCACACCTCACTTTTTCTTTCTCTGTCATTATATTACAACCATTTACAAGAATGCATTTTAGTCCTTTTTTTTCTATTGGTATATTAAGTACACTTTTCATATTCTACGATATTTATTTATATGCTTACCTAAAATAATTTGTATTGTATAATATTATTGTTTGTCTTGTATAATATCATTGTTTTACTGAGTTGGTGACATTGTTAAAAATGTGGTATGTTTGATATGAATAAAACCTTAAACCTTGATTTGTATTCATATGAACCTGTATTAACGCTGGAATGCTCCCCAGGGAGTGAAGGATGTGCATATTGTGTAGGGGAAGGCGGGGTAAGTTGAGCATAGGGGCAAGTTGAGCCACCACCCCCAGGCCAATAATGAATGAGTCGGACATTGTGGTGGTGTCATGTATTGATGACCCATTACATAACCCTTTACCCAACCATATTGTTTTCGATTTTGAAATAAAATGTTATTTTTTAGAGGGAAAAATACAAATTTCAGCCAAAAAGATCAGGACTTCTTAGTTACCCACACATGTCTTGAAAAATAATAAAGAAAGAACAGCAATATTGGTAGTCCAGGTATGGATCTTCATTCTTGTCATAGTCTTTTACATATTGGATGCATAAGAAATGTGTGGATGTGAACATATCGCATTAAGGTAGGGCTAGGGTACTTTGAGCCAGCCAGCATGGGGCAATTTGAGCCATAGTAATTCGTATGATAATGTACATGTATAATAATAAAAAAACATTGAATTTCCATTGATGAAGGCAGAAAGGTACAATTCACACGACAGTTCTTGTACTTTTAGTGGATGTATGTAATTTGTATTTTCATTCAGGGTATTATATGCGAATAAAGACCGGACAGCGCACTAGAATAAATGATATGGGAAGACTGTGGACCCCTGAGTATCCAGCACCACTGAGCGGATTCAGATGCGCTGAATTCTGGTTCGTTATGAGTGGTAAGTAACAACCTTTTTAAGATCATACAAACTAAGATAGTAATAAGCCTGTTCACCGTTTTAAACTGCCCATTAAGCAGAAAAGGGTCATTTTATCACATGCAAGCTAAAGAGCAATAAATAGAGTCTTCATCATCACTGGTATTTGGCAGTTGCCTAAACAATAGTCAAATGTGCCAAAGGCAGACAATGTACCAAAGGCAGACAATAAAACAGATCTCCAAAATTATCCCTGATGTACTATTCTAGTCACCAGTAAAGCTTACGCAACATCTATATTTGAAAATGATTGGCTTCTCCTAATGACAATTCACAAAGGTCATTTTAGAAAAAAAGTTCATCATTAGCCTAATCGTATCAGTCTAATGAGACTAGGGGCTGATCCAGCCCCCCCCCCCCCTTCGACATTTTTTAAGATATATCCGCAGCTCGATTTTGTTTGTTCTTACCGTACGTCGCTCGCTGTCTTTATAATTTGAAGTCCCGCTCAACTTTGGAGATAGTCGTACGCGGTTCCAAAATCACGCAACACTTCGTTAGTGCATGTCAGACCCTAAACTGCCCCAAAACGTGAATTCGTCTACATATCTAGAGCAAATTGTGTTTTTGTCCAAATTCATGAATGTGTCACTATTTTTGTCTCATCTGCATAGCAGAGTTACACAACAGGCGCCGCTTTTCCGACGGCGGTGGCGTCAACATCAACAGCATTGAACACGTTTCGTCGACTAAATTGCTTGTGTTGAAACCCTCTCTCAACTAAACATAGAGAAAGAGAGAGAGAGAATTAGAGAGTGGGGGTTGTGAAGTCAGTCATATTTATTTTTATTATTGACGCCCCTGAAATGAAAATCTAAACATTTTTCACATAACATAAATTTATATACCTGTTTTATTTTGCAGATGTGTTTGGTGAATTTTCCCTCGAAGCTGTGTATCTGGATGAGAATAATTACATTATACCAAGTGGAATAAAAGGAATATACTCGGTAATGTGTTTTATTCTATTAATGACTTTCCAGATATATCAGAATTATACATATGATTTTGTGTATTCTCTTTTAGAATGATTACATCTGCTTATTCATTAGAAATATATGTTTTGTCGCCATAAGAATCCTTCTATTCTTTTTTTTGGGGGGGAGGCGATTGGGTTAACTATAAATGGAAATAAGAACCACACAATATTGGATGTTCATATTTTCAGGATATATGCAGTAATAATACCAGAATAAACATGTACAGTCGTATTTCTACGACTGTAGAACGTATTTGCACGGGCTCTCAGTTATTGCGATTGTGTTACGCTTTCACATGTGTGGCACGATAACCTCAGAGGGCATAGGGTATTGTTAAGTTTCGGAGGTTAGCTTTTATATTTGTCTCCACGTAAAAATTTTCCGTCGAAGAACTGTCGCGGGGCAATTGTCGCGGAATCCACACAAGCCATGAACTTTCCCAAAATACAGATGAAATTATTAAAAATTACCTTGTGACAAGAACAAAGATAACTAGCACAAGCTTTGTCGGGAGCTGGCCCTTAACAAAGCAATTGCTCTGATAACAGACCGCATGAAAGAGTCCCAGTTCTTAAATTAAAAGGCGTGTCAATAAGTCAGTTCGTAGTTCTCTCTGCGCACAGGGCGTCGATCCGTTTTTCAGATTGGGGGGGGGCAAAATCATTAACGTTCCAAAGGCGCTCGATCGTACAAAACACCCACCCACACACATATAGTATGTACATATATATATATATAAACATGTGTATATATATGACTCATGAGACACAGACACGTATCTCACCAGCAAATTAATGCGAGCGCGAAGCGCGAGCTAATTTTTTTAGTATACTGACAGGAAAAGCGTGCCTGTTTAGGACTGATTGATTGATTTTATTTGTCAGGTAACTGTGAACAAGTACATGAAAATATGAACAGTAGTGTATACCTTGACAGGATTGCCCATGAAAGCCGAGATGACTTATTTTCAATGGGGTCCTTATATCAGTAATTGACATGCAACAGTGTACATCTATGAAAAAACACCTATAGAAATCTACAAACTACATCAATTAAGTCTAGACCACTAAATTTACACGAAAAATTGTAAAACTTAATATATAAAAAGACAAAAACAAATAAGTTTGCCATGAAAACCATTTTCGCAAAATGTGATTAAAATAAATGTATAAAGGTTGAGTAAACGATCATTACTTCTAGGTTACATATAAAAATTATACTATAATCAGTTTTTAAGTAGCGCTAAATGCATCGTAACTAATACAAGATTCATGAATCGTAAAACCTAAGATATAAAAAAGAACACATAAGTTTGACATCAAACTTTAAAGCAAACAACAAAAGATGATGAAACAATGTAAGACAAGTTGATTAAATAAATCATAACTAAATAGTTATATATAAGACTACATGATACACATGAAATTAGAAAGAATATTTAACATTACAGAGTGGGGACATTTTTTAAGTGTTGTTTCAATACTCTTTTAAATTGTGTAAAAGTCTTAACCGATTTAACATGATTAGGGAGGGAATTCCAAAAATGTATACCATTATAATCAAATGTGTTGCCAATTTGACCTTTTCTCATAGGTACAACAAAGTTAAACAGACTATTTCTTGTTTCATGCCCGTGAATATTAGATGACCGTGTAAAGTTTTTTGATATGTAATGATATTCGTTTGAATAGAAAATTTTATGAACATGGTGAAGTATAAGTTGTTGCGACCTCAAGTCTATGCGAAGAAGGCCAGCTTTTTCGATTTCATTCTTCCCAACATGTGTTCTTGGGTGTAAGCAAGTAATAAATCTAACAATCTTATTTTGAATAATTCTAAACTTTTTTTGATCAACCTTTCCAAGACTGCAGTACCATGCTGCATTAGCATAATCAAATAAACACTGTATTAATGAAAAGCTTAAAATGCGTCTGGATTTCGTATTCATGCAATTTTGATACCGGTATAGAAATTTCAAGCGAGCATTAGCTTTTTTGACAATAGAGTCAACCATAGATGTACATGAGAGATCACTATTTAATATCAGGCCTAAATACTTCACGGAATTCTGTCTCTTAATTAATTGATTGTTATAGTATATATTGAAATCATCTGTATGCTTAGACCTAGCCCGCGAACAAAACAAAATACTTTCGGTCTTACCAACATGTAAGCTAAGCTTATTATCTGTCATCCATTTAACACAATTTGATAATTCTAAGCTAAGTTTTTCACCGATCAGCTTAGGACTTGTATCAGAATAGAGTAAAACACTGTCGTCTGCATATAAAAGTAATTTACTTTCATTAACACAAATATCATTGATATAGCACATAAAAAGAATGGGACCTAATATGCTCCCCTGAGGAACTCCACACTTTATAGGCATAGAATATGAGAGTACATTTTGCATGGATACCACTTGGCGGCGATTTGTCAAGTAAGACCTAAACCAATTCAAACATGCTAAATTCAAACCCATCACTTCTAATTTCTTTAAGAGTATTTCATGATTAACCGTATCGAATGCTTTTTGTAAGTCAAGAAGAACCATTCCAACATAACGGCCTTCGGAAATTTCATTCCTAACAAAATCCAACAAGTGAATTAAACATGTTTCAGTAGAATAACCATTCCTAAAACCAGACTGAAATTCATAAATGATTTTGTATTCTTTAAAGCATTTCTGTTACTATTGTTATTACTGTTTGTAGTAACTCATAATGAGGATACATATGTACGAGTGCCGAGAGTGAGCTGAAATTTCGTTATATTCTGACCTGAAAACTTGATATTGTAAGCGTTTCTGGTACCAATTATTAAGATTTGTATCTAAAAGAAGAATAGATGCGAGCGCGGAGCGCGAGCTGAAAATTTTGATATTTCGATCTGAAAAAATGACATGGACGTTTTTGACAAAGAGCAAGATATAATCATATCCAAGAAAAGATGATTGCTTATCGGAGCAGGAGTTCTTTTGAGGCTTATAACTGAAAACGGGACATTTACATTCACCTATTTAATCATGAAAAGTATGGGTTTTTGCTACAGAAATGATGCGAGCGCGAAGCGCGAGCTGAAAATTTTTGTATTCCAATCTGAAAAGCGGACATTTTGAGCACGATTTTAAATAAAGAACGAGTTGTGTATTTCCATCTCGCTTGCTGAACATTACAATCTTGTTTTTTTAATGCATATCCGGAATTATTGGGGGGGGGGCAAAATGATATGTTTGCCCCCCAATATTTTCATTGGTGGGGCGATCGACCCCCCCCCCCCCCAGGATCGACGCCTCTGTCTGCGCATGATCAGAGGATGGTTATTTGTACCAAAATGACATAGGGGGTTAAAACCTTATGAGCTAAGCACCGATTTTGATGTCTTGATTATTCATATATTCTTTTGAATTGTGTTTTTCATTTATATCCAAAAACAACAATTCGTCCACGTACGACTGGTATTTCACAGTTTGCCAAGTACATTGTGCAACATTCTATGATATGCATTCAAAGTAAGATATAGCAAGTCAAATATCGCTAAATATCAAAAGGAAGACATCTTATCAGTGTCACATGGAGACTCAAATAATAAAGATTCAACACATGCCATTTACCATAATGAACAATCATCAGGGTTTATTTAGCACAATTAGCATTAAGTGAATATATTGTCTCACTATCCATACATTATATACCTCACTCCAACAATGATGGGATTAGGCCCTGAATTAGCCTATCTATCCTTCACCATTTGGAATATAACTCTAGTACCTGTAGGAATGTTTAGATATCACTTGAGTACATAATTATTTCTCATACCATCCTGCACTGTTAGTCAACTTTCAATTCGAATATCATAAGTTCTCTACACCCTTACTAATCATAGTGAGTTGTGACGGACACCAGAACTGTGTCGAGTTTGAACTCCTACAAACAACTTCCACAATCAGCTTCTACAATATGTTCAGTGCACGAACTCAATACATAGGCCTACTGGGCTACTCGCCATTCAACAATGAAAACATCGACAAAAACACATGTCTTTTCTGAAAATCAGTTTAGGTTTTCTTCACAAGATTGCCATCCTTTCTCTGTATAACAGTTTCATTTCAAGCATTATCTCGCTTTGATACAGCTCACCAGTTCAACGATTGATGACAGTCGGCCTGCAAATCGAAGGTTTGGAACTGCTGTGCGGTGACTTTACTTCGATGTAGTTCAAACCGCCAACTCAGTCATCCAGATTGTGTATTTCGTCCTAAGTCCCAAGATCACGTGCCATCGATGGCTTGAGTTTTACAGGCTTGAAAAAGGTGTTAAGTTACACTGATGTAACAGGCTAACTCTTCTGCCTTTGGATTATAAAAATAGGTAGCTCTTGCATAATCTTAGCAAGTTCAGGAAGAAAAGTAAAACAAATTATCTTCAACTGTGTTTTTCAGAGCAGCCAAATTCGACTCTCCCTTCCTCATGGCGTTCAAGTTGAGGTGTGTCCACTCTCTGTACACCAGCAAGCCACATACAATGTATAAAACCCAATTAAGTGCATTGCTATGTCTCCTATTCAAAAGCCAAAATGCTAAACCAAGACAGGTATGTCTTGCACGGCTGAATAACTCCTCACCATCAATGGCACACTCAATAGATTCTCTCTCTCTCTCTCTCTCTCACTGACTTTGATTCAAAGATATTGCATTTTCAACGTGACATTTCACTCCCCTTCCAAGAAAATGCATATCTCTTGAAAGTAAATTTCTGACATTTTTTTTTTTGTTAATTTTGTTTTCTGGTTGTGTTAAACAAAAAAAAATTATATATATATATACACATATCAATCTCATTCACAGCAATTACTTTTATTTGCTAATCTTTCTCACTTTTTTTTTGTTCTTTTACTCTGCGCGGCTCAAAAAATCAGCTCCAACGTTTTCGACGCCTTTGATTGCTTCAATGCGAAAACGGTATGGTTGTAGCGCAAGTGCCCAGCGCATGATTCTGCCATTCGCCACTTTTGCGCTTTGCATATAAGCTAGAGGGTGGTGATCTGTTTCGAGTACGAATTCTTTGCCATATAGGTAGGTTTCAAACTTTTTAATGGCCCATACGATTCCTAGACATTCCCGTTCGATAACAGAATATGCTCTCTCTCTTGGGAGCAGCTTTCGACTTGCATAAGCCACTGGAAACTTCTCATTTTCCTCTGTCTGTAGAAGAACTGCGCCCAATCCAGAATCTGAGGCATCTGTTCTGAGAATAAAATTCTTACTCAAATCTGGAAGATGTAATATGGGAGGGTTGGCCAACTTTGTCTTCAGTGCGTGGAAGGCATTCTCTTGACTTGTCTCCCATCTGATGATATTTGGTTCCAGCTTCTTGGTCTTATCTGTAAGGGGAACAGCAATAGCAGCATAATTAGGAATGAATTTTCGATAGTAATTCATCATACCGAGAAAGGATCTAAGTTGTTTCTTAGTCTTTGGCTGTTTCACCTCTTGTATGGCTGTTACTTTCTCAGGTCGCGGTGCAACTTGTCCATGTCCAATTACATGTCCAAGGAACTCCACACTTTCATGACCAATATAACACTTACTTGGCCTGGCAGTCAACTTGGCGGCTCTAATCCTCGACAACAGCTCAGTGAGAGTTTCCAAATGTTGTTGCCAAGACGTTGAATAGACGAGGATGTCATCTATATAGTTTAGCGCACCTTCTAAACCATCAAGGAGTTTTCTCATGATGCGACTAAATGAGGCAGGGGCATTAACCAATCCAAAGGGCATTACCCTGAACTGGAAGAGACCGTCTGGTGTTATGAAAGCAGTAAGGGATTTAGACTCTGACTCCATAGGAATTTGCCAATAACCTTTACTTAGATCAACTTTGGTAAAGTACTTGCCTTTTGCGATTCTTGTAAAGAGCTCTTCCTGGTCAGGAACTGGTTCTGCATCAAACTTGGTAACTTTATTCAGCTTACGAAAATCAACACAAAACCTATTTGTACCATCCGGCTTTTTAACGATCACTATGGGTGATGCATATGGACTGTTTGAGGGTTCAATAACATTGAGTGACAGCATTGTTTTAACCTCCTTCTTTACTGTATCTCTGAGGGCATGAGGAATTGGGTATGGTTTACCTTTCGGCAACTCTCGTTGTTTTAACTCAATGGTGTGTTGGCCAAGTGAAGTACAACCAGGGATATCAGTGAGTATGTCTTGGAATTCTGTCAAAAGAGCTTTCACTTGATTGGTTTGAGAAGGAAGGAGTTTTTCATTAATCTTAACATCTTCTGCAGATTCCGTGGCTCCTATAGGATAAGGTTGAAGGAGAGAAGTGTTAGACATGTATTCCTGATTTTCTGAGGTGGTATCAGAGGAAAGGTTTTCATCCTCAATCACAGCAGCACAGACATTGACTGTGTCTTCGTTACTGAGGGCACTTACCTCTTCTCGGGGATAGTATTTCTTTAGCAAGTTGATGTGAAAGATCTTTGATTTCCCACTGAGATCAATGCGATAATCTGTGGTACTCACTTTATCGACCACCAGAAATGGGCCCTTCCATTGTAATAGAAGTTTATTTCTATCGGTAGGGAGTAAAAGAAGGACTTGGTCACCTACCTGAAACTCTCGATGCTTGGCGTTTCGGTTGTAGTACCTTTCATATCTAGTTGACGACTTCTGTAGTTCTTCGTGGGCATTGCGACATGTTTCATCTAATCTATTTTTTAGATCAAGAACATATTGGTAAGTTGTTTTTGTTTCTGCTGTATCAACTTCCCCTGTCCACAATTCACGAAGTATTGCTATGGGGCCTCTGACCTTTCTCCCATATAGGAGCTCGAAGGGGGAGTATCCCATGCTCTCTTGAGGGGCTTCTCGAACTGCAAAGAGAAGGGGTTCAATATAACGGTCCCAGTTAGTAGGGTTTTCTGCACACATTCTTTTGAGCATTTGTTTAAGTGTGCCATTGAACCTTTCAACGAGACCGTTCGCTGCGGGGTGATACGGGGATGTTGTGAATTGTTTGACAGATAACAGTTTACTTACTTGCTTCATGACTTCGGAGGTAAACTGAGATCCCTGGTCTGTTAGCATTTCTTTTGGGATTCCTACACGAGTAAAGATACTCACTAATGCCTCTGCTACTCGTTCTGCTTCAATATTTTGCAATGGGATGGCCTCTGGGTACCTGGTGGCATAATCAATAACGGTAAGTATGTATCTATTCTTCTGTTCAGTTACCGGGTGAATTGGGCCCACGATGTCTACGGCAATCCTCTCGAATGGTACCTCAATGAGAGGCATCTTACCAAGGGGTACTTTCGGAACTCTACCTTTTGAAATGGTTCTTTGACATACATCGCATGACCTGCAAAATCTAGTTATGTCTGTTGTAATACCAGGCCAGAAAAAATTGGTAAGTACCTTTTGAAGTGTTTTCTTTGCACCTTGATGTCCTCCAAGCAGAGCCTCGTGGGCAATTTGCATGACCTGTCTACGATATGGTTTAGGGACGACGATTTGAGTGAAAATGTGACCTTCTTCAACCTTGGGTGAATGAAATTTACGATGCAATATGTCATTGTGGAAATAAAAAGATGAAGTGCCATTATGGCGAGTTACCTTTTCATCTTGACTGCTGGCCAATTCTCTAGCACGGTTCAATGTGGGATCCTCTTGCTGGGCAGTCTTCAGCATCTGTGGGGTGACAATATTCTCAAATGGCTTGGGAGTCTTTAATGCCCGGTATGGCTTCTCTCGGCCCCTTCGTTGAGCTCTTGTCTCCACGGCACATATTCCATGGAATTCAGGTGACCAGGATAGGTCTGGGTCATCTGCTGCTCGAACACCTGTAATATTTCCCAAAATGAGATCATATAAAGGATTTTGCATGCAAACCGCCTCAACTCTGCCTGTGAAGTAAGGGGTATCAACGTCAACAATTGCGAGGGGAAACTTCTTTACGGTACGATCAATGAGTATGCATGTTATTAATCTCCCTGTCATTTCACTTGGCTTTACGAGATTTTGTTTTACCACAACACCACTACACCCGCTATCCCTAAGAACCGATGCCTTATTAGTCCCAACAAAACCCTGTGAAACTGGCATTTTACTCATGATAAAACTCTTGCTAGTACAAGCTGCACTAAGTATAGGGAATGTATGACCACAATCGAGTTTCACGTGATCTGTACGTATTTCATCACTAGTTTCAGAGTTGGGCATTTGAATCATCATGCCATCAATACATTTGCAAGTGTATGATCCTTGAGTACTTACCTCTGAGTCATGAGGTGTCCATTCTTGGTGATTAGCTCCTGGTATGGCTGTCTCTTCTGCTGTCATCAACCCTGCTGCTTTTGTAGAGGTAAAACGGCAGTCCTTAGCGTAGTGGCCTGTTTTACGACAAAGGTAACAAAGGGGCTGCTTGGGGGCACTAGTTGGACAATTCCTTGCGAGATGACCTATTTGGTGACAATTGAAGCAAGTTTTTTGTTTGTTATTTTCTTGGAAAGATTTAGCTTGGGATGAAAGCGGCTTACCTTCGTTTCTCTTTGAGGTACCAGGCTGCATAGGCTGTCTTGGAGGAAACTGTGTTTTAAAATACCCACCTCTTGCGTCAAGGTAGTGATCTACCAGGGTTACTGTCTGTTGCATGGTTGTTGGTTGTCGTTCCTTCAGGAAGATTACAAGATCTCGATGACAGCCTTCAATGTACTGACCTCTAAGAATTAGGTCCTTGAGATCCTGAAATGTCAATTTGATACCTGCAAGTTCAATCCACCTATCAAGGTAGTTTTCCATTCGGGTAGCATATTGATGTCCCGTCTCTCCTGTGCGCGGTTTTCCTGTAACAAATTTTGATCTAAATCCATCTTCAGTTAAGTGAAATCTTTTCAAAAGGGCATTCTTCAATATTTTGAAGTTGTTTCCATCATCACAAGACAACTGAGTAAATACCTCTAACGCACTACCTGTAAGCAAAGTACTCAGATTTATGGCCCAGTCAGTTTCAGGCCAATTTTGACTTTTGGCATATCTTTCAAACCTTTGGAGGTAAGAATCAATGTCATCCCTCTCTTCATAGAAAGTAGGCAGTTTCGGCGCTTTCGCTTTGTTAGCTACAACCTGTGAAAGGTTCATTTCAGAACCATTACTTTCGCGGGCAGTGCGCTTTTCGCGTTCTATCTCTAGCTGTAGCTCTGCCACTTCCTTTTCTCTCCTTTTCAATTCGAGCTGTTCTGCTCTCTCATCTCTTGCTCTTTTCTGTTCCGCCGTCACAAATGACTTTAAATCGTTCCCACTCAATCCAAACTTTTCCCCTACTTCAATCAACTTACTCAAATCCATGTTATGCCTGTTATATACGCTCTCTGACTTTACATAGGTTACTATTATCAAAATTAAAATTTGCGAGAGGTCCCTGAACTTTTTTGAGAACATTGTAAGAATCTAAAACCATGTGACCATAAATGGCATTTTATGTCTCCCGGACAAGCCCCCAGAAATGTCACATGGAGACTCAAATAATAAAGATTCAACACATGCCATTTACCATAATGAACAATCATCAGGGTTTATTTAGCACAATTAGCATTAAGTGAATATATTGTCTCACTATCCATACATTATATACCTCACTCCAACAATGATGGGATTAGGCCCTGAATTAGCCTATCTATCCTTCACCATTTGGAATATAACTCTAGTACCTGTAGGAATGTTTAGATATCACTTGAGTACATAATTATTTCTCATACCATCCTGCACTGTTAGTCAACTTTCAATTCGAATATCATAAGTTCTCTACACCCTTACTAATCATAGTGAGTTGTGACGGACACCAGAACTGTGTCGAGTTTGAACTCCTACAAACAACTTCCACAATCAGCTTCTACAATATGTTCAGTGCACGAACTCAATACATAGGCCTACTGGGCTACTCGCCATTCAACAATGAAAACATCGACAAAAACACATGTCTTTTCTGAAAATCAGTTTAGGTTTTCTTCACAAGATTGCCATCCTTTCTCTGTATAACAGTTTCATTTCAAGCATTATCTCGCTTTGATACAGCTCACCAGTTCAACGATTGATGACAGTCGGCCTGCAAATCGAAGGTTTGGAACTGCTGTGCGGTGACTTTACTTCGATGTAGTTCAAACCGCCAACTCAGTCATCCAGATTGTGTATTTCGTCCTAAGTCCCAAGATCACGTGCCATCTACATTTTGAGAATGCACATAACATATTCTCTAGTATGCATTCATTTATTTTATACACGTGCAGAATACAAATGACATACATAACTTCATATTCAGTTAACAATTACTGACATGCATTGTCTTTAACATTATATGAAGCATTATTTGCTGATTTTAGTACATTTCAAGTTCGAATTGTTACAAATCAAATACAATACTCTACCATGGTCTAGCACAGTTCAGCCATGTCTTTAAAGCATTTGAAAATAACTTAATTATAGTAGCTGAATTACAAAAGTTTCATTCGCTTACCGATGGCTTGAGTTTCACAGGCTTGAAAAAAGTGTTAAGTTACACTGATGTAACAGGCTAACTCTTCTGCCTTTGGATTATAAAAATAGGTAGCTCTTGCATAATCTTAGCAAGTTCAGGAAGAAAAGTAAAACAAATTATCTTCAACTGTGTTTTTCAGAGCAGCCAAATTCGACTCTCCCTTCCTCATGGCGTTCAAGTTGAGGTGTGTCCACTCTCTGTACACCAGCAAGCCACATACAATGTATAAAACCCAATTAAGTGCATTGCTATGTCTCCTATTCAAAAGCCAAAATGCTAAACCAAGACAGGTATGTCTTGCACGGCTGAATAACTCCTCACCATCAATGGCACACTCAATAGATTCTCTCTCTCTCTCTCTCTCTCACTGACTTTGATTCAAAGATATTGCATTTTCAACGTGACAATCAGGCAAACCTTATCTCGTTTGATTTATCTAGGATCCAACGACTGGTTTTTGGCGTAGAGCATCATTGGAGGTCCCCTCTGATCGTAGGAATATGTTTGCGTTTACCTTGATCGTCCAAGATGAAATCTCAGGAGCCTTTGTGGCTATAGATGACTTCAATGCAAGGAACAGTCAATGTGGCAGTCAGCTAGGTATATATTCTAATAATAATACATAAGATTTATATAGCGCACTTTCCATCTTGATAGGATGCTCAAGGCGCTTCAGACCTGAACAACAAAATCTACATATACATGTCTTAATAATAAGCTAGTGTCTATCAATAAACACTTTTATACAAGTATGTTTTCAGGTTGCCCTTGAAGGTGGTCGCTGAAGTCTGGGTTTTCAAACTGTGTGGGAGAGAATTCCACAGGCTAGTTTCTGCATGAGCAAAGGCCCGCTTCCCGGATGATTTCCTAGCAACTGGAATTTGGAAGAAATTAGATGATGAGGATCGTAAATTTCTTGAGGGTGAAACATTTTAAGAGCGGTATCAAATTAAATTCCATAATCCAAATATAATATTTAGGTCCTGAATCTATATAAGGCAAGTCTATAATACTCCGTTTCTGTAATGTAGAGCGTTTCTATTGTACAACCTAAATTTGAAATATGTAGGAGTCGTCGTGGTCTAGTGGCTGTGACTCTCGTCTTTAAATCTGGGGGACGCGAAATCGATTCCTAACCATGGAGTGTTTTCCTTCAGCAAAGAAAACAAATTTTCCAAACGGTGCTGCACGTAACCAGTGGCTACTCTAGATAAAATTATTAACGTTATTATCAGTATTATCATTATTTTTATTATTATCATTGCTAAAAAAATACACACATAATATGACCGAAATATAGTTTTTTTGTTCTTTTTTTCGAAGTCCACATATCCTAGGCCAACCTTATGTTTAATGGGCTATACCGCTACAATATAAACAACCAAATACTGATTTTTCTGTAAATTGAATTGCTTCTTGTTTGATTTTGAATAAAATCTTTCTATGAAATAAAACAAATGATATAGCAAGTTGTCATCAAAACAATCGCAATGGTCATAGAAATTGGCCTACCTATATGTCGTTTTAATCTACCATAAATGTGTTCAGGTTCGTGTGATTTCGAAGTGGATACATGTGACTGGACGAACACACAGATGGGTGATGAGTCAGACTGGCGAAGGTATAGTGGTTCTACGGACAATGTTGGAAGTGGTCCAGACTTTGACCATACCACCGGCACCCCTTCAGGGTGGTACATGTACATGAATGCCTTCTTTGGCGGCCAAGGAACCAGGGCTAGACTAGAGTCTGCCAGCCTCTATCCCCCAGACGACTTCGTCTGCTTCAGTCTCTGGTATCATATGGCATGCCAGGGTGACAGCAAGAATACACTAACGGTGAGTGGTTGAGATGACACCCTATCATGATAAACAACTCTTAAAATTCAGTTTCCATGCAGGATAAATGACTTTCTATTCGGTTATTTCCAATCCTCACCCCCCCCCCCCTCCCTCTCTCTTCCTCTCTCTTCTTTGCTCAGTTCTTCAGATATTCTTAAATGTTTTGATTCCGCCATTGCTTGTTTTTTTAATAAACCATCGTATAATTATGCATTTTTCCCTTAATTGGACATCGCTTTCAAGATGATCCTCTCCTGTGTATATATATATATATATATATAATAAACACAAGTTCACCAGGTTGACTGGAGGTTCATCAAATAAATTTGATAGTATATATATATATATATAGGCAAAGTGTGTTCTTGCTCTATAATTCATGCAAGTCTGATGCCAAGAACTTTGCAGTCATTGTGAATCTGTTTACAATTGGTAATTATTTGTGAAGTTGGTCCTGTTAAACTGATAAATTCAGTCCCCATTTCAACGTGGTATCACGAGACCTATGTATGGTATCTATCCGTAGGTGGCCTGGGAAACACCAGCTCTAACCCACGTGGTATGGTCTTTTACTGGAGTATCAGGAGATGAATGGAGTTATAGGCAAATCAGCTTCGTGGTTACTGAAGAATATAGGGTAAGTCCTGTGCATAGAGCACGGAAGCAATACTTTCACTTTGTGATGGTTTGACCAAGGAGATTTAAGAGATGTTGTCGAAACGAAATGCAAATTGTTTCATGTAGCTTCGAGTTTCTAAAGAAATAGAAAAGAATACACATGTGCACTGTAGTCTTTGGTGACAGATCTGTGATGCCGCCTGCTTCATGGGGAAAACTGAAAAGTGATTTGTGGCGAAATTGAAATTAATTGCTTTATTTAATTCATGCAATGCTATTTTAGTTATTTTTGATGATGATGTATATATTAATATTGCACTGACTTAATTCTTGTGACCAAACTGTATTTCACTCATTTGTATTTTGTTGGAAATGATATGAATGAAATGAAATGAAAATATTTCAGATGATGATCGAAGGACTACTAACCGGAACAGAATTCTGTGACATTGCCATCGATGACCTGTATCTATTCAATGGTGCTTGTAGTGCTGATACTACCCCTCCACCACCATTCACCTGCCTAACAGGAGATGAGAAGGTAGATGCAAGTAAGGTCTGTGACATGAGATCAGATTGTACCGATGGGTCTGATGAAACAAATTGCGGTGAGCATCTTTTATTTTTAGTAGACTTCTCCTGACTACCCCTCATTGTTCTGCGGCTGCTGCTTCGCCTTCATCATCTTCTTGTTTTCATTTTTTTCTTCTTCTAATTCTTCGTTTTTTATTCTCCATCTTCACTCTTAAAAATCCTGGTTAACATACTGTCCACGCAACGGTGGGTTAAAGCTTTATCCGATTATTGGTAGTTTTAGGCCAATAACATGAATAATGTGTGCTTTGGGTGAAAACTACACAGTATGAATTGAAAACTAGTGAACGTTGGCTGAACCTATGTGGCCCAACATTTTAAGAGTGTTATTTTTATCTCCTCCTCCTACTCCTCCTCTTCTTCTTCTGTTTCTTATTCTGTTACTACTAATACTACTACTACTAATACTACTACTACTACCACTGCTTCTTCTTCTTGTTCTTCTTCTTGTCCTTCTTCTCCTTTTTCTTCTTTTTCTTTTTCTTCTTTTTCATTTTTTTCTTGGTATTATTATTTATATTGCTCTGATTCTCATCCTTCTTTTCATCTTGTTCTGCTCCTATTCTTTATTTTCTTGTTTTATCATTTCTAATTCTTACAATTCGTACGATGTTTATCTATTTATCTCTTAGGAATATGTACATTCGAGGAGGATCAATGCGGATATACCAGTGATCCGGCAGGCATGTTTCCGTGGATAAGGCAAGGGGGCGGAGTCTCCACAACACCTCCTCCCACCCTCTTTCTTCCTCCTGCAGACTCTGACGGCCCTAGTGGAACATACATGATTGTGGATAACACTGCGATTCCAGTTGTGGGCGGAGCCTATCCCAGGCTCCTCAGTCCCTGGATACAGGAGGCGGGGTCTAGCTGCGTCATGCAGTTCTCGTACTACCTTTCGTCAAACGGTAAATGATAATGATTGTGACAATCATAAGATGACATGTTTTGGAGATTTAAGACCATTCTATGCCAAGTATTAAGAGTAAGAAAATATTATTTGAAAGTAACGAAAGATATGATATTCGGAAAAATGATAATTTTATTTTCCTTTGCATGGCAGTATAACCAACATATCCTTTCAGCTTTATCATTTTTGTTATCTTAGAAAAAATAAAGCTAGGTGATTATTTCGATGGTATCAATGGCAAATCATTGTCATGTTAATACTGATCATGAAAATATTGTAACAGCGTGAATAACCAGAACCATATATGATAATAGCAATAATAATATTACTAACAGCAGCAACAGAGGATTCAAGTTTAAAGTTGTTGTTACAACATCAATCTACTGTAAGTAATGGCAATATTGGTATCGATTATACAAAAATATGACCAATTAATTTGCCAATTACAGCTAATGATGACTAGTCCATCGACCAATCAATTTTATGATGATGCAATTACAAAGATTACTTCATTATGTTGTACATTTCATATAAAACAAATATGTAAACATTTTTCGCCCAGGCATTCACAAAACTACCCAAACTCATCACCTCTGGAAAAGTACCAGTTAGAACTGTTCTTAAGGGTACTTCGTGTGTATATTTCATGCTAATGCCCTTGATGGCGTGTGTTATTTCTATCCCAGACTATATCGCCGTATCGTACACGACCTCACCCATTGAGGATACCATCATGTATCGGACTTCTATGAGGGGATACTGGCATCAAGGAATATTTAATGTTGGCAGAATCATGAACCCCTTCCAGGTAGGTCTTTCGAATAAAAACACACAATATCAGTGTGTTCACAGTGTAACCCAATTGAAAGTCTGCCACAGTGTGCTGACCTCGTAACATGCTATTGCACATCACCTTCACCAAAGTGAGATTTGAAGACTTTAACAGTGTGAATTACATATTCATGTATATGAACACACTTAACTCATTTTCACACAGTGTGTTCATTGTGTGGACCACAATCGGAAATCGCCTTCACACAAGTGAGATCTGAGCAGTGTTAATCACAGTATGAACATATACCTCTAGGTGAACACACTGAACAGTGTTCGACAGCGTGTTCACAGTTTGGTACACAAATGGATATCGCCTTCACACTAGTGAGATTTGAGCAAGTTACCAGTGTGGATCACATTATTAACAGATCCGTCTAGGCGAACACAGTGTTCTGGTGCGTGTTCAGTTTGGTACTCCGATAGAAATGGCCTTCACGCATGTAAGATTTTAGTAAGTTACCAGTGTGGATCACATTATTAACATATCCCTCTTGGTGAATGCACTGAACACAGTATTCTACTGCGTATTCACATTTTGCTACACAAATGGAAATCGCCTTTATACATGTGAGATTTGAACAAGTCATCAGTGTGAATGAAATTATTCAAACAGTTTGAAATCGCCTTCACACAATTGAGGACACAGTCTACTATGTGAACGCACTGAACTCTATGTTACAAGGTGTGTTCAAAGTGTGTCACGTGAGCATGTTAACGTTGTAAATCACAACACATTTTCATAACACAATGTGAACACACACATTGCATGGGTATGGACGGTGTGAAATTATCTTAATATTGGTAAAGTGTGAACCACTAGTTCATATAGTGCTCTAACACACTGTAGACACTAACACTGTGCGGGTGTCCACAGGAGGAAATTATTTTTGCATTCGTAGACTGCACATATTGACCACATGCATGTATCCTTATGCATTCCCTATGTGATCAATATTTTTAGACTCTGCGTTATTCTAAGCTAGTCAATTTTAGTTCATGATCATTATGATTTTATTCTCAAATTAACCTTCATCTTCATTGCTGAACTTTTATAAGACTTGCACTTGCTATTTTAAACTATTTGAAGACTTTGGCAGCTCAGATTTTAGGACCGATAAGTCATGGTTAATTAATATTACAACTAGCCTAACTGATTGGAGCCAGAGTAGTTACCACTGACATGTGAAGATCAGGTGATTGCGCTATCGTGAATCGTCGAGTGGTTTAGGGCGCCTGACTATACATGGAAATTTCGGGGTTCGATTCCCGACCGCGGCACCCATACATGTACCCATGAGCAATGTATAAAATTGGCGATTCTCTTTTATCTTGCATTCAAATAAATGGAAATGTTATACGCATTCTTGGTAACTAATTGCGCACTTGTTAAAAAAAAATCACCAGATCTCGGGACCTGGGGCCCGTAACACAAAACTTAGCAATGATCGTAGAACATTATTCTACGATTGATTCCATTGACTACAATGTACAATCAATCATGAAAATCAAACATGCGATCAATCTTTATGCTTTGTGTTACGGGACCCAGATCTTAAAGGACAATGAAACCTTTGGAACAAATAGGCTTGTGTAGAAACAGAAAAATCAAAGAATAAGAATAAAGAAAGTTTGAGAAAAATTGGACAAATAGTGAGAAAGTTATGAGGATTTGAATATTGCAATCACTAATGCTATGGAGATCCTCACATTGGCAATGCGACAAGGATGTGTGATGTCACTGATGAACAACTTTCCCTTTGGTGGACTATAAAATATGATGATACAAACTCTTTATCCATGATGTATTCTTTAAAAATATGTATTACATGACCTCATGTAGACAGAACACATGATTTATGGATAGATGTGATAAAAGAGGCATGTCTAGTAAAATATATACTAAAGTAATGGGGAGAGTTTTTCACAAGTGACATCACACATCTTTGTCGCATTGCCAATTTGCTATCTCCATAGCATTAGTGATCGCAATATTCAAATGCTCATAACTTTCTCATTATTTGTCCGATTTTTCTCAAACTTTTATTGATCCGTTTCTTTGATTTTTCTGTTTTCACACAAGCTATCCTGTTCCAATGGTTTCATTCTCCTTTAAACATGAGTGATCGCTAATTAGCGCGAATAAATCCAAATGTTTTGGTGTGCATGTAGAAGAAATTCATATTTATTGATAATCACCATCCTGATGAACTCTATTCCAGATTAACATAATAGGTTTACCTGGAGTGGGCGGACTAGGTAGTATCATAGCAGTCAGCGATGTTCTTCTGTCCAACTGTGGATTCCGTGAAGCCGAGGAATCCTGTGGAGTTGGTGAATTCACCTGTACGAACAGGGCGTGTGTCGACATGGACCGAGTCTGTAACTTTGCTGATGACTGCGGTGATTACTCGGACGAAATGCATTGTGGTAAGTTTTTGAGTGTAAGTTTTTGAGTGTAAGTTTTGAAACGGCCTATCAAGATCACCATTGCATGCTCATTTCTGATCAGTTATGTCAGTAGAATGACTACGATGACCAATCAGAATGGCTCGTTCAAACTAGCCAGTGAAATCTTATCTTTGTGCTACATCTTTGCTGTTGACTGCGGTGATTACTCGGACGACATGCACTGTGGTAAGTTTTGAGTGATTGCTATGACCCTTAATCCTTACGCTACAGTCACTTCGGATGAACCCAAAATAATTTGGGTCAATTACACAAAGTTATCGATTAATCGATAAAATGAAATGGCGTGTCGAGATCATCATTGCATGCGCATTTTGCTAAGGTCCAATCAGAATCGCTCTTTCATATTAGCCATTGAAAGCTTAATTTTGTGTTACGGGGCCCTTGGGTCAGTTTCGCCGTTATGACTACAACAAAACCGGTTCAAACATTGCCAGGGTCCCATTGCACAGAAGTTAGCAATTAATCGCACGCTTAATTTTCAGGATTGATTTGACATTGTAGTCAATGGAATCGATTGTAGAAAAAAATGTTCTAGGATATTTGCTCAGCTTTATGTTACGGACCACAGGTAGACCCAGTTGTCACTTCAAACCTGCACAGATTATTAGAGGGCGTTATTTGCAAAAAAATGTCAAAATATGTAGCCGTGGGACAGATATGCCGACATTTTCCTTATAAAAAAAAATTGGCAAGCCAAACAAAAAATGTTATCCAGTACTAAAATTGGCACAGGTTCATATGTCGGACTATTTAAAGGGTATTTTTAGAGAGAAAAAAATTAGGGCACTTCAGGTGACCTATACATTGAAAAACTATTAAAGCTAGATGTTTTTGGAAACCGAAGAAACAAGTATTGTCGCTTTTTGAAGAGTTAAAACACTGATAATTTATTATCCGCTTTTGATGAAATTAAGCTGTTAGTATTATTGCATTCCGTCTTTTTTAAAACCAAATTAAAGACTTAGGAAGCATTATTGAAATTGTGAATTGACACATTTTCACTGAGGCCTGTGAGAAATGTATCTTGATGTCATATATTAAAGATATACCTAGTTCCCTTTGCAAATAAACCCTTTTTAAAATATCTTTTAACAGACGATGAGAAGTATACAGCTAGATGTGACTTCCAGTCCAATCTATGTTCCTACACGCACTTACCTGGGGATTATCTGTGGATCAGAACGTCAGGAGCAACCACGGTCGACAAGCAGTACGCCCCCACACGAGATCATTCGTCCAACTCCGCAGGGGGTCATTACCTTCTCGCGGATGCATTGGGATCATCACCGGGTGATGTTGCTCGCATTGCGTCACCGACTTTCATTCGCACAGGGCTCACATCCACTTGTAAGGTGGGTATTCACCAACGACAATAATAATTTCCCATTTAACATTTCTTTCCGAAGGCTTCGCATTATTCACATTATGACAGGATAAAATGCAGGTGACGAATCTGAAATCACGCCTTGTAACGAGTGCCCCATAGAATCATAAAGAATTTTTTCCTAAATACGACTGGGAAAATAAAATTTCCAAAAAATGCGCTAATATGAATAATGCGCACCATACAAGCTAAAGCTACAACAGGAAAGAAAAAAAAACACACTTCCAAAGCAGGGCAAGTTATACCCAATATTCAAATGAAACAGTTAAAATCCCTCAATAATAATGATAATAAAATTCCTGATTTAACAGGCCGCCTAAGTCTAGCAAAAAAGAAAAAACGTTTACAAAAAAAAGCAAATAATAGAACTAGATAGGAGCAATTTTGAAAAAAAAGTGAGAGAATAAAGCAAAAGTTTGATGCATTTACCTAGGGTAATTTCAAATTTACCGCAAACATGATGGCATTGATGATGCCATTTTCATATGGGATAGGTACTCTCTAGTAAAATGTCAGAAAATAAAGAACCTTATTAAGGATCTTGGGCTCATAAATGATATGTGATCAATTAGCTAATATCAACCACTAATAAACTGTTTTTTAATTCATATGATTGCATTGGGGCATCTACTGGCCGAGTAAATTGCGTCAGAGAGCCGGAAGAGTGTGATTAAATACGTTTCTCTTTATATCTAATATTATCATTGTTCCTTAGATTCGTTTCTTCTTCTTTGGTAACGGACCTGACACTGGGATTATCAACATCTACACTCGGTCGTCAGATGGCGGACCTCTTGACCGTCTGGACGCGCTCTCTAATTTTGCCACGGATAGTTTTACTTATTACGACGAGGATTTGGCCATTTTAGATGATTTTCAGGTTGGTAAACTGACTGATGCAAACTAAGTACAAAAATACTCCTAGTACTGACTTGTGGGCCTACAAAGGGCAGAGTCACTTATTATTATATACAGTCAATATTGGTTAACCATTTTTGGCCCTAAACGTCCACGGTGGAATAAATACGATGCCACGACTATATAAGGGCGCCATTTTCTTATTTTATCTGAGGCATGCTTACCCCTGCAATTTTCCCTTTAAAAAAGTTTACCAATACCACTTTTATCCAAATCATTTTACTGGAGGCCTTACGCTTACTTGAAAAATGTAGACCAATTCTTGATAATATTAAAGTTGTCCCACAGTTGGATTCGATACATGGAATTTCGGCTGCAGAGATCGTAAACCAAGATCAAGACACATCCACTCCTATAGTAGGCATGGCCGTTAACTTGCTTTCATTGTCATTTCTTATTCTTTTCTTTTGTCTGAAGTCAGTCCCCTACATCACTTGGTAATGTGATATAAAACTTAATGTTCACTGAACAACACCATCTTCAGGTGATTTTTTCAAGTCTCATAGAGTGGATGGATTAAATGGGATAAAAAGCTATTTCAACTTTGGCTGCCATAAAAATACATCAACATTGTTTCATTAATCGTTGATAAAGGTATTTTAATCTCATTTTCTGACATTCTGAATCCCATTAGGTTGTAATCGAAGCGGTAGCTGGCAGCGGCCGTAACGGAGCCATTGCTATAGATGATATCAGCTTCATAAACTGTCAGCTTTCGAATAATCCACTTCCGGGTGGGAGCACACCAGCCCCGCCAACCACTCCCACCCCTTGCCCTATACCCTCCGACTACCAATGCGGTGATGGTCAGTGTATCCCCCCGGATCAAGTCTGTGATTTCATCGTGCAATGTAGCAATGGACGAGATGAGCAAAATTGCGGTAAGATTTTAAATTGTGTTTGAGTTTTTTTTCAGTTAATCGTTTAGGTCGACAAGGTCGCCAAATTTTACCATCAAATATGTATTACTTACAACATAGTTCTTTGCGGCGTATTATTAATAATTTTATTTATGACGCAATCCCTTTTCCAGCTGTAATTTTATTTAATGTAATTTAGTTCGGTTTGAAGGCTTGTTTCATGGTTGGGAAGTTGTCCTACGGGTACAATCTTATTTGAAGAAGAATCTCCTTGAACCTCCCCGATCTTGACTGTAATACAATAAATTAATATTAAGTTTATACAAACACGACATTAAAAACCTTCACGCCAATCGAGTAATCATCCACACTTTGATTTCAACCATTCTATCGGGACAGAAATATAAACAGAACTATTGAACTCATTTTGCTGGTAATCTTAACTCTAGTTTAATTTAAATTCTGTTCTGAGGGTGTGGTTTCAAATGTGACAGCTATAGTTAGAGTATTAGTTGAACACTTTAAATCTGATTCATCATTTTATTCTGCAATCAAATCGTTCACAAACATCCACTATTCACTATTATAGATTTATTATGCCATGGTGAACGAATAAGATGGAATGTTCACAGAATTTCAACGTTTTTTTGAATCCTCGTGACTTTAGTTTTGGCTTTTAGACCATGGTAGAAGTTGAACTGGGCTTCACACTAAAATTCATTCTCTTCAGAGTGTCGGTGACAAATGTACAATATAGAATTTAGAATATGCTAATTAGTTGATTAACATTTCTCCACAAAATATTTTGTATTAGGTGCTTGTGAGTTTGATGATTTGCAGACGTGTGGGTCCGAAAACTTTGGGTGGCGTTTAAGAGAAGCTGGTTCCGACATTGATTATCTTCCGACTGATCACTTCAATAACGCTTCAGGTAGGCAAAGAATGATCATCATTGTATTTGTTGGAGTGTGAATGCGAACGTGTGTTTACGCATGCGTGTGGGAGGCGTGGGTAAAAGAGGGAACGAAAATAGTCATTTATGGTGGTTGGCGTGGATCTGTGACTTTACTTTTTATCATAACAGTTTGTACTTTCCAATCAATTGGTCCTATGTGATGATGCACAGCATTTCTATAGCGCCGTATATCTGTCGAAGACATTCAAAGGCGCATTTTTGGAGGAGCCAGCCAATCAGGGTCGCCTAGAAGGGCGCGCGCACAGAACTGTGACCCGCGGGTCTCTCTCTACCAGCGGCTGCTAAAAGGTTCATATACAGCATACCACAAGTTTTTATGTCATCTAAGTGGTATACACCTCTTCCTAGCTAGCTAGTACTGCGCTTGGATTCTCTCAGTAGCATCCCTTTGTTGTCTCGCTACCCTAAGTACACTGTAAAAATGAAGTGTTAATTCAGCACTTACAGTGCTTGCTTTATAGCGACTGCACTACGAGTGCGGATTTTTTAGTTCAGATTTACACTAGAAAATCAGCACTCGTGGAGCAGTCACTATACAAGCACTTGAAGTGCTGAATTAACACTTCATTTTTTTGTCTCACCTGCATAGCAGAGTGAGACTATAGGCGCCGCTTTTCCGACGGCGGCGGCGTCAACATCAAATCTTAACCTAAGGTTAAGTTTTTGAAATGACATCATAACTTAGAAAGTATATGGACCTAGTTCATGAAACTCGGCCATAAGGTTAATCAAGTATTACTAAACATCCTACCTGAGCTTCATGTCACATGACCAAGGTCAAAGGTCATTTAGGGTCAATGAACATAGACCATGTTGGGGGATCAACATCAAAATCTTAACCTGAGGTTAAGTTTTTGAAATATCATTACTTAGAAATTATATGAACCTAGTTCATAAAATTTGAACATAAGGTCAATCAAGAATCACCGAACATCCTGCATGAGTTTCACGTCACATGACCAAGGTCAAAGGTCATTTAGGGTCAATGAACTTTGGCCGTTTTGGGGGGTATCTGTTGAATTACCATCATAACTTTGACAGTTTATGGATCTGATTCATGAAACTTGGACATAATAGTAATCAAGTACCACTGAACATCCTGGGGGGCATTTCATCAAACAATTAGTCAGTGGTTTTCTCCGACTAATTGTGATTTTCACCGACAATTTTGCTATCACCGACTAAATTCCATTTCATGAAAATTTGTCGGTGATTTTCTCCGACAAATTATTGGAAACCACCAACTAATTTTGTCGGTGGCCTTCACCTACTGACAAAACTCATTTTTCACCGACTAATCAGCCTTTTGAGGGCCTTCGCAGCTAAAATTGATCAATTATAGTTGATTTTTGATATAACATTTGAATAAATCGCTCACTGTTCATTTCATTAAGAAAATTCAAAGAAAAGATATTTATCTTTAGTCAATAACAAATAAAAAGTAGACATTTCAAGAATCATATTTTCATCTTTAGAACTATATTTTCATAAATATTAATCGATACATAGGAAACATCTTCATATGTACACATTTTTTCACACATAATTTTCTTCAACCTGAATAAATAATTGTGCATTTTTGTCTCACCTGCATAGCAGAGTGAGACTATACGCGCCGCTTTTCCGACGGCTGCGGCGTCAACATCAAATCTTTACCTGAGGTTAAGTTTTTGAAATGTCATCATAACTTAGAAAATATATGGACCTAGTTCATGAAACTTAGCCATAAGGTTAATCAAGTATTACTGAACATCCTCTTAAAGTTTCATGTCACATGATTGAAGTCAAAGGTCATTTAGGGTCAATGAACTTAGACCATGTTGGAGGAATCAACATCGAAATCTTAACCTGAGGTTAAGTTTTTGAAATGTCATCATAACTTAGAAAATATATGGACCTAGTTCATGAAACTTGGACATAAGGTTAATCAAGTATCACTGAACATCCTGCATGAGTTTCACGTCACATGACCAAGGTCAAAGGTCATTTAGGGTCAATGAACTTTGGCCGAATTGGGGGTATCTGTTGAATTCCCATCATAACTTTGAATATTTATGGATCTGATTCATGAAACTTGGACATAATAGTAATCAAGCATGATTAAGGTCAAATGTCATTAAGGGTCAATGAACTTTGGCCGAATCGGGGGTATCTGTTGAATTACCATCATAACTTTGAAAGTTTATTGGTCTAGTTCGTTAAACTTGGACATTAGAGTAATCAAGTATCACTGAACATCCTGTGCGCATTTCAGGTCACATGACCAAGGTCAAAGGTCAATGAACTTTGGCCGAATTGGGTGTATCTGTTGAATTACCATCATAACTTTAAAATTTTATGGATCTGATTCATGAAACTTGTACATAAGAGTAATCAAGTATCACTGAACATCCTGTGCGAGTTTCAGGTCACATGATCAAGGTCAAAGTTCATGTAAGGTAAATGAACTTTGGCCATGTTGGGGATTTTTGTTGAATAACCATCATATCTCTGTAAGTTTATTGGTCTAGTTCATAAAAAGTGGACATAAGAGTAACCATGTATCACTGAACATCTTGTGCGAGTTAGAGTAGTTTTCAAAGTCAGCACTGCTGCTATATTGAACGGCGTGATGCAGGTGAGACGGCCAGAGGCATTCCACTTGTTTACAGTATACATTGATTATAAACAGCTTCAACAATGAAACTCTGCATCCTAACTATCACACTGGTTCCTTGAAGCAAATGAAGCAAACCTCTCTAACAAACTCAGTTTACGTACCCTAAATACCATCGCCTCCCCTAAAAGCCAAACACTGCAAAAACGCCGGTGTTAATTTAACCACAGCACGGTATCTGTATTGGTCCACATAAGACAGGTGTTGAAACAACACCTGTTAAGAATCAAACCGGTATTGGTTCAACACTAATTGGTGTTGCTTAAATGCCAGATTGGTGTTGGCCCATCGCCAAACCGGTGTTGTTTCAACACGTCTCTGATGTGGACTGATACAGATGCAAGGCAAGCGTTAAATCAACACCAGCGCTTCTGCAGTGTACCATCAGTCCATGCCAACCTTGTCCCTTCTGTCAAACACATCCCCTTCCTCCACCTCTGCCCATCCTTAGCCCTTTTCCCAAACCCTCGAAACCATTTTCTCTCTGAACCTTAACAAAAAAACCTGCATCCGACCCTAACTATGTTACTATCTACCCTAGATTTTGATGAATTCAGAGGAATTCAGGAATTTGGTGTCATTTCTTCATAGATCCGGGTTTTTATCTAGAGAGCATCTACGGCTACAACACGTTAACAACCCCTCTGATTGGTCCCCCTGGGTCTGCATGCCAGGTTCAGTTCTATTACTATATGAGCGATGCAACAAGTCAATTAGAACTGCGGTTACGCGTAGAAGATGGACCCCAACTCTTTGTGGTGAGGGGTACGGAGAATCCTGGTACGTGGGAGTATGGAGTTGCATTTGTAGGAGAGTTCGATGAAAAGATTAAGGTACTAGTTTGTGCTTCCTCCTTTCTTTGTTTTGTACTCTTTCTTTTGCCCCTATGCCCCAAACTCCCTCCCATGGGCAGAAATCTCAGGGGGACGCGTCCCCCCCCCCCCCTACTCAAAATTGTAGGGGGACACAATACCGAATGTCCCCTACTATTTTTGGTCTTTTGTGATGAAAATAAATCCATCATTGAAAATCGAGCTAAAGCATGTATTTTGGACAAAATATGATCTTTCATTTGGGTTGATAACCTTTTTTTTTTGTTTTCCAGCCCCTTGTCCCCCTACCTTTTGTGAGAGATTTCCGCCCCTGCCCACTCCCCTACTTTCGTTTACTCTAAAGGAATTTTGATATAATATTCCTCTTTCCTTTGCGTCTAGTCATCTTTATCTCTCTCTCTCTCTTCCTCTGTCTCTGCCAATCTGCATTCAAGAAAAATATGCCATCACTGGATTATGCTTTCCGGCAGGTATCCCCCGCCTCTTTATCTCTTTCTCTCTCTCTCCGAAGTCACTTTGAATAAATAAATGATTTTTGACGTTTCATGTTTTGTTTGTAACATAAAAGTGTATACTGATTGAGGATTTTGAAACGAGACTTCAATTGTAGATTTCACCAGTGTGGCCCCATCAGGTCCCCGTAACACAAAGGTTGAAGATTATACAAAACAGTCGTTTTATTCATTTTTATTCAAACCACCTATATGTAGCTGTTACAAAAAACGTTAAAACGACTGTTTTCGACTCGCCGTACGGCCGCCGTAGAGCAAATGTGACCAAGGTATTAATCGCTAGATGATCAAGACCATCGCTGCATGCACATTTTGCTCAGTAGATTGACCGGGAACCAATCAGAATTGTTCTTTCAAATAAGCGATTAATCGCTAACCTTTGTGTAATTGGGCCTTAATATTATGACATGAATATTTTTTCTCCATTCTTTCCCTTTTCCCCCCACTCTTATGCACCAGTTTACCAGTTTATTATGCCTTTCTTTGTTACCTGTTTGACCCACCTCTCACTAATTCTCTTGTTATTCATCTCTTCCTCACACCCTCTATCACTGTTTTGTTCCAGATCCTGTTTGATGTTGCCTGCCTCATATCTTAATCCCTCTCGGCTTGAGGTCTTTCTTTGGCCTTACTTACACTAACTTCCCTTTGTGTCTGCATACTCCTTTTCTTTCATCCCCTTCATTAACCTGATTGGTCATCTCTTCTCACTAATGCCCCTTTTGTCTCCTTGTTTCTAGCGTTGCTGTTGAATGTCTGTGGTCTATATTATGGTTGTTCCACTTTATATGTTTGTCATTTTGCCTCCGAAGAAGATTCTGCTAGGATCGAAAGCTTAGGCCCCTTTTGACTCTCTACATGAATATTTTGTTTCCTCTCTCCAGATAAGCTTTGATCATGTGTACCTGTTTGCTGTTGAAGGACTGGGCTTTACAATGGCTCTTGATGGGATCAGCTATCTCCAATGCCTTGGAAACACCTCCGTTTCACCAGGTACTTACTCCTTATCTGATCTTTATCAATAAATATGCATACACAAAAATGGAGATTATCATTAATAACATCACATTACATCTGGCTTCCTTCTATTTTCAAAAAGTTGGGGGATAATTTACTTTTGCATTCCCCACTTTGTGGAATAGCCTTCCTAAAGACATAAAAAATGTACCTTTGTCGAAACTTTCTAAATCTTCTCAAACCTTTTTTAACTCTTAGCTTTTTATGAGCCTTGAGCACTCTACAGAGTGGACCTGGCGCTTTATAAGTCACATTATTATTATATCAAAGTTTAAGAAATGAGAAAAAATATTACGCATTCAGGAATGGACCGTAATAATCACGATAATACTAAGAATTTATGTTTTGGCGGGACCATATATCGTCTTGACATAATCGGAGAGGTTTGTGCTTGGTTTTTACCATGCTTTCATTTTTAACCTCACTCGTTGTTTATTTTCTCTCAACTGCATATGAGTAGTGAGAAAAGAATTCACGATGTTTCTACTGGAAAATGCGTGTTCTTTAGATGGTTAAATAGGTCAGTGTTTGGTTTTTACCCTGCCATCCTTTTTATTCACGCCGATTGTTTATTTTCTTCTGATAAGATACACGTTAAAGGAAAAAAGAATTTCCGATGTTTGACGGAAACGAATGTGTTCTTGAGATGGTTGAATTGGTTCATTCTTAGTATTTACCATGCTTTCATTTGTATTCTTGCATGGTTTTTTTTTTTAAACTAGATATAAGCTGTACCTTTGAAGATGGTCTATGCGGTTACATGCAAGGTTCGTCTCCAGATGAAGATGATTTTGATTGGGTCAGAGCAAGAGGCGAAACAGATTCTTCTCATACCGGACCTCGCTTTGATCATACTTCCGGCACAGGTCAGTTTTGGTCCCATTTACAGAAAATTAAAACGTGAAAATGATTAGTAATGATACTACTACTAATAATAACGTCATATTTTAGCGTGGGTAAACACGCCATGGCAATCGAACACACTTTCTTCATATTGAAAGATGAGTCTTAACCACTAATGATGATAATAATGATTGTGATAACACTGATCTCAATGCAATAAAGATAATTACAACAGTAAGAATATCAATAATGATAGTAATACTAATAATACTTACGACATAAATATTAACTTACATTATAAATATATGTCATATATTATGACTATAATGTTTATAATTATATAATTACAATAACAATAAAATGATGACAAAAATCATTATTCAAATTAGAATTCCTGATCAGTAGTTTATAAAGAAAATAATACAAAACATACAGAGTACATGTACATTCATGGCAATATCATCTGAGAAGAAACACAGTGTACAAAACATGAATTATTACTTTTTTAGCGACAATCATTTGTAATATAATGTATGTTGAAGTAGTTGGAGTCCATACAAAGGACAGGTTGTATAATATTTTTTTTGCAGCCCCTCTAACGAAATCAGACTTTACTTCAAGTACTTTAGTTTATCTTTAAGCATGAAAGGAGCGTATCACTGTTGCAAACTTCTTATCTATCTGGTTGTAGGTTACTATATGTATATCGAAGCAGATGGCCCAGCTGACGGTCAGAAAGCAATTCTTAAATCCCACCCACAGCGAGCTACCAATGGAAACGGTGTTTGCCTGACATGGTATTATCACATGTATGGACCTGATGTAGACAGATTCAATGTCTACATTCAACAGGGTAGTCTGGCCACGCCCATTT
The DNA here is from genome assembly GCF_018143015.1 of Lytechinus variegatus. Lineage (NCBI taxonomy): Eukaryota > Metazoa > Echinodermata > Echinoidea > Temnopleuroida > Toxopneustidae > Lytechinus > Lytechinus variegatus. Next base: position 41,858,017 of record NC_054745.1, read on the forward strand.
TCAAACGGCAAGGCACCCAGGGTAACCAGTGGAAATACGCGCAATGGACTGTGACGTCAAACATCGCATGGGGGGGTCAGTAACTACCTTTATACCAATTTATTTATACCCTTTGATTTTATTAATACGGAAGTCATGTATTTAATAAATGGAATGCATGACCTTCAATGCGATAAAGTTAGTGCATAGGAAATCTGGTAGAAATATCAATATAACCTTCATTACAGTTTCAAGTATCAAAATGATTGGACCTTTAAAATTATTTTCACCTTTTAAAGTAAAATTTTACAATTTGATAAAATAAGGAGCATGAAACAAACCTTGCACTGAACCATGTTTACATATTTTTTACTTAGATTATAACTCATTTAATCATGACAGTCAGATAGTAGGATATCGATAACCATGACGGCGATGATAAAAAATTGAAGCTACATTCAAATATAGTGATAATGACGCTGGTTATAATACTAAAAATAACAACTAATAAATAACTTTTATCGTCAGATATAGGTCAGACTGTTAAAACAATTGCTGATTGCCATTATCACCCAGGATTTAGCCTTTTTGTTACAAGGGATGGTGTTCCACCAGTAAATAAAAGTGTTTCCGATTCGATATCGCTGTTCTTTACCGCGATTGTTCAGGTCACATTTGAAGCATATCGAGGACTTGGTGCTGCCGGAGACATAGCTATCGATGACGTCATTGTTGAAAATCGCGCATGCTCTGCACACCGTAAGCCATGTTTTTTTTTCTTCTTCATTTCTCTTGGCTATCTCATTTCCCACGTTATCATTTATTCTAGTTTTAAGAACCTAAAGGTGAATACATGGGGAAAAAATAGAACATTGTTATATCTTCAAGTCAAAAATTCTTAAAAGTATGTTTTTAAGAGTCCTGCTACTCTTTCTTTTTCGGGTTTTTTTTTCCGTTTGATAATGCCATCTACCTTTCACCTTGAAGGGGAATGAAACCTTTGGAACAAGTAGGCTTGTGTCAAAATAGAAAACTTAAAGAATAAGAACAAAGAAAGTTTGAGGAAAATCGGACAAATAATGAGAAAGTTATAAGCATTTGAATATTGCAATCACTAATGCTATGGAGATCCTCCCGTTTGCAATGCGACAATGATGTGTGATGTCACATGTGAACAACTTTCCCTTTGATGGATTATAAAATATCCTCAAAATTTCTCTTTTTGCTTTTTCTTATTGGTGATACAAACTCTTTATCCATGATGTATTCTTTAAAAATCTGTATTGCATGCCCTCCTCTTGAAAGAAAACATGATATACAGATAGATGTGATAAAAGAGGCAATTTAAGTGAAATATATACTAAAGTAATGGGGAGAGTTGTTCACAAGTGACATCACACATCTTTGTCGCATTGCCATTTTGAGGATCTCCATAGCATTAGTGATTGCAATATTCAAATGCTTATAACTTTCTCATTATTTGTCAAATTTTTCTAAAACTTTCGTTGATCTATTTCTTTGATTTGTTTGTATTTTCACACAAGCTATCTTGTTCCAAAGGTTTCATTCTTCAAGTTTTTAGTTTAAGTTCAAGTTTTATTTTCCATTTCCATTATCAACATTACAAGCAAATACAAATCAAACATACATTATAAATATAAACAAAAACAAATGAAATGTGATAACAATGATTACAAGTTATAAAATATTTGTAGAATAGTTTTAACAGAATCTGATATGGAAATGAGGGGATCCACTAAAAAGCATTGCTTGTAGAGCGTGGATCCCCTAAGAAAGCATATTAAACATTTGAGAAATGGGACTCATTCGCAGGTGTAAATACAATAAGTTAAAATAGAATATTGGAAATAATAACAAGATGGTGAGTGATAGCGAGAAATGATAAAAAGATGACAGAGATACGGGACGATACTAAAAACTAAAAAGAAACAAAGACATGATAAATAGAGGGAAGAGAGAAGGAATAAAGTACTGAAAGGGGAGCGAGAGGGAGAGAGAGAGGGCAAAGATAAGTAGGGAGGGGGAGAGAGAGAGATGGATGCACACACACACAGACAGACAGACAGACACAGATTATGTGGAGAGAAAGGGTCAGAAAAAGAGAGAGATAAAGGGGGGGGGGCAAGACCGAGAGTGCAAACGTGGATCAACGAGAGTGTGACTCAATAGCGTGCTTAGATAGTACTAAAAATATACAAACTAATTAATTACTTTGGTAAGACAATAAAAGAATTATTTTTAGTTTTCTCTTAAAGGAGTGGATAGAGGGGGCCTGTTGAACATCTTTATGGAGTGAATTCCAAAATTTGGGGGCGGTGAAAATAAAAGTATTTTGCGCAAAACGAGTTCTTAAGATAGGCAGATGAAAGTTATCGGCTTGTCTGGTAGGATACCTATGAAAATTGTTATTTTGAGAAAACAAATGATTAAATGCAAAAGGAACCATACTGTTTTTATACATAAACATAAACTGCCCAAGCTGAAATTGGTATAAGTCTTGAACCTTTAAAATTTTGTAATCAAGGAAAAGCGGATCAGTGTGAGAACGGGGTGTGAGAATGAAATAATACGAAGGGCCTTTTTTTGTAATAATAATATTTTGTTAGGTAAACTTAGATGGGTATTGCCCCAAACAAGGATCCCATAGTTGATATATGATTATATCCTCCTTTTATGACCATATAAGAGAATAATTTATTCTCCTTTAATGACCATGATTAGATACCCTCTCACAACGGTTCAGTATCCCGCACTAGGAGAAAATCAGTGATTTTTTTAAAACCATTATTATCAGGCACGTATTGATCATGATTCAGTTGATTTGGGGGATGAACTTGACTTTTATAATTTTTCAACCTCTCCTTTAAATGTGTTGGCAAATGAATGGTTTAAGATTGCTTGTGGCCAGGCATCCCAAAACCAACAAGTCGCCAGAGGAGGTCCTCTGTAAAAGGCCCAAATATGAATTTGGTCATGATAAGCAAAAATACAAATAAAGGATATTATTTGAAAGAGTTTTCATTTTGTTTTTTAAACTCGTAAGGATAAATATAAGACAGGATATGAGAGTATAATATGGGTGCTTTTTACTCTTTCCATTTTGATATGTCAACATCGTTTTACAGCTTAGGATATGATTTTTTTATAAATACTTCAAAATCTAAAAAAAAAACATTTTGAGCAATTTATTTGTTAGTGTTGGGGTAGCAGGCCAATCCTGAAGTTGCTTTGTTCTATGGTAACCATGATAGCTGTTAGTATAAATATTTGTCATGTGTATTCTATAATTCATATTGCCTTAGCATATTTATATGAGCTATAATTATCCTCTCTATGATATACGTTACTTTGATTATATTGATCTTCATATTTGTGTAACTTGTATCTATGCAGGAACGTGCGATTTTGAGATTAACTATTGCTCTTGGACACAAGATTATGATGATAATTTTGATTGGAACATCGGTAACAACGGATCCCCTGCGGAAGGCACAGGACCTCCTATCGATCATACGATGGGAACAAATTTAGGTATGGTTTTCATATAGATGCGCTTGAATGGTATATTGCAGAGTCGTAGCCGAGTGCAATATTCATGCTGATGAATGTAAATTATTTCTGATATACGACGACAGAAAATATTTTTATTTTACATTAGATACAAACAACTTTCTATTTAATACATTCGCAATGCATTTAGTTTTAAATACATGTAAAAACAACAAGGACATACAGAATCATTAAAATGTTTAATTGATTGATTGATCTATTTATTTATTCACTTACTTTTTTATTTACTTATTTACTTATTCATGTACTTACTTATTTATTCATTCACACATTCTTTCACAGTAAAATCCCTATTCAGCTACAAGGCTGTTTTACAAATGGGCCGTGCAAACAAAATGTGACTTAAATGATACTAGTGTTTTGTTATGACATCCATTAATGAAGTAAAATCTTCCTCTATACATTCATTCAAGTATTTTACCTTCAAAAAAGATACCAATAGATTCACGAACATCTAGATATATGAGACCTCCCCCTTAATTTCGATCCCTCACCAGGAATGTTTGCCTTCGTGTCTACGGCCAAGCCTCCCCGGTCGGCCGGTGAAGTAGCCCGGTTATTCAGTCCGGTGTATCCGGCAGCAGTCAGTGAATGCTTTACATTCTGGTATCACGTCTATGGGGATGATATAGGAACCTTAGAGATCCTCATCTATGACACCATCTCGGAGATATCGACTACCATCTGGCAGGCGAAAGGTTTGATTTGCGATGATCTTTCATGAAGCTTTTCTAAGCACGAATTTATGCACGACCATACACAATTAGTTCGCATTAGTTCTCATTGTTTATACCTTCTAATTCTTATGCATTATTCCAATTAATAGTTTACTTTAATTTGACTCTGTATTGTTACTTTGATTTTGTTGTGCTTTGTGAACGGAAAATGAATAATTCAAATCAAATAAACTACTACTAAGCAGACTTATCCCTGTACATTTTGAAGCAACTAATTTATCTGGTGTCTCAAGAAAGCGTTACTAAATTTCTCCTTTACCCGTTATTCCCCCCCCCCCCAAAAAAAAAAAATCAATTTAGTTACTGCTCAATTATTAGTACATACATGTAAACAATTTTACCTGTTTAGATCGCATTTGAATAATTTTAGCCACCATCCTGAAAACGTCGACATCAGTCGTGCTAACTGCGAACACCTTTATGAAAGATCACCGATGATGTATTTTGGGAGCAAGTATATGCATGTCTTATCAGAACTATAATGCAAGTGTTTTAGCATCGTTTTGTTGTGGGTCCCCATTAAACAAGAAATGCCACGAAGCTAATTAAAAATGAAAAAAGCTAAGAAATATATATTTAAAAAAAAATAATGATGAATAAAATATGTAATCAGGATGCAAGACTACGACTACTATTCGTAAAAATCAGTGGTATTTATTGCCTCTGTCCTTTACCCAACTTTCTCCGCCGTTCTAGTTGTTTTCTCACTCTCTCTCTCACTCTCTCTTATCCCTTTCTCTCTTTCTCCATTTTCGTTTAATACTGTCTACTGTTCCATCTCCATTTATCTCCTCTTCTCTCCCTTTTATCTCTTGTATCTCTTTGTGCTTGACTTTTTCTTTCTTGTCTTCTTTTCTCTCTTCTCCTTTGTATCCTGCCCCTCACTCCATTCTCTATACCCCTTTCCTGTCCATATTTCTCTTCCTTTTCTCTCCTCTCTCTCTCCTCTCTCCCTTTCTTTCCCCTCGTTTATCTCCCATGTCATATCCTCTCTTTTCTATATAGCTCATGAGAATATATGGCATTATTCACGTGCATCGATCATACCATCGCATCCATACCAGATCGTGGTGAGTGCCACCCTCGGGACTGGTAACTACGGTGACATTGCAATAGATGATCTCTCACTCCTCGATGATTCCTGCACCAGACCAGGTACCCAATAAGAATAGTACTCTTTTACACAAAAATATAACTAGTGCACACTCGCACTAGTCCTTGACGAATCCTGCACCAGGCCAAGTAGCCTTGGCAAAATTATATTCTTTCAAATAAAAACCCTTGGTGCACGCTTGTACTAGTCCTTGACAAATCTTGCACCAGATCAGGGAGCCATGGCAAAGCAATATTTTTTTAATCACTAGTGCACACTCTCACTAGTCCTGGACAAATCCAGCACCGGGCCGACGTAGCCATGAAGAAAATATTGTTTCAAACAAAACGAATCACTGGTGCACACTTTCTCTGGTTCTCGATGAATCCTGCTCGAGACCAGGTAGCCATGACAAAATAGTATTCTTTTTAAAACGGCTAGTGCACCTTGCACTAGTGGAAAGAAAACTGAAAGAAATAATACAGTGTATACTTCGTCAAAATATAAGATTTACTACATGTACGTTAGAGCGCTCGTTTTTTGTGTGTCCACATAGAACAAATTATGTGAACATGAGATTCACACGTGTCAAACGATCCAATAATCGTCGGCTCTGTGAACCAATACTCACATACATGGAGTTGCTTATGAAAATGTTTAATACTTGAAATACGTCATACTAGAAATGCTCAAGTTTTTTTTATGGTTATGTTAAACATAAGTTGATTCCTTTTCTTGTGCAACCTACCTGTTTTATATTTCGTAACCCTATTATATGTAATGATCTTTTTTCACTCAATCGGGTGTGGGAGGGAAGGCCTGTGGGCCATGGCCATTAAGTTGACCTATTCCCTACCCAGGCTAACTGGTTGGGTGAGAAAAGGTCTAAACACTATTTCTATTTTTGTAATATTTCTCAATCTTGCATTGTACATGTTTTCTTTTCGATTAAGTGCCGAATAAAATCATGATAATAATGATAATAAATTTAACATGGTAAACGCAAGTTCACGTTGTATTAATTGTACAATAATGAAGTGAAGCGAGAGCATAAGACTCAGATCAGAAGACTCGTATTATGTATATTTAAATATCTCAATTAAATTTTAAGCCTGCGTGTATACACGAAAAATTAACTGCGTTAGCACTGTCATTTTAGTATTAATTTCTAGTACGTTAAGGAATTAATCAATTGACATGCAGGGGTAAATCATGATTTTTATTTGGAGAGCCATTATTGATTGTGGTTTTTTTTTCAAAATGATTACAAATAGTATAAATTATGGAACACGAAAAAGGCGTTCCACGAGAAATATTATTCCGTGAGATGTATTTTACTGGAAAATTGTGTTGCCAGTTTATTGTAAGCACAAATTTTCAGCTTATGACGTTGCACCAAATAATTTACGACTTTTTTGTTTTCTTTTGGTATCTTAAGATATCTTAACTTGCGAACATTTATCACAGGCATGATAAGTGATTACAGTTTTTCTACTCACCCAGGTTTCTGCGATTTCGAGCAAGATAAATGTGGATGGACGGATGAAAGAGAAACAGATACTAAGGATTGGTTACGCAATAACGGCGTAACTCCATCACCATATACTGGACCTTCCTTTGATCACACAACGGGAACTGAACAAGGTTAGTGTGATAAGGTAGTGTTACTATTTTATCGTTTGAACCAATGTTGTGATATAAAGTCATAAAAGACATAAGACATCAATTACATGTACAAATAAAAAATGGTAATATTGATATATTGATGATAATAATAATGGTAATAATATTAATATATTATTGATAAAGGAATAGGAAGATACAAACAAGTAAGGAGATAAATGGATGTACAGAGCATTCAACAACTGGTAATACAATACTGGCTGAATTGAACTCTTTGATTAATTCACAACATAAAATGCTCAGATTAAGTAGGGAGGGGCCAATTCCACACTGTGCCTAATCCTAAATTGTTAGCGAGTGTGAACAGTATGTGAAAACAATGTCCACACTTAAAACATTCAGTGTGAGTGTTTTGCAGCGTGTTCACATATTAAATTAAGTCATCATAGATTTCACACTGTTAAAATGCTCGATCCCAACAGTGTGGATAGGAGTTCACATTTTGTGTCGCATTGAATTGAATTTATCTATTTCATTTCTAGTGGTGCTAAAATGTTGAGCCCCACCAGAAAATGCAGTGACTGGTGCGCTGAGTGTAATATGTACACATCATCACTACAATGTCCGGCGAGCACTGAGAAACAAACTTAAAGGAGAATGAAACCATTGGAACAAGATAGCTTGTGTGCAAAACAGAAAAAAGTCAAAGAAACGGATCAATGAAAGTTTGAGAAAATTCAGACAAATAATGAGAAAGTTATGAGCCTTTGAATATTCCGATCACTAATGCTATGGAGATAGCAAATTGGCAATGTGACAAAGATGTGTGATGTCACTTGTGAACAACTCTACCCATTACCTTAGGTTATATTTCACTTGAATTGCCTCTTATATCACATCTATCCATAGATCATGTGTTCTTTCTACATGAGGGCATGTAACGCATATTTTTTTAAGAATACATCATGGATAGAGAGTTTGTATCATCAAAAAAAAAAGCAAAAAGAGACATTTTGAGGGTATTTTATAGTCCACCAAAGGGAAAGTTGTTCATTAGTGACATCACACATCCTTGTCGCATTGCCAATGGGAAGATCTCCATGGAATCAGTGATTGCAATATTCAAATGCTCATAACTTTCTCATTATTTGTCTGATTTTCCTCAAAATTTCCTTATTCTTATTCTTTGATATTTCTGTTTCTACACAAGCCTATTTGTTCCAAAGGTTTCATTCCCCTTTAATTCAATGCAATATTTCCTCACATGACTTCACAATTAGGTATCTAAAAGATTGCAGGACGTGAACAGTTTTATATTGTTAATTTTCTGGTGGGATTTTCTAACTTTGTTAACCATTACAATGAAGTACGTTAAGCATTTTCAAGAATTCATCTCTGATATATTTGTACACAAGGGCTAACGACAGCTTAGTTATCGATATTTAAAATCATGTGTTATATATTCTGGGTTTTTTAGGGATGTACGTGTATTTTGAAGCAGATAACGGAGTATCGAATAGTTGGGCGGACCTGATCGGTGAAATCCTCAGCGCGTCTTCAGGATCATGTCTCACATTCTGGTACCATATGTTTGGCAATGGTAAGTATTCAGCCACTTCGTAGTTCCATTCTGCGAATGATTAGAAAATTCTGCGCATGATCAAAAGAAGGTAATTCATCCTAAAGTGACATGATGGTTTAATATTCAATGAGATACACACCAACTTTGAGGTTGGGCTATTTATATATTCTTTTGAATTTAGTTTTTTTACTAGATCCACAAAAACATCAATCTGTCAACTAGCGACTGGTAACAGTTCGTCAACATTGTTACAACACCATGCTAATGAACTCAATTTTAACTGCATAAAGTGTCAATTGGTCTGCTATTATATTTACCTGTTGTATTTCATATCTGCATTCCATTATATTTTTTCTTTACAATTTGAAATAATGAAATAAATGCACAATCATTTGACCAAACTTACTCGTCAATGTGCGAACTGCGAATTTGTATACTTAGTTTGAATGTTATTACTTACTACCTTATGTTATAGGTAAAAGTGGGGCAGAGCGACGCCTCGCCTTGAATATTAAATTTCATAAAATCGCCCTAGCAATAACTGATCATTGTGCTGATGCATCACAAAACGAAAATTTACATGTGGCCTGTCTCCTCTCTCTTTATGACATACTTCCCTGATTGCATCTCTTATCATTTTCAACGGTGACACGACTTTTGCTCTGGCGAAAATGTCTCCCAGCTACATTTCGTCTATAACATAGTGTTGGGGTTGCAATATGGTTTTATGCTAAGTTTAGGGTCAGGCTCAGGATAGGGTACAATATTGTTAAAACCGGGGTGAAGTTGGTTATTCCATTAAATATGTTGAGCAATTGTCGCGGGAGCAAATGCTTTGGAACCATTTTAACACGCATCCGGTGGAGAAAGGGGGGGGGGGGCTAATATAGCATGTAGTGAACATTGCATCAAAACAATACATGTGTGTGATCCTTGTGATATTCAATTTATTTTTTGGTTCTGTTTTTGTTGGATTATGTTGTTTAGCTGTTGGAAGTTTAGAAGTGTATACCATGGATGAAGATGACCAACAGTTTGGCCCTATCTGGAGCACATCGGGTTCACAAGGGGATGTATGGATCATGGGTAGTGCTGACGTCACGTTTGGTCGAGAATTCAGGGTACGTACATCAATAAAATATGTCTTACCAAATTCAGGAGTCATCTATGAATATGGAATGGGGTTTTTTTCAGTCACTTGTAAGTCTTTATTCATACAAAATGAAGAGGATTGGGGTAAAAAAATATCATTGGAGGAAAAACAAAGGATATTTTTTTAATCTGAAATTGAAGATACTTTGGATTAAATTTCCATTTTTCAGCATGCCTGTCTCATTTCAAGAAGGTTAATGTTCTATATGGTTAATAACACACGCCACACCTCAAGGCAAATCTTTGGAGGGGTACAGCGCACCCCAGCACCCCCGCTTCCAATGGCCATGGGCTTCATTCAAAACCTACCTGTAACACACATACACAGAACCTTACAGTGAGATTTTCTAGATTTAAACCTACAAACATATTAGAACAAATACCAGAACAAATGAATTCGTGTTTCTAATTTCTCAATCCTCTTCTTTAGGATAAGACATTCCTTTTTCGTCAAAACTAGGGGTAGATTGCTTCAGGGGGATGTTCTGGTTAGAATGCAATTTATGCTTACTTTGCATATTTCACAAATGCCCCTTTCACGTTGTTGCGAACTTCATGTACCTACACTGTTTCTTAGTCATGCAGATCGCACTACCATGACTGCCATTGGTGCCCTATAATCAGTTCAATAGAATATATGATGTTCTCCTTGGCAAAACTCTTATAAAATACATGTATAATGGGCATTTGTTTAATAATAATCTTTTTTTATATATTGCATACTTCCCTTTAATTTGCCTTAAGTGGAAATGAACGGGCCAAAACTTATGGCTTTATTTTGGTTTGTAGATTGTTTTTAGGGCTACTGGTACAGATGGGACAGAGGGTGATATTGCCTTGGACGACATTGATATACAAATAGGAGAATGTAGCGATGGAGAAGGACCAACGGCTATACCAGTAGTTCGTAAGTTTATCACTTATAATATATCGTCAATGTATTCCTTCAAGAAATAGTCGATAAATTTCTCCAAACTGTAGTAAAAAAAAATGACAATGTCCCACCATGTGTCCCGAAAAAGTATTTACAATCTATAGGAAAATATGAAATTATCTACTCACTGTAGAATTCAAACATTTTAACAATATGAATCATTATCATTATTATTTTGTTTGGCGTCACCTTTGCCTGGGAAGCAAAAAGCGAACTGAATCAATGTGACCCGCAGGTCTCTCCTTTCTATACAACATATTTTGGGAGTGCAGCTTCACATTATTCACTGTGTAAGAAGATGATCTTCACCTACTGTGTCATATTGCCCCTCTACACATCAGAACAGAGGTGTCAACACAAGCAAGAACATTACCCTCTTCATCCTTTCTATAACGATAAACCTCCCAAAAGAGATGTAACTTGTTCCTTGATAGCCCTGCTCACAGTCTAAGGTTCTCCCTATAATGGTTCAACCACATTCAATCTGTGACACACAACCTGTCTTATGGACCCAGCGAATCACCCCCCCCCCCTGTCCCCAGGTTGAAGTGACATGGTGTTCGAAATTAAAGATGCATGTATTACCAATGTATTTGCAATTGTTCATCATGATGAAAAAGGAGATGAATAATAACAAAAAAAAAGACTTTGCAAAATGATCGAAGTGAGAACAGAGATTTTTTTTGTTTTGATATGGCCTTAGGTACAGTGTATGTGGCATTTGGCAAAATGGTATATTTTCCATTGAGAATAAAGCATAAAATTGGCAGGTTTTGATCCTTTCTCAAAATTACAACATATTGCTTTCTTGCTTCTTCTTAGCAATGGCCTGTACATTCGAAAGCAACCTGTGTTCATACACCCAACTTGATAGTGACCAATTCGACTGGACAAGAACCTTCTGGCTAACCGACACTGAAAGCACCGGTCCATCTTTTGACCACACCCGTGGGGACAGTAACGGATATTACGTCTACATAGATTCAACAAGCCGTACCCCTGGCGACAGGGCACAGCTTGCAGCTCCGACACAGAACCCGACCGGCACGGGATCACCTAAGTGCTTGGTGTTCTGGTATCATATGTACGGGGCGGAAGTCGATAGATTAAACGTGTATCTGAGGCTGTTCAAGTCAGGAGTTGTAGAAGATGATCTCATCTTTACCAAGTATGGTTCACAAGGGAATCAATGGATCAAAGCAGAGAAAGAGATCACCACGAATTATAACTGGATGGTGAGTGCTTGCATATTATTGATTGGAACATAGTTTGCATGATCTTTAAGACATGGCAAAGGTCACGCTAACCTTATGTTCTATGATATGAATATAATATCCCTGATAAAAAAATCAGTGCCATGTTGTTCATTTTAAGTCCACAAAGGGTTGTAAAATATTGATACCTGGTAGGTAATAATTTGTTTGAATAATGGAGGCATCTGATTGGGGCAGCCGTGGTAGAATATGGTTAGAAACATTATTTTGTTCTGAGAGTTTTAATGATGCATGTTGTTCTTATCCTTTCGTTTTTCTGTAGATTATCTATGAAGGTATAAATGGAGGTCAATATGGTGATATCGCACTGGATGATTTAAATCTATACGATGGTGTATGTCCAACACAAGGTAAATTATTTTTCCTATTTTCACATGTTTCCTTCGTTCTCTTTGCTAAAAAGGGTCTGTATTCATATGGCATATGTCCTCTTTTTGGCGGGGGTTCTCCTCTTATTATAATTTAGTATATCCATATAAGCTGTAAAATGTCCACTGTGCATATAATCAACTAAGTAAGTAAGCTAATGCCTCCTTCATATTGTCTAGCGATCCGTTCCCAACGCCGTGATTTACCTTTTTAACTGATCGCGAAAATTATGAAACCAATCAAAACATTTATATGATCAGTAGGATTGCCATTTATCTTAAACGATATGTGACGATCACTACCATAATTCCAGAATTAAAGGACAAATCCACCCCAACAAAAAATTTATTTGAATAAAAAGAGAAAAATCCAACAAGCAGAACACTGAAAATTTCATCAAAATCGGATGTGGAATACGAAAGTTATAATACTTTAAATGTTCGCTCAATTTCACAAAACTGTTTAAATTGCAGAGGAAATCGTGACGGCAGAGTAAATTAAAATTTTGTATAACAAATTAAAAAAAACCTTCACCACGTGGACAAAGGGTAAGATGAGCCAAGTATTTTGTATAGTACATGCTGCCATCAATAGTGATGAATAAAGCATGAATTGTATGGTCATGGATTAATTTCTTTCCTTTTTTGTCAGTTGAGTGTGATTTCGAGGTCGATTTTTGTTTCTGGACGCAAGAACCATCTAGCTCGTGGAAGTGGCTACGGAATGCAGGTTCAACACCCAGTAGCAGCACTGGGCCATCACGTGATCACTCAACAGGCACTTCGTTTGGTAAATGATAGATAATGATACCATTTGGAAGCATCAGGGGTAGTTTGGGTCTGGGTTGGGACAGCACTGTAAGATTATCTTTCTTGCTTGAATCTTAGCTTTAAAAAAACAAAGTGTTGATCGACATATAACCAGTATACTCTGATCGTCATTCACAGTGCAGTTCCTAAAGGCATAGAGGCTAAAAAAATAGCACAGATGACTTAACAGGACCACAAGAGATAGGTCCATCTTTTACTTTCACATTCTTTAACCCACAGTGAGCTTTGGACAGACACCACGGCTTTTTTAGTAATATAATGTCTTGAGTCCGCAAATATTATTTTTCTCTACCATAAGGTTACTACGCATACGTGAGTGCTTCTACTGCTGCTACTGGTTCTAAGGCACTTCTCTACAGTCCCATCTACCTTGATACAGATTTGGAATGCCTGAGGTTTTGGTATCATATGTATGGCAGTGACTTGGGTCAACTGACTGTTTATACAGAAGATCAAGTCACACTAAGTAACAGTGATCCTTTGTTCATAAGAAATGGTAAATATAACTAAGGCTAACTCCTGCCCCCAAACTATTCTGATTCATTTACTCTTTTATTTCATCTATTTTTGTTCTCTCTAATTACTACCTCATGCACATGTTTCCATTTGTGATATAAAACCGTGTGTGCGTGTGTGTGTGTGTGCATGTGTGCTATTTGACTTTTAACCTTGACTCATTCAATACATGTATATTTATCTCATTGACTATACGGTAATTATTCAGTTCCCCAGTGCCTTACAAACTTAGAATGTAAAAAATAAGTGATCCAAAATATTGACATTTGGACGATTTCATACAATCGTTATTATCTACTTACTCAAGGCCTTGAAACAATTTTTTTAATGAAAAGTATATATCCTTTTCAAAATAATAGATTTTTTGTCATCCTTTACCGTTGGAAATCTCTTGCCTGTTCTTGGGCTTGATAAATTTTCAGTGAGGGAAATGTCAATTAATTTACCTCTGTGGAAGGCTTTTTCTTTTTATGTGCCATTTGGAACCAATTTACTTTAAGAGATTGACCAATCCCTCCGCACAAATATAATAGTTTTTGGATTTGTTCCTGTTATCTGTATATCAATTTGTCAAATCTTGTTATTATGTTAGGTCCTTCTGATGATTCCTGGAGGTTTGGTCAGGTTAGTATATCATCATCTCATCGTTATAAAGCTGTAATTGAAGCTACACGTGGTGATGGTGTCCAGGGAGATATCGCTATTGATGATGTCGAGATCATCAGAGGGGCGTGTCCACCTCCAGGTCAGTTTCTCAATTCTATTCATTTTGTTTCTGTTTCTGTTTGTGGTAACTCCCGTAGGAACTCGGCATGACAGCATCTTGCTGGTAAACGCCAAGCTGGTATGTAACCAATTACCTTGGAAGCATTTATGTCTAGGTTAATAAGTCATATTGGCTGACCTTATACACGACTGATATTACTACTGGGCATTCTTATCAAAGTGGAGACAATGGTGGCGTGGGGATTCGAACTCAAACCTTGCGATTATATGCTCTAACCACTGGACCACACGACCCGTGTTATCAAATACAAAAAGCAAGTGTTTTATTTGTCTAAACATCAATAGTGCAGTGATTTAATAAGATATGACTTACATGTACACTGAGGGATTGTATGGACAGTTGAAGTTATTAAACCTTTTGAAATGGGTCAGTCTTGAAGATAAGTACTAAAGATTTGGTATAGATACAATCAGGGAAAGATTGTAATAGGTTGATTCAGTATATATTTTCATGTAATATTTGGTCATCCCTTCCGTCTTATGCCGTCCACTTTCACTTCCCATGATTCTTTCAAAGGTTCGCCACCTTCCATCCTCATAATATCATAATTCTCATTCATTATTGCAGGGTTCTGCGATTTCCAAAGTGATCTTTGCGGCTGGTCCCAAGAGGTAGTCCAGGACCAGTGGGATTGGCTTAGAACATCTGGAGGAACAGACAGTCCTAATACAGGACCACAGGTAGACCACACCTATGGAACAGGGGAAGGTATGTAGATGATCTCATCATTTTTATCTTAATTCATTTATTTCATTCGTCTTCTTTACCCAGGGTAGGCTGTTCAGTGATTGAAACATTGTCAACCAAGCCCCTGTGCAATCCATATATTACCCTTAATAAATCTTTGTAAAAAAAAACACTGACTCCGTGAAGGCAACAGTCAATTATTTTGATCAAGCACCACTCTGAGTCTGTTTCAAACCATGCAAAAAAGTATTAAAGGTAATATTATGCTCCTGCCTTTCAATTTAAATAAGTCTATCCAATAACAAAGAACCATATTATCAATGGGAATATGGAAATTGTTATAAAACAAATATTACTCTCTTCTAATACTACACTCTTTTTAAGTTTCTTTAAAAAAATGCAGTATGTAGACTATTCAAAACGGTAGATTCTTTGTGACGTTACAATGTCTTATTTCAGGTTTTTACATCTATTTTGAGAACTCCTTTGTGACGTCATCCAATCTTGGACAGTCAGCAATCCTGAATAGTGAACATTTCAGTCCTGTAGACTCCGCTTGCCTCAGCTTCTGGTACTATATGTATGGAGATGGTTAGTAATTATGACGTTGATTGTTGTGTGATTCCACTTTGTCTGTTGAAATCACATGATATTAGGCCTGGAGAACCTTTTTAACCTCATCCACTGTATAGGTATAGTAATGGTTTATTGAAAATTAATTTAGAGCCAAAGGCTGAATTTCAGAATATTTTACAAAACAAGTACAATAATATATTATCAATTGCATAATGACACAGTGCTTAAGAAATTAAAATATTTAAAAAGAAACTTGCCCAAATAGATGGATACAGGATTTTTTTGTATCCATGCATAATCAAGATTTATATAAACAGTTATCATATATACAATTAGAATATTAATAGCAAGTACATTGGTCAAATTTATCAAGCAAATGCCTCAAATGGTTGTATGACATTAATTTCGCTCGCGCATCAATTGCTCTGATGGAAAATCTGCATATTAAGCCAAACAAACCTAACCTCCAAAACTAAATAAATCCTAATCATATTTTTCACATTTATAACCAAGAACTTAATTACAATCCTAACTCTAACTCTATGCCCTCTTAGATAGTAGGACGGGCACAGGAGCACACGTCGTTTCACCTTCTCAAATATCATATTCCATAGTAGGGTGAGCGATATACCAATGATACACGTATCAAGGGTGTGGAAAGTGGTCCCTTTCTTTCCCTTATTTTATACTTCTTTCTACCCTTTACATCGTATGCATGGACATCGCCCGCTTGGTGAAAAATAACCCTTCAGCCTTCAGGTGATTTTTTTTTTGGGGGGGGGGTATCAGCATACAGTATGTACCTTATACCGGTCGTGTCCCTCGCTTTCTAACCTGGCTCAAAATCCATTTTTATCACTCCCTTATTTATTTTCTTTACCTCCTCTTCTTGTCAGATGTTGGTGATCTTGAGGCTTGGATGGACTATACTTCCGGTCAATCAAGAAAGCATCTTTGGTCTAAGGAAGGAGAGGAATATTTTGCATGGAGGAATGTTAAAATAGATCTGAGCAGTCAGAGTGAATTTAGGGTAAGCCCTTTACTCCTTAACAAACTTATGATTTTAATCGAATATGATGTTTATGGTTTTACCTGGTGGATGTTTCATGAAGCTGTTGAAATAAGAGTGACTTTAAGAACGACTGGTGGTCATTTATTGTGGTAAATGGTATATGCCAAACTGTTCATTGGCAATGGCTTAGCGAGTAAGAAAGGATTACCAGCCATGTGTAAAGTCGCTCTTAACTTCGAGTTTATAAAATGGCACCCGGGTATGAGAGGGTGTCAGTACTTCTTGACAGAGAGTAAAATAAAAAGGAACTCTCTGTAATAATCATTCTACCATCTCAAAGAATTGTGCGATGACATATATCTCTTTTAAAAAAATATCTCCATATGTTTGAAATGTTTAGTTGGGAGGATATTTTTTCAACATGTATGTTTTCCATTTATATAGACAGTATATGCAGACGCTACTGTGCAGTATACTGATAATCAAACCTTGGTTTAAATATACTTCCACACTATTTAGTCTATAGCCGTCAGACATGCACAAGCTGCAAATCGCCAATGCATGCAAGGCAATAGAACTGACAGCTAAGATGGCGGTGCTATGATGTTATCGCACAATGCCTATTGCCACAGAATATGAAGTAAAAACTCTGAATTTTTTAATACATTTTCGTTTTGGTTTATTGATTTACCATAAATAATCTTAATATTGAATTTCCTATAACACAGATTCAGCTTTCAGCTGTAGCAAGGTTTGTTGGAGATCAAGGCGACATTGCAGTAGATGACTTAGACATTGAAATGAATGGATGTTCAGATATTGGAACAGCGCCCCCAATGGCCACAACGAAACCAACTGCCGGTAAAGACTCAGCTCACGATGGCTAAATTAATATCACAATTTACGTGTAATATTTGACAAATTGAGAAGGTGTATATCACCTATCAAGACCATAACAAGCATCTGGCAAGTGGCACGTGCGTTATAAGGTGCAGTTGTTACAGAATAGTTTCGTGCAGTTCATTATGATAATGATGATGGTGGTGATGGTGATGAACACCAGGAAAAATCATTCAAAGGCGCCAGCTTCCCTATCATGTCACACCTATACAAGGTTGCTGGAATAGGTGGGTCTTTGGGTCAGATTTGAAGGTCATACTATTGGTAATGAATTCCAAAGCCGAGGAGCATCTGACGAAAAGTTAATCATTCATGATCTTTTTATATGGATGTCTGCAATTACCTGTCATCGATATTTGTATTTTGTAATAATTTCAATTATGTTTTGCTTTTCTTAAACCATTATTTTCATGAATTGTACATTGATTTTAGTTGGTGGGCTTAATTATTTTGATGAAGCATATTGTGTTTTAACCTTCTAAAATTATCATTATCTTAAATTGTACCTTGATCCTCGAGGAACGTTTAGCCTATCTCGCGAAATGTCCGTCATAACTGCAGGACAAATAGTATTCGAATACATGTGCATTATTTATTGCATGGACTTCGAGTTCCAACTTTACCACTAACAGATGTTTAGCATCAAAGAATATGACGTACTTGAAGTCACATTTACCCTAATCTTATGACAATGCTTCACAATTTCCTCTTCACTCTAGCTCCTGTGCTATCTATCTGTAACTTTGAGGTGGATTGGTGTGACTTCACAGTCTTGACGCCGAACTCACTCTCCTGGAATCGAGGATCTGGCAAACGATCATCATATAGTGGACCATCAGTGGACCACACCTTGGGGAGTACCTCAGGTAAGCTGTGAACCGCCACCATGGCCAACCCGACACAAATATTAAGTCCCAGGGATGATTTGCTTACAGGATGGGGATAATAATTTAGTGTTGTGGTTAATATCATGCTTTTCACACTGCAATTTTTTCCTTCATCCCGGGAAATTGATGGTGCTAAAGGGGGGGGTCTTCCTGGGGTTAAGCTTAGCCCACTTCGTTTTCACACTGTGTTTTAGCAAAGTGGCCTAGCACGGAAATGGTACTGTACTATCTGGCCCTGCAAAAAAGCAGGGTTAGCCGGCTTATTGCGGTGCTAAGAGATGCAGTGTGAAACGAAACTGGGCTGAGGAAGAGTGGGGCTAAGCATTAGCCATTCACTGAAGTCGAAATTGCATGTTAATCGTGCGCTGTTTGGTGAAATCATAAATATTCATAAGCTGTTAACCCCGGCTAAGCCGGGCTTAAGAAATACAGTGTGAATCCAAAAACAAAATGGAGTTAGGGATAGTGCAGGGTTATAATAATAATAATATAGGATATTTATATTGCGCACATTTCCACCTTGTTAGGTGCTCAAGGCGCTCCTATATTACCCGGCTAAGCTAGGCGTTCATAGCGCACACAGCTTCTTAAGGAATTACTTCCTACCGGTACCCATTTTACCTCACCTGGGTCGAGTGCAGCACATTGTGGATCAGTTTCTTGCTGAAGGAAATTACGCCATGGCTGGGATTCGAACCCAAGACCCTCTAATGATAGTATGGAAATACAGTGTTAAAAGCATAATATTGTGGTGGATGTGGTAATGATGGGGATTGATGTTGTTGAATTACATTGTAATTACCAATGTTGATTAAATGTTTCTGGTGTGAGTGTTATTATGATGACGATGATGATTGGGAGGAGGTAGAAGATGCTGATGTTTGTGTTAATTATATTCACCATGGTGACACTGCCGATTAGATATGATCATGATAGTGGTGATGCTGGTGATTATGTTGTTGGTGATGATGTTCATTACGATGATATTATGTTTTTGAAAAAAGGGGATGATGAGGCGATTGTGATAGTTCTAAAGAATATAATTTTGTTCTTGTTACTCTAAAATGATGATAAAGTAAAAAGAAAAAAAATATGTCGGCTCCAATGATATCAATATTCATTTTATTCAATCATGGGATAAGTTCGAACTTTTCGTTTCAAAGACAATCTGACATATATCATCAGCCTTTGCTCTATGATTCTGCATGTTTGTTAACAATTTTCAATAGGATACTACATATATCTGGATACCTCTACTGGTAGTAGTGGGGACTATGCCCAGCTTTTATCAGGGACAATAACACCAAGCTCTGATGGCGTCTGCCTATTATGGTGGTATAACATGAACGGACCTGATATCAATAAGTTAGAGGTTTGGAAGTACGGATCAATCAAGGAATGGGTAAGGGTTGGGCACCAGGGACCGGACTGGAAGCAAGGACAGCTCTTCCTCACAGGCAGCTTCAGGGTAAGTTTTAACACCATTTTCAAATTTCAATCTGCAAATTGGCATTGACAATTAAATCTCATAACCTACTTAGTTAAAAAAATGAATTAATGAATAGACCAGCTCTTCCTCAAATACAGCTACAGAATAAGTTTTTACACCATTTCAAATTTCACTCCGCGAATTGGCAATGACTTTTGAAATAATATCAACGTCATAAATTTAATTTCGGAAACAAGAAAGATGGCCCTACTAAAAGTTAATGATAAAAAGAGCAATTCTTCCTCAGAGCTTCAGAATAAGATTTTGTACATATTTTTTTTTCAAATTCAACCCCGCAAATTGGCAAAGAATTTTGATCCTATAACCAAAATGTATTTAATTTTAGAAAAAAGGAAAATAATTACATCAATATAATTGATAACAAAAAAAACTCTTCCTCAAGTGCTCCTTGAGGGTAAGCGCTAAAGCCTTTTTTTCAAATTCACACTGCAAATTGTCAATTATTATGTTGTCTCAGATCTCATACGCTACAAAAAAAATCACATACGCTACAAAAATACAGTATCTAAAAATCGCCCTACATTGAATGTTACACAAGCAGAGAAAAAAACATGACAGATGAGCATGAATCAAGATGATTTTTTTTTATCCTAGGAATTGTCAACAATGCATTTATCACAAGTTTTGACTTTAATTTCAATTTCCTGAGAAAACACCGACCTCTGACTGCTACTTTGGAAAGTTACAAATTTTCCATTTTGGCAAGGTTCATAAAGTGGTCCCCAGTGACCCATTTCATTAAACCGGTTGCGATTACAAATTTGTATTAATAGTTACAAGCTACTGAAATACATTGTTCTGATTGGCTGTTAGTAAGTACGCGTATGTAATAAAAATTATGCATTCGTTATTATACCAATTCCTTAAGAAACAGGACCAAGTTCTTCCGTAACCTATACAAAGTATAATAGATACCAAATCACCAGTCTTAATGAATGAGTGAACGATTTACTAAATCAAGGTTTTTTGCTCCTTTCGAGTTTCGAAATAAATGTGGTTTATTTTCATTTCACTTCATTTCTTATAAAGGCTGGTTTCCATGGTTATAGATCAAGCGGAGACAGAGGAGAAATAGCAATTGATGACATCTCATTCAGTAGTGGAAATTGTCCTCCACAAAGTAAGTTCGAACTAACCACTCACAGCTTGCAATCTGTAGCTATTTACATGCTTCTGATGCTCAAGATTTTCATTTTTCAATGGATTTTCGAGAGATAAAAAATGGTGTGTTCTTTCGAAAATTGTTTAAGCATTCCACTAATAGAAGAACAAAATATTACAGCCGCAACTACTGATATTTTCCAAATACAATGAAGAAAAACATTTTTCTTTATCGTTTGCATCGCTGTCATTGAAAATTAGAATGTGTTAATTGTCGCCATTTTGACGCCAATTGAATAATATTTTATGACAAAATATACAAAAGTAGCCAACAGAAACTCCATGTAGACAAATTTTGTGCCTTTGTGCTTGATCCGGTATCTTTTATCACCTCAAGGAACGGATGTAAAGAGACTAACATGAATGAATGAATATCGTTACATGAAGTGATTTGCTTGAATATTATTGTCCAAAGTAGTACAATACCAATCCCGTAATGGTTTATACGACGGGTTAGCAAAGTTATCTCAATACATTTTTGAAATGAGTATCTTATTTCAAACTATGTATAAGCAACTACAGATACATTATTCAGTAGCACCTAGGTGGTATTTCTCTTATACATATGTATGATTGCACATATCTATTTAATAATAATAATAATAATACACAGCATTAATTATTCACCATCTATCTAGTTAACTATTCCGAGGCGCAGAAGGATGGAGGGATTAGGGGGAGAAGAAACAAATAACCTCCCAAATACTTTTTTTTTACTTTAGGATATTGTGATTTTGAGCATGGTGATTGGTGTGGATTTGATCAGGATTACAATGATCAAGGAGATTGGAATGTGGAACCTAATGATTTCAGCTCCTTGGCCTTAACCTATGGACCTGATACAGATCACACATATGGAACAAGTCTAGGTAATGCAGTTCGATATGATATTCGAAGGAAACGGCTTTTTTTTTTTAATTGAATAAAAGTGACTTCAAAGATCATTACCACCACGTTCATCGGAACGTTTCTTAAGCACACTTTGTTTTATGGATACTGGAAACTGTTTTAGACTCATTTATCCATTTATCCAAGGATGTATAAGTGACAAACTGTACTACCTGAATATAAATCTCGATATATTCCCACTTTCTTAAAATAATATTATCAATTAAATTGGCAATCATAACTTAAAAACATACATATTTATTGATGTATATCATTAAAATATGAAATATGTATTGTAGGCCCCTCCCCACTGGACAGAACACAGTATCTTACAGTGCGCCCCTCTCTGGACTATGTGAAAATATTATCCACACTTTAATAGTGCTCAAATCAGACACTGTGGAAATATTTTCACACTGTGGACACGCTGTGGTTTTCCATAATAGGGTTTTCACATGCTGTTTAATTAAAATCTTGAGGGTTAATAATGTTCTAGATTTAAAATTCATTACAAATATGTCGTGTCCGCTCGAGTCTATAGTCTTAACAACGTAGACACCTCTTTGATTAAAAACAAGATTTAGTTGGCTCATATTTCCCAATTGGCTGCTTTGAATTGTTTCAACGTCAACATTACGGATCTTATTAATGAGTTATAAATCTTTTAAGGAATTTCGTTAAAAAGATTGAATTGAAACTCACAATTATCAGTGGTCGCGACGTTTCACCAGCCACTGTTGGCTTCATCAAGCTAATGAAACACCAACGTCTTTCCAAGTGAAACTGCATCCAGATCTGTAGAAGGTAACGCCACACGGTTCCCAGGAAGTAAGTCACGTGAGAGACGGCTTTCAACTTACCATAGAGGTCTTTATTACTTTGTACTACTCTAACGTTAATTGATATGTTTCACATTCAAATGAGAATGAAAACACTGTTACTGTATTATCCTAACTCTCGCTCCTACCCTGTAGGCCATTTCATCTACGTGGACAGTGTTGTGAACAACGTCCAGGCCAAGGTCCGTCTCTTATATCACCAGTCTACCCTTCCACCTTTCAAAGATGCTTGAGACTGTGGGCTTTTAGAAGTGGAAACAGTCCCCCTCAATTGACAGCCACAGTGACCATTGGGGATACGCCTTTGACACAGATCTTAAGTATCGATGAGGGCGCTGGTGCTGATGTTTGGCTTGTGTATGAGGCATCACTTTCAAGCAGTCTATCATACACGGTAGGAATCGAATTAGAGACTATAGTTTGTTAAACCTTGATTCTTTTTAAATCCTCTAAGTAAGTGTATTCAATTTATTTTGTTCATAGAGAAAATAATAATATCGAAGTTTGTTCCCTCTCTCCCTCTTTATTTAATTCTTCTTTTTTTTTTGGGGGGGGGGTGATTTGAATAGGGACGATGGTGGAAATGAAAGTAGATATGTGTCTGCAATGAAATTCGATTATTTTATATCCATACTCCCGACTCCGAGGTATTATTTATTATACTATTACTACTATTATACTACTATTATCATACTGGTCGGGTTGGTTAGGAAAATTATCAGTCTTTAATATGAACAATGGTATGTTATGCTCTTGGTGCTTTTTTAATGATTTGGTGAAAATTTAAAATGAAATACTTTCTTCTGTATTAGTTATCAATTTTCAAGAATTATTATCATTATGTTGCTTTGTATTATTTTATAACCTAATTAAAACACCCATTAATCCCACTTATCAGATTGTTTTTGAAGCGACTGTTGGTTCTGATGGAGTTCTTGCCCTTGATGACATCGACTTGAACAAAGACTACTGCTCTCCAGTCGGGTCATGCGATTTTGAATATGACACGTGCACCTATTGGAATGAACCTTCTAACGACGATTTTGACTGGATAAGATGGAGTGGACAAACCCCGTCTTTGAATTCAGGGCCAGATACTGATCATTCTACAGGAACCCCGTCAGGTACAAAACTTGATCTGTGGAATTGACGTATCATCATGTAATCAGTCAAGGAAACTCCCGCTTTTGCGAGAGCGACAGAATCTCGATAAACAGGGATTTGTGGTCGCATGACGTAATCTTTTAGGATCTCATCGAATAGCTTTCCTGTATAAAGTGAATGGGGTTTTTTGACATACCCTCACTAAAAAATTCATATAAAAAAAGCACCACGGTGGCGGATTTATTTTCAAATATGTTAAACAAAACTAAATTTCTAATCTATATTCCAAAAAATAGAATTCGCCACCGTGGTGCTTAGACGCTATTGAAGAAAGAAGACACATTTATGCTGAAAAAATGCAAGCAAAAGTTCTCGTAAGAGGAGGTTAGTCTCTGCGTTCAGCCTTTGTGCCGCGATACTCCGTTGCATGTTGTAGCCGAACGCGTGGTGTGTGTGTGTGTACAAATTGTACGAGGTGTGTATAGAGCTATGGTACTACCATGGACATTCCATGATCATGCTGAAAGTTATTTTGGGTACGGCATTACGTAATATATGATAAGAAAGACTTGGAAAATATATTCGTTCCTATGGTAATAACCTCTAGCTCTAACCATGGACCTAGCTCCATGCTCTAACCAGCTCTCCGGCGGTTTAGTGCTATGGAAAATGGATATGCAGTTCTCGATAATGTTCATAATCTAAACCATTGATCTCACACCTGTTCACTGCTAGCATGGATCATGTCGAATGGAGAATGGTCATGATTATAATGACATCATGATAATTGATATTCTCATCTGGGCTGGACGTTTGAGGGAAGTTTGGACATGGATCGAGCTGACAGGCAGACTTTTATAATGCACTTGATTTGGTGACCGGTAGCCCCAATACTTTGCAGTATGTATGTTTTGAAGGTGAATACAGTATACTTTCTTCCAATTTGTTGGCTTCGTCAACCAGCCAATGATTGTTTTAGGACAGACCTGTATTCGGCATGTTTTGAAATTGCATATCGACGTAATAATTTCCATGATTTCCGCCGGCATGGTAGTGGAAATAATATTATAATGAATTGATTATGGATTGTGCATCAGATCATAAGCTGAATGCTGAGGTGGGATCAACATGAAAGTTAGATATTACGGATATGACTGTGGATCCAAAAATATGGTCTATTTACGGTACATTTAACGTCAGGATTAAGGGTAACTGATGAACGAAAATCAAATTGAATGCTTGACAATAAATAAGAGAGAGAAAGAGAGAGAGGGGGAGAGAGGCACATGTTCTAAAGATAACAATGTCCAGAAGAATGCACGGTTGTATCATGGAGCTAACAGCTCTATGGTTGTATACACGCGTACACATTTTCACCGCTCTTACCAAGTGTTTGCACACATACATAAGGGTCTGAAAACAGCCGAGAAAGACTACACAGGGCGAAGGTTTTCAGCGGTGATTCACGCTTCGGTGAACGCAACTATCTCGAAAAAGGGACATTTCAAACGATCTCGGAAAAGCGGGAGTTTCCCTGACTGGTAATTGCTGCGTTATGGGAGTTTGAATAATGAAATATAGTTCCTTTCTAAGTAATAACATTTTCAATAGGTTCTGACTTTTTCCTTCCGCATAATCTCTTTTGCTGGATAAATGGGATTCACCAACAATTGTTTCAATTCAAACCTTTATTTTGTCATAACTACTAGAAATTGCCACCAATAATTGTGTATACTAGTAATGTCTTGTAGAGTCTTTTAACGTAAGATACCAGGTTTTGGCACGGACGGAGAAAAAGTAGGCTTCCACCCTTACCTGCTCAGGATCATCTGAGAAAAAATACTGGTGGAATGGTGCAGATAAGTGGCTTACGTAATTACAATCGCTGATGTGGTTTACGGAACACCATGCGGAGTATTATAGAAGAAGAAAAAGAAATGGATAGGCGAGAAAGTGGAAATTTGAGCGAAGAGTAATCTTTCTTGAATATAGTCCTGAAAAGGACTGTAAACCAGAAGAGATTGATTAGTTGAAACAGCTTGAGTAGTAGGATGGATGAGGAGATGCTGGCTTGAGTCGGCGAGTTGAGATGATGTGTAGAAGTAGAAAATTTTCCACTTTCTCGCCTATCCATTTCATTTTCTTCTATAATCCGCATGGCGTACCGTAAACGACATCATCGATTGTACATGCCACCATGCAAACCTTCAAACAACATCCTACCTAAATACATTCCCTTTTTTTCTTCCTCTTTAGGCGTCTACATGTACATTGACTCCGCCGCACCACGTCAAAATGGTGATAATGCTATATTGATATCTCCATCTGTTGAGGGTACAAAGTGCCTCTCCATCTGGTACTATATAGATGGCGCCCTTGGAGCTCTTCTCGAAGTAATCACAGATGATAACGTGATATGGAATCAACCAGGATCTTCGACTGGTGCATATTGGTTGCATGCAACAGTCTCGACGAGTTCAGCTAGTCCAACGTACATGGTATGTAGGCTGAAAAAGATGTGTATACTGTAAGCTTTGTCAGATGGTTCATAGACTTATTGATCAAGTAGTTGGTTGGTTGGTTGGTTGGTCGGTCGGTCGGTTGGTTGGTTGGTATTAGATGCATAGGTCGACCTGTTGATCATTTGAATCGTTGATTGACTAGTGAGGGTTGGCTGTTTGGTTTGAATTGATTTATGGTGTTTAGATGGTTTGCAGACTCTTTTTGAATGCTTGTTTGTTGGAGCATTGATAGAATGATTGGAAGATATGGTAATACATGTAGATGTTTTTGATTGAATGATTGATTGGTTTGTTGATTGGTTGGTTGTTTGGTTGGTTGGTTGGTTGATTGATTGTTTGGTTGATTGATTGATTGATTGATTGATTGATTTGTTAATTGAATATGAAAGAGACAGTTTGAACATGAGATTTTCAGATGGATTATTGATTACTAAATTGACTGATTAATCATTCCACTATTCCATTTTATGATCGAATAAATCAATGGGTAGTGTTTTCCGTTTAGAGGTTATCAGTCTTCCTAAAATTTCCCTCCATCTGGAGCAGCAAACTGACATACGCTTGGTATTGGGTATATGAAATTTTATCTCCTTCCTGAAGGTTCGCGTCAAAGGCAGTGTTGGCACGCCCTCTCAGAGTGATATTGCTATAGATGATATCAGCATCTTCGATGGCCCGTGTGCAGGGGCTACTAACCCACCACCATGTCAGTTTTACTGTGATAATGATGTGTGTTTGAAGGATGCTACCTTGGTCTGTAACTTCAAAGATGATTGTGGGGACAGCAGCGATGAGTTCAACTGCGGTAAGAACTATATGAATTTCATGAAATAATCATTTGTTTGAATTCAAAGTATTGTCAATCTTAATAATAATAATGGTGGCTACTTATATAGCGCACAGGTCCACCTTTCGGTGCTCATGGCGCTTTAAAAAGGCACTGCTAATATAATTACCCCGGCTAAGCTAGGCAACTGATTAAGGCGCACACAGCTTTTTGAGGAATTACTTCCTGCCGGTACCCATTTACATCACCTGGGTCGAGTGCAGCACACAGTGGATGAATTTCTTGCTGAAGGAAATTACGCCATGGCTGGGATTTGAACCCACGACCCTCTGTTTCAAAGTCCGGAGACTAATCCACTGGGCCACAACGCTCCAATCTTATTTGTTTGTAAGATTTATGAGTAATCTAGTAGATTGAAATTAGATGTTTGCACCCTTTTGAAATAGTAAGACCACTTTTTTATTCGTATGCACCCTTTTCTTGAACAATACTTACAAACTGAAATCCCAACTACTGAAATCTGCCCCGGTTCCTAAGCCATAATCATTGATACTGTAACATTAATAATTTATTATTCTTTATACAATCAAATGCAAGTTGATATATTTTCTATGATAATAACAGCAAGTCCTTGCTATATATAACACAAAGTCAGTGGGAGACCGCACAATTTTCCCTTATGAAGTATCCTCAAAATTGTCATGTTGTGTTGTTTTACATTCCGCTTTTAAAGCAACTATTTACGACTTGAAATATAATCCAGTATGTTTACTTTTAGAACTGCGCAGATTTTTGTAATACAAAGTCACCAAGATGCCCCCCCCCTCCCCAGAAAAAAACGACAAAACAAATCAACACCTGACTGTAAAAATGATGTTTGAAATATTAAGCACGTTGTTTAAAACTGTCACTCTAACAACTGCTGTTTAAACATTTTGAACAATAGTTTAAAATTGTTTATGCAAATCTTTAAACTTTTTAAAGAACAGTTTACAATTTTGTAAACAACTGCTTATTTTTTAACAACTGTTAAAACTTTTAAACAACTGTTCAAACTATTTAATCAAGTTGTTTAGACAAATTAAAAAATCACTAACAAATTTGTTGGTAGAGTGACACGCTTAAACAACGTGTTATTGATTTTATTTACTCTGCATGACATGTAATTTTGGTAATCTGGACTATTTGTTACCCAATACAGGCACGTGTGATTTTGAGTCAGATTGGTGTAATTACACTGATACTAGTATAGGTAGTATGGTATGGCAGCGAGGTAAAGGGTCTACTTCTACAGCTGGCACCGGTCCATCCACAGATCATACTACAGATTCCAGTGAGGGTAAGTAATGAGAAAAAGATCTAAAATAAATAATAATGAAGATAGGTAAAGAACAAGGAATACACCATAAATATGTAACAAAACATGTTTGTTGTATAACTTGTAGGATTGAGGCACATCTTGCGATTTACTATTACTCACGATTTCGATTATATGTCGGAGAAAAATAGTTTTGCAATTGAATAAGATTAGCTATTATGAAAAGTTTATGTACATGTACTACATATTTATATAATATATCAAAACATAGCACTCTTTTTGTTTTGAAATAATATACATTATAGCAAATTTGCAATAGATGTCAAAATCATGTATCAAACATCTCGTTAAACCTTTTTTATTTGTTTAAATCTTTTTTTCAAGAAAGTATTTATTCAATTTCTCTCCACAAGTCATACAATCAAATGCAAAATGCACGTGGTACATAATAATGCACTATTAACATGTTTAGAACACAAAATTCAAATGTGACCTGCAACCCCAAAACCAACAATATGTCGATCAAACTTAATATTGAGATTTTTATTGAGCTGGAAAATCAATTTCATTAGCTTTAGCATGATATACAGTATACTACATGTATAATAGTCCAACAATGGCCATTAAAAGTACTTGAATGAATGCAGAGGAAATTCCGCAAGAGTTTGAAAAAATAAGGAGAAAACAAGGTTTGAAGTTTGGGGTTCACTCAAGCATGAGATGTGCATACTGTGTAATCTCAGTGATACTTACAAGCAGTCTGAAAAAGTAAGTCCATGAAACTGAATTTATGGAATTCTATTACTACTTTCAATTTTGGTTTATTCGACTTCATGACTTTAAATTACTATGTAGAAGAAGAAATGTTCTTTCAGGTAAGGATTTTTTTTTATTCTTTTTATTTTGGTGACTAAATCACTTCTTTGGCTATTTACAGAGAACCTTACCTGGCAATTTCTTGGTGGTATTGGGGTGGTAGGTCACATATGATGTGCTTTAATCCATTAAGATATCCAATATACTTAATTGTTACATATTCATGATGCGTCCTTTACCTGTATTCATTTCTGGTTTCTAACATGCTACATATACCTTTTGCATACGATAACATATAATTCGAATGTCCCATGTTTGTTAAGCACTTTGTTTTCTTTCTTCCTCAGGATACTATCTATACATTGATGCTAGCCAGGGTTCCAGTTACAGCGAAGCTAGTCTAATGTCCCCTGAAATGAATGAGGCTAGTCCTACCTGTATTCTTGAGATCTGGATTCATATGTATGGAAAAGGTATTTATGTAATATCGAAATTAAGCGTTTGTTAGTGTCATTACATTCTCTCTCCGATTAAATCGATTAAATACAAGTAATAACAAAGATGCCTAAATTGCAACTCGTATTCAACTGGACCATGCCCTTATTACATGTCGCCCAAACATTTTCCTTCAGTAATTTTGTTTTAATGGCAATATATCAGCAACGATTTGAGTCATAATTCTATGATTCTGTCAAATTTGTTTAACAATTGTGTTATTTTTCATTTAAAAGGTCAATATCACAGCTTGTTTAAGTTTAACCAGTTAACGGTTTCCAGTGACTGATCCAGCTGACTTACTATATCACCATACCATTTCATAGTCCATATTGCTTATGCTGAATACTCGGCGTGTTAAAAAAACACATTCTGTCTAAACCGGCTTGATCCGCGCCCACCCCCTGAATTTCGAAGTAAAGCGTATCTTTATTTTAATGAGAGTTGTGTTATTTATCCATTTCTTAGACATTGGATCTCTTGGTATATACATTGTATCTGGATTAGAGAGGGCTCTTTTGTTTTGGGATGAGAGAACTAATCGAGATGAGTGGTTTAGATCATCTGTTGGTGTTGGTCGAATCAGGGGAACTTTCCAGGTACATTTACTTTCATTCAAATATTTCTCTATCGTTAATTGAAAGACTGATTACGATTGTTTTAAAATTTTCATTATGTCTTTTTACGTGCTTCTAGATATTCATAGCTATACTTATTAAACTCCTTTCTTGGGTTGCCCGTGTTATTTTGGAACAGTACGACCAAAATACAATACAAAAGTATGCATAGGCTATATTTTTATTGTTCTTTGTATCTGTTTTTAATATAGATGTGGATATTAACTTCGATACAATTCAATTGAACAGTGTTAAGCGTTTCTGGGGGATTTCCCAAAAATAAAGATGTACTTCCAGGTGAAGTGGTCCACCTGCACTCCCCCAATAAGTTATATCGGGAGGAGAAATCTGCGGGTCATAGTGATTCAGTTTGCTTTTCGCCTCCCAGGCACATGTGACCCCAAACAGATACTAATATTAACAAAAATAATAATAGAAATGATAATTCAACCCTTTATTTCCTTCTTTTCTTTCTATCTTGTAGATTCAAGTCCTTGCCCAAAGATCATTTGATGTTATAGGAGACATTGCAATTGACGACATTACTTTCAGGGATTGTGGATTTCCAGGTAAGATAAACCCCCTCAAAATCAAAGACTCTCGTGTAAAGCAGAAACAAAACAAAAACCTTACATTCATAATGTTCAAACCAATAGGGTTATGCCACTGAGGCTGCTCCACAAAATAAATTTCTTGTATTTGCCTGCTGGGTTGAGAGAAGGGAAGTGTAGAATATCCGAAATTGTTATTGCATTTGAACCAGTGTGAACTTTTACCAATTAAAGCAATTTCGTCTAAAAGTTGTTCGGATTTATTGAAAACACCGTCTTCTTGTCTTTGTCAACCAACCTGTCGGTTATTTTGCAATTAAAGCTATCGTGCATTATTGTCAACCTCGAAATACAGTAATGTTTTAAAAAAATTATCTCGGTGAAAAAATCCTGGCAACTAATTAATAGCTAACAATCTGCGGGAGTATGGTTATTTTTGTTGACTATAACTTGATAAGTAGCTTACATTTTTGGAGAATGCGCCACTGAAAGTTTTCAACGGATAAAGGCGGGCATATAAAAATAGACGTGGATCTTAGTCATAACCAAT
Source organism: Lytechinus variegatus (assembly GCF_018143015.1). Taxonomy (NCBI): domain Eukaryota; kingdom Metazoa; phylum Echinodermata; class Echinoidea; order Temnopleuroida; family Toxopneustidae; genus Lytechinus; species Lytechinus variegatus. The sequence continues at coordinate 41,889,704 of NC_054745.1, forward strand.
CAACAAATGGTTGAAATTCAGTTTAAATGTTGTGCCAATCTCACAAATTGCATAAAGTGTCTAAAACCATTTTTCTTATTATGTTAGATCCTCCTCCAGAGGGTTGTACGTCAGATGAGTTTACATGTGCCAATCTGAGATGCATCGTTAGAGATCGATTATGTGATCTCACAGACGACTGTGGAGATATGTCGGATGAAATCAATTGCGGTAAGTTCATTTTAGATTTATATAAAGTTTATCTATTCCATCTAAATTGAATGTTTAAGTAATAGAATTCCATAAATTCAGTCAACAAGAGTTCACATTATGATTCTGTTATGATAGCTAAGACGATGCAAGCGCACATGAATGCATTCTAAAACGAACGATAGGAGATATATATTTTCTTTTAAATGTGTGCGGTAGCGATTATTTGTACGTTAGTGGCCAGTGACCCAAAAGGCTGGTGTCTTATGTTATTAGTATGAAACTCTGACAGTTTGTTGACAAAACACACCAACCTTTCTGATAACGGAATATGCGCTCTTATCACCTAAACAAAAAAAAGAATGCGGATCGAGATTTTCAACTACATTAATTCTGTCGCATAATAGGCATTTGCACCCCCAATACACAAGTCGAAGGCGGTTAAAAGTGATGATTTGATTTTATAACAAATATGACAGATGAAAGGAGATACATACAGATATTATCGCTATGGAAAATTAATGAAGTAAACACTTGGTTTTACACATTCATGATATTTCTTAGAAAACAAATCACGACTAGTTTCGTATATACATTTCTTTAGATATTTTTTGTTTCGAGGTAATAGGATTTCTTGGCCCTCGCACTAAGACACGATATGGTGATCGTGCATTTTCTGTAATTGCTCCCACCATCTGGAATAAACTCCCAATTCATATCCAAATGCTCCCTCCGTATAAATTTTCAAATCGTCACTTAAAACTCACCTTTTCTCATAACTTGATTTCTTTTTCTTTCTTTTTTGACCGATTGACTGTATAATATTATAATCTGCCAACCTGTGCGCTTTGAACGTAGATCACTCCAGTATAAATCATTATTATTATTGATTTTTTTTTATACACACGAGTTGGCTTTATCTAAGGACTAATATATTTACAATCACAAAATAAAACCAAAAATAATGCCTGCAAGTACTATCTTTTTTAATTTTCATTTTGCAGCCTGTATTTTTTTATCGTCACCGGTATCACATTTGTTACAATCACAGTGATTATTAATAGCTGCATCTAATTACTTTTACTTTCATGACTTGATATATTATGTATTCCTAGATATTATATCACCAGTAAATATTCTTAAAGATTATTTTATTGTTGCCTTTGCCGTTATTCTTCCCTGTATTACACAATGATAGAAACCTATGAGCGATGCAGTTTTGAGAATGGAATTTGTAGTTGGACTCAGCTAACTACCGATGAATATGACTGGAGGTATTACTCTGGTATTACACGTACCCCATGGACTGGGCCAGCCAGGGATCACACCACTGGTCTTCCGGCAGGTAACAATCCACAATTTCTGTGTTATTTACTTTGATATTTTATGCTTTCTTTAATTTCGTGTATAATAATGATAACGGTATATTTACTCAGGGAAGCTGCTTCAGTTCCGAAAATTGTTCTCTCAGTGGGTCATGCTATGATCATTGCCCGGCTAAACTAGGCTACCTATTCGTTGCACACAGGTTTTTGAGGAATTACTTCCTGCCGGTGGCCATTTACCTCATACCAATTTCCTTTAACACCCTTTTCCCCTTTTTAAACAGACCTGTTCTATGTTTGGAGATGATATCGACCTGTTTTATGAATCTACACAATGACTGTTATTGCATTCTGTAAAATCTTCTTTTTCCTGTAAAATCACGTTTTTTTTAACAGAGTAGCTAAATCCATGGTACTGATCAGTGGCGTACCGTGGGTCACGGCATTGGGGGGGCACCAGCAAAAATTTTGAGTCACTTAGTGAGCGCGCGAAGCGCACTCAATTGTCAGGTATACTGACCTAATAGAGACATTTTAAGGAAGCACTTGTTAACGAAATACTTTCGCTAAAAGATATTATTGTAATCATGAATAAAAATACGCATCTCAGCAATCAAATAATGCGAGCGCGAAGCGCGAGCTGAAATTTTTTGATATTCAGACCTAAAAAGGGACATTATAATCGATTTTGTAATCATGATACGTACCTGTCTAGCTAAACAATGCGAGCGCGAAGCGCGAGCCGAAATTTTTGTATATATTGACCCCAAACAGGGAGATCTTAAGGACTATATTTTAGGAATCACTTAATAGTATACATATCTCACCAGTGCCAAGCGCTGGCTGATTTTGTTAGAATTACATCTGAACACATGTGTAGTCATTGTAATCATGATTACCATACGCATCTCACTTATCAAATATTGCGAGCGCGAAGCGCGAGCTGAAAATTTAGATAGTTCAGACCTGAAGCGGGGCATTCTAAGGCTTGCTTGTAGGAATTTACTAAGACCATACGTATTTCACTAACCAAATGATGCGAGCGAAAAGCGCGAGCTGAAAATTTTTGATATTCAGATCAGAAAAAGGGACTTTTTAAGGACTGATTTTAGGAATTCACGGAGAGCAGACTTATCTCACCAATCCACTGATATGAATGTAATCACGGACAGGAAATGTTTTATATCAAGACCTTAACATGGGGCAATCATTTTAAGTACATGTAGTCATTAAAAAAGAAGCATATGCCACTACATAAAACAATAATATATTTGGTGTATATTGACTTGAAACGGGAGTTTTTCGTACAACAGGTTTATACATCCTTCTAAACAGACAATGCGAGCACCAGGAACAATGATAACATAGGCCCTGAGCAAATTATGTTTCATAAAGTTATGATAAAAATGTTTCCTATGTAATATAACATAACATGATTATAATGTAATATACCATTATAATGAATAATAATTTCTTCTTTCCCACTACGTTCCTCTTCCTTTCTCCCTCTTTTTTTCCTTTTCCCCGTTTTTTTTTTTTTTGGTCAGCCGATTGGGGGGCACGTGCCCCCCCATGCCCCCCCGTAGTTACGCCACTGGTACTGATAATATTATAGTAGGCCTTTTGACAGAATCTACATTGATAGATAGGTAGGTTGGTAGGTAAACAGATAGATAGATAGATAGATGAGTATTATTGTTATTCTCTATAGGTTACTACATCTACCTGGAAGCAAGTGACGCCCAACCCGGCGATAGGGCACGACTTGCATCTAGAACACTCACTTCTGTGACGTCATCAGGTTGTTTCTTGAGATTCTATTACCACATGTTTGGAGATGATATTGACCAGCTGAATGTGTACACAAGGCAAGCAATCAATGGTCCATTGACACGTATCTGGAACAGAGAAGGAGATATTGGGGACTATTACTTGAGAGCTGATATTGAGATTGATTCTCCTCAGTACCCTGTCCAGGTTCGTGATATCCCTTCTAGAAAGAACATAGTGCTATATTGTATCCACAATGCGTTCACATCTTATCCATAGTGTGTGTTTTGTGTTTTCACAGTGCATGTGCAGTGTTTTTCAATAAATTTACAGTCTGTCCACAGTGTGTTCACAGTGCGATTGCAATCAGGTGGGTGTTTCAAAGTTAAGAGCGACTTTAGCAACGGCCTGTGATCCTTTCTTGGGGCAAATGGTATATTCATTGTCGATTGTTACGTGCGTAAGAAAGGTTCACCAGTCATTCTTAAAGTCGCTCTTTACTTACGGACAGCATTATGAAACGGCCCCAGGTGTGCAAGAAGTGTATGCACAGTGTGTTATATTGTACTCGTAGTGAGTTCACAGTGTAAAACACACTGTGTTTTGTATTTCCTCAGTGTGTTAACAATGTATTTGCCATGTGTTAACAGTGTACACGCATTGTTTTTTTTTACTATTTTCAGTGTGTTAACAGTATATTCCGAATGTGTTTGCAATGTATTAACATTGTATGCGCAATGTATTAACCTTGTATACGCATTGTGTTTTAGTATTTTGACAATGTGTTAACAGTGTATTCTTAGTGTGTTCACAGTGTATTCGTACTGTGTTTTAGTATTTTCACAGTGTGTTAACGGTGTATTTACACTGTGTTTTAGCATTTTCACAATGTGTTAACAGGGTATTTGCATTGTGTTTTAGTGTTTACAGTGTGTTTAGTATTTACAGTATTCATACTGTGTTAACAATGTATTTACACTGTGTTTAAGAATTTTCACAATGTGTTAACAGGGTATTTGCATTGTGTTCTTGTATTTACACAGTGTGTTAACATTGTTTTGTCACTGTGAAAATGCTAAAACACATCTGCATTGTGTTTTACAAATGTAGTATTTTCGCAGTGTGTTAATAGTGAGTTCGCACTGTGTTTTAGTATTTTCACAGTGTAATCACATTGTGTTTGCACTGTGTTCTAGTATTTTAACATTGTGTGAACAGTATTTGTACTGTGTTTTTATATTTTCACAGTTTGTTAACATTGTATTGTGTTTGCAGTGTATTCACAGTGTGTTAACAATGTTTTCACACTTTGTAGGGGGTGTATTTCCACATAGAGCCAATAGTGTATTTGCAGTGTGTCGGTGTGTGTTTGTAGTGTGGATGCAGTCTCCTCCAGTACATGGCAGTGTGGTTGCGATGTATCCACAGTGTAATAATACAGCGTACTAGTGGAATATGATTGTACATATGTCATTCACACGGTACACAACTTCGGATATTGACATTTATGAGTGTAAACATGATTTCAGCTGTTTCAGCTACACTCTAGTCGCACTGTGCACTGTATGACACTGTCTTCTTTTCAGTAGTTAGGCATTGCTGTGTGAAATATAGATCACCTCACTTCTATACTGAATTTAGGAATGAAGATGTAATATATATTACATATACATATATATTTAATTATTTTTCCTAGATGTTACAACCTGTCATATAGTCACTAATGTATTGACTGTGAGACAATATTTTGGGATATATTTTACTCATGTGCCATGATTATACTCTTATATATTTTGTGTGTATATAGGTAATCATTGAGGCTACACGAGGGGCTGGTATATACGGTGACATTGCTATTGACGATACAAGCTTTACCCCTGGGTGTGTCTTTAGTGACACACCCCTGGCAACCGTCTCCACCGTGGCTCCTACCCAACCCCCTACCCTGCCATACTGTCCTCCCGACACATTCCAATGTAACAATGGAACTTGCTTGGATGTTCAACAGAGGTGCAATCTCAAGAACGATTGCCTGGAGGGGGAAGATGAAATTAATTGCGGTGAGTTGCTAAACACATAGGCCCGTATTCTGAAGTCGGGTTTAACTTAAACTCAGGATTAAAGTTGTGGTTTAAGTATGGCGAGCCAATTGTAACATAAATCACTAACAGTAGAGATATCATACTTCAGCTCATTTGGCTCTCAAAACATTCATAATTGTCTAGGAAGTATAAATCATTCATAATTGTCTAAGAAGTATAAAAACATTTGTGGCTTCACCATCGATGAATCAGGAAAGAGCATAGTAAACGTAAGAAAGATTCAACTTAATAACAAATTTGATACTTTTGGCTTCCCATACTTAAAATACTACTTTAAACCTGAGTTTAACTTAAACCCGACTTCAGAATACAGGCCATTGGGTTTTTTCATATATATATATATTTTTTTTTGGGGGGGGGGAGTGGGGATGGCAGTGTATTTTGTGTTCTATTATGTATCGTTATTGTGTCGATGACACCCTCTGTGTATGAATATGGAAATTATCTCCATGAGTTTATGTATTTAATTTACTGGTCAAATTTGAAGGGGTGTTCAAAAGATGGTATAACTTAATGAATAATGAAATTAATTAAAAAATAGCAGATGAAAAGAGTGGAAGATTTTCGGTTTAACAGTTAATATATTACCATGTGATCATCAATATGCAACTTCAATAGGAGTAGATATATGAATATGGAAATTATCTTCATGAGCTTATGTATTCAATTTATTACAATTTGAAGGGATGTTCAAAAGATGGTATAACTTAATGAATAATGAAATTAATAGAAAAATAGCAGATGAAAAGAATGGAAGTTTTTTGGTTTAACAGTTAATATATTACCATGTGATCATCAATATGCAACTTCAATAGGAGTAGATATATGAATATGGAAATTATCTTCATGAGTTTATGTATTCAATTTATTACAGTTTGAAGGGGTGTTCAAAAGATGGTATAACTTAATGAATAATGAAATTAATTAAAAAATAGCAGATGAAAAAAATTGAAGTTTTTCGGTTTAACAGTTGATATATTACCATGTGATCATCAATATACAACTTCAATGGGAGTAGAAATTTAGAAAGGCATACATATAAAAGAATTGATTCTCTCCCCCCCCCCCCCACTTATCTGTCTCTCTCTCTTTCTCTTCAGTTATTGCATACTTACTTATCGAATGGAATTAATATCGCATCATTAAAGAGAATACTCATAAATATACTCTCCTTTTTTGCTTACATATTGAAATAAAAGTAACCACCCGCCCCAAAAAAGGATGTAGTTGCATATTTATTTTTATATTTCAAAGGTGACTGTGACTTTGAGCTTGATACATGTGGATACACTAGCATCCCGAATGGAGAGTACCTGTGGACACGAATCCAAGCGAGTGACGCAATTAGTGGGCGTGGTCCATCCGTAGACCATACCAAGGATAGTGGAGATGGTTATTACATGTTCGTTGATAGTACTTACGGATTATTCGGAATGACTGCACTTCTGATCAGCCCTGTTCTCCTTGGCGAAGCTGGCTCCAGGTATTCAAAATATTTTTTTCATCTACATGTATTTATCAGTATTTTTTTTTATTTAACAAAAAGTTGACCTTGGTGCTGGTGTAAGTGTTGAATTTCGATTGCTTTCCTAGCTCCAAAACTTATTCAGAGTTTGTAAAACTGATTATTATTATTTGTTTGGCGTCACCTGTGCCTGGGAGGCGAAAAGCAAAGCGAGCTGAATCACTATGACCCGCAGGTCTCTCCTCCCGATATAACTGATTGGGGGAGTGCAGGTGGACCGCTACACCGGGGTTCCCCCTATTCTTATACGAATAGTGCAGTGGGGTTTTAAAGGTGGTGACTCTCCTCTACACGGGCCTCCATTTAACGTCCTATCCGAGGGACGGAGTGTTTTCCATTGTAACATAGCCTGCATCTATGAAAAATGGGAGAGACGTTTACACACAACGCACTGGCTTCAGTCATCCGCCCGGGGTGGACTCGAACCCACGATCTTTGGTTCGACGGGCAAACGCGTTACCGACTGAGCCAACACCGCTCTCTAGATCTGTGATCCAGATCACATTATTGACATCTCAACAACTAGTGAGTGACTTTGCGGGACCATCCTCATTTTATGTATGGTGTTATAATCGTGTAAAAATTGACCCAACACCAAAAGGTGAACACTAAACTTGAAATCACTCATTTTCCAACAGTATATATATGTATGTATGTATGTTTTATTTATTTAAGTACGGGACAAAAAAACTGCTTTCAGCCGCAAGGCTGTTTTTCAGCAAGTCCGCACATAAAAAATTGAAAAACATAAAACAATAAATTATAAATCATGAAACAAAATAATAAATACAAACACTTGAACAGACATAAGTTACATTGTACATGATAAAAATAAAGATTTGAGATAAGACAATAAGAACTAAAAATCAACAAAAAATATATAAATATAGACACATTTAAAACATAAACAAAAGTACAATCAGTATACATGATAACAAAATAAAAACAATACAATGGTCAGAAATGTCAGTCAGCAACAATTACGGAAAACTACTAGGAAAGATATTTTGGATGCATTTTTTAAAAGCCGGTAGATTTGTTTGTATTCTTACAGATTGGGAGGTGGTTTTTGAATTAATGACTGGCAAGACATAAAGAGCTATTTTTCAAATAATTGGTGTGGAGTTTTGGAAGATGAATATACTGTTCGATATTTCTAAGTGAATGGTGCGTGTCCTTAATTGTAAGTTTTGAGTCTAGCACTTTTGGAAGCAGATTATTTAATAGTTTGAATAGCAAAGTGACGAGGTCTTTCTTTAACTTTACATTTAAGCAGTCAACAAAAACAGTCTGATAAAAGAAGCATTCTACTGTAGCGACAATCAACCTGTAGAATTATCCGCGATGCTGTTTTGGAGGATTTGAAGCCGTTTCAGAGAAGTTGAATCAGGATTGCAGGGTTTTGACAATGTGGAACACAATGTAAAATCGCCATCACACTGTTAGAATTGGGCGTTTTAACACTTCGAAAAACATGTACAACAGGTCTAGCATGGGAACACTCACACTGCCAGCAGTAAAAAATTACATTCACACTTATGAATTTGAGCATTTCAATAGTGTGAACCATATTTCACAATGTTCAAATGAAAGATCCAATGTCGAGGCGTTTGTAGTTTCAACTGTCTTCAGTTCTTACTGATAAATTTACAGAGCATACAGATAATGCACGTAAGCGCGTGCATGCAGGGCAAAAAATGAACGATGTGCGAGAGGAGCTAATGGATACACCCCCTCCCTTCCCCCGAATGCCATATTTGATCTAAATTATGATAATTGTAGATCATTCCAGATCTCGCACTATCCTGCACTCTGACGTCAGAGTGCATTTTTGATGCAATAGTGCAATTCGCTGAATATCATGTGATCCGATTTGGACCAATTATATTACAGAACATTCTTGGGAGTTGTATAATATGATATTGTGAACCATATACTGTATATATAGTAGTTTACATGTATGTGAACAAACTATAAGCACTCACAAAGTCAAGATAATGTGAAATTATCTTCACACTGTTATATTGGAGTATTCCCTGCTGGAAACAGCACAGTGTCCCACAGTTTGATGACAGTGTGTTGACATAGTGGGAAATGAATTCACAGTTTTAAAATGGTCACATTCAACAGTGTGAAAATATTTCCACACTGTGAACATACTGTGGGACACTGTTTTCTTTTCATTAGGATATAATGCACCGTGTGAGCATAATCTTATACTGCATGATACTGTGAAAAAAAATGCATGATACTGTGCTTTGCCATCGATGACATACCACTCCTTGCTTACATTGCAGGTGTGAGTTGGAATTCTATTATCACATGCTTGGTGGTCAGGTGGGGTCTTTAAGCGTCATCATATATGAAAATGGTTATCCTGATGCATCATGGGTAATGGCAGGTGATCAAGGGTCAAGCTGGAACCGAGGGTCATTAATGGTTGGACCACACGATGCAGGGCAGTATTATGTAAGTAATGGTCAAATGAAGTCATCTATATCGTAATCAACTCTTTGCTTGCTGAATTAATTAGGGGGATAATAATGATTGTTTCCATGTTATTTTTTTAAAATGAAGAATATCCACATTGCGATGTTGATATTAATGAAATGTTATCCAAGAACAATTGCCATTTATTAGCTTCTCTATAAGTATGAAGGTAGGGAAGAAAACTAATTGTTACGGCTGTTGAATTTAATTGTACGAATGTGCAAAATTGTTTCAGCGTGTAAAGGGTTTATGTGCTTGTAATTAAAAGGGGAAAATGAACAAAAATGAAAATAAATTGATTATTGAGCAGAAGTATAAGAAGTTGACAAGACAGGAAGAACAAAAGGAGGGGAAGGAGAATGTAATAACAAAAAAATATAGTTATAATTATAATTATTCATAAGAGATGTTAAAATCGTACTTACTGATAACAGTAATACTAATAGTGGAGGTATAAATTAGTAAAATACTTATGGTGTTGATATAGCAATGTAGCAATAGTAACAGATAATACAATTATCATATGAATCAAAATGATAGTGATATGCACCTCAAATTAACAAAACTGATTGCCAAAGTTTTAATTTTATTTCTTTCAAATTTAGTATTTTGTCTTCTACATGGATTAAAAATTTAATTTTTCAAAATATGGATACCATATATTTACATTTGTTTATTTTGTTGAACTTTTCTTTATTCAAATATTTTTTTGTAATTTATATAGGCTCGTTTTGAGGCCTCACCAGGAGTTGGTTTTGATGAAACAACTGAACCGACAGACATTGCCCTCGATGATATCAGGTTTATTAACTGTGGTAAATCAGCAGGTAAATAAAGCAATAATATGGAAAAAATATCTATCCAAGTCACAATAAAAGTCTATTATTGCCGACGTAGGTCAGATAATAATACATTACACATGATAAAAATAAAATGTAAACTATATTCTCATCTTTTTGGCTGCCCATCAAATATTTTAGCACAGACTTGGAACATACCTACGCTAAGCTAAACCACACTTTTTTCTATATTAAAGGTGAATCATCTTTGATTTTGTAAATCTATCTTCAAACATAATTTTCTGTTATTAAATGAAAAATAACGTTCTTTAGCATTGTGGGAAGAACATGGAAGTTCCCCTCATTGAAAGATGCTTCAAAGCTAATTTGAAGCTTATTCAAAGCTGTATAGGAGGGAAAATGATGAAATCATGAACTTCCCTTCTCTTTCCATACTCAAGACCTCGATTGTAACTTTGGAGAGGCAGCAGGAACACTGTGCGGCTGGAGCCAGAATGTAGATACCGATACAGTTGACTGGACCTTGTTCAAAGGAAGGACACCAACGGGCTACACTGGGCCACAGTTTGATCATACTAATGGTCTAGGTAAGTATGACTGGAGCCGATGACATAAAACCTAATTAGTTGATCGTACAGTTTTGTGTGTTTGATTACATTTACCATTATATGGAATCAAACTGAAATATCACGAAATGATGTATAACGCTTGTATTCGTCAAGAAGTGAACTCCTGGTTCTGTAATAAATCTTATTATCGTAGTCTCTGTCATTCAATCAAATTGATAAAAAGTGCTTAAAACTTATCAAATTTTGCGCAGAGGAGCAGATGTCGGGTACTGCCCTTGATACACGTGACCCATGTGTAAAAAAAATGTTTAAGGTTAAATCAAGGTGGCTTTAGCAAATATGTTTCCTTTACTTACATGCCACGGTTTTATCTTCCTCCTATATTTCTTTGATTTTAGGCTATTATGTCTATTTGGAGACATCTTATTTAGTAAATGGCGACTTTGCTCGTTTGGAGTCTGGTATCCTCAGATCGACTGATGATCAACCGTACTGTCTTTCGTTCTGGTATCTAATGTATGGTTCTACTGTTGGCACGTTCAAGGTTTTCAAGAGAGATACGGACACCGAGGATGAGGTTCTTGTGAGTATAAACCCTGATGAATACAACACGGTTGTCCAGTAGTGTAGTCACAGTGTGTCCCATTATGCATCACACGGTGTTACCCACGCAGTGTTGCAGAGGGATTCACAGTCTGTTCACAGTGTGACACATAGTGTATCACAAGGTGTTGGCTACATTGTGTTGCTTAGAGTGTTTCACAGTGTATTTCATTGTGTATCACACGATGTTGGTCATAGAGTGTTGTAGAGTGGTTCAAGTCACAGTGTGGACATTCCATGGTATTTTACACGGTGTTAGCCGCATTCTGTTGCACAGAGTGTTTCACAGTGTGTCCAATTGTGTATCACACAGGGTTTGTCAAAGGGCATACAAAATGCATTAAGTATTTCACAGTATGTTCACAATGTATCCAGAGTGTGACCCATGATGTCTTCTACAGTGTGTTCACATAATCAATCACATCTTACCATCATAAGTTGATATTCGTCATCGGAACACACCATTAATACTCTCACCATGGAAGTATCTACAGTATTAAATTATATTAACATCCTGGAACATAAATCACATCTCAAAGTCCAGTATTTGAATACAATGTGGGCTTTCATACTGTGGAGATGTCCACAGTGGGAAATGATACACACACTGTTGACTTTTGACTATGTCCAAAACACTATCGAATAGTCCATTGTGTGAATACGATGTATGGCTTTGTGTTTTTTTCACCAGAAAATGATCAAACCAATACTGAATACAAGATTTAAAACTAACTAACAGTAATAATGTGAATGGTGATAATGATAATAATAGTACTAGTAGTAGTAATAATAATGTTGATACAGTGTAATAACTAGCAAAGGCGTATTTACGAACTGTAGCCACTTTAGTAGGGAAAACTGTTTTCCCCGCTTGCGTTTCTATCATTATTGAATTATAATCAAATCATAAAGCCCAAATTTGAATTTCAATACAGTGAATATCGAACAGGATCCCACTTTACAAATAGTAGTGGCATCCATTCCAAATGCATCTTTTAACATGGAATAGAGAATAGATAATACTTCAAATCTTTTGAGTTTAAACTTTTCAATCGAATACTTTTGGTTCGTATGCTTCTTTTTACATGGATTTCGCTTAAACTGATATAAATCCTGTATTTTGTAATCATTTTCGATTTCATCTCCTATTTCAAGGAAATACTAACCGCTTCCTTTCATAATAATCATACTATCATAATGTATGTTTTTTCTTTATAGATGTGGTATAAGCGTGGCAATCAGGCTAGTGTATGGTTACCAGCCCAGATGAATATCATAACATCTTCAAACTATGAGATTATTCTAGAAGCCACACGGTCTTCTCAATTTTACGGCGATATTGCTGTTGATGATACTGCCCTCTCCGCCGGCGCATGTCCTGGGTCACGTGAGCAAACCATCATCTTTAAATCATTGGTTTTGTTATAATATCATTGCATAAGTATTACATCAGCTAGATGTGGATTGGAACAAGTTTCATGGGATGTTTTAGTCAGTAAATGCTTCAGATATGTTTAGAGAATCAAGCTTTTGACACTGCTATAATTAAAATGTTATTTTATTTACCAGTTTAGATTTTGATCATAATTGAATTCTACCTTGGATTCCTATTAAGCAAAATGAAATTAGAAGAAAGAAATGGAAATAGGCTTAATCCATTACCATTTCAACTAATGCTAGTTGTAGTTTTATGTTCTCATTAAAAAAAATGATAATTTGAAGTGTAACTTTGGGGAAAATTGACATTTTGGCCATTTTATGTATTTGAGTCATTGAAGAGTAGTCCTTGCCTTACATAACTATGACATGACATATGCTGCCAATTTAAAGTCTCAATGGGGGTAGTGATTACCAATTCTTACAACTTCAAAATTCATAACTTTTCTATTGTTTGTCCGATATTGTTATCAACTTCTCTAATTTTTCTTTTTCCTCTGCAACAAGTTTTATATGAGTTGGATTTTATTAAGGTTTAGTTTCGACAGGTCGTTTCACTTCAAATGCTTATCCTATTTGGTTTCCTGTTTGCAGTTGACTGTGATTTTGAGGTTGGCTTCTGCGACTGGAAGAACGTTGATGGAGATGATTTTGATTGGATTTGGGGAACACCAATCTCATCACAGGGAAAGGGTCCTCAAGTAGATCACACATTAAGCACAAACGCAGGTAATTGACAAAATAAAAATGTTGTTTAATGTAAAACAAACACTACATGATATGATCCTAACAGTAGTTGTTTATAAAACTGATTGAAAGTTTGTGCTTGTGCTTGAATTCTTAATCAACAAGGCCACTGTATTATTTGATGAAATCGTAGGGAAATCATACAAGGTGGTTTACTGTAAAGCAACTTATGTAGTCAATAACATTGTATTAAGTACTAAAAAGCATTTGATGTGGATGAATAGAATAGCTACCCAAATTCACGATACTCCATTTCAAGGAAATCAAGAAAGGCTAATAGATTTTTTTTTCCTCTCGGATGGGAACTTTGGTCTGTTTTTTCATCGATCTCCAGCTGAATAATAGCAAAACTGAATTCATAGCTCTTTGTTCTTCTGCCCGCCATCTGCAATCAATATCACATCTCCAGCTTAATGTTAATGGTCAATGCATCCCCATCTCCACTAAAACTACTGTTCTTGGAGTATGCATTGATAACATGTTCACACTGTCTGCTTAAGTAAATCAGGTTGTCCGTAATTGTAATTATCATGTCAGCAATTTGTGGAGGATTCGTAGATTTAATGATCTTAAGACATGTCCCCATGCTGTGCGAGCACTTATCATTTCTCGGTTAGATTACTGTAATAGTTTATATACTGTTTTGTCAGCTAGAGATAGAAGAAAACTTGAGGTTATACAGAATCGTGCCGCTCGTTTAATTTTTGGCTTTGGATCCCAAACTCATACTACACCCTTACTTAAGGAACTCAACTGGCTACCTCTATTCCAACGCATTTATTTTAAAGTCTGTTTATATGTATAAAAAACTCTAAATCAATTAGCACCTGAATATCTTAATAATACCATCAAATTATACACTCACTCTCGTAATCCTCGTTCAATCACTGACACATGCAGACCTTGCATTCACTTGTCAAAACTCTCCTCTGCCAAAAAACCGTTTGCTGTAGCAGCTGCCAAGACTTGGAATGCTATCCCTCTTTCAATAAGAAATGCTTCCAGTGTTCTTGGCTTCAAATCTTCCCTTAAGACATACCTTTTTCCTCAATAATTAATATTTCCCTTTTTATCTTGAATATTGTAGAAATCATAGCAAATGTTAAATTGTTATTCCTACTTTGTACTCGCTATGGTACTTTTTTGTTTTTAGCGCCTCTAGATACCCATTATTATCATCATCATTATTATTATTATTACTATTATTATTATATATAATCTTGGCTGGTGCTAAATCAAAACTACAGTTTTTTTGCAGTGTGTGATTTATAGTCTGCGAAAATGAAGGATCCCACTGAAAATAAAACTTGTATACTGTGGGCTCCTAAAAGTAAGATAGATAGGAACATCATATAAACTATAATTTTTTCTAAGGAATTGTCTACTACACTACACTTGATAGCAACTTTTCTCATTCTATTTTTTACCAGGTCATTACGTGTATGTGGATACTAATGCGAATAATGTGGGTGACACTGCTATCTTATCAAGTCATGATTACATCCACACCGGTCCAAGATGTGTATCATTCTATTATCATATGAGTGGGTCTGGTCCAGGAACTCTGTCGGTCTATAAGCAGGATGATGGCGAGCTGTTTGTTAGTCCCAGCTGGACTAAGAATGGGGATCAAGGGGATAGATGGGTCCATGCGCGGGTTGAGGTTGTACCGACACCTGATAAGAGTTATAAGGTAAGTTCATGTAAAGCTTATGAACCAAAAATTTTAGAGAGTACCACAACAATTTTAGGGGGTCCACCTGAATTTTTAAGGGGGATGCAGAAAACAAAATTGACAAGCAAAAAAAGATTATAAAAAAAAAATAGGTGGGATAGGACCTAACCGCCCCCCCCCTTCTTCCGCCGCCCATGCTTTAAGGTGTTTCCATAGGTAAGGCTGGTAACAAGGCCCAAAGATGGCATCATAGTTCTATTATAGAGCTGTCGTTATTTCAATGGAAATTACACAAAATAATTTCTCATTAAAGAGTATAAATACATAAAGTAAAATGTATAACATGACCAAGCTTCTCTTCTTTATCTTCTTTTTTATATTCTTCTTCATTTTCTCATCTTTTACTTAAACTGCTCTGTAAATCAGAAAGGGTGGGCATCCCTTTCTGTAGCATCTTCCCTAGACACTATTTCGATGCCGAGAGTTTTTTTTCAAATTCTACAAAATCTTGTTCATTGTCTGATTTCAAGATAAATAATTATGAGCTTGCGTGTTACTTAAATTTCATATGTAACCAGCCACCTTAGGTAAAAAAACCAACATATATGTAAGTCTTCCAAAATTGGTTCTGAGATAATTAATGAGATTGAAAAGACCATAATAAGCTGTATTATGATAGATTCCTTTCACTTATTTATTTACTCATTTATTTATTAATTCATATTATTTATTCATTTATTTCTGATATTTATATATAACTTGTCAAAACTGATAAAAAATAACCAACACAATTCAATACTTGACCATATGCAAAGAAACTTAGCTTGAGCTTTAAAAATAAGTGTAAAATAACGTTTGAAGTTGGGGGTTCACTCAATCATGAGATATACACACTGTGTAGTATCAGTGAAACTTCCAAGCAGTTAGCATAACAAAAACATGTGTAAAAGAATCTCGTTTGTACTCAACTTTAAAGCATTACGTCATATTTTGGCAGCATGAAGAATATGAATCAACAAGATAAGTTGATTTTTCATTTTAGAGGCCAAAGTTCTATTTTGGCTATTTACAGAGAACCTACCCTATTATTCCATATTGTTGGTTGAGGTGATCACATATGTATACTTGAACATTATGTATGTGAATCGCAAATCAAAATAGTTCTCAAAGTGAACACGCTGTGAACATTCACACTGTGGAACTATCTTTATACTGCTAAATTTGATAATTTGTACAGTGTGAATCACTCCTTCACATCGCCCAATATGCGAATACACTGATTATTCCCGCTGTAGAGATAAAACAGTATGGAATACATAGTGTGATATTGCACCAGAGGTATAAGCCTGTCATCATTTGCCTCAATCAAAATTAAAGTTGTTTTCAAATATTTTATTTTTCCGAAGATCTATATTGAGGCTACATCATCGGGTCCTTCTGCCGACAGCGATCTTGCAATCGATGATATCAACATTGGCGACAACATTTGCCTTCCCGAAGGCTCATGTACATTCGAGTATGATATGTGTGGCTTCGTCAATGACTACGTGAATGATGATGGACTTGACTGGTTTAGAGCTAGCCGTACAGGATCAGGCGATACTGGACCAAGTGTTGATCATACACTACAGACAGGATACGGTGAGCTCACAATGATGTTGGTATATGAATAAAACACACATGGGAAACGAATATTCATAATTTTATGCAACACTCTTTGCTATAAGAATCTCACAGTAGTTGTTTAACAGGTGAAGTAATTAACCGTGCTTAATTTATTAAGAATTACAGATTAGGAATAAAACTTTCTTGTTTCAGATTTTAAACAATTGTATAATAATTTAAACAGCATTCTGACTTTGCATCAGCAAGTGCTTTTGACTACATAGGAGCGCTTCGAGCACCTAACAAGGTGGATATGTGCTCAATATAAATAGCCTATATTATTATTATTAAATTTATATAAGAACAACCCAAGGCCATGATAGATAATTTTGAGTAAAAATTCAGGATTTTTTGAAATGTCGAATCATGATTTTCATTCATCTTTTGCAATTTTAGATGGTATTCCAGGATATCAAATGCACACATGATGAACCCATGTTTATAGGCAGCAATATCAATTACTAAACTCAGAAGTTTGTCGATAAATTTACTTGGACAATTTTCATTTCCATGCACTCAATTAAGAGCGAGAGCTATCCCATTGGACAGATTTACACATTTGATGTTTACCTGTATGGGTAGTTTAGAAGGCAATAGGCATGATAGGAGTGTTGGTAGTATGTTTACTAATAACTGAGAAAAATGGCTTATGTATTTTGCTCGATAAAATAGCAATATGTTTCCTTCTTATTCTATTATCTACACTCATCTGAAAAACATGACTGAAAAGTCGGATCGGTCAGTATTACCTGAAGAAATATTGGATGTGTAGAAAGAAGAGTATATGGAATTGTAGTTTTAAGTATAACGTTATTAATATCATCGTAACCAGAACTTTTTTAAAGTAAACTTTAACTCGTTTTTTTTTGTATTCATTCAGGTCATTTTGTGTTCATCGAGGCTTCGTTCATTACACCAGGAACCAGAGGTTGGCTACTCAGTGAAAACTTCCAACCAACCCCAGGTATGTTATACATGTATAATGGAGGCAAACTCCTTAGATAATGAACGAATTCCGACTGTAATACAGATTGATGAATCATATTATGTTAATAATAATAATAACTAAAGATTAGCTATCATTGACAGGGTTGCGCTCTGGTTGCACTCTTTTCAGCTCTCCATATTTTGTTTTGATAACTTGAGAATTTCAGACTCGATTTTTTAATGGTTTACATCAGTTTGAAGAGGAAGTCTTAGTGAAACTGGTGGAGAAATTAAAAACTTACCTCATGAGAGAAGCATTTCCTTAACTGTTGTGTTATAAGACCTATTGTTATTTTGACCACCAACTTTAACTGATTGTGTATTTTTTTCTTGTTAATTTATTCAATTTTTGTGTATTTGTTAATTTTATTTCTGCTTTATATAAGTTGTGCGCCTTAAGTGTCATCGGCAAATATGTGCGGTATACAAATCTTTTAATTATTACCAAAATTACAATTGTTGCTATATTTTGACTACACAGCAAGGGCTTCAATGTGCAATGTACAATGATATGATATAAGCGAATAGTTATCAACTTATGTAAGGTTCGATTCATCCAGGAAAAGGCAAATTGCGATGGAAAATTAAATCTATTCATCTGGACTTACTTATATTGAAACAGACGATTTCCCGGCAATTCATAAGAGCTGAAGAAGCGTTCCGGATCGGACGTGAAACTGTTCTCTGTTTCAACCAAATTAAATCCAGATGAATAGACTTATTTTTTCCATCGTAATTTATCATCATTTCAAATTATTGCCAATTTACTGATTGATACAGGTCGCTGCATGGAATTTTGGTATCACATGTATGGCAACACAACAGGTGACTTGAATGTGTATTCAACCACTGCTACAACCTCTCCTAAATTGCTGTTCAGTCAAAGTGGTAATAAGGGTGATGTTTGGCTGCAGGCAAAGGTAGATGTCGACTCAACGGAGAAATTCTGGGTAAGTAGGCTATGGCGTCCCCTGAACGTACCGTGGTCTAGTGGTTAAGTCTCTTGTCTGTCGATTCCCAGTCATACCGTGTTTCCTTCCGCAAGAAAAATACCCACGTCGTGCTGCACTCTACACATGTGAGGTGAAAGGGTGGTCTGCATTAAGAAATGCCTTGAAAGTCTGAATGCATGCCTGTAGGCAGCACGGCTAAAGCCTTTCTAACAAAAATACATGATTGCACTGCGCAATTCAATTCTCGAATTTATTTCATTTCCATTTATTAATACTTTCAATTGAAAGTAAATGCGTATACGGTTAACAAGATGACAACATAAGTAAAAATCCAATACATACGATAATACAGCAAAGCCAAATGATTGCGTATGTTTGGTGGAAAAAATACAATTTCAATTAAAAAGTAAAGCTGTATAATCGCGGGAAACACTAAACACAGGAGGCCATGCGTTTAGAAACTGCCGTATTAAGCACGTTATGAATCTTTTTTTGTAAATATTTTCATTAATTTTAATAATTGTACTGTCTCTTTTTTCGTTCAATAGCCCAAATGTATGACAAAGATTTGTATGTGTGTTGTTATGACCATACTAATTTGATTTTGTTTGCAAGTATTCAAAATACGATTAGAAAAGGCTTGTTAATATAAATTTCACACGCTTCATAAAAGTTTCATATTAATATCACGATTATAAACTACACCATTGATAATGTCTTTTATGGTCCAGGTTACCTTTGAAGCGGTTGTTGGGTCTGACTATCTCAGTGACATAGCTCTTGATGATATGTTTCTCCATCCTTCTATATGTGCTATCACTATTGCTCCACCCTCGCTATTTCCACCTACATATCGTAAGTCAGTTTTCTTTGTTCTGCCCCTCCTTTTTTCCATCACTGTATTCCTTGCTAAACGAACAGAGCGCCACACAATGGCCCATTTACCGTAGCTTAGATTAACCTATACATCTCTCCAAAACGTTCTCTTATTTGATTGGTCCAAATCAGATCACATAATATTCAGGGAATTGCACTCTGACGTCATACCAAATTCACTTTCCTTCCTGCAGTCTGACGTCGGAGTGCAGGATGTCAGAGTTCAGGATATGCCAGGTCTGGAGTTATAGAGACTTATCTAGAATGTAGATCAAATATAGCATTCGGGGCAACTAATTAACATCGGGGAGAGGGGGTTGTATGAAACAATCAATACACACATTCTTGAGCATAGAGGACCTATATAATAAGCTCTGTGCTCGACTTGCCAAATGCGTAGCGCACTCGGTCCTCCGGACCTCGGTGAACATTGGTTCTTTCCTCACATAGTTCATTATTTGGCTGTGCATGCACTTGCTTACGTGCATTATTTGTATACGTTACCATGGTATTACTTTGCTAAAATTGAAGGACAACGAAAAGTGAATACTTCTTACTCACATCACACATAGTGTTATTGTCTTTATTTAATTAGTGTATTATTACTTATTATTTTTATTAAAGAATTGTATTTCTAAGGGGTGCAGGTATATCATACTTTCTATTTCTTACCTAAATGAGCTACATTTTAAAGGATGAAACATTTCATACACTTTTGAATCACTATCCGAGTAATTGTTGTTCTCAGTGTGGTAAAAGAGTTTCTTGTTCGTTTTGTAGTTCCAGGAACACAAACTAATAGCAATAGTACATTTCAGTACTTTGAAGATAATCATCATATAATATTCAAAATGCAATAATAGAATTTAAAAAATACACACAAAAAGGAAAAGAACACCCGCTAAGGCTTTTTTTTCTAAATCGTAAACTATTCAGCTTTTCAAAGTATGAATATTCCAAAGCAAACATAATTATGTAGTTATTCTCAGAAGAAAGCCAATGATTTGAATTAGTTACTCTAATTATCTATTTTTCTAGCACCTGATACTCATGACTGTGACTTTGAATCTGATTTGTGCACCTGGAATCAGGATGTTAATAATGATTTTGACTGGATCAGGGCTTCAGGAGCGACAGATAGTGCTGGGACAGGACCATCTTCAGATCATACTATAGGAGACCAAACAGGTAAGAAAGATTGGAGGTTTTTGGATGAATGAGTCAAACTTTTGAAGAGGTTAAAATGAAATAATGATAAGAATGATGACAACTGAATTTTCCCAGGGTAGCTACTTCAACTGTTATGCCACTTCCAATCATGCCAAATATAATATGTTGTTACATAATAACATCATATGCTGGAAAGCGTTTTGAGCCAAATATGGGAAAAAAGCGCCATTAAAAACTGGCAATTATTATTATTATTATCATTGTTATTGCTGTTATTAATACTTTTAATATTATTTGTATGATTATTATTACGCTCATCCATTAGCGCTCAATAAAAAGACAGAAATTCTTGTTTAAGTCCTAGGTATGATTCTGAAGGGGGTCGAACCCAAGACCTTCCGTTTGGAGCAGGTGCTCTTTCAGACAAAAACAACCACATTAATATCAAAAGTTGGCAAGTGGGCATTTTATCTCCCCCTTATCTAAAATACGATGTGACATGCCTCTGTGGTCATTTAGCAGGTGTCCCAGTGATGCATCTAAAAACACTACCTGGGGCTACTTTGTATTTCATTCCTTTCCATGTGGCTTCTTTGAAATGTTGTTCTTCTGATGTTTGTTTTGTTGTTGTGTGATGACATGTACCTTATGAATTATTTGTAATGTTTTCTTTTTTTCTTTTTACTTGGATTGTTTCTCTTAATTTTCTATGATGTAGGTCCCTGAATATATGGTTTATTTCCAATTCGTCTAATGTCAATTCGTCCAATTGCCATCTCGTCTATATCATTTGATCCACCATCAGTTTTTCCACTCACCACATGGTCTACTTTTTTTAGTCTAATGGCATTCCGTCTAATAACCAGTTGGTCCAAAATTCCTTTAGTCCATATACCATTTGGTCTAATCATGCAGCTGTTATAGCTCCATGGTCTCATTAGACTCAAGTGTTAATTGTGCAAAATGAATAAAAAGAAAATAGGTATTAGACCAACTGGTTGTTAAACGAAATAGTAATAGACGAACTGGTGATTAGACTAAGTGATTATAGGACCAAATGGTTATTGCACCAAATGGTTGTTTGACGAAGTGTTGATGGACTGAATGGCATTAGACTAAATGAAAGCAAACCATGTGGTGAGTGGACGAGTTGGCAGTGGGCCTTTTGGTAATTTCCCAAATATATGGCACCTCCCTTGTTCTCTTCCCAACCGCCCTTGAACTGTACTGTGTCTAACATAACCATGATTCAATAAACGTTTAAAAATCTTATCAGGTTATTACATTTACATCGAAACATCCAATGGAAGTCCCGGCGATGTTGCCCGGCTTAACTCTCAGTTCTTGAAAAACATCGACGATACCGGATACTGCATGGAATTCTGGTTCCAAATGTACGGCCAGCACCTGGGCGCCCTCACCGTCTATGAGAATATAGGTGATACAGAGAGCCCTGTATGGACAGAAACAAATCCAAGAGGACCACAATGGAACCAGGTTCATCTTCACTTTACAGATTCAGGATCGTACACGGTAAGTGTATCTATTTCCCTTGTAAACAGAGGGTCGTGTGTTCGAATCCCACCGCGGTCTGGCGTCCTTTGGCAAGGTGTTAATCCACACTTTGCCACTCTCGACCCAGGTGCTAAATGGGTACCAGGTGAGTGTTTCATAAAGCTGTTCGTAAGATACGAATGACTTTACGCACGACTGGTGATCCTTTCTTGTGCTATGTGATAACCCCTGTATAACTGAGTCATGACCTAAGAACATGTTCCAGTCATGCGTAAAGTTGTTCGTAACTTTACGAACAGCTTTATGAAACATACACCCGGTAGGATGTGAAAGTCATTGTAGCTTGTCCAGTATTGTGTACGCCTCACAGGCGACTGACTGGAATACTCCCCAGGGAGTGGAGGATGTGCACACATTGAATGTGGGAATGACTGATTGAATCCGATGACCGGGGTAATAATATATCTGTAAAGCGCTTAGAAACGTCGTTCCGATGGATTAAGCGCTATATAAAAGCGGATTATTATTATTATTATTCCCAAGTAGGCCATTATTCGATTCATTTATTTCCTTTATAAAAATAAAATGGTAAATACATAATTATAAGAGATAAAAATGCATTTATTCAATCAATACACGTACAAAATGTGACCAGCAACACAAAGCTATTACAGAATTTCTTCCACTATAAATTGAATATTTGAGTGAGTTACTGTTGATCAATTGTGACAGGCTACATATTATATCAATGCTAAGGATGTGTGGGATTTCTAAAGTTATAAAAAACTCATTAAACACATTTAATTCTGAGCGACCTATTGTTGGTTTTGTGGTGGCAAGTCACATATGTGCAGATGAATTGATAAGACCAAGTTAGATTTGAAAATAGAATTTTGATACCATTGTATACATTGCGGATAATATGAATTAAGAAACAAATCAAAACTAGGATTTGAAAATGTGTATTGGAAAGGGTAAAAAACTTGATATATCGGATGCACACTTTATGTACCTGTCTTTTATAACTGTGTTTCTTCCTGTTTTAAAGCAACATACATGTAGAATAGTATTGTAAGAAAATATTAGCCGTCCCATAATAGAAGGAATAAACTATATATTTTTTTTTCAAAATTGACTTGTTTTCTTAATTTGCTCTACATGATCCTTAAGGAATTGGAAGAGCATGATTCCTTTTTTTTAATGAAAACGTTTAAAAATTAGTAAATCCATATTTTTCCACAATTATACATTTTTGGAAACAAAGAAACTTGTTCCATTGAATTGTTTTTAGTATGTCATTATGTCCTCTCTTTCCTATTTCATGCCATGTCTGATATTCCTTTAGAAAAAAAGGAACATATCATATCAGACACCATCTTTAATATCATATACTGTAAAGGTATTTACGTTTTTGACCGAATGTGATTGTTATGATATAATTTCAGGTTATCTTTGAAGGCCAAAAGGGTTCGCAAGCCTTGGGAGACATTGCCTTGGATGATATATCCTTTCATCCGGGTAACTGTCCTACACCAAGTAAGTAGGAAATCGGCAACATGTTACAATAATAATAATAATTATTTTGATAATAATGATGATAATGATGATGATATGAATAATGATTTATATAATAATGATAATGATAATAATAAATATGATAATAATGGTATTATTGCACAAGGTAAGTAAGAAATGGGCAATATGCTACAATAATGATAAAAATTATTATTAATAATAATAATGATACTAGTGATAATAGGAATAATGATAAATATCATAATAAAAAATAAACAAAAATAATATTTATAATAACAATAAGGATAATGATATGAGAAGAAGAAGTAATCCAATATTTCATTGAGATTTTATATTGACAGTGGATGTATCTCTCCATTGTCCCCCCCCCCAAAAAAAAAAAAATGTTTTTTTTTTTAATGGTTATGTTGACTTGTGTTATGTAATATCGATTTCTTTCTTCCCAAAATAAAGAAAAGGTGAATTATGCATGGGGCATACAATATTCAAGTACAATTCTGCATGCATAACCACATGGTTAACTTGAGTGTCGTTCGTACTCCCTTGATGAAACGATTCATCAAGTTACAAGTCAATGAACAGATTTTGAATGAATAGTCAAACAACTCCTAAATAGTGTATACTTTTCTTACTATCTAATTGGTTTCTTTTAGATTACCGGGAGAATAGAATGGCATCACTAATGCATCATTTCTTTTTTTCTTATCCCAGCCTCACACTCCTTTTCATATTATTTTCTTATCCAAAGGTATGTGTGATTTTGAGAACGGAGCATGTTACCTGAGTCAAACCGAACCAGATCAATTTGATTGGCAGGTCATTCAAGCCAATTCAGAAGCAACAGCACCTACCACAGACAATACCTACAGAACTGATTATGGTAAGCCAAATTAAAATTATTGATCCTGAAAATAATAAAAATGATAATAATAAATTGATGGCAACCGGGCCCCCACCTTTTTTATGACTCAAAAATATAATATAATCCTTTTAATGACCTTTTTACAAAGGTAACTGTTTTTTAATGTTTGAAATATGTAATGAGTCTTTTAATTGTTTTTACTTTGCATACATGAACAATTCAGCCATTTGGCTGCAACTCATGTTTTTAATAAACCTTGAATTGAATTGTAAACCTTAATTATGATTTATTCCCAGTCTATGTCTTCATTTTATGGGTTATCTATCTGTTAGATATCTACTAGATGATAATGATATAACAAAAGCAAGCACTCTTTCCCGTTAGTTGACTACTCATGAAGCAAATGATAATAATCATGAATTATTGATGAATGATGGTAGTAAAGAGCTCAATGGCAAATTTTATTTATTTTTGTTTTAAACAACAAGATTTTTCCATCTAATTTTAGAATTGTGTTCTCTCTAATAACATATATTATGGGCCCAGCCAACCAAAACCAGAAAGAAGTCTAATGGCAAGGTACTCTGCAAATAGCCAAAAAAAATAATATCTGGTTTTCAAACAGATCTTAATAATCTCGATAAAAATTCTCAAAATTGATTTAGGTGACTTATTGTTTGTTTTTGGGGTGGCTTATGACAAATAATTATGTAAAATATTCATAAGATTTGATTTTGCCTGTAATGCAGGTAATAGTATGCAGCGCTTAGAAACATTTGTATTAAGCGTTATATGAATTTTGCATATTCATATTATTATGCATGTCACACACATTATGGATAAATGCACAAAGTGGACAAAAAGCAAAGTCTGAAATGTTTCATATAACTTACAGACCAAGCTATTATAAAAAAATAGATTTGTATAAAAAGCATTAGTATTGAAATTATCAGGAAATACCCTTTTTGTTGCCCGTAGGTCATGTATTCTATGCAGACATGACTGAGCTGACATCAAATGACGATGTAGCTATTGTGGAAACTGGTCCCCTTCCTCCAACATCTAATTTGGGCAACTGTTTCCAGTTCTGGTATTCAATGTTCAACTCCAAAATATGCCAACTTCAGGTAGGTTATATGCGAGAAGAAAATAGTATTTCAAATTCACCATTAAACAAGCGTAACTGAAAAACTTTGTCAAAAAGGGCAAAGCATATCTGAAAAAATGTATTTAAAAATTCATCAATTAATAAATAGATAAAACATGAATAAATAAATAAAACGATGAATAAATAAATAGGTGAATAAATCGAAATCAGAAAAGGAGGTCAACATTTTCTCTTAAAACAAATTCTGACAAAACTAAAACAAAATCATAAAAAATTTTTTTTTAGAGAGAAAAAAACATTTCCCCTCACTCTCAACACCCCAAGCCTCAGATATCCTCGTAATCTTTACAACATATTAACAGTGTCACGTTGTATAGTCAGTACAAATTTATATTCTAATGCATAACCTATTCTAAAAAGACAGTTCAAAATAGAAATTCACAGTAAAATTTAAGGTACATGTACAAACAAAACATTTATAGAGGTAGTACAGACATATGCAATGTGATTAAATATTGGTTAATTAAATCAGCTGTATATGCCATTATGAAAATTTGATACAGTGGAAAATATATGCATAAATTATGTTAGTAACATTGCACAGTGAATTATGAATAGAATTATTAGCTCTCTCAAATAAAAAAATACAATGAATTGAGCTGGTATGCATTGGTTATATGTATTTCAAACATGGAGCATCCAAGGATATGCTTCTGCAGGGTTATTTCAGCACGTACTTTAGGAATATTTGATGTTTTTTTCAAAATGGAATAACCTGAATATCTTTTATACAGGTGTATAAGATTCATGCTATGAGTGGAGAAGTATCATTAGAATGGGAGATGAATGGTATAACCCACGAGGATGAATGGCATGTCACGGAAATAAATCTCAATAACACTGATGATCTCTTCAAGGTATGACTCGTTTTCTTTTTTGTATTGGTCTCCTTTTTTCCCTTCTCTCTATTTACCTTCATATTACACTTTTTATTTACCTTTTATCAGAGCTGCCGAACTAATTGGACAATAAAAATCTCTGAAAATCCTATTTTCAACACAAAAATCCTATTTTTGCCACTCACATGTCAGCAAAATTTCAGAATGAAATCTAGCTTACGAGTATTAAAAATAACCACTAAATTTAGATTGTACGTACTCGTGCACTATTACATGTAGTTTTTCTCAAAAAGTGAAACAGAACAAACTTTTTTGCATGCATATAATACACCAAACGTATCACAGAATTCCTAAAAATCTTATTTTATTGAGATAAATCCTATCCATTCTCATGCAAAAATCATACAAAACAAGGTAAAATGCTATTGATTGGCATCTCTGTATTTAGCTTTATATTCTTAACTACCTCTGCTGTCCAATCATTTATACAGTAGGTGTAATGTTTGCATTTTTGTACATTGTCAGTTACAAAGAATATCCCTTATCCACTTTTAGTCTGTCAATACATGTATGAAGCTGCTATTTCAGGTAAGAGTTTAAAATCACCATCCCACTAACTGGATGCTGCTTGATATTAATAATAATAACAAAAAAATATTTGGTATTTATATAGTGCCTAATCAATTAAAATTGCTCTATGCACTTTGTACAAATTGCTCTTCAATATTACAGTTACACTACAACAAAAAAAATTTGTTTTCAAATTTCTATGATCACAATTATTCATATCATTATTTATATTTTTTACATTGTGTTTACTTTTTTGCTTATACTTTTTACACCCAACTGTGTGAGTTTCCATGCAACATCAAAATGGTACTTTAGGTACATCATAGAGTACCTTTTAGAATCGACTTATGACTCTCTTGTTCTATACCGTTGCAGATCCAATTCCGAGCCGCGAGTAAAGACTACACACAGAATGCTGCCATATCTCTGGACGATCTTACTATTTCATCCGCCCCGTGTTCCCCATTCGGTGACTGTAACTTTGAGACCGGTCTCTGCACGTGGAAGAATGAAGAAAAGACTGATGATTTTGATTGGCAGCGGATCCAGGGTAGGACGCCCTCTGACGGTACTGGACCAGGCGTTGACCATACCTTCGGGACGCCTTATGGTAATGTTTTTAAATTCTTGTGTACTCTAAAATCGCTATAAGAGGGGCCTTCCTTGGAGCTTTTCCTCCAGCATTTCAGAGCAAACCGTGAAAAATGAAAAAAGGCAAAATTTAACCCCCCCAAATATGGACTTAATTTATACTCACAATGGCAAGTAGGCTCATGGTTTGTTGGAGTTTGATTCTAGGTGTTGTGAATCTGATGACAAAATAAAGTTTATAATTACGCTATATGACACCGATAGTCCGATACTAAATAATATAATGTCATAATGGCATGGGAAGGAGTAAAATGAACCTTTAAAAAAGTATTGTGGCTTTGGTGTATTTTGTACAACGTGAATTTCAGCTTTGGATAGTGCGCTTCAAATCACCATGAATGTCATCAATTGCTTGTTATATTGTTAAGGTGGACATTATTCGGGGAGCATTTCATTGAGTGGTTTTCTGTGATTCTCATCATCAGTTTACTCTTAGCCAAGCAGATGAAAGGGCTTTCAGTAGCTTATAACATCTGTTTGAATAAATCATTGACAAAACTTTCCGTAAATGCTTACAAGCTTTTAATATTACACTCAAAATCACAATTCACCTGTAATAATAATGATAATTAATAATTAACATGTACATGTAGGTACATAACGCTTCATATTTTCGTTTCAAAGCGCTTTGAATTATAATTATTATTACCCCAGTCAAAGGATCCATCACTGTTCCACACATAAAGTTCACCATCTCCACTCCCTGGGGAGTATCCTGGCCAGGCCACTGTTTATCGGTGCGCACTGCCAATCTAATCGCATTGACTTTCACATCCTACCAGGAACCCATTTAACACCTGGGTGGAGAGTGGCAAACATAGATAAGTGCCTTGCAAAATGACATTAGCGTCGGGTGGGATTTGAACCCTCGACCCTTGCTTTAAGAGTCATGTGACTGAACCACTACACCATGACACCTCCAATGTTAATTGATTGCTTATCTGTATGATGGCTTGGCATTGCAGTGTGTTGTCCTCACCTTTCTTAGAAATTCTACACTTGAGGAAATTGGAACGTACAACTAAACATGAAAAGTATAATTGTTTGTTATTTATATCTAATCAGGGACGTATATATACACCGAAGCCTCGGGGCAGACACAAGGACAGGCTGCCACCTTGAAGTCAGGTGACTTCCTGGCCTCACAGAAACTATGTATGGAGTTTTATTACCATATGAATGGGGAAGGTGTAGGCAATCTCAATATCCAAACTCAAGCAGATACAGCCACTAAGGTCACGACGTTGGAGACACTGAAAGGCAACAGGGGCGATGTGTGGAGACATGATACGGTAAGAGTGTGTAGTATATGAGGGTTATCTGTCCTCATGTTGCCCCTGAAACGTATGTTCATTAACATTGTACTATGTGTAAAATGTGACATTTTTTTCTTAGTGAGACCCTGTTTTACTTTTTGAAAAAAGAATCATGGTTTGTGTAAAATTGCAATATGTAATTCCTTTACACTAAGACACTTCTATGCTTGTCATTTTCGGGGGCCAGTTGTGTCCATGTCTAGTATGAACAATAATGGACTGAAGATTGAAGAGTCCGAGCGGTCCTTTTCAGGACCAACACTAGTCCAAGAAAGATACATGGTGTACTGTGAAACATGTTACACTTCTTTGTCATGGAAAGCTTCAGAAGTCACAATAAAGGACTGTGTTTTCTTTGTGATAGAAACTATCTGAAATAATGATGATGAGACAGTGTTTCATTCAGGGTCCTGGGGAGGATCTTACGAAAGTACTTGTTGGATATTTTATTTGACAAGTTCTCTTTATCTGGCCATTACCATAGTAACAGTGCTTCTAAGCCAATCAAAATCAAGTTGTCAGATCACATATCTATGTGATGTTATGTCATATTATGTTGATGAAAATTAATGCTCCCTGGTATGAAGTCCCTCCCATTTAATTCCTTCAGTATAGAAAGGCAGCATAATTCTTGCTGTTTTATCATGATCATCGAATAACTCACATTTTCCCTCTCACGTTGATACTGAAGATAAAATGCAGACAGTCAACACTTTTAAGAGAAAATGTGTTCAACGTCATATCTTGTTATATGTCTTTGATAAGCACCATGACACAGATAGCTGTAGTGTATTTTTTGCAGGCTTCTGTTTTATCATCTTGCAAATCGATTCTTCAAAAATTACTTCGGTTGTGTCCATGCTGAAATGGAAGAAGTAGAAGGAAAGAGAGTGATGAACTTTTTGACTTTGTTTTTTCAAAGTCGTTGCGTTAATGAATAAACAGATGGATCTATCAGTTTTATCACTATTCCTGTACTAAATTGATCTTTTATTCCCGTTGATTACAGATAATATTGAATCCCATCAAGGATGCTTATTCGTACCAGGTGATGTTCCAAGCTACGGTAGGCTCATCACACACCAGTGATATATCACTCGATGATATTGCTTTCTATTATGAAGAATGTCCAGGTGTGTAATAGTCTATTATATCCCCAGTGAGATATTCATCTATATATTACCTAACTCAGTTTGTTATCAAGAAGAGGAGAATGATATCCGTGAACTTGTCACCTTTTACTATATTTTTTTTTGGGGGGGGAGACAATTTGTTCTATGGTGGTAATATTTTTCCCTCGGCAATAAACCCTTGAAACGCCACTAGCCCCCCCCCCCTTGACCAGCCCTTGGTCCATCCCTGATGTGGACATAGATCCTAGGTTTACAAATTAAATTATTTTCACAAGCCCCAAAATCATCCATTATATAAACATTTATTTTTTTCCAATACGATATAAATGCTTCCATGGTAGGAATTGTTGACTTTTCACCAAATATTTTTTAACACAACTAAACCCCTCCCCCACCACCTCAGTCCTACTATAGAATATTGAAATTTCCCACCGGAATGATATTGGTGTAAATGGTAAGATGATATAAGTGGCAGTAACCATTCTCAACCGATTTAATTGATTATATGATTTCAAAGTATGTTTGAACAATACCTACATTTGTCACTCAAGTCTTTGTACAAATAGAATAATTAATACCACATAAATAACTACCATCTTATCACAGTCTAAATGCGTTTTTTTTTGTAGCCGATCCAACCGACTGTGATTTTTTCTGTGAAGACCCAGCTCAGACCTGTATACCTTATACACAATTTTGTGATTTCACGCCTCACTGCCCAAATCAGCACGACGAACTAGACTGCGGTATGTATATTTCGATTCATATCATTTGACTGATGATGGTATCTAGTAATTTAAGATTGTCTGTGGGTAGCTTTCATGGGGCCTGATAAATATAGGATGTGATCAGGCGTTTGTTATCAAACTGAGTTAACTAATTGTCAGTATGATTCTGTGATGTCGATTCTAAATAATCATATCATGGAGGAGTAGTGGTTCTGACTCTCGCCTTGTTAACAGAGGGTCGTGTGTTCGAATCCTGTGTCCTTTGGCAAGGCGTTAATCTACAGGTTGCCACTCTCGACCCACGTGCTGAATGGGTACCCGGTAGGATGTGAAAGTCATTGTAACTTGTCCAGTACTGTGTGCGCCTCACAGGCGACTGACTGGAATACTCCCAAGGGAGTGGAGGATGTGCACACATTGTGTGCGGGAATGACTGATTGAATCCGATGACCGGGGTAATAATATATTTGTAAAGCGCTTAGACACGTCGTTCCGATGTATTAAGCGCTATATAAAAGCGGATTCTTGTCATTATCATTATCATCATAAATTGATCGACATGTCTTACAATTTTTCAATCAAATAATTGAAATGTGCATTATATTGACTGTATATTTCTCAAGTGAATATAGCGCATTTATGAGAGAGCTTACAGAGGATAAGCTTATGAAGCGATTCCTCGCATTGTATTCCCAAGCCATGCAATGTATATCAGACTAAAGTTCTGACAATATTTCACACTTCCATGACCCTTGGAGGCAGTGGGCTTCCTGTGGGGTGCTGTGAGTGACATTTTTCATAGGCAGCACCTACTGGAATTCTGGTAGGTGTGGCAAAATTGATAAATATAAGGACCTACATTTACTTGTCAAATTTCTTGGAACCACAACGACCTTTATCAATCTTGTAGTGAAACTCTCTTTTCGGAGTGGGGGAGGGGTCAACTTTCTTGGGACCAAAACGACCTTCATTTTTTATTCAAACTTTTTTAGTCAAATTTACGTCCAAATCCTTGTAAAACTTGTTCCCAGTACCCTGCTTTTGTCAAGGTGCCTTTTAACTGCAGTATTTATTTACTGCTTATCTGTACATAGGATCAGCATGTTCATTTGAACAAGACACATGTCGCTGGTGGAACGCTGGATCCAGTGGTTATAAATGGATTAGACACCAAGGAGCTACACCAGATTCTAACACCGGACCTGCATATGATCATACTACACTAAGTGCTGCTGGTAAATATATTCACATTAGCATCATGTGTTATACCCAAGGTGTTATCTTGTATGTATAAGATGTACAAATCTTTTGCGGGATCTTGAGATAAGATACTTTATTTTATGTTTTAGGGTAAATTTTGTTCAATATTGTCTAGAACATGATTTAAATTTTTGTCCGCCACAAAAAAGATCATCCTGCTCCACATAAATTTCTAAGGTGCATGCTTGTGATGATTTTTGTGTGGACTATGCTAATTCATTTCACACTAACTTTTTATTGGTAAAGTAATACTTTGTGTGTACATTATGCAATATGATGCACACATGACTATCCTAAATGTGTGTATGACAATGAACTAATTACACTATGAGTTTTGAGACTGAAATATCAGTGAGTTGAAGTGTGCGGTTGCTGTACCTTACTTTAGTCCATGCCAAGCAGACAAAGCATTAATTGAGGGCAATATCAAAATATACTCAGCATTTCTTTAGGCATCGGACCCCCATTTTCCACTTGTTCTACTTTACTTCATGAAGTAATGAAACCATTACAATTGGTTGCATTTCTCCTTTCTTATGTTAAGCACAAAGTGGAGACAGATCATTTCAGGAGCTCCCTCATTTAGAAGTTTTGATGTATATACTTTATGTGATTGTCCTTGTGCGTTTCTCATGCCTATAAAACATGCACTTACCCTATAGGAATTACTGGACCCTAATCGATATAGGCATATCGGCTCTCATTGGCTATTCATTTTATGTTTTCTGATACTTAAAATATTATATATCTGCATTTTATATCTGGCAAATGATATCAAATGATCAATCAATGAATAAATAAATCACATCACTTTTTTCCTTTCCATATTGGCTTTCCTGGGCTTTCCTTTTTTAGTATAACTGATACTCAAAATATAATTCATTTTCGCTTTGTTATGCTACATGTATATATATGTTTTATCTGGCAAATAATATAAAATGATCAATCAATCAATAACTCACATAACCTGTACTTTTCATGTCTTTGCAAGGCTGCTTTCGACTCCGTACGGCCACCATAGAGCAAATGTGACTGCTACATTAGAGATATCATGGCCCCGTCTGACAAAGAGTTGCGATTGATGTGTATTTGCATTTTGATATGTTATATATGTACCTGGCAAATATCAAATAATCAATAAATAACTCAAATCACTTTTTTTCTCTTTTCCATATTGGCTTTCCTGGGCTTTCCTTCTTTAGTAAATCAAAATATAATTCATTTGCGTTTTGCTATGCTCTATGTATGTTATATCTGGCAAATAATATAAAATGATCAATCAATCAATAACTCACATCACCTGTACTTTTCATGTCTTTTCAAGGCTGGTATATGTACGTTGGAACCGCGCCTAGCTCTGGTGCTGCCTACGCTGTATTTTCCTCTCGAATGCATAACAACGCTGCAGCAACGTGTGAGATTCGATTCTGGTATCATATGTACGGTGAAGACATTGGTGTCCTGCAGCTATGGATTCAAGAGGAGGTTTATCTAATGCTACCATGGTTTAAGGAAGGTGATCAAGGAGACTATTGGCACGAAGGAATCGCAGGGATCGGCAGAATTCCTGGTGGATTCAATGTTAGTAAACATCTTCCATTACAAATTTTAAGACTTTGCAAGTTAATAAAATTTTTGCTAATTTTATACTTCATGTCTCTGAAACTGTCATTATACGGGTGCCTTGATGGCCTAGCAAAGTGGATAGCCATGTGCGCTTAACAATACCCCAAACCTGCATATGACAAAGACATGACCATGTGCATACAAAAAACGAGTTTTATGTCAATGACCGGAATTACCGTACATGTTTCACCTCATAAAATGAAATATTATGTACATGTGTAAGTGGTGCAACTGCAATGAATGGCACATTTGAGGCCCGTCTTACAAAGAGTTGCAATTAATCCGATCAATCCCAACTATGGAAAGCCAGCAATGTCAACATATGAAATGCATGTTTGCTCAAAAACTGTTTTCGATATAAATGTATATTCATAAAGTCATTGATTTCTTGACAATTTGGTGTGTTTTCTTTTGTTTGCAAAGGACATTTTGCAAATTACCTGTAGAAAAAAAATTATGACACTGATGGATTTCCATAGAGTTATGCTGGATTGGATCAATCCTAAATCTTTGTAAGACGGGGCCCAAGTGTGTGTATAGGAGTTTTTAGTGCTACCATAATGTATGCTTGGTAATTTTGGTGACTATAGGCATGCAAGAATACAAGACTTTGACAGAAACATATTGTATATGCATTCAACTCAATTCATGCAGTATTCTATGGTCATTTTATATATATTTACATTTGACAAGTCAAAATATTGATTAAGAACAAGGACTTGCCTCAAGAAACATAATAAGCACATACATGTAAATGCTTTTATATATCATTACTCCGATATTTTACTTTGAGACAAAATATTCTCATTCTTGGGAATTAACAAAAGGATGCAACTTCTTTTCGCATCAGGTAAAGTTCCAGTCAATTCGAACATTTGAAGTTCTTGGTGACGTGGCGATTGATGACATCAGAATGGAATCATGTGCTCTACCAGGTAAGGAATCCCTTATCCCGGAGGGGGCATTTACGGGAAACAAGTCAGAAAGAAGTAATCCTGTTTGTTTGACTGTTTGTAAAATAATATTTATCTCTAAATTTTGGACTGAACGTTCATCCTTTAATTCATTTAAACATCTATCTAAAGCGGGTTGTAGATTTTTTAATATATGTTCAATGATACATTTCTAGATCTCCGTATGGAAGTCAAATAATCTAAGTCAAGACACCTTCCAAATTTTATAACTTTGTTGATTTTTATCCGAGTTTGATGAATTGTTTAGCATTTTGCTCTTTGAATTTTACTCTAGTTAGTTAGATATAATATTTTTAGCCCGGAGCATCCCTTTAATTAAATTGCCTAAGTGCTGGTTACTGCCCCCTCTAAGTATTTATGATATTCATCTGGTGTTGATTTTGTTGCAGTACCTCAAATTGAGGAATGTCAAGCCGATGAGTTCCCATGTGATAGTGGAGCCTGCATCACGAAGAGACGGGTCTGTGATTTTACGGATGATTGTGGTGACTGGTCTGATGAGGCTTCAGATATTTGCAGTAAGTTATTAGTGCTATTACATGATGAATCAGATCCTCACGACACGATTGGTCAAAACGTCACACGTGACCAGACAAAATTGTAAATGTTTTGAATGGCAATTATACAAAATTGTATTGAAGTAGTCAATATTATACAGATATTGACTAATGGGGTGTGTAATATAAACATTCTTTGGACCGCCGGAATTATATTTTCCCGAGAGGTTATATATGAAAATATGATCATGAGGAAAAATATTAATCCTTTAGGCGGTCCAAAGAATTTTTTTTACACATCCCATCAGTCAATATCTGTTATATTAGATAGCCTTTAATGATGTAGATAAAAATGGCCTGTTTTTTACGATAGTCACAGTGAATGATGGAACTGGTTTAGATCTAGATGTAACTTTAGTCTACTACTACTCTAATGCAGTGAATGGCCCTTCTCTGATCAAATCAAGTTTGTTTTAGGCCTAGCCCTAGATCTAAGTTAGACTCCAGTTCAGATACTTTAGTCCCACATATTTTATTTCCGTTTAGTTGGTAACATCTAACCCACAAGAGAGCGCCATACACGTAGAAAACTATATTCACGGACCAGTTGGTCAATATATTCATCGAAGGTGGACCGGCTGGGAAAATGTGTTAAGACTATAAGGGAATTTACTATAGTTCCTAATAGTTACTAATTAGTTACTAATAGTTCACAAAATGGATGTGTATAGGGATCAATAGTTAACTACACGTTTTCATAAAATAGATAAGATATTAATGATACATGTATATATTTCCAAGGTCTGGACACAATGAATATGAAATGAGTCAAAAACTTATTACTATTATCGATATGCAAAGATGATACTGTAATCCCCTCCTAAAACGAAAGAATCATCATATTTCTATTATAACAGTAAGCATTCACACTATTCCAGTGTCGTATCTAGCATTGATGCAAGCGCATTGAATGTCTGATGATGTGAATGTATCCACTGTGATAATATATTTTGAAGAAATCGTAAACAAAACAAGGGAAACGGGTTACTTTTGGGATTGATTCTTGAAATATTTTGTTTACAATGTCAGTGCCACGTCTACCTTTGATATGAACACATTATAACTCGGATTTAGATAGTAACTACTATATCCTCTGGAGAAAAATATATAATATATATTCTCAAATGAAAAAAAATAACAAACAGTATCCAGTAGAGTTGATATTGTAGGATCATATCTCCCTTAACCCTAAAAAGTCTGGGGGGCTGATTTAGCCCCTCCTCAACATTTTTCGCGATAAATCCACCGCGCGAAATTTTTTGACCGCGTCGCTCGCTGACTTTTTAATTTCAAGTCTCGCACAACTTTTGATACCAAAATTGTGACCCCCGGATACGCGGTTCTAAAATTATGGGACATTTTGTAAGTGCATGCAGACCTAAAATTACTCAAAAACGTGAATTAGTGTACAAATCCAATGCAAATAGTGTTCTTAGCCAAAATTCATAAATGTATCATTATTTTTCCTTTTACTGCTTAAAATCAATTAATTTTATCTTGTTTATGGTCAAAATAAAGTCCCCGACAATTTACATTGAAAAAACAATAAACAACAAAAGTCGAAAAAGAAAGAAATACATAAGAAATGTAGAAAACAATAGAATACATAAGAAAATAAATATGATTTTGAATTTTTTTTTAAATCAATTTGATCAGATGCCTATCTAGAGTATGTGAAACAAAAAATAGCAATTCAGGGGCATTATTTTATTAATTAGAGCAAACTTATGATTTTAGGCATAAATTAGCATAATTAATGAGACACGAGATTTTTTGCAGAATTTGATGTTATCGTTTTGTAGATAATGCCATGGGTAACGCGTGTGCCAATTTTCGTCACGATCGCGCGATCGACAGCCGAGATCATAAGGGGGGCTGAATCAGCCCCCCCCCCCCCGTCTTAGGCGTCGAAATAGCCCAGTCTATTTAAGGGGTTAAAAGTACGTACAGTAATATCGTGATGAGTCAAATGGTGATCACTTTGACCTACCATGGAATAGTGTAATTATAGCTTGTGCTGGCCCCTTCCCAGAAAAACATAATAACAAACGTGTTATAATGTAGCATCAAGCATATCCGTTACGTAGATCACAATGAAATCAGCATTAGATGTGAACATATTAAGCATATTCTCTGTAGAGTGTTATGAATATTACTCCATTGAAAGAATAACGCAAATAGGCATGTTCTAAGTCAAGTACATGCATAGGGCAATTCCATAGGATATTTACGTCCGACCCCCTATATGTGGGACCTTCATGAATTGTTCTCTCTGATTTCTGGTTATTTTTGACAGTCTGTAATGCTCTCAAATGACCATGACTTGGTCAATTGATGAAGTGTAGTAAATCTTGAGAAAAATGGGGGTTGGACGTACAAATATGATGATTATTATTTTTTAATTGCCTATATCATCAGTTCACGTGCTATATCTTATGAAGATATGAACACATCGATATGATATATATACATTACTACTACTGTATATCCTTCCGATAGGGATAGTAGAAACGACATCCCTAAAAAATGCAATGTATTACATGTTTAATTGTAACATCAACACCATTTCAGTTTCATATCTACATTAGATGTGAACTTGTTGAAAATTCAATAAGTCAAATATTATTATATGTACTCGGTGAAAAAAATATATTAGTGCAACTTTAAAATATAATCAAAATTATTGATAATTACATCTTCTCCCGCCCCTACCCCTCTAAAAAACACAATCACTGGGTTTATTTTTGTTATATCATATTCCTATATGTAGTTTCATTTTCAAAATTTAGCATTAAAAGTAAAATACTGAAATACTTAAATGTATAAGAAATTGGAAACATGCTTTTTCTCTTGGATTTGTGTTACGTTCTCAATTTTTAATCGCCCTATTCCAATATCATTTACATGTATTTCTACTATCTTTCTTAGATATGAACAAATTAAATCACCATTGAATCAGACAGTACTTAATATATCCTCCGTGTAAGGATGTGTTTACAGATAAAGTATCTATAAAAAAAGAATGAATATTACATGCGATACTTTGAGGGCCGTTAGGATTTACCATTAAATCAAACGCCCTCTCTCGGTAACGTATCTATTTTTTTATGTCAAGGAATTATTTTACATATTCATTAATTGGATATTATAAGCTACTGATAAGCATTGTATTCCGAAATTGTTCAGTCCATTCCTTGCTTGGGAGCGTGCTTTCTGGAAACGAAACATAAATAAGAGATTTTTTCTTTTGATCATGCAGCCGATGGAATCAATTTTTTTTAAATGGATAAATATGTGAAATAAAACAGATACTTCACACCACAACCGTTCTCTGACAAGTGCATTAATATAATCCAGTAATGAATTTGAAGAGTGGCATGCCCTTTTGGAGGTACATTTACAATAACTAAAGATGCGTTTTGATTATTATTATTAGTAGTAGTAGTAGTAGCAGCAGCAGCAGCAGCAGCAGCAGTAGTAGTAGTAGCAGCAGCATCAGTAGTAGTAGAAGTAGAAGTAGAAGTAGTAGTAGTAGTAGTAGTAGTAGTAGTAGTAGTAGTAGTAGTAGTAGTATAGTAGTAGTAGTAGTAGTAGTATTAGTATTAGTAGTTGTAGTAGTATAGTAGTAGTAGTATTAGTAGTAGTAGTAGTAGTAGTATTCATTGGATGCGCCAAATCCATTGTTATGATGATTATTATTATTATTATTATTACTAGGCTTAGTATGGATAATACTATCATCATCACCATTATCACTATTAAAATTGTCATCAATATTTTCAGAGGATTACAACAATTGTGACTTTGAGGATGATACGTGTGACTGGAGTCAAGATAATACAGATGAAATAGACTTCATGAGAATCAAAGGTCCCTCAGATGATAACTTTAGGACAGGGCCCTACAGAGACCACACAACGCAGACTATAGGTAAGCATACTTTCACCTTGCTTTAGTCAGAATGAACATACTTCACTTCATTGCAGAAGATATTCACAGAGAGCTTCAAGAAATACGGTGAAACAATTTTGAAGTTTGTTTTTTTTTTCAAGTATGAGATTTGCACCATGTGCAATCTCAATAAAACCTCTATGCAGTCCGCGAAAGAACACAAAAGCGGTGCAATAAAATAAATTGTTTTCTCTTTAAATTTTAAATTCTGACAATAAGAAGAAGACGATTAACTCTTTTGAATACGTTAATTTTCTATTTTTTTTTATTTTTTGATACCACATTGCTTTTTTAGCTATATACAGATAATCTTTCCTTGTGAATCATTGATGCTTTTAGGTGGCTTGTAATGCATGCAATTTGTCATAATGTTCGTGAATGCAAGCAAGCACGAATGTTTACAATAAAGGCGATAGAGCGAGGATGCTTTAACAATGAAATCATCTTGACATTCCCTAGTCCTTTCTAAAAAGTGAAGTTAAATATTCATGATCAGTGAATATCATATGTAATATAGGGTGTTATGCAGGTGCTTTTATATAACCATCCCCATATGATAATGGGTTTGCAATAATCTTGTGCCATAGGTCATTACATGGTTATGGATGCCAGCACAAAGGGGTATACAGAGGGTGATAGAGCGAGGATGGTCAGTCTTGTTCACCAATCTAATGGGGACTGCAGGGTAAGTGGTATCTCATTCCCCCTTCGTAGTACATTGAAATAATAATAATTATTATTATTTTTTGGGGTTGCCATGCAGTCAGGCTTAGCTTATAGTGGCAGCCCCTGCCCCTTCTAAAAATCGATATGTATTAATAGAAAATGCAAATTTGTTCGACGTTCTGCTTGTCTTTTATACGTATATTAGATATTGTATTTTCTTTGTGAATGTGTTTATGAAAAGTGTTGCAGAAACAGTAAATGAAATAAAATGAAATAACTCATGTCATCATATATGTTCCGCCATGATAAAAGCCATTTTAATGGATTCCCCTCAGGCATGCATGAATTTGAGTCATAACGTTCATTTTAGGGGTTCATATATTATTGTACTAGAAGAAATAAAAAAAAGCAATTGTACATTATAATGTAAATGTCTCATACTTCCAAAAATGGTGTATTTTGAGCACCTATGATGCAAAGGAACAAATATCTTCAGTATTAATGATATCTTTGTTGAACCAGGATTAAAAGAGGTACCTTTATTTCCCAGAGCAGTAACTTTGTTGTCATTCGTTTCTTGGTAATTCTGCTCAACAAAAAAAGGACACAGTGTCACATGATTTGTTAAACGTGTGTACAGATTCATAGTGTGAATATATTTTCACACTGTGGACACCTCGACAGTGTGACTTTTCACAGCGTGTCGACAATGTGACAGCGTGAAGGTGTTAGTACATTATGTTTCTCACTGAACATGATTTCAACAAACTGTGGTACACTGATCTTTCCAGTAAGGGGCCAGAAAAAAAGTTCACCCTCTCTCTCTCTCTTTTTGCTTTTGCTTGTAGTTCCGATTGTGGTACCATATGTTTGGATCTAACATGGGCACACTGAATATAT
The DNA here is from genome assembly GCF_018143015.1 of Lytechinus variegatus. NCBI lineage: Eukaryota > Metazoa > Echinodermata > Echinoidea > Temnopleuroida > Toxopneustidae > Lytechinus > Lytechinus variegatus. The sequence goes on from NC_054745.1 coordinate 41,930,839, forward strand.
TCATGAAGACATCAATAGGAGGTTACATGACCACTCTCTTCACCAAGACTGGCCATTCAAACGACTATTGGGAGCTCGCAGATGTAGACCTAACTGTTTCCGGGTCAACCAACTTCCAGGTCGTAATAGAGGCCATACGAGGAGACGGACCATATGGCGATATTGGCATCGATGATACGTCCTTTACACCGGAGTGTGTGAAGTCATCTGGTAGGCACACCCTTATGCTTCACAAAGGAACCTTTCAATGGTTTATTTCAAAATTTGATAATGAGAAAGCAAAGAAAAAACATGCAAGATGTTTGCTTCAACAGTTAATTCATAAAGAGTAAAAATTATTTTTTTCTTATTTCTCTATATCAAGGGACGGTTGATGATCATCTGTTTCTGAATAAACATAAGGAAATAGAACGGACAGTAATAAGTAGAACCATACAATTTATTCATTCATGGGTTGGTTCAATAGAAACACACGTATTTTCCTTTGGTTATAGCGAACCACTACATTTGTATGTAACATTTTACTTTGAAAAACACTAGAATGTTAATTATCACCTTTTGGGGAGCAAATTATGATAAAGAAACTCCGAGCTTATTTAGAATATTGAATTATTTTTATCAATGCATGTTATTGTTATGTGTAACATGCATTTTGTGTTTATGTGCTTTGTGGATAAATTATAAATAAACACTTTTTTTGAAAAAACAATATAACAGTTAATTGTTGTGAATCAAAGAATTGTATAATGATGATTCGTTTTGTATATCACTATTAACAGGAGGACTCCCTTCAGGCACCACTACCCCAGCTGTAACCACCATTGGTCCTTGTGGGGCTGGTAAATGGCAGTGCTCTGATCTGACATGTATCGATGCTAACAGATACTGTGATTATCAACAAGACTGTCCAGATAACTCCGATGAGGCTATGTGTGGTAAGATCGGACTTTGGACAGTGATTATCATCAATAAATTTGATAACCTAGATGGTAGAAGTGTGATGGTAGTATGAGTTACATTAGTAGAAGTAGTAATATAAGGCCTAATAGTAGTAGTAGGAGTATGATGATTAGAAGTAGAAGTAGTAGTAGTAGTATAGTAGTGATATGAGTAGTAATATTAACAGTAGTATTAGTAGTGGCAGTAGTGGTAGTAGTAGTAGTAGTGGTGGTAGTAGTAGAAGTAGTAGTAGTAGTAGTAGTAGTAGTAGTAGTAGAAGTAGTAGTAGTAGTAGTAGAAGTAGTAGTAGTAGTAGTAGTAGTAGTAGAAAAATAAATATAGAGGCCAATTGCTAAACTTCCCTCTTGAGCCAGAGGTTCAATTTTCAGTATTCTCGCTGCTCATTCCATTCAGAATTCGCTGGGAATAATTAAAATATTTGCCTTAGCTGTCATGAGCACAGGAAACGTAGCAAATAGACATCAATTATATAAAACAAGAGTTTCTTTTCTCAATGATTTTAACAAAGAGTATTTCCATCTCGTTGGATTAATTTGGGACATCCCAAAACTAAAAGATCCTGTCTCATTTAAACTTGCCAAATGTCTTTAGTGATTTCTTCAGAAAAATGGTATTCCATACAGATTTACTTATTGAACATCAGGATGTGTTGCAACTTCCGAACTAATAAGCTGAATACCACTGATGTATGAATGTGAAGTCCATGTACAGTGGTGAAAAAAAGGGTTGATTTCAAATACAACTAAACCAGAAAGGATTTCACGATCAAACACAAATTATTATCGAAGAAGACCTTCCCAGATTGACACAGTAAATCTGAGCCAGATCGGAATTGATCTTCATTGTAAAGTAGGTTACTTGATACCTGCATTACATGGACTTCTTGTAATCTTTTTTACCCAACCCAATGGTCTTTCCCGAATTCAAACTGGACTTAAAGGGGAAGTTCACCCTGAAGAAAACTTTGTTGTAAATATAGCAGAAAAAATAGTAAGAAATATTGGTAAAGGTTTAAGGAAAATCCGTTAAAGAGTAAGAGAGTTGTTAGAGTTCAAAATTTGGGATTTGTGGCGTCATAAACGAGCAGCTGTCCATGTGTTATGTAATATAAAATGCATGAATTTCAAGTTTTGTATGGTTCCTGATGATTTAATTTTGTTTTCTATTCATGATAGGGTGTGAAATGATCTGTCTATTAATATACAAAAGGTACAGTGAAAACCATTTTCAATTTTCTGAGAAAATGACATTTTATTGATTTTTTTACCATTTGCTATGTAGGAATGCTGCTCGCATATGACGTCACAAATAATTGAAATTCTAATAACTTTTAAATTATTTGATGAATTTTTCTCAAACCTTCGGCAATACTTTTTATTATTTTTTCTGCTATTTTTACAATAAACTTTTTGTCAGGGTGAACTTCCGTATAAATTGGAAGATCCGCACTAACCAATTTTTGTTACGCCTCTCTCCAATCTCACTGTATACAGGACCATGTGATTTCGATACTAATCTTTGTGGATGGCGTGATGAAAGCTTTGGAACGTATGTATGGGGGCAAGAAGCTGGAAGTATCGGAACCATACCAGGGCTTAGTACACAGGCTGACAGTGGTAGGTACACACTTACTTTTTTTAACTTGCGCATATTACGTTGCCATATGACGTCCCTATGTGTTTCCGAAGGTCTTGGATATTATGACCCTGGCTTTAGCCCCGCAATCTTGTAAAGTGCAAAAGCATTTCAAGTACGTTTTGAACAATAAAATAGGAATTTTCATTTGTTCTCGTTCATCCCCCAAAAAAAATGAAACGAAATTTGCAACCAGTTTCGGGAGGTGATTTCTTTTCCTGAACTTTCTGTCTATTTTATATTTTTGTACCACAGACAATCCGTTTGAATTTATTAAATTAGGCTACAACACTTTGACTTGTAATGACTAGAAAATGAATAAATACTTTTTTACTTTACATACAGTGTGTGGCAAAAATAGTCAATCATGACTTATTGCCAAATAAAAACAAGGAATGGATGGATGGATATCCTGTTCAAAGTTTCACCTCAATTTTTATCCAAAAAGTAGGATGTTTTTCATTTCAGGTTCTAGCATATATTTGGACTGGAACCATCGACCTTGTCATTGTAAGCGCAATGATAATCTTATTGCGCCATGATGGTGGTCAGATGCTCAAGTCAATGCCAATTATATTATAGCTTTACAAATCATGTTTATGAATTGATGATGTGTAGTCGTTGCCTAAAGAAACCCTACTCGTATGCCGGGAAAAGGGGTTCGTAGGGATGGAAATTTAGCTTTCGGCATTTGAGCCTGATTTTGCTAAAATAGTTCCCCTATCAGGTAAATTATATTTCATTCTGTAAAATTTTAGTATGTAACTTTCAACAAGGTTTCATTCTACATAGCATAGATTATAGTCGTCCTTTACTGCTATGCTTCAATGTTCCTCACTGGCAGGTTTAATAAGGCTTGAAAGAAAGCTGTGCTAAACGTAAACGTTACGAACCATTCATATCAAGAACTGTAGATAAACATTTCATATTATTATATTATGCCACCAAACTATATGCATTATTGTTATAAAGGATATTACATGAGAGTGGTACCCGGTAATGCTCAGTTCAAGGAGTTTGCCCGATTCGTGAGCCCCACACTACCAGATACATCTATCTACTGTCGGTTTGACTACTGGTACTATTTCAAGGTTGGTAATGACACATTACATTATTGAGACCAACGAACGTTGAGGAGAGCAACACTTTGCAGTACTGCAACATTCGTTGTGTAGGAATATTGTAAACCTTATATATGACGTCATAATCTCATACAGCCATCCCTCATGGGATATAGGCTTAACCATAATGGCCCCCCCCACAACAATTTTCGCGATATATCTGCTGCGCGAAATTTTTTCACCTCGCAGCTCACTGACTTTTTACATTCAAGTCTCGCGCAAATTTTGAGACCAAAGTTGTGACGCCCGGGTACGCGGTTACGACATTACGCAACATTATGCAAGTGCATGTCAGACCCAAAATTGCTCATAAACGTGATTTCATGTACAAATCCAATGCAAATTGCGTATTTAGCAAAAAATTCATAAATGTATCATTATTTCTACTTTTACTGATTAAACTTAATTACTTTTGCCTTGTTTATGATCAGAATTATGTCTGGAGCAATTTCCATTGAAAAAACAATAAAAAACAAAAAGTAAAAAAACAAAGAAATACATAAGAAATTCATAAAACAATAAAATACATAAGAAATTTATTTCCAAACCAAAGTTTTTTTGAATTACGATTGTTAAGAATGCTACAAAGAAAATTTTTACCAAAAATTAGCATTCTAGGAGCTTTATTTAGTGAATTAGAGCAAAAAGTATGATTTATGCATAAATTAGCATAATTAATTCATATAAAATAAAATCTCATTATTTTGGAAAATTTTACCATACAGCCTTGTAGATTACATCGCACACTACCAGCGTGCAAATTTTTGCGTCGCTCGCGCGATCGGCGGCTGAGATCTTAAGGGGGGCCATAATGCCCCCCCCCCCCGGGAATGACAAGAATCAAAATACCCCGGGAGATTTATAGTTAAGTGTAAACGGAATTCAGCCCGTAAGATGGCGTTACGAGTATGTCAATTAATAAGGTTCAATGCTTTATCAGTATAGCATAAAGATCTATTCCTGGAGTTAGTTTGCCCATGAAGGTTCAATCATTCTTTTCCCCACATCACCCCAAAGTTTTGAAATATGGGGCTGGATGTGCATAATTTGTGGTTTTGAAAAAATGCATGTACTTGGAATAGATTAAAACTCAAGATTTTTAGATTAATTTTTTTGTTATATCAATTTCATTTCAAATTTTTCATTGTAAAACAGAATGACCAATATGATCATAAAATAAATGGTCATATCACAAGATGCAAAAAAATAATAGCAAACATGGGAAGCAAGAAAATGATATCAGTTCTTGAAAATGAATTTTTTTATGATTTTCCCATTCTCAGTTTGTCTCTTTGCTCTCAATTAATAGCCATCCGATGACAGTGTTGAGTTCAACTTAGAGATGAAGAAATTGGATCAACCAGGGTATATTGTTTATCACAATGATCAGACCGAGCAGTGGATCAATGTACATGTTTATTACGGTCGAATCGAAACCACTTATCAGGTATGGTTTGAAATAAAAAGAGGTGACTAAATTATATTAATCACACCCATAATCTATCATTACATGTACTATCATATCTACAGCAATATACAAGATACATACAGTGCATATATATCTACAGTAAATATGCAAATATCGATAGAGACAATCTTATTCATATATACAAGTATCAAAATATGTCCAGTCAGCAGAAGTGATATTATAAATATGAAAATAATAAAAAATGATGATAATCACAACGATAATAATAATAAGCACTTGTATGGCGCCATTTATGAAGGAATATTGTGTGTTGTGGCGCACAAGAAAAACAAGAATGTATGAGTTTGGATGAGTGTCTAAATTCGAATTATTGATAATCTGAACCTGTTATCCTGTATAAAGATATTTTAATAAAAAATAAATAATACATGCTTTCAAATGTGCTTTGTCCATGTTGCATGTGTTTCAGCTCATTTTCATGTATACAATTCCTTAGCTTCAATGTGCAATGGCAAGATCTGTCATTTTATAAAAGAATTTATCATGTTATGATGATCCACAGCACATATATGGCGCCATATATTTGTTTAAGAGATTCATAGCTGCATGCTCATCCGATCAAGCTAATTACTTTACACATGCTGAAATAAATGCGTTTTGAGGAAAGATTTGAAGAGCTCATTGCTGTCAATGATCATGTATCTGTTATTATTCTATGTTTCATTGTCTAGCTTATCTTTGCTGCCTTCGCGCAAGCAGATGAGGACATCATTGTTGCGGATGAGATCTCTTTCACTGACTGTAAGGTAGATTCCTATTTTCCATGCGAGATTGAATGTGATAATAAACTATGTGTACCCTACTCAGCTGAATGTGATTATACAAATGACTGTGGTGATCGAACGGATGAGAAGACATGTAGTAAGTACACTCACTTTCTTAATTTCTTGTATTTACGGTAGTTTAAAAATAAATTCCAGTTTTGGTAACGATCTCAAAATGACTTTTTACAGAATCTAATATAATGACCACCCAAGTGCCTGTTTGTATGAATAAAAAATATGTGCCAAAGAATTCTGGGAGAAATTGTGTAATTGCTGAGAAATAAGCAAAATAAGCGCGAATTCTTTCACTTCCGACGGGTCTTTATTCCAGCAATATTAATACACTGTCCCACGTGTGCCTATCTGTGTTGGTGATCTTCAGTGTGAACGTTTTTCAGCGTAGATTTCAAGATTTCACAAAGTTTAGTTTATGCGACTGTACCAGATCTAGATCCTCGATGATATTCTGACAATTAAGCCTGGTTTTACAGACTTTCTCATGAAATCAGTGTTTACTGCAACTACTGGCATTCCTCTTTAATGCCTCCAGAGGGCGGTTTCATAAAGCTGTTCGTAAGTTAAGACCGACTGGTGAACCCTTCTTACGCGAAAGTATCACTAGTCATTCTTAGAGTCCCTCTTAACTTACGAACAGCTTTATGAAACAACCACCGGGGATGTTTCAAAAAGATTTAAGTGTGACGTAGAGTTGCATGTATACCTACTTCGCAGTTTCCCGATGTATAAAAGGCATCGCCGCATTGGTCAACTCCTATCCATACCTCATACCTAACAGGATGCTCACTACTTTTAATTAATGAACTTGTGCGTAAAATTTCATCAAAGTTAATTATTTGTAAAATACCCCCCGCCCATAATTCTAATAATAAAATGGAGTACACTCTAAATGATGAAGAGCCCATCTAGTGCCTAATCACACTTCTATTTGAGTTATTACAGGGACTTATCCTTTCAGAGTAAACATTTAGAGTGAAATGTGAATTTTATAACCATTTTTCTCTCCAAAAAATTATACATAGGGGAAAAATAAATTCCCTTTTCTTATAAATTATTTATCATTCTCATGTTTCAATTGATTGCCAGCGTTTAGACATGATAAACTTGTACCACGCTCGCCAACATGATGAATCGCAGTTGAGTGTAGTCCTCATATCTGTAAAATTCCATAAGCCTACATCTCTCTGCTAAAAAACTATTTATTATTAAGCAATGTTTTCATATTAGCTGTGTTCTTTACTTACATGTTCAGATTCATCACTATGTTTGTGTGTGTCTTTCAGGTGAATACAGAATGTGTAACTTTGAATCAGGCACTGAATGTGATTGGAGCCAAGATTCTGAAGATGACTTGGATTGGGTGTGGCTTGATGGTTTCCAAGGGGATGCAGTGGGCGGTCCTGACTATGACCACACCTACTTCAATCCAACAGGTAATTGTTAAGACAACAACTGACCTTGCCATGGCGCTTCCTATTTTATGTTGACTATAAATGTCTAGTGGTCGTTTATAAGTCCTCGGGTGAAAACTGGAATCTCCTTTGTATAGGTAAATACGCAATTTAAGAACTTCACTATATGTCTATGAATAGTAATTACAAAGCATCCCCCCCCCCCCCCCCCGTTCTTGAAACTTTTGGAATGACAAGGTATAGCCAGAAGTGACTGAGCGCGAAGACCTACATGGTCTGTAGTAATTGCTAATTGATGAATGAAAGACTGTATTGTAAATACTATGAAAAGCAAGCAACAAAATCTTGAAGATAATCATTGAATTCAAGATGGAAGTGATATGAGAGCGTTTATTTGACAAAGTGACGACGTGAGCAGTGTTAAAGATTATATGTATTAACATCAAAACATTTCTTGTAGGTCATTACTTCTTCCTGGATTCTGGGGAAAATGACGTGAATAAGAAGGCTTTGTTGGATAGTGTGGTATACTCTAAACCTCAAAATACAGGAGATTGCCAGGTCAGTATCAAGGTCATTTTATGAAATTATTTAACAGATTGTATGGACAGATATTATTATCATTATTATTTATTGATCATCTTCATTATCATCATCACCATCATCTCCAAATTCATCATCAACACCATCATCATCATGATCTTCATCAACACCACCATCGTCATTATCATCATTATGATCATCATCATCATCAACACCACCATCATCATCATTATCATCATCACCATCAGCTTCATCATCACCATCATCTTCATCATCACCACCACTATCATCGTGACCATCATCATGATCTTAATCGACATCACCATAACCATCAATATCATCATGATCATCATCACCATCATCATCGTCCATTAATAGTTATGTATATGAAATATAAGATATATAAAATGCATGAAACAAACATACATGCATTTTTTTAGTAACGTGACAAAAACAGATTGATGGTCAGGGGTGGTCAAAACAAAGGACATTTCTGTTGCTCGAATGCATATCACCCTAACATGCAACATTGTATAAGAATGGCAAACAATAAATGCTGATTAACAAAGACGTGAATGAAACAAATATATGGATATCAATTAATACAAAATATTGTCAGTATAGATATGAATGAATGAATGGATGGATGGATGGATGGATGGATGAATGAATGAATGAATGATTCAATGAATGAATGGATGGATGGATGGATGGATGAATGAATGAATGAATGAATGAATCAATGAATGAATAGATGCATGGATGGATGGATGAATTAATTAATTCTGTTATAACAAACAATGTTTTTAGTTTCAGTAAAACATGAATTAACTTATGATCCGGTCAGGACATATTCAAAGCAATTACCCTCAAGAAACATTTTCACAAAGCGTGTTAGGTATTAACATTTGATATCAGATAAACCAATTATAAGATTGTTTTATAGAGAATAATGGTCTTTTGATTCATAATCATGTCAAAACGAATGGAGCTGATTCACTGTTGTAGATAAAATCATATGATTTTTCAGGATAAAAATTGATATGTATATGTTGTAACATTTCCTCTCTGGCTCCACAAATGACACCTTTGTTCGTTATTGCTTTCTTCTTTAGCTTCGTTTCTGGGCATTTATGAATGGAGCCAATGTAAATCGCCTGAGTGTTCTGACCCAAGTATCAACCCATGATGACCCAGTAAGGTCTTGGACCAAGACTACAGCTACGGGTGAAGAGTGGATCAAGTACATTGTTCCAATGGACACTGGATACAAATTCAAGGTATGTTTTTCTAATATTATTGCACCCTAGACAATTTGAAATCAATTTATTGAGCCCCACCACCTCCCCCCCCCCCCTCCCCTCTACCAAAGTAGTCAATTTTGGTTTTTCTTTTTTATAGATTTTTTTGTGATTTGGTATTTTTTTACCTGATTGCTAAGAAAGTATAAATGCTTATAAGCAAGCGACAACAGGACCGATGGCGTAAGGTCCTCTCCGAGAGACCTGGTAATGAGGATAAGTGCTTTTCCAAATGCCACTAACACATCAAGTGGGAATCAAACCCGGGTTACTGGAATCTGAAACCCCATTTTACCGACTGAGCTATCACGCCTCCTCTTCATATAAAATTGTTGGATTATTGTTGATTAGAACATTATGTTCATGATGTTCATCATCAATTAGTTACATCTATCTGTTTTACTAGTTTTATGTTTTAAACTGTTCATATAACCTAATCTCTTATACACATGAATGTCTATAGCCATGAATGCTTGAAGCATCAAAACTTCTCATATAAAAAAACAAGAAAGTCATCTCATTGTCCAATGTAGGTATACTTCGAAGGGATCGCTGGTGGTCTTGATGACGCAATAGCACTTGATGACATCACAATGACTCCTGGATGTATCAAAGATCCTGATCAAACATTACCCGATTCCGTCACACCTACAGGTAATAACAAAGATAGATGGCCAATATGAATGCACACTAATAGTGATAATAATCGGCTTTTATATAGCGCTTAATACATTAGAAAGGCGTTTTTAAACGCTTTACAGATATAATAATAATAATAGAACAGCTTTTGTATAGCGCATTACACCTTACAAAGGTCTCAATGCGCTTTAGAAGAAAAAGAAAGATGAAGGGTAAGCTGCTGGTAAAGCTTTAATATTCTTTTCAGTTAAATAAATATATTTTCAATGCAGTTTTAAATTGCCCAATTGTGTCAACTTGCCTTAGATTTTGTGGGATGCTATTCCAGAGTTCCGGCGCAGCATGCGCGAACCCCCGTTCACCATAAAACTTTGTCTGAACAATCGGTACGTTATATAAATCCTTATGAAGTGATCTAAGATTTCGAACAGGTTCATATTTTACAAGTAACTTTGACAGATAAGATGGAGCCATTTGTCGAAAACACTGAAAAGAGAGTAGTAAGATCTTGAACTTAATACGTGACCTGACAGGCAACCAATATATTATTACCTTGGTCATCGGATTCAGTCAGTCGTTCCTGCCCTCAATGTGTGCACATCCTCCAATCCCTGGAGATTATTCCAGTCAGTCGCCTCTGAGGCACACACAGTACTTGACAAGCTACAATGACTTTCACATCCTACCGGGTACCCATTTAGCACCTGGGTCGGAGTGACAAAGTGTGGATTGACGCCTTGTCAAATGGACGCCAGACCACTACTAACGCTATCCTGCGTGTCGAATGCCAAATTTATTAATCTACATGGTTTCATGGTATTCCAAGCTCAAATTATATTTCATTGAAAACATCAAGACATTTCAACAACTTGAGTATTTAAAAATGTCGCCGTTTTTTGGAAAAGATCAATAATCTTGTTAAACTTGATATCATTTTCATCAAGTTTGTTGGTTTATCTGGAGCTAGCCTGTAAATTAATTGTTTTCCAGATCTCCCACGTCTTAATATTGATTTTGCATCTGCAGAATTCAGCTTTTAGAATTTTACTTTTTACGAATCTTCAAGTTGTACAACGTCTCATGGATACGCACAAAAATCAATCAGTATCATTACTTTAGTTGAAATTAAGTTATGGTAATAATCATAATTTTATATACTGCAAATTCGCAAATTGCCTCTAAGCGGTTAAGAGAACGGAAATATGAAGTATAAAGGAAATACAAATACAAAAACAATGTATAAAAAATAATATTACAATTTATAACTAGTTCCACCATAGATGAAGTTGAAGTTTTCTGGAAAAAATTGTTGTATATAAATCCCATATAATTGGCCATAATGTTGCAAAAGAGGGTAAAAGGATTATCTCCAGATGTCACTTTTGGACATTTCAAGTTATATGTAGTTATGTGACTGATACACAAATCTTTTTTCTATGAATCCTGTGTTATCAACATTTAAACCGCCATCAATTTCAAGCTTAACCACTCAAGATGGTGATATTCCTCTGGAGATATTCCTTTTACCTTCTTTTGCAACATTATGGCCAATTATATGGAATTTATATGCAATAATTTTTTCATGCATTCATTAAGTAATTTTATTGCTATTTCAAGAAGTCTGGTTTATGCGCACATCATTATTTTGTATTCATTATTAGTTATGATTATAAAAAAAATATTTAAGTTATGGATTAGTTTGCATATTGTAGATTATTTTGACAAGGTTGCTTGTCTCTTTGAACATATTTTCTTGTTTATTACTTTTTCATTGTTTATACTTATTATATATATGTATTTGTTACTTGTATGCAGGCCCCAAGAAAAAACAGTGCTTAGTCCACTGATGGGGTGACCCTGGGTAAACAAAACGAAATAAATAAATTGTGTCATCTTACATTGTATTATTTCGAATGCAGTAATAAATGCAAATAAACAAAAAATGATTGATTTTTATCTCACAGATGCTCCACATTGTAATGCTGGTGAAAGGGCATGCAGGGATGGAACTTGCATCGCTTCTGAGAAGTTCTGCAACTTCATCTATGATTGTGATGACGTCTCTGATGAACTTGATTGCCGTAAGTGTACCCCTGGAGCTACAGAAAGTCCCAGGTTGAAATAATTAGCGTTATTTGAACGACTTCATAAATTTACATTTGCAATTTCACAGGAATTACGGTGAGGCCTATATTCTGAAGTCAAGTTTAATTTAGCCAACGGTCTAACTCTGCGAAAATTATGTGAAAATAACAAACTATATCTATATCATATATTTATTTTGTTTACTATTACATGCCCCCTTGCATTTATGATGAAGAACAAAGATTCCCGTTATCATTCAAAGACTGATCTGATTAGACAAATTGGTTGATAAGTTGGACATGTACTCACAGACATTTTTGTCCATGATTAGTTTCCCATAGTTAAACCACAACTTTAAACCAGAATTTAATATAAACTAATGTTCAGAACACGGGCTAGTATGTTCAGGTTTAACTACTCCCTCCATGGTAGGTGGGACATGCAGATACCGAACAGGGAGCCAGAATCAGATGACTAGGGTAGTCCTGTTATCTTTAAATCACTTTGAGAATATTCCCAATGTATCAAGCACTGTATTTAGAGTACTATGTAGTATTGTGCTTGATATTTTTCTTCATTATGGACGATATTATTACAAACTTTGGTGACATTATGTGTCCTTATTTAGACTTCCGTGTTACCGTAACAATTATTTTCTATCTCTCTTTACAAGAGAATCTTTTAATTTGCCTTTCTTTTGAACTATGGCATCTAGTTATAGGTATTTACGCTGCAATTTTCAACAAATCATAGAACATGTCAAAAGTACATTTTTCATGAACATTGCTGAAAGAACTTAGCCCTAATATATCAATGGCTCTGAATGGAGTCTTTCGTCTGATGTTTGTATTATTTCCAATCTGCATATGTATCTTCGAAGTTTGTACTCACTCTTTTTTTATGTTTATAAGGTAAACAAACCAAACTGTTTGTTTTTCCCTCTGAATGTTTTATTGAAAAACGATGTGCCACTTGATATGACTAATCTTTCTTATTCATTAATCTTCTTTTTAGCATCTGTTTGTGACTTCGAGAATGATCTTTGTATGTGGACCCAAGGAGTGAATGATAACTTTGATTGGTCAAGATTCAACAACTCTGAGGAATCAAGCTTTGCTGGACCAATCTCTGACCATTCACGTGGTAGTCCAATGGGTAGGTTTGGCAAAAAGAACCATCTTTTAATAATAATAATACATATGATTTATATAGAGTCTTTTCCATTTTGATCAAATGCTCAAGGCGCTTATAAGAGAGAAAAACATAAAAGTAAAGAGAACTAAGAGAAGTACAAGAGAGGGTTAATTACAAATGTCTTCAAACCTAGTACCAGCTGGTGAACAAATGCAATTTCTTTATCATAGCATATATTAGTCCCTACCAGAAATTAAATAGTGTACATGTAAGGGTTATTATAAATCATGTGCATGAGCATTTTGTTACAAAATGAATAAACTAATGAAGAAAAATACATTTTTAAAATCAACATCAATATCATAGAAAATATTTATACATTAATGAATAAATATAAATAATGAATTTATACATAAATTCAAATAAAATACCCACTACATAATACACATGTTTTTTTTTGCCAAACTTTGGTATTTTTGGCTGTTCTCATTTCGTTTTGATAATTCCTTTGGCAGCGATGCAGCATACAGGGAATATATGCATTAAATAATCGTGTACTCATCGTTTGAAACTGCACAATGTAACCATGTTAGGAGAAGAAAGTATATCAACTTCTAGAATTAGAACTTCTAAAAATTAGTCCATGATAAATATGAATATGATAAATACTATCATCGCTGAATATCAAGATTTTGGAATGAATGCATGATTTTTTTTCTCAAATCCTTATCTTGAAGGTATCTACTACTTTGTTGATGGTCTGACAAGCACAAGGAATCATCATGCAACCTTGATCAGTCCTAAGTTTGGTCAGGCAGGAACTAACTGCATAGCCTCTGTGTGGTACTACATATACGGTGCTTCATATGGTAACCTGGAGATCAAACGAAGAGTAGCTGGCGAGGATAGAACCTTGATGGTCATTAACGAGGGTAATATGGTCAGTGAGCAGTGGACACAGGCCAGGATAGCTCTTCCGCCATGCCTTGCAAGCTTCAATGTAAGTTCTCATCTCTAAGCATACAATTACAATGAAGAACAATCAATTATTATCATACTATTTATTCAGATTGTTAGGGACCTAATAAATACAAGCCTTGCTTTAAATTTAGTTTTCACCACTTTTTTCAGAAACCTCTTCTCCAACTCATTGTACTTAGTTATTGAATGCCTAGTTATTGTAAAACCTTTCCTACTTTCAGAAACACATTAATTTTATATTAAGGTTTTTTTTATACAACGAATTCTATTTGAGATATGCACTGCCAACTATTCATGAGACATTCTTGAAATAATAAATTTTTGTTTTTATACTCATTTATTTTTATGTATTTTGAAATCATGGGGGATTGACCTTGATATATCAAGTTGGTCTTTTTCAATCCCCTCCACATTTTGAATCTCTTCTGTATTCGTGTAATATCTTGTTAATGTTTATATGATTTCATGTATTGACTGTTTTGAGGCTTGTTTTTATTTTTTTTCTTAGTTCGTTGAAGTAAATTTGAATTTGTATTGCTCTTAATGGCTTAAAAATTGGAATAGAAAAGCAATGGAGTGGAAAACCAGATTTTCTTTTTAAAGAGAGACTTTATTCAATTTTCTTTCATGAATCATGTAATAAAATACAAAAAGTATTCAATGCATAACAAACAATATTATACATTTTTAAAAAGCAAAATTCAAATAAGTTTGATGCACCTGTATCCATCAATATCTGCAATAAACATAATTTGTTGCATATCAATAATGCATCGTAACTCGTGCTGATATTTTAACTTCTATCACAATGAGGAAAACAATAAATAACCCTTTAAACATTGAGTAGAAAATGCTTAACATTCAACATACAATTTATCAAAATTGAAAGCACAATAATTTCTGCCTAGTATCCCAAATACAAAATCATTAAAAGACGAAATAATAAATTCATTAACTTGCCCTTTTCTTTACCGTTGTATTTTAAAATCTAATGTATAGCTCGTCTTAGATGCTGGTAACCAACAGACCACCCCTATTCCAGGTGGATTTGCTATCGATGATATCCGTCTTGATGACTGTGCCTTTGACGTTTCACCATCATTAGTACCATGCCAGTCTAATTACTACCAGTGTTCTGTTGATCACTGTTATCCGAGGGATAGTAAGTGTGACCTGACCCTAGACTGCTGTACAGACAGTGGCATGGGAAATGATGAAACCAACTGTGGTAAGTTGACTTGTTGGTATTTATCCGTATTAATGCAAATGAAGATAATGCAGATTTACTTTTTTAGTGTGACATGACCCATTATTAAAAGTTCCATAGTGAATGATGAAGGCAGAGGCTTTACACTTTTATTTTTGCAGTCTAAGGGTTAAGATAATCCAGGGTTGTTTGGTTTAAGTTTTAGTGTGACGTGACTCACTGTTGTCACTTTAGGGGTTGATGAAGCTACATGTAGCTGTGGTGAAATGATTAGTTCAGTTGACATTTAGAGTTAATATAATTCAGTGTATACTTAGTACTATATTCTCCTCAATTCACCCCCTCCCCCTTAATTCCATGTCATTCCCTTTATTCACCTTCATCTTCACTTTATCATTAGTTTGCCCTTACTTTCAACTTAATGGAATATTACGTGTATATCACCTTTATTTCCTCCTACTTTGCCATTATCCTAACATATTACTTCTTATTACTTCATATTACTTCAAACTTACTTTACACTTACTTCTCCTTTACTTGACTCTTGAATCACCTTAATTTAGCATTTTCTCCACTTTCTTTTAGCTTCTTACAAGCAATGTGACTTTGAGGATGGTCTGTGTGATGTCTGGAGTCTGATGCCAGAAATTGATTTTGATTGGTCAAGAGTGCAAGGACAGGATATGACGCAATTGACCTTCGACCACACCTTAGATTCAGGCGATGGTAATGAATAGACTAAACCTACATTTTCTGTTCTTTCTTTTTCAACCTTGCTTAACTTTTTTCATGGTTTATCCCAATGCTAAAATGTCTATTACGTCATTTTGGTATCTCATGCATTAACATATAGGAACAGACAGATCAAAATAAATAGGAAAAAATTATATCAGCAAATGATTGCATTGATAAAACAAATAAATATATAATTTAATGAAAATCATGTGTGCGCTTTAAAAAACTAATCTGTTCCAAGTTCTATTGCTCTTGTGATTATGAAAGGGGAATTTCAAATTTATCTTTCAAAATATTATTTAGAATAGACAACAGAAATAAGAAAACATCAATAAATATTTGAATATCAAATTTTTGACTTGCCAAATTTCATCAACAGAAACATTCAAGTCCCAGTTGAAAACTTATTTAATCTCCCATTAACAGTTTAATATTGTGTTTATTCAGGAGAATTCAAATTCTATTATTGTTTGTTTTCTATTGATGATGTGTTTTGTGTTTATTTTCCTTGAAGTGCCATGAGCGCCGAAAGGTGGACCTGTGCGCTATATAAGTAGCCACCGTTATTATTACTATTGCAAGAGGTATTTTAAAAAATGGTTTATTTTGTAGCTTTTGATCTTTTTGAAATGGTTTATCATGTTTCCCACAAAAGGATCTTTCCTGTATATGGACCCTACCAACCAAGCAAGTAGTGGTGATATAACACAGCTCGGAAGCTTTATTATACAGCCAGCTAATAACAACTGTAAGGTGAGGTTCAATTAATTACTTTAATTTACTCCAACTATGTTGTAGGACTAAGATTCTTCATCGATTAATGTAGAGATGTCCACCTCTGCTGTCGTTTAGACGAAAAAAATAAACAAACTCACTTCTTGTGTTGCCAGGGGTGGCAAGGGTATTGTGACTCAAAAATAAATAACTCAAACATTACTTTGGAAGCACTCGAAAATCGCATCAACTCATAGGCAATCTTCTCCCTATGCTTATCAAGTCGAATGCATCCACTGAACAAGCGGTAACTACCTCTTCTGGGAGACTGTTCCACACATCTATCACTCTGTTAGCAAAAAAAACTTACAAACATCAAGACATGACAATCTCTTCTCAAGCTTACAGGCAATTTATAATTCTTTTTTTAAATAATGTCATTAATATTAATGTAAATTCCATAGATGATTTCGGAATTATATAAGTAGTTATTTCCGACCATAAATATGCCGGGCCATCATGAAGTCATTTTTTCTCTGCATATTGCTTCATATAAGATGGTGCAATGCTCTTGAATTATCATGGTTTGTGTACTTTATAAGGCGAAGTTAGAAAGGATTTGTTTACTGGATGTCAGATGTACACTATTTGATAATTAGTGTATATGTATATGGGATTGCTCCATTAGGTGTTTTTTTTTTGGTTAAGTAATATTTTATTACTCTCCAAAATCAAAAAGCATGTATTATGGTGCAGTCAACAAAACATTTTCATTTTTCATTTCATAGACTTATCAGTGATAGATAATTAAAGATATCTGCAGTGTTATGTGATAATTATCTGATGTTAAGTATGATTGTTATTGTTTTATTAATTGTAATATTATCATTTACAGAATGTATGCTGATATTGGCATTGTTATTATTGTTCAATATGAATGTTGTTATTGGTATTTTATTGTTACATTAGTGTATCGTCATTTTAATTAATGTTATTAATGTTATTTTTTTACTGTTGATATTTATAGAGAATTTATGTTATTATTTACAAAGTCTTTACAATTGCAAGTTAAGAATACACACTAGCAGATGGAGGAAGATTAATGGATATCGAGAAAATGTCCATGTCATCTCGACATGTGTCCTATTACCTTTAACATGTGGGTGTAATATTTTAATATATAGATGAAAAATAAACTGTTATAATTCTACCTTATACTACACACAGATGCGTTTTTACTACTACATGAGTGGCAGCACCAGTGGAACTTTGAATGTGTATACTCGCACGTTGATAGGAGGCCCTCTATTGTCGAGATGGTCAGAATCTGGAGATATAGGTTTAATGTGGATGAAGCAAGTCATTACTCTCGACAGTTACGAGATCTTCCAGGTATAGGGGAGCTTTTCATGAAACAAAAGGCAGTGATTATTCACTGCCTTTTGTTAAAAGCTACTGAAATTTTTGCATCTTATTGGCTCAAAATGAATTAATCAGGATAAGCATTGGCAGGATTCTACATGAAAAAACTCCCAGATGTCTTCCTTTTTTGTGACTCTTCATGATAGACTAGCCAGGTAGACTTTTGAAAAAGAAATAGGCACCCTTACCCATTATGAATATAATAATCAGGGGCCTTTAACACAAAGCTTAGCAATGATCATAGAACATTTTTCTAAGATTGATTACAGTGAGACTACAATGTACAATCAGTCGTAAGAATCAAATGTATGATCCCCTTTATGTAACAGGACCTTGGTTGTGATTATTGACAATGGAAAACATGTATACATTCGATTACACCCCTTATATTTTGGACTTTCCTGAAACCAATTGTTTCTGCTTTCTAGAACATAATATGAAAGTGTGTACTATACCTACATAGTCTAATCATTGATTATAGCATCTGTTTTCATGATCATGATACAAATGGAGCCATCATAGTGTAGTGGCTCTGATTCCCATCTTTTAATCAGAGGGTCATGGGTTCAGATTCTACTAAGAGGCAAGACATGTATCCTTATTGTACCGCACCCATTCTAGGTGAGGTAAATTTATTAAAGATGTGGAAGGAATATTTTTCTTGAAACAAAGTGTGCGTAACAGGTGTTGTGCTTGAGCCAGGGTAATAATGCTGTGACTTCAGATTGAATGACCATTAAGCTTTTTATAGCGAGATCTAATAATGATCATGACTAGGTAGTATTGTTATAATCAGTTATATTAAAGGTCAAGTCCACCTCAGAAAAATTTTGATTTCAATCAATAGAGAAAAATCAGACAAGCACAATGCTGAAAATTTCATCAAAATCAGATGTAAAATAAGAAAGTTATGACATTTCAAAGTTTCGCTTATTTTCAACAAAATAGTTATATGAACGAGCCAGTTACATCCAAATGAGAGAGTCGATGATGTCACTCCCTCACTATTTCTTTTGTTTTTTATTGTTTGAATTATACAATATTTCAATTTTTACGAATTTAACGATTAGGACCTCCTTGCCTGAAGCACAAAATGTTAAAATAATGGAATTCCACGTGTTCAGGGAGGAATGAAACTTCATTTCACATGACAATGACAAGAAAATATTTCATATTTCATACAATAAAATACAAAAGAAATAGTGAGTGAGTGATGTCATCAACTCTCTCATTTGGATGTAACTGGCTCGTTCATATAACTATTTTGTTGAAAATAAGCGAAACTTTAAAATGCTATAACTTTCTTATTTTTTACCCGATTTTGATGAAATTTTCAGTGTTATGCCGGTTGGAATTTTCTCTTTTTATTCAAATCAAGTTTTTGTTGGGGTGGACTTGTCCCTTAAGTAACGGTGGGTATAGCTCGTAGAATATCTGATCACTTGGTATTTAAATAGGTTGAATATTTTGCCATGTGTATATAACACAAACCCATTGTGAATTTATTCAGGTCATCTTAGAAGGGGTGAAAGGTGAAGGGTCATCAGGAGTATTGGCCATCGATGATACGACCTTTACACCTGACTGCAGAGCATCATCAGGCAATCTTCCCAGTAGTACAACTAGACCACCAACAACAACTGGTAAACGAGACTAATTATTATTATGCAAAAATTATTATTTATGTAGTTTTATTTTAAATGTCATTAGTTGAAATATCAGCTCACTTCATTAATTGCTAGAATATTTTTTGATGTCTTGTTTTTGTTTTATTAAATTTGATTAAATTGGGTATGTTGTCTTACCTTGTTCATTCTTTATTCAAAGTTTTGATTATATTTTATTATTTTTTATTGTAACTGTTTGTGTTATTAATTGTGCCGTTTTAATTACCCCAATATTATCATCAATATTATTCCTTAATCGTTCAATGAAAGAAAAATGTAAATGTAATAAATATTTTATTTCAAGATTTTGTTGCAACAATATGACAATATCGCTCATGTGTGATAGATGATTATTCCTGATATGAAAGATTTCAAGTAATAGGACAGATGTTTAGTATTTGGGAAAAGAACAGAATTTATTAAACAAGCACATCAATTATAAGAAATTTAGCAACTACGTTTCCCATATGGAAAGTCAATTAGGTTTTTTTTTCATCAATAGCTGCTAGGACTTGACTCAATTTGTTTAGAACACAATTTGATATTGAATTATGAAGGAAGAATTGTAATGTATATTTTCAGGAAAGAGAAATATGTGGCAATTTTTTAGAAGGAAAGTATTAGAAAGAGAGATTTGCATCATATAAATATACATACACCTTGTCATTTAATTGAGTGGAAAAGGTGACGTTCCCTTCAGAGGTCTGTTTCATAAAACTTGTCTTAATAACAGTTACAAGCTACTGAAATCATTCAATGTCATTGGCTGCTAGTCAGTTTGCTATAGAAATTATGCATTTGTTAGCATAATATGTCTTAATGAAACGGGACCCAGGTCATTTTTACCTGACTGAATACCTTGGCACCACATTTGTAGAAATTATATGGGATTGTCAATTGAACGGCTCAAATGAATACACCATGCAAGTTTGTTTTCAATGGGATTAATTTTATCGAATTCTTGATCAGGGTTCCGTTTCAGAAAGAGTTGCGTTTAAACGCAAGTCAACAAAATCAGTCGCAAGTCCCAAATGCGCGCAGTTAAAAAATCAAGTTGCGCATGATTTTTAGAGTTGCGAGTGATTGCAACTTTTTCTGTAACGTGCCCCTGGTCTGTTTGTCATCCCGTTTAGTTCCCCCTACTACTAAACGAAGAACAGAAGCACCAAAGACCACATCAGGGCAAGGAGAAATAACAACAGAAGAGCAAGAGGCTTCTGAGGAACCACCAGAAGACAACAGTAAGGATTAACAACCATTCTTGATATTTTGTTTTGTTCCATTGATTTCCATATGTGCGTCCTTGGATTATGAAGTGTGAGCATATAATGAATAGTAATGACAAAGCTATTGTATATCGCATATAACGTCCCTATGTGCTTCTAAAGTACTTGGATATTGTTACACTGGCTTTATAGCCTCAAGGCCTTTACAAGCATGGTGGCATTTCAATGAATCAATTCCTGCTAGGTTCCCATTTACCTTACCTGGGTCGAGTGCAGTACAATGTGGATAAATTTCTTGTTGAAGGTAATTATGCCATGGCTGGGATTTGAACCAACAAGCCTCTCATTCAAAGAGGCTGGTAATTGTAACATTGAAACAAATTTGTAAAAATACTCTGTCATTTTTTTCCCTTAGAAAAAAAAAAAATTTTTGGTTGTAGAAGGTTGGCAGGTCCGCTCAAAAAGTGTAGTTCATCGTGTTATTATTAATCTTTTTTTCGTCAATCTCCCCCTAAATTCAATCTAGTTTTCATTTTTATCATATGTGGTATATGGCAGAGTTGTCAGACTCTTATTGAAGTTTTATTTGTTTTTTTAAATCCCATTCTTATTGTGGATATGTCATTGAAACTTTTTCCCTGTGTTAGATTTTCTGTTTTATCATTTTTGCTTAGTGGTCCCATTTTTTACCATTTCTAGAATACCCATACATTCGCTATTGGAGATATCAATGACCTATTGTGTTTACTCTGATGTTTATCTACGTCGTTTTAATATGTTTGTTTTATTTTAAAGCTGCCTTAATCATCGGTCTGTCTGTGACCTTTGGCCTACTGTTCCTCATTATAGTGATGATATCACTTCTCTACTGGCGTAAAGGAAGAAGGTAATATATATCATTGTCTAATATCAGTAAAGCCCAGCTAACACTGTGCAATGCAACGCGAAGCAATTTTTAAATAAATTGAAATTGGCATTAAATATGAATGTTCTAAGAAGCAACTACGTTTTTTTATGTTCGGCATAATGTCAGGAATAATAAAATCATAAATTTGTTTTGCGACAATCTCTTTTGTCGGTAGTAAAGTCTTAATTGGCCTCAAATCGCAGCCGATGATGATGTCATTGCGATTTAGAATTGAATTTTATTCCTGCAAGCAGGCTCAAACTAGACTGAATTTTGATTTCGTTAGTCCTATCACTATTCCTATCTCGGATTGCTAAGACTTTTTCGGCTGGAATGTTCATATCAAATGTTATTATAATTTCTTTGAAATTGGATTGCAACAAATTGCATAGTGTGCACCGGGCAAGTAAAAAAAAAACTGAGGCAAGGTGCCAGGATCTAGTATGCAGAAACGAAAAAAATCTTTCTTTTACCTGTTATAAAAATACAATATGCCACAGTGTCTACACTGTGTGCAGCACAATGTAATATGGTGTGTGCACTCTGTGGAGCACAATTTACCAGTGTGTGTACGTTGTGTGGAGCATAATATGCTAGAGTGTGTGCACTGTGGAGCAGCAAAATGTGATAGTGTGTGCACTGTGTGTAGCACAATGTACAAGAGTGTGTGCAATGTGTGTAGCACAATGTACAAGAGTGTGTGCAATGTGTGGAGCACAATGGACCAGAGTGTGCAATGTGTGGAGCACAATGTACAAGAGTGTGTGCAATGTGTGGAGCACAATGTACAAGAGTGTTTTTCGGCTGGAATGTTCATATCAAATGTTATTATAATTTCTTTGAAATTGGATTGCAACAAATTGCATAGTGTGCACCGGGCAAGTAAAAAAAAACTGAGGCAAGGTGCCAGGATCTAGTATGCAGAAACGAAAAAAATCTTTCTTTTACCTGTTATAAAAATACAATATGCCACAGTGTCTACACTGTGTGCAGCACAATGTAATATGGTGTGTGCACTCTGTGGAGCACAATTTACCAGAGTGTGTACGTTGTGTGGAGCATAATATGCTAGAGTGTGTGCACTGTGGAGCAGCAAAATGTGATAGTGTGTGCACTGTGTGTAGCACAATGTACAAGAGTGTGTGCAATGTATGTAGCACAATGTACAAGAGTGTGTGCAATGTGTGGAGCACAATGGACCAGAGTGTGTGCAATGTGTGGAGCACAATGTACAAGAGTGTGTGCAATGTGTGGAGCACAATGTACAAGAGTGTGTGCAATGTGTGGAGCACAATGTACAAGAGTGTGTGCACTGTGTGGAGCACAATGTACAAGAGTGTGTTCAATGTGTGTAGCACAATGTACAAGAGTGTGTGCACTGTGTGGAGCACAATGGACCAGAGTGTGTGCAATGTGTGGAGCACAATGTACAAGAGTGTGTGCAATGTGTGGAGCACAATGTACAAGAGTGTGTGCAATGTGTGGAGCACAATGTACAAGAGTGTGTGCAATGTGTGGAGCACAATGTACAAGAGTGTGTGCAATGTGTGGAGCACAATGGACCAGAGTGTGTGCAATGTGTGGAGCACAATGTACAAGAGTGTGTGCAATGTGTGGAGCACAATGGACCAGAGTGTGTGCAATGTGTGGAGCACAATGTACAAGAGTGTGTGCACTGTGTGGAGCACAATGTACAAGAGTGTGTGCAATGTGTGGAGCACAATGTACAAGAGTGTGTGCAATGTGTGGAGCACAATGTACAAGAGTGTGTGCACTGTGTGGAGCACAATGTACAAGAGTGTGTGCACTGTGTGGAGCACAATGTACAAGAGTGTGTGCACTGTGTGGAGCACAATGTACAAGAGTGTGTGCAATGTGTGGAGCACAATGTACAAGAGTGTGTGCAATGTGTGGAGCACAATGTACAAGAGTGTGTGCAATGTGTGGAGCACAATGGACCAGAGTGTGTACACTGTGTGCAGCACAATGGACCAGAGTGTGTGTACTGTGTGCAACACAGTGTGAAATCATCTTCTGACTGTCAGATTTGAATCTCTAAAAAGGGAATCTATGAAGCTGAATCAACAGTGTAGATTTTTTTCACAATATTATGTTCGAGTATTTTAACAGTAGAATCAAACTTTCACATGTACCACTCTATAAACACAATATTTGACCGCACTGTAAACAATAAAGTTGTGTCTACAATGTGAATATATTTTCACAATAAAGTATATTTGAACATTTTAATGGTATAATAAGATTTTCAGAAAGTCATAGCATGGATGTGTTCACAACGTGGATTTATTTCCACAGTTTTATGTTTAGCAGGTTCTGTTTATCTCTCAATATTTATTAAATATATGCATTGAATAAACATCAAGTATATATAAACACTATGTCAGTGTGGCTCACATTTTCACTTACATGTAGCCCACTTTGTGAACACACTGTGAGCTCACTGCGTATAATCATATTCTTTCCATCAATGTTAGGCCAATATATTAATGCATGATTTATGTGTGTATTCTTCTCATTCATCTAGAGGGAAAGAGGACCTGGCAAGCCTACACACTGGTATGGAAACAACTGGATATGATAAAGATTTCGGTAATATGAATGTAAGTATGCTGGATATCTGGCCCCTGTCTTTCAAAAAAATATGATTGATCCAGTCGATCTTATGTGTATGGAAATCCATCCATACCATAATTTTTTTTTACAGAAAATTTGCTCAGCAAACAAAGGGAATCCCTTTCTTCAAGAGAACGATTAATTTACGAATAGACATCATATCTGGAAAATATTTTGAACAAATATGCATTTTAAGGCCTGGTCACACCGCCCAAGCGTTATTGGAGCGGTCGTGGAGCGTTAGGGAGAGAGGGTCGAATTTCGCTCACAAAATCGGGGGAAAAATCGGAAAAAAAATCGAAATCGAAAATGGTGAACGGTAGCAAGCGGTGATGATTTTTTCTCTCCGCTCCACGACCGCTCCAACAACAATCGGGCGGTATGACCAGGCCTTTAGATGTTGACGTTGCTGACCGTTCATAGTTATGATTGATCAGATCGATCACAACTGTTTGTAAGACGGGATCCTGCTAAGAAGTTACACAGGCAAATGGGACACATGGGAACATTTGCATCTTTGACCTGTGTGCAATTGCATTTGCATGAATCGTATTACCTTGGATTATACTGTGTACAGACCATTTGACTCCAATTTAATATTTGTGATTAATGAAATCTTGTTCTTATATTGTTTATAATTACGCTGATGATCATGGTTATAACTTTATTATTCTGTTACATATTGATGCAATATATCATTGTCATATTAAGCATGACAAAAATAACAGTTATGTAGTTTACTTAATTTTGTACTGTGTACCAACCAATTGGAACATTATTTTCATATATGCACACATATTATCAATATACATATAACAAATCAAATATTAATCTTGATTGAACCATGTGGAAAGAATATCAGATATATTCAATGAATACTTGATCTACATGTAACACTTGAATATATTTATGATTAAAATGTTGTGTCTTTCCATTAATGCCCACAATCAGTATATTGACTATTATGGCATATAAATGTCAAGATTGACTTGACCTGAATTTTGCCGGGACAGGCAGGTGCAATACACTGGGTGAACACCCTACTCTTTGACGAATAGTGTATTGGTTTTAACGTGCATAGGTTGTAACTCTCCTATAGTATATCCGGGACCAACATTTGCGTCCTTTCCGATGGACGGAGTGTTTTCCAACTGCATTCACACCTGCACTGAATACAGTGGTGAGGCACGCTAACACAACGCTATAGCATCATATTTTTTTGTTAGACGCATTTCGGCATGAGCGGGACTTGAACCTCTCACGTTGAGATCTACGATCTTATCCGCAACATGCTCTCTAACCGACTGAGCTACGCTGCCTCCCAAATGATACATATACTTACATTTTACACAAACCTGAACCTCATTTTTACTTCAGTTTATGTTAATTGTACGATAAGTGTAATTATATTATGTCCTGCTATCTATCCCTAATACTGATGACATTTCATAATTTGTTTTGTAATGTGTACCAAGCAATGGGACAGTGTATTTAGATTTTCATAATAAGGATTTGCTCTTATACTTAAATAAACTTGTGCTTACCATACCCCCTGCCTTTTTTTTATTCCATATAGTTTGCATTACAAGAGGTTGATACAAGCATGTTTGGGGAATTTCCAGATGACTCAATGGTAAGTAAAAGTAGAAGTAATGATAATGATAATAACAACAATGATATAATGACATTAGCAAAAACATATAACAATAGTAATAATCATAAAAATGATAATAGTAATATAAGTGTAATATTTCTATAAGGGAAGCGAATTCAGCCATTTTGGAAACTGTTACCCTAATCAGTTACATTGCTAAAGGTCGATAGATATGTGCCCAAAATGCAGAAATCATTCAACTAAACTTGGAGTATTTTTGAGTATTCAAATTCATATCAGTGATGCATTCCAAGGAAAGGATAGGGTATCAAATGCCATTACCCTTAATACACAATAATCAATAATTTTTTAGCTTTCATATCTTATTCTGTGCCTATGGCCATTGCAAAACAAGTTTATTGAATTCCTGTTGGTGATTGCCAAAAACTTACACCAATTATCACCAATGCATTCTTTGTCATTCAATTTCGAATTCATTATAATTATCTTCCATCTCCCAAAACCAGCATACACTATCCTCTTTCAATTATTTGCTAAGATTTATTCGAGAACTCACAGTAATGGTTGCCAAGATTGCCATTAAACTAGTAACAAAAATATAATTCATCTTGTAATCTGTAATATATATTTTTTTTTCTTTATTCGTTACAATTGCATCACCGTCAATTCTTCTGGCTCTCTACTCATTGTCATGTTTGCACAAACTGTAAATTAATCAGTAAAACATTTATTCAAATTAAGATTAATTGTTCAAAATCATGTCTGATATAATATTTTAAAAAGCGGGTGCGCAGCTAAATGTATTTAATGTTCCTGGGCTTACATATTATGTAATAGAAAATGAGTGAGATCTTATTTCCTATGTATTCTTATTTTTTCATTATTTATTTTCTTTCTGTAGCCTTCCGGTGCAGGAATTGATAACCCAATGTATTCATCGCCTTCAACCTTACCAATAGACGAAAACAGTGAGGCCTGATAATGAAGAGCGCCATCTCATGTCAAGATGTAGCCATTCTTTAGTATTATTATAACATTAGATTCTTGTACTAGGTTCAAACAAGAAAAAAATGTATTTACATTATTAAGCTTCTACATTCCATTATCATATGCGTTGATTAATTTGATATTGATTTGGTGGAAGCTTCTTTATCTTTATTCGAAACAGCTAGCTATAAAAAAAAATATCAAATACTTTCCACATATAGCCTGTTTTAGTGAATAGTTGAATAGTTTTGTGAACGGCCATTATATGACTTGTGTAGAATCCATATCAGCATCTGACGCACATTTATTTCGTATTTTTCCAATAAATGTGTATTTAATATACATGTATATGTCCGAATAGTTCATATTTTAACATGTTTAAAGAGATGTAGAAGTTTACTCATTTCAATGAACCCCCCCACAAAAAAAGTGAAGAAAAAAATGTTTGCATTGTCATCATACAAATTGATATTGATATTGAAGACTGGACTGCTGTTGAAAATGTTGGCCCATGAATAATCTCTGCAGTTCTGGCATTTACTTCTTATAGTCGAAATGGGACCAACACTTTTCTTCGTCATCGGAACCTCCATTCGCAATCCACTATCATACTTATACAAATGCGTATTCATTTATCTAAATCATTTTTTATTGTACAGAATGGTAAAATGCTTTGCTCCGCTTATTCTACTGAACATTCACTTGTTTTAGATTTGTGCTTTAAGTGCATCATTGCTTTCAAATTTTTGCAAGTTTTCTTGCAATGTTGATTTGTTTCCCCAGAGACCGTCATACTTACTGTGATGTTTATGCTTAAAATAGTTCCATCTCATCTTGAAATTGTATTCTTCTTTTTAATTTCATAATGTATTTCCTCAATCCCATATTCCATCACCTGAATGTATCTGTAGGTTTAAAACTTAGGGTATATGTGATATTTGTCGTACTAATGCCTTTAGTCTCCAAACCTCGTCCATCTACATCTTTGTTCTTTTTCTTTGTACCTAAAATTTGATGTTACCTCGGACTAGTATATGCAAACATGCTTGATTTATTTGTTAATGATCATTATCTTTTTTTTATTAATTTGCAAAGTTGTTTGTACACAGTTTTCAATAATATTATTTGAATGCATCAATAGGTTGAAACTCAAGTTATTAGGGATTAATAAAGCTCTTATGTCTATTCCCAACAAATATTGTTCGTAAATCCGTTTTTCCTACGCTCATTTGAATGTTATCTATTGCTAATCGACGCAAACTGGATTATGATAAGGATCACTAAAGATCCCCAAACGAGGTTAAATGCAAAAGTATCATATGATTGCAGTTCATTAACGAATCAAACTTGTGTATTGGTGACTGTAGTCGTGCCAATGTATCTACTCCTCAAATATTGTTTGTTATAAATAAACTAGCTTGTCCTTGAGAAATCAGTTTGAAGTTGTTAAAGGGACTCGTTCACTTACTTCACCCTAAAATTACTTGCATTTGACTCAGCTCCGAATATTTTGTTTAAAAAGTTGGTAACAAGAAAAGTTCTCATCACAAGATTCCACGAATTTCATTTTCATGCATTTGATATCCTTTACCTTCATATAATTGTAAAACCACGTGATTTTTTTTCTGAGGTTTATCATTGCAACACTTCCAAAACTGGAGGTAAAGTTCGCACTGTGTTTACCATCGCTGTTCACGTATGGACTTCGATTTATGCCCCTTTGATTTCTAAATTATGGCTATATAAAATGAAAATGCTCAAATATATCCAAAGAAACTGTTGATAGTGTCATTTATATATTGTATGCATGTCTGCAATTTTGACCTTATAAAATTGTTTGACAAACAGGTATATACCACCGTGATAATATTGGTCTATAATACTTTTATACGACATTATTTTGTTACACGCTGGAAGTTTATCTCAACTTAGATTCGGAGCATCAATTCTTATTGTGAAACTACTGTAGTATTTGTGTATAGGATAACATTTCACGGACATTCCTTTGCTTTTGATAGTCACATAAAGGTGCAATAAATACACCTTTTAAGAATAATAACTTTTGTTCTTTCTCAAAGTCTTACATTAAGTGTACGGCAACTCTTCTTCATATGATACAAATATTTCAAAATGTGTTTGACACTTCGAAATGCCGATGTTTGCCTTATCTTATCATTTTCATGTACGTTAAGTGTACGAATTGATTCTTTTCTATGTTTTATGTGTACAAAAACAAACAAAGCAGTGTAGAAGCGTTTCGATGTGATCTAGTTGCTTCAAGTATTTTAGTCATGAAAATAATAACAGTTGCTAAATGAATTGAGTTTTCTCGTTAAAATACATGTCAATAAAATGTTAATGGATAATTAGATATGTCTACGTCTAACCTGCCTACTTTTTTGTGGAAACGTACTACTTTGAGCTCTGATTATATGAATTCAGTGAACTATATATGATTTTATCCATAGTTGACAAATTTTCGGAGGAGATGATGAATCGGAAAACTGTGATTTATTAAAATTAAATAAATTGATTTAATAAGTGATTTTAAACCATTCATCAAATTGAGAACAGTCTGTTTTTGTAATCCTACTTTATCTATTTACACACACCTAAATTACCGCGACCCAGTTTTAAGCTGTAGTATTCTCATTCCTCAGGTCTCTGGTGTCATTATATCCCCCTTACACGAGCCTTTTATTTGTTTATAAAAGTAGAATTTATTGTTCACGTTAGGCCGGGTTTTTTTAAGGGCTTTTTTTAAGTTGATTTAGTAGCTGACGACTAAAACAACACGCACACACACACACCCTGACATATTTATGTAATGACAAAAAATAATGAAGAGTTGACGTAGCCTAATTCAAAGTTCCCCAGAGCTATCTTACTTTTGGAAAAATTGGTGATGCCGAAAAAATATCTCCGCCGGGAATCGAACAACAGGTTTCAACGCCGGTGTCTTGACCACTAGACCACACCAATAATATTACTTTTTTTTTTCATTATTAAATGTTTGATGCCAAAATTTTAAACCCTTTTCAACCGAATTATGCACATCGAACCTTTCTCTTGGTCTTATGTCGTTCTTTCTTTTATCCGTTATCCTTACACATGAACTAGAGTTACTCCTTTGCCTGGTCCATCCACTTCTTCTGTTTTATTGTTGCTTTCTTTTCATATATATTATTAAAATTCAATCTTTATTCTAGTTCACGCTGAATAAATAAAATACTCCAAAAAAATTATAGTTTGACCAGATCTTTTCGCGGACTTTAGGACATTCATTATATAAAAAAGGGAACCCCCCCCCCCTTCCGATTGAACTTCATTCTTTATTTTGAGATTCTAAGACCCCAAATGTGATGCAAAATTTGTAATAATTTACACAACTATGTTCTATATCTTGTCTATACCTGTTTCAATGATCATATTATTTTAGTTTGCTTTATAATTGTCATGAAGGTGGAAGAGCCGTGGTGTGGTGGTTCTGACTCTCGCCTTGTAAACAGAGGGTCGTGTGTTCGAATCCCACCGCGATCTAGCGTCCTTTGGCAAGGCGTTACTCCACACTTTGCCACTCTCGACCAAGGTGCTAAATGGGTACCCGGTAGGATGCGAAAGATATTTTATGTTTGATTTTTCCAGCGCCATAATGTGGCTGCGATGAATGCAAGGAATTCTCCCCATGGAGTGGGAATTGTGCACTTTTCGTGCTTGATTGAAATGAATCCATTGACCGGGGTAATAATATGCTGTAACGCGTTTTGGGCCATTCTGGGAAAAGCGCTTTATAAAAATTGGCTCTATTATTATTATTTATGCAACCATTTATAAAAGAGTAATACAGTGCGTATCAGAAAAACGGGACAGTTCTAAAAAGACTAACAATATTGTTTCAAATTATGTTATTTGGTGTAAATAGATGCTCTGAAATCTTATTTCTGAATTTAATTTTTTTTTAAATAATTTTGTCCATGCTTAGTGAACACGGAACGTTTTTATCTGGGGTTCAAAAAGAGGCTTGCCCCAAAATGGCAGAAATGAGAAATTTGATGATTGGACTTCTTGCTCATCAGCAGACTTCATCTTAACCTCTTCATTT
This sequence comes from Lytechinus variegatus, assembly GCF_018143015.1. Classification (NCBI taxonomy): domain Eukaryota; kingdom Metazoa; phylum Echinodermata; class Echinoidea; order Temnopleuroida; family Toxopneustidae; genus Lytechinus; species Lytechinus variegatus. The sequence continues at coordinate 41,962,137 of NC_054745.1, forward strand.
TTTTTGCAATGAGTTTCGAATTATGCTGTCAAATTTCATTTACAAACTCATTTAATTACTTGAATTATTGTTATGTTTTCATGTAAACGTCTTTTATTTTTGAATTTTCCGTCATAAGTAAGAAAAGAGGACTTATTGTCAGAAGATTTACATTGTTAATTGAGAGAACTTGAAATTTTTCAAATTATGTGAAACGAAGTATGTTATGGTACCTTTTATAAAAGACATGAATCCTATTTCCAAGGGTTTATTGATTCATTGACCAAGTTACATGTAGGCATATGTGCTTGACAGGACACAGAGGAAAGGATTCATGTCTTTCAATGGCAATGGAGTCAGTTTTGAGGGGGCTAGATTTGGCAGATCGGATGAAATGTTTTAAAAGTTGTGAGCAAGCGAACCGAGCAAGCAGAGATTTCCATATTTTTGTTAAGATACTAAATTTTGTGATGAATTCTGACAAAATATTCAAAAAATAAAACATAATTCACTTTCTATCTTTCCTTTTATATCCTTTCCACTTTTTTCTTAGTAATGATTTTTTTTATCGGAGGAGAGGAGCACCGCGAGCCCCGTCCATCTGTATGCCACTGTTTAAAGGCACATACAGCACACAATGAAAGGATTTGAAAAAAAGAATACACGCCTTCCCATACTTCGGTTGACAAATTTGTGTTTTTGCTTTAAAAAGAATATTCAAAGCTAAAAGAGAACATATTAAAAAGAAACAACAACAGAACAATTCATGAAGATTTGAAAATAAATTTTGACCGTATGATTCGAAAATTATGGCAAATATAATGAAAAGGTTAAGGGGAAGTCTGCTGATTAGCAAGAAGTCAGATGATCATATTTATCATTTTATGCCATTTTGGCGCAATCCTCCTTTTTAACCTCAGACAAAAACATTCTGTGTTCGCTCAAGCATGAACGAAACTTTTTTTTCTTTTTAATTGCATTTGAAAGTTAAGACTTCAGAGCAACTATTAACGCCAAAATGAAGACTCCACAATCTGAAAAAAAATTATATACTTTACAAATCTGTCCCTTTTTTGATACGCACTGTATAAAGGTCCAATCTGGAGTATTTTATAAATTCAGGCAGAAATAAATCTCAAATCTTGCCACAAGATTGCATGGAACCCCATTGTTTACAATACATAAAATTATATTGTGCAGTAATAAATTCTTTTTTTTTATTTCTAGTTCACAAATCTTCAATCAATATATACCATTTTTGCACCTTAACCCTTCTCATAAACCTCGTCGCTATCCTATCACCAACTGGCACACATATACTCCTATTTTCTTTTAAGTTCATAAATAGTTTCAGATTAAAAAAAACAGCTACCGGTTACCATTCCATAACTGGTATTTGACCTGAGGAGTTACCAACGGCAGCCATCTTGATGCATGTTTCTTTCTTTAAAGAAGGAAACTGTCCAGGATCGGGGCACATGGTTGCTTTGTCTTTCTACAGAATATTTGATATACTTTAGATTCTTTTTTCTTGAGTGATGTTATCTGAAGAAGGGGGAGTGTATTGGCGATCTGTTGCATAAATACGTTCAACGATAGTTTTATCTATGAAGGATTAACTTTTCAAATTAAGTGGCCATAAATATCGCTTTTAACTACTGACATAGCACAATCGAGCAGAATTTACAAGGTTGCGGAGCCCTGTGGTTAGCACCAAACACCTTTGCCCAGTGGGCCTAGGATTCGATACTCGTCGCAGCCTCTCTGAGGCCAGACCCCATGCTGCAGACATGTGGTATTATACAGTAACTATCTTCCTGGTTGTGTTAACCCCTGGTGTCTTGGGTGACGCTCAAGTTCCGAATTTCGACTGTGATTTTGAAAGTGATCAATGTGGATGGACCTTTGATTTATCGAATAAACTAGTCTGGACCAGGAACTCTGGACCTACTCCGACTCCAAGGACTGGACCGTCCGGAGATCATACATCAGGCTCAGGTAATGATTACCGAGAAATTATATATATATATATTTTAAATGAGAGGATGATAAATGATGAATTGGAAAGGAAGACCTTCGGGTTATAGTTATTTAGTTAATCTTTTTCCTTTCCCAGCATCCATGTGACTCTCCTTATCCTATTGTTTGTATATTTTGTATATTATGTTTGATTATGCCGAATAAATAATGATAATAATGAATATGAAAATAAACTTGGAAGTGCTTACATTGAAATAAAACAACATTGTTTTTTTTTTTGGGGGGGGTAAGCTATGGCAGAAATGAAAGTGACTTTAACAAACTTCATGTGGTTCGATATTCACAGCTTGCATTATGCATATCCATTTTTCACATTATACATTGACAAAGTATTATATGTGGAATATATCAATTAAAAAAGCATAACTACTTTAGGCCTGGTCACACCGTCCGAGCGTTGTTGCAGCGGTCGTGGAGCGGTAGGGAAAGAAGGTCGAATTTCGCTCACAAAAATTAGGGGGGGGGGGAACAATCAAAATAAAAAATGGTGAACGGTAGCGAGCGGTGATGATTTTTTTCTCTTCGCTCCACGACCGCTCCAACAACGCTCGGGCGGTGTGACCAGGTGGGGTTTAAACATTTACAAACAGGAAATAAAATCCCTGGGTTTAATATGTTGCTGTTTCTTCCTAAATAATGATTAGGTAACCGAATTTAACGTCGGAGGGAGCCTAGGTCTCGAGCAGTGAGAGCCTCTGGAGTACTTATTATGTCAGTGTTCATTGTATTGATATTTTGTGTCGATGAAAAGATATAACTGATGTCATCGTTTGGCGAAACTATCTTGAATTTCTTTAAAATCTGAACCAGATTGGACCCAGTAAAAAAGAAGAGAGTGTTTTGGTGGGCCATGTGAAAATCTTATACACATTGTTAAAATGATCCACAGTGTGTGGTTACAATGGTGTACACATTTTTGGACACCGTGTTTTTTCTGCTAATACCAGGGGCTAATTTCATAAAGCTATTCGTAAGTTAAGAGCGACTTTTTCTTGTGGTAAATGCATTGGCGGAAATCCCAGGGGGACGTGTCCCCCCTACTCAAAATAGTAGTGGGGACACATTATCAAATGCCCCCCCCCCCTACTATTTTGGGTCTTTGGTGATGCTAAGAAATATATAACTCAAAATGGGAATAAAACGTGCGTTTTGGGAAGACATGACCCTTCTTTCTTTTTTTTTTGCTTGTCAAATTTCCAGACCGTTGTCCCCCCCTACCTTTTGGGAGAGATCCTGGGTAAATGATGTTCACCATTATAAGTTGGTGATTATTTAGCACGTAAAAAAGGACCACCAGTAGTTCTTAAAGTCGCTCTTAACTTAGGAACAGCTTTATGAGACACCCACCAGGACTGACAAAGTGATGATGAATTAAAGATTGACCTCATGCAAAGCCTATTTTCAATATCCGTTATGTTTTTTTTATGTGGGGGAGGATTTTTTCGGGGAAGGGGGGTGCAGGGCTGGGGGTCATGAAACGTACATGGATACCGGATTCAAAGTCTTAATTCATCATGTTTGTATGTGTTGTTTTTTTACCATTTATTTATTTTTGTATTTATTCATCATCAAAATGGCAATAACAATGAGGATTCAATAAAATATGAATGAAAACAGAATCGTTGTGGATACTTAGCTGTCTGAATTTGAAAAAAAGCTAACTTGATAACTGTGATCCGAGGTTATCCCTCCCTGACCAACCGGTTACATTTCATAATTCCAAAGGTTCGTAATTCCGAAGGTTCGTAATTCCGAAGGTTCGTGATTCCGAAACACGTAAATTGCATATACCTCGATGTTCGTTAATCCGAAAACGTAAAAGGGTTCGTTAATCCTACCATTTGTGGCGTTATTCCGAAGGTTCGTTATTCCGAAGGCTCGATAATCCGAAAACGAAATATGGTTCGATGTTCCGAAGGTTCGTTAATCCGAAAACGAAATAATGTTCGTTGTTCCGAAGGTTCGTTAGTCCGAAAACGAAATAAGGTTCGATACTAAGTACTTTTTTCGGACTAACGAAACTTCGGAATCACGAACCTCATTTCATTTTTGGATTAACGAACCTTCGGAATTAAGAACCTTCGGAAATACGAACGTTCGGAATAGAACCTTCGGAATAACGAAGCTTCGGAATTACGAATGTATGCGGACCAACCAACATGCTCAACAATTGCAACCATAAAATTAAGTAAGAATATCGATTATGCATAAACAGTAATATTAAGCCCCGTCTGCTGCGATAGGCCTAGCAATGCTGAATACAATGTAGGGCCGATATATGTAGATTTATGATTCGTCAAAGAGCATCTAGCCTTATTCATGTTCTGTCTTTTGTTTTCTAAACGATCATCTTTACTTTGTGGAGCGTTGTGGCCCAGTGGATTAGTCTTCGGACTTTGAAACAGAGGGTCGTGGGTTCGAATCCCAGCCATGGCGTAATTTCCTTCAGCAAGAAACTGATCCACAATGTGCTGCACTCGACCCAGGTGAGGTAAATAAGTACCGGTAGGAAGTAATTCCTTAAAAAGCTGTGTGCGCTATGAACGCCTAGCTTAGCCGGGTAATATAGGAGCGCCTTGAGCACCCAACAAGGTGGATATGTGCGCAATATAAATACCCTTTGACATGTTACAAGTTACTCTCCATTTGGGGGGCATTTGTACCATTACTGTAATTTAATATAGTTTCTTATAATTATCTCTGTTTTTTAATTATGTCGTTCTGTAGCGCATGTGATCCATATGTAAACATGATATAAAAACTTTTATGTAAATGACCGAATTTGCGAACTGTCTGATTGTGTACAATTAAATGAAATTCATTGTTTTACCTCAATCCCTCTCTCTCTCTCTCTCTCTCTCTCTCATTTTGCTGCCACCCATACAGGATTTTACCTGTACATCGAAGGTGCTGATGCCAGTACTGGGGACAAGGCGACCATCATATCGCCGACCATCCCCGCCCTCCCCGCTGGGGGAGCATGTGTCTCATTCTGGTATCATATGCTGGGGACAACCATGGGTACATTGACGGTGTATAGCCCTCAAAACCAAGAGAAGTGGAAGAAAGCGGGCGACCAGGGGAATCTGTGGAAGCAAGCAAACGTTTGGTTGCAGTCCGCTTCAAGCTCGTCACAGGTACCTACTCATCCATTTCCCTGATCTCAGCTCTGCCAGAAAAAAACTTTTAAAGGACAAGTCCACCCCAACGGAAAGTTAATATAAAAAAAGAGAAAAATCCAACAAGCAAAATATTGAAAAATTCATCAAAATCAGATGGAAAATAAGAAAGTTATGACATTTTAAAGTTTTGCTTGATTTCACAAAACAGTTATATGCACATCCTGGTAGGTATGCAAATTGGCAGACTGGTGACGTCACCCTCTTACTATTTCCTTTGTATTTTATTATATGAATTATGAAATATTCTAATTTCTCCTCCTTGTCAAGAGAAACACATTTTTATTTCTCCCTGGACATGTGGAATTACCATTATTTTAAGAGTTTATGGTTAAGGTTAGTTGGTTTTTATTGTCAAATTTGTAAAACCTGAAATATTGTATTATTCAAACAAAAAACAAAAGAAATAATGAGTGATGGACATCATCGACTCTCTCATTTGCATATCGGTGCCTGAGTTGTGCATTCAACTTTTTTGTGAAAAATAAGCGAAACTTAAAATTTTCATAACTTTATTATTTTATATCCGATTTCGATGAAAGTGTATCTATATCATATTACTATTAGTATAGGCTTTCTGCATGAGATGTATTTGTAAATGTCTTTTAAAGCTTTGAAGAGTTTTGCACTGCTTAAAATGTTGAGGGATCTTATTCCAAATAATGGGACCCCTACATAAAAATATGTTGTTTGAGAAAGAATAATGGCCATATATTGCACGAGTATCAGCTGAGTTTCTAGTATTATATTTCTGGATATCCATATTGGTTTGAAAAATGTTGTCAACATTATTAGGCAGAAGGTTGTTACAATAGGAATATATATAATATATATAATATAAATTCCTTCTTATTAAGCGCTTTTTCAAAAGTTACAAAGCGCTGTACAAATGACAAAACAAATACAATCGGTAAAAACTTAAAACAAAACTACACAAAATGAAACACTATTGTAATATATTAAACATGTTAAAACAATACATAAAAACGGATAATTGAAAATCATGTAGTAAAGAAATTGGGAGTATATTTAATTTTAAGAAAAGAGGTGTGCTATGACTTAGAAAGGGTTTATGGCATATTATACGAACTGCTCTCTTTAGAAGAAGAAAGATGCGGTTCAATAGGTATTGCTTGCAGGATCCCCAAACAATATTGCAATAAGATATGTAAGGTAAAATCAATGAAATATGTTTATAATTATAAAATCAAAATAATTATTATTCTTCGTAGCAAAAAGGCTAAACATAACCCGAAACTTCAAACCTTTAAATGCATCCAATTATAAATTTGATTCTGGTAACATATCGTATGTCATTTACTTTTTATTTGTTGATTCATTAATTTTGCAATTGAAAATTTTAAAACAATTATGAATGGGTAACCAGCAGTCCGAAAATCATCTTTTATTTGACGTTCAAGAAATGAAAATGAGAAACTAGCTTATCTGAAAGAATAATTCTTCCTCATATTGTGAAAAATGGTTTTAAAAAGTTAAAGAAAGTACACTTTCTTTCTCACATTTTTGTTAGAACGGCTTGTAAACTTGTTATACTTGGATATTGCAAAGCGTGTTCATCTCATTCTTGAGTGACCTCCAAACTTGAAACATTAATTGTTTTCTTTTATTATTTGAACTTTTTGAAGCCTATACCCATATTACCTGTACATAAAATCACGTACTTGAATGTGTGGATATATCATTTTGTAAATAAGGGTATGGTTTTAGGATTCTAGGACATCTACCCCCTGGACATCTACCCCCCGGACATCCACCCCGGACATCTACCCCCCGGACATCCACCCCCTTAGGACAAGTACCCCCTAGGACAAGTACCCTTTAGGACATCTACCCCGGACATCTACCCCCCCGGACATCTACCCCCGGACATCTACCCCCTGGACATCCACCTCCCGGACATCCACCCCCTTAGGACAAGTACCCCCTAGGACAAGTACCCTCTAGGACATCTACCCCCCGGACATCTACCGCCTCATCTTTAGATTGATTTTGAATTGATAAGATATATATTTTTGCTCGTCTGTGAGCGATCATAACGAACGAGCAATTTGACAAAAAAATGACAGGGGGTAGATGTCCGGGGGGTGGATGTCTGGGGGGTAGATGTCCGGTGGGTGGATGTCCGGGGTGGATGTCCGGGGGGTGGATGTCCGGGGGTGGATGTCCGGGGGGTGGATGTCCGGGGGTAGATGTCCGGGGGTTAGATGTCCGGGGGGTGGATGTCCGGGGGTGGATGTCCGGGAGGTAGATGTCCTAGAGGGTACTTGTCCTAGGGGGTACTTGTCCTAAGGGGGTGGATGTCCGGGGGGTAGATGTCCAGGGGGTAGATGTCCGGATACGGGTTTTAGAAGCGCGTTAGAAGCTTAATATTCACTCTGGCCGACTTTATTACTAACAATTATAATTTCACTAAATAATACACTAAGAATACGATTGTATCCTTTGATTGACTTATATATGCTAATATATCACCAAAAAACGAATAAATTTAATGCATTTCAATTTATTTTCACTTAGATGTATATTACTGGCGAGCTCGGCGGATCGCATTACTCAGATATGGCCATAGATGATCTGTCAATTAAAACAGGAATCGTGTGTCCAGATGATTGTAAGTTTTCACCCAATAATCAATTCATCAACATTTTCATACAGTTTTCATACATGCATTATTTCATCTGCTCATCAGTGAGTTGTCCATTAATTTCTCCTCCATTCAAACAATATTCACATTCATCATTTACTATCTTATTCATTCAATCAATCAATCAATCAATAAAGCATTCATTCACTCATTCGTGTATCTATCAATTCTCAGTATATCTTTTCATTCAACGACTCTGCAAGGGTATACCATTGTCAAATGTTTGATTTTAATCAAAATATGAAGGAAATGAAGATAGAAACTAGCTTTGAATTTAAACAATTGGAAATGAGAAGATAAAGGGTGACTGATTCAGTTTTCATATTATGTCTTTGACAACTCATTCACCTTTGTTGTGGATTCTTGACATGCAGCACCAGATCTGATAATCTTTCCTCGTTGGATATTTGTAATTGATCCTTTTTCTTTCTAATGTTTTTTTTCCCAGTGCCAGATGCCCACAGTTGTGATTTTGATCAAGATTTTTGCTCCTGGTCTTCTACTCCTAACCCTAAGATCAAATGGATAAGACATTCTGGTCCAACCCAATCCACATCAACCGGTCCTTCAAATGACCATACAAAAGGAGATAAGACAGGTGGGCTAAAAAAGAGGAGAGAACGTTAATGAGAAAGGTAGACAGAAAAAATAGGGGTAGAGTACGAGAGGTCAGGAAAGAGGGGTGTGGATGTTTAGGTTCACCGTAGTTAACTACGAATCGTCATTCAATTCACTGTACTACAATGTAAAGGAAATAAACTGAATTGGCAAAAAGAGAAGGGAGAGTGGGAGAAAGAGAGGTGAGGGAGCCCAAGAGGGCGGGGGCTCTGAAATAAAAATTGAATTGAAAAAGATAGAAAAAGGAAAGACATAAAAAGATGATATTTTTTATTTGCCACAGTGTGTTCATATGGTATTATCTTTCAATCAAAATGTTTAAAGGGGATCATCGCCTTTTGATTTTGCAAAAGCGAAGCAATAATAAAGATACTCATATGTTGTTGCCGTGTGTTAGATCTTCTATAGGATCTGTATCCTAAATCTTCTAACCATAATGATGATGCTGGCCCACAGCATATATTGCGCCATATTTATATTCATCATGTTTATAGGCGCAGGCTAATCCAGGTAAGCTATTACTACACATCTGTTGAAATAAGTGAGTTTGAGAGAAGATTTGAAGAGTTCCGAATGTTGTCAATTTCACGGAGCGAAAAGGGAGGGAGTTTCATATAGGCGTGCAGCAATTATAGACGAAAAGGCACGGTCTCAATATCTATTTAGGTGTGTGATGGGTACATGAAGCGTGGCAGTAGTACCAGATTAGCGCAAGCCAGGACAAAGATGGCGTTGTTCTATAACCATGGTGATGCTTAGTTGTATCTTTAACCAACCTACATGTGTATGTATTTTCTTTCAGGATATTACATCTACGTCGAAGCTAGCGGTGCTGCCTTGGGTGCCAAAGCTCTTCTCATCTCTGACGTCATAAAGAACAGTGACAATGGGTACTGTATGGATTTTTGGTACCACATGTTTGGTTCAACCCTTGGTGTCCTGAGTCTATACCAGAAGATAGAAGGAAGCGATGATCCGCAGACCTTGATATGGACTGAGACACAACCTAGAGGTCCGCAGTGGAATCAAGCACAGCTACAATTCACTGGCTCCGATCCATACCGGGTAGATAGGCATAACCGTCAGCGACCATGGGGGCGCCCTATTGGAAAGAATACAGTGTCTCTTGGGGAGCGTTTCATCAAATGAACATTTTCGTCCGACAAGCTGTCAGATCTGACAACTTTCCTTGATAATGATTGGCTGAGAGTCACTGTTACCATAGTAACTGTCGGATAAAACAGGACTTGTCGGATAAAACGTCCGACAGGTCCTTTCATGAAACACTCCCCAGGTGTGTGCCACAGTGTGTTTACAGTGTGGAAGAAACAGTGTGAATCACCTTCAATGAGTATTTCAGCAGTTTGAATCACATATTAAGAAAGTAGACCACGTGAACACGCTGTGAGTTTGAGCGTTTTAACAGTGTGGATAATATCTTCACAAAGTCCAGTATGTAAACACACAGAGATCTCACTGTTTGAGTCGATACAGTGTTCTTTCCAGCGAAGCATTTTATCAGCAATAATTGTTATTTAATAAGTTGTCAGACTACACATGTATCTTTATACTGTCATACATATGGCAATAGGGATAAACTAACAAATGTGTCATTTACAGTCGATATGTATTGGCTGATCACTGTAAAGCCCTTTGAATTATCAATGTGAATACTTAACAAAGAATGTATTTACTTTAAAAAATTAAAACATGGAAATTGGTAAATCACCCCTTGAAAAGGCCAAGGGTGGAACACACTTATTACTCAATCTCGTCCCTTCTTTCACATTTTCCACCCTTCACCCATTTTGTGTTTCTTGAGTGTAGCCTTAGCTAGACGTAGTAAGATGTGATTTAAATTCAAGGATCTTATCTCAGTAGTTTTCTAGTTCTTATTAAGCTCCATTCTGCCATTGAAAATGTATTTGTTTTGAAAGGCATGATTATTGTGCATTAGGAATTAGGAAAAGTTTTTATTTAATTGATTTTCCCCAACTTTTCTTAAAACAGCTTGTCGTAGAAGGAGGAATTTCATTAGAAAATATCGGGTATGGAGACATTGCAGTTGACGATATCTCGTTTCACGATGGCAAATGTCCGACACCAAGTAAGTACAAATATATAATCTTGTATAATATTGTTCCCCAGGAAGTGGAGTGTGTATTATCAGTTTTTATTTTAAATAGCCATACAAACTTCAAAAGATCTCACGAGGTTCTTTCACGGAGCTGCAAAAAATGAATAAAGAAAGAAATGGGCAGGCTTCACTCACAACTGGTTAGAATTGTCGTGCTAAACCAGTTTTTCAATCATATTTTATTTCCATTAGCTAAAGGTGCATTTTAATATCTGTCGATATTTTGTATCAACAGATCTTAACAACAGATTTATTTGGTCAAAATTGTTTTGAATGACATGAGTAGAAAAAATATAATTTAGTGATTTGACTCTCTTCATTACTGCATTAACGTTCATTATGTTATTTCAGATCACTGTGATTTTGAGAGCGGAGATTGCGGCTACACTCCCGGGAGCGGAAGTAACTTCAACTGGAATGTCATCCAGCCAAGTTCAGATGTCAACACGCCCTCTATCGACAGTACTTACCGAACTGCAGCAGGTACCAAAGAAACCCACTTCCGGACAACGACCATTCAAACAATGCATAGCAATTACAATTAACCCTAGCATCTACTTTCTATTTTATAGAATAATAATCATTAAAGAAATATATTTCATTGATTGCATTTTCAAGCGCTTAAATTGCTTGAGGGCCTTCATGCATATATCTATTTAACTGTTCTGCTATATTGATAAGGTTAAATTTGTTACTAATTTGAGCAAAAGTAGCTTTCTGGAAAATAATAACAGTTGAAGAAAATGAAGTCAGTTATCTGGGTTCTATATTTACATGCTCGGGATAATAAAATGTTTGTATGTTTTTGTTTTTTTATTCAGAGAGATGTAGTAGAGGAAGGTCTAAGGTCCGACTGTTACGTACCTTTGTCTGCGTATACAAAAATAATAATGATAAGAAAACATCCGCTTAGTCATTTGACCACATATAGTTCATTTTGTAAGTTCGGGGCATGTTTTAAAAAACGGAAGGTTTTATAGCAATACGCTATGCAGAAAGCAATTTTCTATGTAGACAGACGAAACCTTCGGCCTCGTGGACCTACTGCCTCGTTGGAAGACCCCAGGTAATAGTTTACTTCCATCCAACATGCCTGCTTTTTACTCTTTCCCTTTTAAAGGACACGTTCTTTTTGCTGATATTTCATCTTTGACATCGAAGAATCAGAAAGGGATTATTGAGACCGGTATGTTCGATGCGACCGGGGTTAAAGGTCAATGTTTTCAGTTCTGGTACTACATGGGGACGTCTACCGTATCTGTACTAAAGGTAATGAGTAGATATAGTTCATTTACATAGTTTACATAGTTAATTTACACACTAATTTTTTTTCTATTGTATTTTATGTTCGTACTGTTTACAAGTGTTCTGACAAATATTATAAAAATAGCATGATTGTGCTCCAGATGTCTATGGCCTTTGCTATTCTCCTTTTTTACCTTTTCTACGACTAAGTATATAATAATTTGTTATGATTATACTTGTGCATTGTATTTATTCGTAAAATTAGACAGTGGTGATCATGCGTATAATGACCACAATAACACTAATGATTTTACACATGCTCAAAATAAATAGGATGATAGAAATGAAAGAAGCAATTAAAAATAAAGAATTTGTGTTTTCCATATTTATGAATGAACAAAAACAATATTTCAATTTGCGGTTTTCATGTTTGTTTGAAAATATTTTTGGTTATTCCAATACATTTCATTCCCTCGCAAATCTGTTTTGTGAACCACGAGTTAATTTTACGGGTTCTCCATGCATTTTGTGAGATCAATTCAATTCCTTACTTGTTTCACTGTGACCTATGTTTACTTGAAATGTATCTACTTATGTTTAGGCCTACCCATTTATATTTCGACAAGTGTTTTTCTAACTATCAATGCAGATAAAATAAAACAAATAATTATTCAACAGGTATTCTTGGTGATAGGAGGAGAACGAACCAAACTATGGGAGATGCATTCTGCTAGCCATCCTGCAGAATGGCATGTTCAAGAAACAAACCTTGTCAGTACAACACAGAAAATGAAGGTAAGGATCTTCTGACGTGAGTAACATGGTATTTACCGTATTTAAGCAAAGGAAGAAAATCCCGTTTGTGAGAAATTCGATTGTTAACCCCCCCCCCCCCCTCCCTCATTTATAGGCATTGGCGGCAGAAACCAGAAAGTAGGGGGTCCACCTGAAATTTTGGGATGGATACAGGTAAAACATTTGACAAGCAACAAAAAAGGGGGCGTCCCCCACCTCGAATTTAGGGGGGACAAAAAAATAGGGGGACAGCCCCCCCCCCCCGTGCTCTTCCGCCGCCTATGTTTCTAGGACTCTTCTGTAACACTTGATAACGATTTTTAGTGTTGTAAGAGAGATAAATTATGCTAGGTCTTTGTCCGTAATTTTTTAATGCTACATCAATTTTAGAAATTCAGAAAAATCCTCTGCGCTCTGGCATGGGAATGTGACTGCTATTTTCAAATTATGTTGAATCAGCTACTCATGCCCGAAAGCCTATGCTACTTTTTTTTCAAATGTTTCAGCATATTTGGGGTTGGAATTGGAAGGGGTAGGAGTTCTTGTGCGTCCCCGAACATGACATTATTAATATGAATTGGTGTGGCGATGCGTGAGAGCAAATCCTGTGAATTAATAGCTTTGCAGTTTGAACTTCATTGTGACGAAAGAGATATAAGAATTCTTAAAAAGAAAAACTTTGGGACTTCGTTAAAAATGAAGCACGTGAAGTTCATTATTGAATGATGACGTTATGCGCACACTGTGTTGACTTTATTATCCCTCTGATGACGTCACTCATTCTTAACTTTTAAACCATTAATGATGTTGGTAGTTAAGTGTGATATCGTTTCCCGACTATTTTTCAGTTTCTTTCTCTTTTATCAATCAAACCTTATCAAAGATTTCATTCGAAGCTAGCAGTGATAACATCGACTGGCCAGGCGGTATAGCAATAGATGATATTACCTTGGCGGATTTCCCCTGCTCACCTTTTGGTAGCTGTGACTTTGAGAATGGATACTGTACGTGGAAGAATGAAGAAAATGATGATGACACTAACTGGCTGCGTAACAATGGAAAGACGATATCGGCTAACACTGGAGCTGATGTGGATCACACGTATGGGACTGAGGATGGTGAGTTTGGCCGTATATTGCCACTAGGTCTACACCCGCGTCCTCAATTTTCCGACTCGGCCAATCTCGTGCAGCTACTAGGAAGAGCACAGGGTGGTGTTTCATGAAGCTGTTCGTAAAGTTACACACAACTTTACGAACGATTGGAACATGTTCGTTTCGTGTACATAAGTCAGCTACATAGAGATATGTCATGTAGCACAAGAAAGGATCACCAGTCGTGCGTAAAGTCATTCGTAACTTACGAACAGCTTTATGAAACGGGCCCCTGGGTTCCATGACATTTGCTCCGGCGACAATTGTTCTGCTGTAAATTCCACACACTAATCAAATGACCAACTTCAACCCTGGATTACTATACTCTACTTTAAACCTTATATAAAACCCTTTGCAACTCTCACCCTAACCCTACATCTTAGACGACACAAAGTCCTTTGAAATTGTCGCAGGTGTGTGCCACAGTGTGTTCACAATGTGGAACACGATGTGTCATCACCTTTACACTGTTAAATTTGAGTCACTTTAACATTGTGAATCACATATTCCCATAGTCAACCATGTGAACAGTGTGAGCAGTCACACTGTCGAGGCGTCCACAGTGTGGAAATATCTTCACACTTTTGAATTTGAGCATTTAATAGTGTGAAGAATGTTTTCTCATGGTCCACAATGTGAGCACACTGTGATCAGACTGTGTGATACTGTTTTGTTTTCAGCAGGGATGGTTTTATGATAGTTTGTCTACAGGCAGATCTGGGTTTTTTTCGTCTTCAATTTGGTTAAATTTAATTGAATTTTAAAGTGAATTTTTATTTAAATACTTGCCACTCGGTGCAATTGCCAGCTCTCTAATTTACCAAATTGATCTTATATCCCCTTGGTCTAACATCACCTGGCCTTTTTTGTTGAATGATCCGTTTAATATGTTTTTTGCAAAGTAAAATGTTATGTAGGCGAAGTTAAAACTTGATCAACTGTGGATAAGAATAAAGTAGTATAAGATCAAGGGTGCTAGTGAAAGTATAACGACCGCCTTATATTGATAGTAAAATAAGTAAACTAAATGGGTTGAACTATGAGATATACAACTTAAAATTCTTCTAGATCAAGGGAATATATAATTTATCCTATTGATTAGTGTCATACGTCGCTTAGATTTCATATTATTTTAGTTTCAGAACTTTCAAGCAATTTTGAATGCACAACCGTTATCGTTAGAAATTATATTTAGTATTCAGAATTTCAAAGAAACTATTTTAAAGAGTTAATCTTTGATGGGTAAATGTTAGCTACCTCAAAATCCATTGCCGCATGACATGATAATTCATGTATGTTATATTATTAAGTTATCACCGGGAAACTTTAATCAGTTGTTTCAATTCCCTGCAGGTGAATACATCTACTTAGAAGGCTCGTTCCTGGAAGAGGGAAATGCCGCCATCTTGAAATCCACAGTGTTCACAGCCGATACAACCCGATGCTTCGGGTTCTGGTATTTCATGATGGGTAGTGGGATAGGTAATCTCATAACACAGATCACTGCCGAGGGTCTATCCCCAGAACTGACTCTCAGGACCATACAAGGAAACAAGGGATACGGATGGAAACAAGCTTTTGTAAGTACCATCATTTTATAATTTACCCCTGTTTCTTGAAAATTCATTTTTTAAAGCCCAGATTAAAAAGTGTAATATTTTGTACGAATGTTATGAAATTGACATATACAAAGACAAAAGGATTTGTGTCTTTTTTTTATGAAGGACCTTTCCGCGCTTGGCCTCAGTAGTTTTCATTTTTGGCAAAAACACCATTCCGTAATATCCCTGACATTAAATGGCATTTCCTAGCATACCGACTTTTAATTCAAAGTCGCCTAAGTATAATGAATTAATTCTTTCGCAACTTTGATAAAAAAAATCATAGCTAATATTTTGCTGGTCCAATTTGGGTCGTAAGTTAACCAATCTGATTCTTACATTTTATTTTATTTATTTTCTCCTGAGTTTTGATTTGACTGGATTTTCTTTCGGGTATGACTAACTTTGGGCAAACCCATAACTTATCAATCTATTGTATGCCCTTAATCCCCATAATTCATTAAGCTTATCAGGCAATGGTAACTTGGAACCGTTACGACTATTATCAAAGGAGAATGAAATCTTTGGAACAAGTTGACATTTAGTTTAAGGAAACAGAAAAATCAAAGAATGAGATTAAAGAAAATTTGAGAAACATCGATCAAACAATGGGAATAATGAGTATTTGAATATTTCGATCACTAATGCTATGGAGATCCTCCCATTGGCAATGTGACAACTGTGAACAACTTTCCCTTTGATGGACTATAGAATACTACGAAAATTTATATTTTTGCTCTTTTTAGGGTGATACAAATTCTTTATCCATAATGCGCTCCTGAAGAAAGAATATATGATTTACTGATAGAAATGAGAAAAGAGGCATTTAAGTGAAATATATAAAAGTAATGGAAAGTTGTTCACATGTGACTCTACACATCTTTGTCGCATTGCCAATGGGAGGATTTACATTACAATAATGCTCATAACTTTCTTATTGTTTATTATTTTTTTTCTCAAACTTTCGTTTATCTGTTTCTTTGATTTTTCTGTTTTTGCACAAGCTTTCTTGTTTCATATGTTTCATTTTCGTTTAAGACAGAGACAGGTGATTTCAGCGAGGGATAGACTATACACCCTTAATGATCATAATATGGAATGGTCCTTCTGTTTTCACTTTGCTACAGGTTCCCATACAATCTTTATCTGGTTCATACTCCTATGAGATTCTCCTGAAAGGTACCATTGGTCCTACTCCATACGCTGATATCTCCATCGATGACATCACTGTTGAGAACAGGGATTGCTCTGATGAAGCCGGTAATGTTACCATTACGTTTCATTTTGCGTAACTTCTCTCCCAACATTTACATCTAGAGTAGAAAAGATTGAAAGGGTTAACATTGGGCAACATTTCAAGTTTGCTAATCTAAGACGTATCGGTGAATAAACATTTGACTTGAACCTAACGATCGTTCTGTTATAGGGTTCTGTTTACCATCAAATATCCATGAGAGACCAACATATTCTTTAACGAGCTACACAAAAAAACAAGGACATGTCTTAAGCCATGTCGAGAATGAATGGGCATATAATTATGGATATTATACAGCTTACTACGTTGTTGGAGGGGAATTGATAAGTTAAGTCCTCATTCGTTATTCCTCATTCTTATTCATATCGTATTTGAATTCATTTTGTTCAAACGACATAAACTAATAATCTAAAAATATAATGATACAATGTATGATCGGCCGTAGATGAGGTTAATTTTATTTTTCGCTGCTGCCCTTTCAGTATACTTTATGTCTCTGTTTGACTTGTGGCACGTTTTAACTATTTATATTGTTGTTTTTATACTGATAAAATAGATTATGTTGAATCGAATTTAAAGTAAAATTTCGTACCGTCTTGTTATTATGCTTGAAGGAAATAATTTTCTACCTTTTATTTAGAAATCAAGGTTTCCATTCTGATCCAAATTCCTCTATTTTTCATTTAGGGGAAAATGGGAACAATATAAGTTAACTCGTGTATTGATATCATTTCATTGCTTAGCTCCGGTTACACACAACTGCAATTTCGAGAGCGATCTCTGCTACTGGTATCAAGATGAACAAGACGATTTTAATTGGGTTCGGGCTTCAGGAGTCTCGGATAGTGCAGGAACCGGACCCGGAGCGGACCATACCTATGGAAATGATCGAGGTAAGAATAATAAATGGAGGATAGTTCTGGATAACGCTTCTTGATTACTTAAACATTCATGTAATACCTTCATGTAGCACTTGCTTTATCATAAGTCTCAGGTGCTCTAGTATAATGCAATATAATCACCAGATTAGTAGATAAGATGTTCCATGCTCTTCGTTTCCAGGAATACATACTTTCTTGCTCCCGTTAGCCATACGTGGAATGGGTACAACATGATTTCTTGCTGAATGTAATAGCCCCTGCACTCTGAAGGATTTGAACGTAGAAAATAATAACTCGTGCTTGAGGTACACGAGTCAGATCCACTAAGCCATATATTATTATCATTACACTAAGTACGTTGAGAGATAAGCTAAATGTCCTTCCCATTGGCTTGTTTGGAAGCTTCAACAAGGATTCTTCAAAATTATTCTTGTAGAGGAAGCATTCTTATCGACCATCATGTTTAAGGGTAAAATTAAAAAAGATAGCACTGGAGAATTTGATGAGCAGTAAATAATTACCCGAATACTGATTGTTTTTCCGTCTGTTTCCCTATTCTCAACCAATTAGCAAATGCTTTAATAATTTTTTTTTATACATTTTTAACGAATTTTAACAGTGTAATTCCAAAACTTCGTAAACAATCTATCTATTTCAGGATACTACATATATACAGAAGCCTCTGGTCTCCAACCTGGCAACGTGGCTCGCCTGTTGTCTAATCTCCTTATCAGCCCAAGTGAAGGTAGCTGTATGGAGTTTTGGTATCAGATGTACGGTATGCACCTTGGAAGTCTAAACGTATACATGAAGATTGATGATAATGAGACCGCCCTCTGGAGTGAGACAGAGTCCAGGGGTCCACATTGGATTCCAGCACGAGTGCAGATTAATACAACGGACCGGTTCACTGTGAGTAATCCATGGAAATGTTTGTTCAGTTGTTGGAACTGTTACAATGCCATACATATCTTGAAAATAGAAACCCGACTTTAAAAATCTTAATTGTGATTAATGGGCGCGCGAATGGGTGCGTCGTGGTTTAAGGGTTCTGAAATTCGCCTTTCAAAAAGAGGGTCGTGGGCTCGAATCCTAGCCATGGCGTGTTTTCCTTCAGCAAGAAATTCATCCACATTGTGCTGCACTCGACCCAGGTGAGGTGGATTGCTACCCGGCAGGATTAATTCCTTGAATGCACCAAGCGCATTTAGCAGCTGGAGCTACAGCGGGGGTAATATACAGTGCGCCACTGAATAGGCAACTAAATGCTATATATTATTATTATTATTTCAAGGTTGTTTTTAAACGTAGATCTGTTTAATTCGGGCACACTTTTGATCTTTGATCTGAAATCTTTTCCGATCTAACAGCTTTCATTGTATTTGATTAGTTCAGAAGCATTTCTCCTATGGTAACTGTCGGACAAAACTTATTTAGTGGGATAGAATTTCCGACAAGTTTTGTCATCAAACGCTTCTTATTCTGTATCTACTGATGAAACTAAATAAAGAAGAACTGATATTAACAGCAGTGGGATATGTTGTATTTATTTATATATTTATTTATTGGTTTTCTTTATTTTCCTGTTCAGTTATGTAAAGCTGCTTTCAAAAGGCGACCTGCAGTTTAAAAAATAACTCAACATCATAGCAATTCAGTGTATGTAACATACAATAAAGTGAAACAGAATACATGATATAACATATAGCGTGAATCAGCAATTATAATGGAATCATTACATCTACACCAAGATATTCAGTGTAATATGAATGACAGTCAAAATTTAAATGATTTTCAGGGTTTTTGAGTGCATAAACATGATGAAGGCACGTGCATCTTTGTAAGATAGTTGTAATATAAAACTGAAAAATATATATAAATTTTCTTCTGCAAATATAATTCGTTAAATCATACTCTATATATAATGCTTAGTTTGCATGAATAGGCAATAAATTGCATGAAATACTAGGTATATCTGATTTGATGTTTTGTTTTGTTTCTTTTTTGTTCATGTATTACAAAGCATAGGATAATGGGAAATTTCGTATTGCCTCTAGTGGCCTACAGTCGCTA
The DNA here is from genome assembly GCF_018143015.1 of Lytechinus variegatus. NCBI lineage: Eukaryota > Metazoa > Echinodermata > Echinoidea > Temnopleuroida > Toxopneustidae > Lytechinus > Lytechinus variegatus. Next base: position 41,981,759 of record NC_054745.1, read on the forward strand.
TTGTGGGTTGTGATCGGGTGTTGGGTTGCGATTTCGGGTTGTTTACTAGATTATCCTTTAAGATCGTTACCACGTCTGAAGTTCAACCATGTGTTTCATATACTATGTCTCTATCAAATTTAAAGGTTATATTTGAAGGTATCAGGGGGCCGAATTTTCAAGGGGACATCGCCTTAGATGACATTACATTCACAACCGGCGATTGCGGCACACCGAGTAAGTATTGTTCAGAATTAGGTAGTTTTAAGGCAGATAATGTTACACTAATATGTATTGTATAAGCACGTGAAAGCAAGGTGGGTCTCATCTATTACTAAAGTTGACTGTATTAGTAAAGACACGCACGACATTACAAGGTTGCACATACTGCCCACTGCAAGTTTTTAAACTATGCAAAAAAAAAGAAAGAGAAGAAAAATAAAAAGGGAGGAAAATGAAGAGCATGGAAGCATAAAACATGTAAAAGATGTTCCATGACATCTGCTCCGGCGACAATTGCTCCGACTGAAAATCCTTACTTAAAGACAACTTTAACTCTATTCTCCAAAACTTAATAACCCCTAATGCTTATCTTTGAATCATTCTGAACGAAAAATCTTACACAACCCTCACTCTAACCCTATTCCCTCTGAGATACATGTATCAAGACCCAAGCAAGTGTCGTGCCACCCATAAATGAAAGAGGTGTTCATTCCGAAACTCTATATTTCCTCTGTAATTCAAATTTAAAAAGGTTTTTTTGCCCCCACATCCGCCTATAAACGCCCATTGATGCGGCAGTATGTTTTCAGATCTGATGGTATGACATTTAAACGATTTTGGTTACTTGTAAGAATTAAATCATGCAGTTATCTCTCCAACAAGGTTTGACACTCGTCAAACAATAAAATATCATTTCCTCCTACGTAATTCTGTCCTGTTAGAGTTGATCGCCTTCATGAACCAAATTGACAATATTGTCCCAGTATTGTAAGCACTTTTGCAATTTGGACTGTGTAGAATGCGCCAAGAGATATACTAAATAGAGAACCCTGCTTTGAGTAGTTTGATCAAGAAGTATTCTCCTATTTTGTGTTTTCTTTAAAATTGTTTTTTTTTACTTTGTTGATGTGTTCATACGTAATTATGCTACTTATTGACAAGCCAACTCCCCATCCACAGCACGCATTTTTTTTCTTGTCATGTTGTGATTTCTTTGTGTGTGTTGAATTGTGTTATTCTAGGTTACTGTGGGTTCGAGAATGGAGTATGTGGTTTCACTCAACCAGTAAGTGATGTCGTACAATGGGTACTAACATCGTCGTCTCCATCTTCGTCATCACCAACACCGACAACCGCCCCGTATCTTCCACCGTTTGATGCTACTTATAGAACACTCGCAGGTACGCCTTTCCTGGATAGAACACAATGTACCTCACGATGCGTTCCACTGTATTTCACAGTGAATGTATCATAGTGTGTCCCACATTATGTATCAGAGTCAAACACTTGCAGTCGAACACTTGCAGGTACGCCCCTCCTGGAAAGAACACAGTGTATCGCTGTGTGTCTTGCAGTGTGTATCTCAGATTTTCTCACAGTATGTCGCACACACAGTGTCTCACAGAATGTCCCTTAGTGTGACTCACCATATCAGACTCAGTGACAGTGTATCACACAATGTGTCTTGCAGTGTGTTTCATAGTATGTCTCACAGTGTATCACACTGGGTCTTACATTGTCTCTTGCAGTGTGTATCAAAGTGTGTCTCACATTATGTCCTAGTGTAAAATCGTGTTTTTCACAATGCGCAATACAACGTGTTTCACAGTGTATAACAGAATTTGTCACTCATTTATAAACCTAGCCACGGAGGATTATCAATTTGTTACTGAGGGTGCTGTGACAATGCTCAGCACCGCCTGTAACAATATATTAATCCTCCGTGGACAGGACCCTGCTCATATTATGTTTTACTGTGTTTTACAATTTTACTCAGATTATATCACAGTGTGTAACATAGCGAAGCACGATGTTAAATTACTTCTACACTCTAGAGATGTAAATGTTTGTTTTCACATTGGGTGAACAATTTGTAAATTATGCTCAAATCAGTTCCAAGAGAAAGTCCTTTTAGTATAAGTATGTTGGAACTTCCTGATGTGATTCGTCTCTAATGCAGTATTAAAAAGCCAAATCATTTCATGAACAGTAAATAAATCACACTCATTAGTCGTTCCAGGAAAATTACGATCAATAGTAAAAAAAAAAAAAGGTGTTCACAAACCTTGCAGTTACTTGCAACTTTTTCAATTGCTTGCTTATCTTGCAAAGGAGGTTTAAAATTATATTTTATTGTTATGATCAATATACCAATTATAAATGATATCAATAAATTATGTCTTGCCTCGCCCCCTGCTTTTTACATCTCCTGATGGCATTGTGTCTATTTTGTCTCCACGTAGGTCACTTTATGTATCTTGAACTTCATGATGATCAGAACAATAACGATGGTGGACTATCGACAGGTGTATTTCCAACAGGAACAGCTGCAGACAGATGCATTAACGTCTGGTTTTATATGCAAAATAGCGTTAAAATAAGTCTGAAGGTAAAACATTTATAGCCATTTATTTAGAGCCCCATTTGAATATACCAGTAGGTACTTCATTGCTTCCATGCTACCAATACTCAGACATATTGAAATTCATGTGGATAATCTATAAAATAATTGTAAGTTAACCTTTCAGTTATTTAGGAATAAGTTGACCACTAATTATGACAGCACCTGTAATGTCACCTTTTATTAAACCAATTGAGAAGATTGCAGTTCACTCAGTGATAGGTTTCATTAAGTATAACTACGTGATTAGCAGTGAATACTGTTATAAGCTATAGAAGTCCTTGTATGTGATTGATTGATAGTACATTTGTTTCCATCACTGACAAGACAGTTTAATCATTCTCCAGGTCATACAGTTAGGATTGACTTCGACGAATCAAAATCAGCTAGCTTCAGTTGTTGGTGAAGATTTGGCAGATGAATGGCACGTAATACAAGCAGCTCTATCCATCACAGAGGAATTCAAGGTAATAATATATCCCTGCTGAAAAGAACACAGTGTCTAACAGTGCGTTCACATTGTACACATAGTGTATTTACAGTATGTCCAGGGTGTGTTCACAGTGTGCACATGGTGTGTTCACAGTTGGTCCACTGTGTGTGTAAAGAATATCCCCAGTGTGTTTACAGAATGCCCACGGTGTATTCAGTGTGTCCACAGTGTACACATGGTGTGTTTACAGAATTCCCACGGTTTTGTTCACAGTGTACACATGGTGTGATTACAGTGTGTCCACAGTGTATCCACGGTGTTGTTCATAGTGTATCCACGGTGTTGTTCACAGTGTATCCAATGTTGTTCATAGTTTATCTACTGTATGTAAAGCATTCCCTGGTGTGTGTACAGTGTGGACATGGTGTTTTCACAGTTTGTCCAAGGTGTGTTCACAGTGTACACATGGTGTCCTTACAGTGTGTCTATGGTGTTGTTACATTGTTTCCACTATGTCTGTAAGTCGTGAACCTGGTGTGTTTTCAGTGTATTCACTCTATGTCCTTAGTTTCTTCCCAATGTGTTTGGAGTGTGTTCATAGTAAAGTGTAGTAGGTTTCATGGTACACCATGTATCTTTCTTTGGCAAGTGTTGGTCCTGAAAAGGATTTTCTACACTATTCTTTGTAAACCTTCAGAAATTCTAGTGTTCAGAGTATGTTAACAGTGGATTCACTTTGTGGATAGCAGTGTGGAACACTTTGTATCATCATCGTCATTTTCATATCACATTTTCACACAGTCTTCTGTGTAAACACATAATGAACACTGACACAGGTATAGGTGAATTGTCTTCAGAGTATTAGATTTGATTATTTTAAGAGTGTGAACTGTATATCCAAATAGTCCAAATAGTCTGTGAAGCTAAGTTCATTCAGCCGCAAGAGGAGTTGGGATCTAGTACTTCTAAAAGTATTGTAATGTAGCTACCGTTGAATGGAGGGTCAACTTAAAACCTATGCCTCTTAATGCATACTTTATAATGATAATCCACTCCCACGAAAGGTTTGCTCAAAATAACCGAGATCTAATTAAGTGAATTGAGGATCTTGAGAATGCAGTATGCGCTTGAAACATTCCTGTTTTAGTTAATTACCATAGATCAAATGACCATACTTGTAAATAAACTAATTCTATACTTTGTTAGATTGTCCTCCCGAAAGCATAGTTTTCCCCTCAATTCTGGAAACTGAAAAGTGAAAAGAAAAGCGAAATATAAATGTCACAACCATTTATAACGCTACGACATAGTTTAGCAGTTACAAAATTACCCATTTTCTATTTTTTTTTTTCAGATCATATTCCAAGCTACGAATCTCGATCAGAATGAGGATGTCTCAATAAGCATCGATGAATTCAAGATTACAGATGGCCTATGTCCTCAACCTGGCAGTTGTGATTTCGAGAATGGTTTCTGTACGTGGAAAAACGAGGAGAACTTCGATGATTTCGACTGGCAGCTCATACAGGGTAGGACGCCCTCTGACAACACAGGCCCGCCATCCGATCACACCAAAGGGACGTCATATGGTAAACGCATCAAGCTCAATTTGTTTTGTTAACGTTGAGATGAACACAAACAAGCGAATGAATACCAATACAAGTAGAAAGTAAGAAAGGCAAAGGCCAAACAGGATGAGAATTAAACAATAAAGAGAATAAAGAGAACAGAATATAATGTTAACAAAATTGCATTACATACATGACATATGGATATAAAAATAATAAGAACGCGCCGTCAATTGAATACACAAAATAAACTCGCAAATCATAAAACAACATTCTTTTTACAACTCCTTCTTATCCCAACTTATATTCCCAGTGCTTCTTACAGAATGTCCATTTCACTGAAAGCATTTTTCTTTACTTCAAACGAATGATTTTCCACATTAATAATTCGTGTTGAAATTAAATCCTCATAAAATTAATATGAACCGCATATTTTCGTCCCTAGTTATCATTTCTTGTCGTCCCCCGGAAGGTTCAATTTTTTTCAGTCCTCACCTTTAGAGTTTAACATACATACTTCTGATATAGAACATCGATGCCACCGGCTCGATCCATTATGACGACAAATACATCAAGTCTTGGAACCCTCATTGACTTTTGATTCCTGCCTTTTCAATCACTTGCAGGCATCTACGCATATGTTGAAACATCCGGCCGTGCAACAGGGGACATTGCCATCCTTAAATCATCTGATTTTCAATCTGGGTCCACACAATGTCTCGAGTTTTATTATTACATGTATGGAACCAACCTTGGTAGACTTGATGTCCAGGCGCTTCAAGACAAGGAAACAATCGGCACAACGTTGAGGTCATATAATGGTACCCAGGGAAGTGCCTGGAGACAATCGCTTGTAAGTCTGCTAATCACTGCTCGTTTTATTCCGTGTGAACAGTCATTTTCAATTTATTTCATTAAACATATCGATCCTGAAATACTTGGAACACTAAAGGACATCGCAGTACAGGAAATGCAGAATTTAAATATGCATTTAAATATTTCCTAGGTAATTGGTTACATACCAGCTTGGTGTTTACCAGCAAAATGCTGTCCTGTCGAGTTCCTACGGGAGTTACCACAAACAGAAACTTTATATTTTATGCATAAATGAGAGTCTTTTTCGTGTGTATATATCATGTGTTATCAGGGGAGCGTTTGATGAAAGGACTTGTCGGACATTTTATCCAACAAGTCCCATTTTATCCGACAGTTTCCATAGTAACAATGCTTCTCAGCCAATCAAAATAAAGAGAAGTTGTCAGATCTGCCTACTTGTCGGACAAATATGTTAATGAAACGCTTTCCATAAGTCGGTAATTGATTGAACTTCCACATGTGATAAACTTGATGTAATGTTTGCTTTTCTCTGCCCTTTCTTACCCATTCACATCTGTTCAATATTTCTTGGTTTCCCTGCTATCCTATAGGTTAACTTTGATATATTTGATGGTTTATACTACACAATCCTTTTCAACGCAAGTGTAGGAGCAACAGGGTTGAGCGACATAGCTATTGATGATATCAGCGTTTACCCGGGTAACTGTTCCGGACGCTCAGGTACGCCTATTGATGTGTTTATTTTTATCTGAGATTGTAGACTTATGTATACTATAGTCCTATCAAGGGGTGGACCCAGGATTTTCCAAAAGAGAGGGCATTTATTTCACTGAAGAATGAAGATGACTTATGTCAAGAAAAAAAGAGGTCTCTACCTATATTGGACATTTTCCAGCTATCACGTTATTCCATAGTCCATCCCAAAACACAACTTTTATCCCCCCCCCCCCCAAAAAAAGAAGATGATTCGGATGCAAGCACAACAAACAAAAATAAAACCTTTTTAGAAGTGCTAGCTACAAAAGTGCACCCGAGGATGCATACATCTATATCGTTATGTGCCTTAATTTCTGACAGTGCCATCTATAATAGACACGTTAGTTGCTTGTAATGGATCTAAGTGTTCCTGAGGTAGAGCTAGGAGGGCGATTGGTCGACGTTGATATTACAAATCCACGGTATTAGAAGTAGAGGTGCACGTATTTACGAAGGGGGTGCTGAGATATCTTGGAGTAATGACATAACATTTTCACTCTTTTCTTGACAGACATTTGCGATTTCTTCGTCGACTTCTGTGATTGGGAACAAGCGGTTGATGATGACACTGATTGGTTGATTGGTTCCGGAAGTGACAGTAACGACCAACCTCTCAGGGACCATACCACAGGAGCCGTAGGAGGTAAAGATTCTTGTGTTCTTGGCTTCAAATCTTCCCTTAAGACATACCTTTTTTTCTCAATAATTAATTTCCCTTTTATCTTGAATATTTTAGTAATTGTTATTCATACATTGTACGCGCTATGGTACTTTTTTGTTTTTAGCGCCTCTAAATATCCATTATTATCATTACGTTTCGATGCTACATAAAAAAACACTCTTCATTCCTCTTGTCTTACAGATATGATAAAGTCCGCTTAATACAATGCCTAACTTTACTCCTGCAAAAAATGTATATTTTGTAAAATCATTTTCATGGTAGAATCATTGCATTCACAATGCAGCTGGAGAAGCACAATAACTTTGAATATTGGTTTGATAGTTTCATTTGAACTAGTTATTTTTTTTTACGAACCTGGGACCATTTTATTACAGTCATTCATTGTTTTGATATATGCCGAACTCCACTAAATTGCGAATCACTGTATTAAGGTCAAATCTCAAATTTACCAAATTAGTTAAATATAATATTGTTCATCACTTACTTCGTAAGGTATTTAAGCTTACTTATGGATAATTGCATGGAATTGTAAACTTTGTTTGCATTTTCTCCTTTCAAATTTAACCTTTACCGACTGATCATGCCATGGAAATTACTGAGATTTAATTTGAACTTTAAAAACGGAGAGGTCAATAACTGATGTAATTGCTCAGATATTGTTTTCATCGATGCTCCGTCTCTTTATAGGAAATTATGCTTACATCGACTTCCGCGATGCACAAACCGAACCTGGTGATCAAGCCCGTCTACTCAGCTTAGAGCGAAACCCGCCTGCCGATGGTCAAGCAGAATGTCTTGGTTTCTGGTATCACTTAAATGAGACGGACGCAGGATCCTTGAACATTATGGCCACATGGGTAGATAATGGCACAACGGTGGTCACTGATCCACTATGGACCATCAGTGGTAACCGTGGTGATCAGTGGTGGTTTGGTGCTACAACGGTCGTCTCTAAGTTTCCCTATCAGGTAACTCATCCTGGAAAGAACACAGTGTCAAAAAGTATGTGCCAGAGGGTTCATTTCCAATGCCAATTCGTCCAATTACCAACCCGTCTGCTATCATTTGGTCTACCATCAGTTCGTCTAATATCCACATGCTCTAATTGCCATTTCGTCCACTGACCATTTCGGCATATAACCAGTTGGTCCAATATACCATTTGGACTAAATAGACCATGTGTTAATTAGGCATTATGAATGAAAATAAAATGAATATTAGATAAACTAGTTATGAGACGAAATGGTCATAGACGAACTGATGATTAGACGAAGTGATGATTAACCCAAATGGTTGTTAGACGAAATGTTGCTTGACGGAATGGCATTAGACAAAAATAAGGTAGATCATGTGGTGAGTGGACGAGTTGGCAGTGTTCACAGTGTGTTATATAAACTACCTTACGGTGTGTACCACAGTGTATTAAACAGCTACCACAGTGTGTCCAACAGAGTGTACCTCAGTTTGTTCAGTGTTCACCTCAGTGATGAACACAATTTGGAATCATCTACAGAGTGTTAAATGGTATAGTTTTTCACAGTGTGGATCACTTTTTATCATAGCTCATATCACTGGGTCATTTGAAGTCTGGTATTGGCGTTGTTGTTGGTGTTGGAATTCGGATTGCTTCCCCTAGCTGAAACATTTTCTAAGTTAATAAAACTGCAATAGATCACATTATTGACATCTCAACATTTAGTGGGTGACTTTTCAGGACCATCTTTATTTTATGTTGGGTGTTATACTCGTGTAAAAATTGACTTAACACCAACACCAAAAGGTCAACACTGCACTTGAAATCACCCAATGTGAACATCGTGTAGAGACTGACACTGTCGGGGTGTCCACAGTGCTATATAGTCCTCACACTGTTGCATTTAAAGGTCTAAATGGTGTGAATCACCTTTTCACAAAGTCCACTCTGTGAAAACGTGGTGGACATTCTAACTGTAGAGTTATCCACAGTGTCATATGATCTTTACACTGTGGAATTAGGAAATTCCAGATCTTTACACAGTGGTGACACTTCGTTCCTTTCAGCATGAAAGACTTAATGGTGATTACAATGACATCAGTTTCCTCTAGCAAGAAACATTTAATTACTTGTGTCTAGATGACGTTTCGAGCATCCAAATACTGTATACAGGGTAAACATTTTAAGCACATAAACATTATCTTCCAGTGCTCCAATTTACATCATTTAATATTTCTTGATGAATTTGCCTTCAATGTATATTAGGTTTGCAAACCTAAGAAGTCGTTCCTTGAGTTCACCGAGATTTTTAGCGCCCACCATGGGCGGAAATCCCAGGAGGGACAGGGGGACACGTCCTCCCTAACCAAAATAGTAGGGGGACACAATATCAAATGTTCCCCTACAATTTTGGGTCTTTTATGATGAAAATAAATGCATCATTCAAAATCGAAATAAAACATGTATTTTGGACTTTTTGGTGATAACCTTTTTTTTTCTTTAGTTTCTCAAATTTTTTTGGTCGAAATTACCTTACATTTGGGGTGATAACTTTTTTTTTTTTTTTTTTTGGGGGGGGCTTCTCAAATGTCCCAGCCCTTGCCCCCCCCCCTACCTTTAGGGAGAGATGTCCGTCCTTGCGGTCCACAATGGGACCGTTCCCAATGCGTTTTAAAATCTTCATTGAGTTAACGGTTACCCACGGCAAAAGCTAAAACCAAAAATTGAGGATGTGATTGCCTCTCACTTTTATCATCAGGTCATCATAGAAGGCACAGTTGGAACTGCGACGACGGGAGGCATTACCATAGACGATGTTGGGTTTACTTCCGGGGCATGTGATCAACCAGGTAAATGAACATACAAGAATTGCCACGTTGATGCATTAGTAAAATGAATCAACGTCTGCATATTTCATCTTTGGTTATTTAGATTTGTTGTGAAATTAATAATAACAATAATGATAATAATAATAATTGGCATTTATATAGCGCTTTATTAATCTACGACTGTTCAAAGCGCTTCACAATTATTATTACCCGGTCACTGGATTCACAGCATTCCAAGCAGCCTGTCAGGCGCAAACTTGCTAAACCAACCACAATGACGGTTGTTTCCTATATACCGGTACCCAATTAGCACCTGGGTGAGAGTGGCAAAGTGTGGATTGACGCCTTGCCAAAGGGCGCTAGGCCATGGTGGGATTCGAACACACGACCCTCTGATTACAAGAGAGTCAGAACCGCTACACCACGGCGCTTCCACATCGTTCGGGACTCTATGTGTGAATTTTTATTGAGCTTGATAAAGCACATTCGTAGCTTTAAAATGGTATATAACTTCGAAGCAGCCCATGTTTTAAATAAAACTCATGCATCTCGTTTACTATAATACACTCCCCATTTTGACAGAATGACGTAGATATACTCTTTGAAATAAGCTAATAATTTCTACTTTTTGAAGAACAATTTTCTTTTTTAAACAGAGAAACTTCCCTGGTGACTTTTGGTTGGTTTTGGTGTGGTTCGTGTGAGTGGGCTTTAAAGAGCACTCCTTTGCAATGGATCTTATTTTCATGTAATTTCTTTTCCGTCGTTTCCATCGTATAAAAATACGATGGAAATGGGACCAGAAAATAGCACAAGTGCTAATCAAGCCTGGCCCCACAAATATCACAAATCAGGTGCGTCTGGTCAGGTATGGGGAGGAAGGTCTGCGGACCATAGTTATTAAGTTAACTTTTTTCCATACCCTGGCAGCTTCAACAGACGCACCTGATACAACGTAATTTTGTCTTGAATTTTATATTATGATTTGTATGACTCTATTGCATTTTGTATTCACTTGTTTGTAATATTTTATTTGATTCTGTATGCAGAATAAAATAATAATAATAATAATAAACGGAAATGATAGCTCATGATAGCTGGTTATCATTTCATTTTATTTTATTTATTTATTTACCAACAATATTCAAATGCTTACAGGTTATGAAACAAATTTCATAACAGTTACACATGTATAAAAATACGATGGAAATGGGACCAGAAAATAGCAAAGTGCTAATCGAGCCTGGCCCCACAAATATCACAAAATCCACATTTAAGAAGGAAAAACAAAACAAAACAAAAATTTAAATTGCAATGTATTCCTTGTAGAGGGTTATCATCAACATTTTTAAAGTATCGTAATTGTATTAATAATCTACTGTAGACTTACATGTTAATGGTGTGAATTTATGAAAACAAATAACTTTGTAGACAATTCCTAAAACTTTTTCTTGATTTCTTCAATTTAATTGACAACGTTTTTTTTTCTTTAACATCATATTGCACTCCATAGGTCACTGTAGCTTCGATCGGGATATGTGTTCGTGGCAAACTACTGGTGATGATGGCGATCACGATGAGCGACCTTGGATACGGGAGTCTGGTAGAACAGTCAGTGGCAACACCGGACCAGCTAATGACCACACTAAAGGGACAGCCGAAGGTACTTTTTCCAATCAAATCTATCTTAAACATTGCCCTAAAAGTAGCAAAAGACCCTTAAAAGGATTGACAAAACGTGGTTTTAATGTGTAGAAAGACACCCTCTATACGAGTATCTAGGCAACATATGACGAGAATTACGGCACACATCATCCATGAGTAGCAAAATACTCTTTAAATAAGTAGCAAGGCACCCTTAAATTGAATAACAAACTGCTTCTTAAATGAATAGAAAAAGCATTGTAGAATGGTAAGTATTGAAATGTCCCTAAAAAGAGGTGTAAAACGACTGTCAAAAGCTTAGCAAAACAAATTTTAAATGGAGAGCAAAATGTAAACGCAATTCAAAATGCCAAATAAACGAAAAAAAGCAAGGCGCCATATAGGTAGATAATTACATAATATACGCCAATGCACAGGTAAATTGCACAAAAAATCATATATTTTTATTAATATGAATCAATTGTGCTAATTTATTTGGCAAATCCTCCTTTTTGCTATAATTCACTATACCCATGGTTAGGTGAAAATATTCTGTGGGCATTCTTAACAACTGATTGTTTTTAAATTTGTATGTATTTCTGTTTTTTCATCTTATTTTATTGTTTTTTGTATTGACTTTGTACATGATATTTACGTTTTTGAGCACTTTTGGTCTAACGTGCATTTACAAAATGTTGGGTAATTTCGTAACTACGCGCCTGGGCATCACAAGTTTGGTCTCAAAAGTTACGGAACACTTAACATTCAGTAAGCAGCACGGTGGAAATATTTCGCGCAACTGATATATCTCGCAAAAATGTGGAGAAGAGCTGAAAAGGCCTCCAGGTCCAAAGGCCCCTTCGGAAAACATGTTAGGGCTAGATTAGGAGCAAAATATATTTTAAATGTGTATTTAATGTGTTTGGATGAAGTAAGTTAACTTAAATCAAGATATTATACTATACATTGCCAAGATGCGTTCACGTTGCTATGTTCTTGTGTTCTCAACAGGTTATTACGTACATGTAGACGCCACGGACGCTGAAGATGGCGACACTGCTACACTCTTTAGTGAAGTCTTCGACCCTTCGTCCGCTGAAGGCGATTGCTTTGCATTCTGGTACCATATGAATGGAAAAGGTAAGATACTAATTTTAAAAAGTCAGATGTTTAAACAACCTTGCGCGAGGCACTTGCGGGTCGCCTAGCAATTCCAGTATGAAAAGTCCTGAGCCCGGTCCAAAGGCCCCTTCGGAAATCTTCATCGATAAGCTCCATTCCCATCTCCACCAACAAAAACAGTTAACAAGTATTCGTTCATCCTAAGAACCATCCCAGACTGGAAGTTCGAACTCCCTCACACCCCCAGCCATTGAAATGAAGAGCACAGAAAACATCGGAACGCACTTCAAATCTACACAAAGCAAAGCAAAGACTAAAAAAGCGTCTTCTCTCTCCGCGCCATCAACATTAATTATGGCACTTCCTGCCCAGTTGGCTCCTACCCAAAGGTGAAGAATAAGGGGTATGCACCCACTCCCATTTACTGCAATACTTTCCTCCAACAATCTGCAAGTCCTCAGATTTTAGATTTTTGTCATCAGATGTGGCGTCAACTACGAATCGTCGTAATGGTGAGGGAAACGATGCTTTGTTGCATCAAGCGGTGACTCCCACTGTTCTCTGTATACTGGTATATAGTCTTTCGCATTTGTTAAGCTTTGGTCTCCTGTGCAAGAGATACATCTAATTGGAGATTCAATAATAAGCCCGTAATTGCATACATGATGTATCTGATCACTACAATTTCGCGTCTCCCATTTATCCTTCTCTCTCTATCTCTCTCTCACCAACAGATTAGGTATTTAAACTAATCTTTTGAAAAAAAAATATCCATTGGGTATCCTAGATGAAGTTTTTGTAAGCATAGACAAAGGTTTGAAAAGTAATCTCTTTCTTTGAATCAACAGGGGAAGTTAACCTAACAGTATACTATCAACAGTTCGACCCTCCTACGACCTATGACCCACAGGAAGTGTTTGTCGTCAGTGGCAATCAAGGTGACATGTGGCTGGAATATCAGTTTGACCTTACCTCGGATATGGAATTCCAGATTTACTTTCGGGTCGTGTACAGCGAGGGAGGCTACATAGATGTGGCTATCGATGATACGAGTCTTACAACAACAAAATGCTCAGGTAAGGCGAAGTTCGTTCACATTGAGTGAAAAAAAAGAAATTTTCCAACCTAAAGATATGCTAGGATCACCCTTAGCACATTTTAGTATCTTTTAGTAGGCAGAAAATTGTTAAACTCTCCATTTCCTTCAGGTGCACCCTAATTAAACGCAAGGAGTTTTAAGAGATGGAAAGCCATCCATCACATTGCCTTTAAAGTCATTTTATTAAATGCTGCGAGGACAAAATATGTTACACATGTTCTTCATTGGACTTTTCTTGCAGACTGATTCCCACCTAAATAAGTGAATTGTTAGCTTGTTTTTGAATACTTGTACTGAAGGACATGGACATGATAAATGGATATTCCAGGTACTGGGACCAGTGAAACTTAATGATGTCCTTTTGGGAGTTTGCTCTAAAAGAAAATGGTATGTTATGTTCCCTTGAATAAACGAAAAGAATAGTGCGGTTGATTGACTGGAGAAAACAAAATGAAATGCAAAATTGTATTTGGTGTCAGGGTATTTATTGACGCATGAAGATAACAAACAATTCGATATTGTATGTAATTCTATTATCTATGATTTTTTGTTGACCGGTAAACAGTGAAATTCTGCGATTCGATAACCTTTCCCTTACAGAATACAACCAATGGCACTGTACGTTCCAGGATGGTCTATGTGGATATACACAAGCTGATGATGATGAACAAGATTGGACTAGCAAGTTCGGTCGTACACCATCTTTTGACACGGGCCCAAATCACGACCACACCATCGGCAATGGTAGGGTGTATTTTGGAACATTTTTTTTTTAGATCTAAGGAAATGAATTCATAAAGTGGTTATAAGAATCAACAAACCGTTAAGGCTTGGTCCCAATCCACCTATAACGGATGGAGAGAGGATGTAAAAGGGAAAAGAACCTTAGAAAACGTTATGTATCTGTTGTGTACTCTTTGCATACGTGTTCCATAAGCTCACATCCATCGAGCATTTATCCACTATGATTAATTTGTTTGCCCATTTTTTCCATTCAGGGCCACCCCAGAAATTTTGCTCGTCCGCTCTATCCGTTTATAATGCGTTTTATGTCCGTCGCCCAGTGGGACCAGGCCTTTACTTGTTTTATTATGACGATAGAATTATGCGATGCAACATTTACATATACATATTGCTAAAGATGATATTTCTTGAGGCCACCACAAACCTTACGCCTGGTCCACAATCTGATTTGGAACATCTCGCATTTTGCCGATTTTCTGAAATTGGGAAAGAAAAGTATATTATTTTGAGTTTCAAATTAACTGTAAGAATACTAAATATTTGGGATGAGTGAAACTGGAGAGGATGCGCGCTACTGCCACCAATCAGTAAGAACGTTCGTTGCATTTGTGCTCGTCTGCATTCAAGCATGAATCTAATTTATGTCATAATTAATTATTTGTGAATCCCCCACCACCTAGATTAAGACGTAACTAACTGACACATACACATTGGTTGATCAATCCAGCGTTCAAGCAGGAAAATCCTTTAATGAACCATTGTATGTGTGTTTTGTGTATAATTATGTCTGTCTGTCTTGCCAATAATATTCTATGTAGTTTTTAATGTGTATTTTAATTCATTATGTTCAGTATTGCCTCTCTTAGTAGCTCATGTACATGAATGCGCATGTGCGTGCGTGTATTCGTTTGTGTGTGTGTGTGTGTGTGTGTGTGTGTGTGAATTTAGGTGCATACCATTGTAAGTTATTTCATTCTTCCGTTCCTCTTCACTCTTTCTTCTCAAGGCTCTCCTCTCCTGTCTCAACTTTCATCTTTTCGATATACCTCCTAGCTCTGCCGTCTTCTTAATTCTATCCCTTAATCTTCTACCCTCTATACCCTTTTCTCTCCTATTCTGTTCGCTTACATAATGTATATGTATGTATTCTCATGTCTCTTTGCATTGTAAATATGATGATCTATAATACAAGCTGTACTTTTTAAACGATTACCTCAGTTCTGATTATTTTTGGATTTGATTATTGTTAATTCATTGATGACATGTATAATTTTTTGTAGAATTGAAATAAACTTGAACTTGAACCTAAACATTGCTTACTACCTCTCCAGTCTTCGGTGAATACCTTTACTTGGAGACCTCAACTGGGAACGCCGGTGACAAGGCACGGCTCCTCAGTGCGTTCGCCCCACCAGGCAAATACTGCATTGACTTCTGGTTCCACATGTACGGTCAACACGTTAACACGCTTAATGTCTACATTCAAAGGAATGCAACGATCCTGGACCTACCAGTGTGGACTAGGTCTGGGTCTATTGGCAATCAATGGATGGAAGGATATGTGGACGTGGTTGACGTCGAGGAATTCAGGGTAAATTTACACTCTTACCGAAATAAGTCAAAATAAGTAATGTCTATAAAGTAAACATGCTTTCAGAGAACCTTTATGCGCCATGACCGCTTTTAGACAGTATGTAGGAGAGTGGGTCACTGTCATTGAAGAGCAGATAGCATCTGCAGGTATCGTCCTGAAAACTTACCAAAAATCTGGATGAAATCACATTAAAAATTTTTCTTAGCCATTACATTATTATTTAGCCATTGGCGCCTTAAGTTTGAAACGAAAAAATGTGCATATTTTTTAGTTAAGTGAAATTTCGCTTACAATTTAGATTGAGAAATGAAATGATCAAGTACTTGAAAAACTGATCAATATTATTCTTCAATTCAAATTCATCAACTCTATTTCTCTTCCCGTTTTGTGTGTGTTTGTTGGATAGGTTGTTTATGAAGCAATCAGAGGAATATCATACCTTGGAGACATCGCCATTGATGACCTTGACCTGATTGAAGGGGAATGCACAGGTAAAAATTGGTTTTTTCCCCTTTTATCTGACACCACTAGCCTGTAATAACAATGTTAATGCACATCCTAATCATTATAATAGATAGGGGAGAAGAATAAGATTTTGAGAGCTCACGGAATGTAATTATAAACTAGTGATAGTGAAAATTGAAAACGGTGAATGAGTAGTCTTCTTTGAGGGGCGTCTTTTTCAATCCATTGTACTTATTATGACTGTCCCCTCCCATGAAATGACCGTTACTTTTTTACTACGACATATTATTGTTAATTCGTTATATAGGTATGTTGTATGTTCATCTGTTGCATGGAAATAAAAGAATCAATTAATGATAAAGCCCTTTATTTCATGATCATCATGACCATAGACATTTGCTTCATACGGATAGTTTGCTTTGACCTTTGACCTTAGGTACCCATATGTGTGATTTTCAACACGATGACCTATGTGGATATCATCAGGAAACTATCAAGGACGATTTCGATTGGCTGCAAGGATCCGGAAGTACGTTGACCCCTGGAACTGGTCCCACAGTAGACCACACCTATGGTACCGATTACGGTAAGTTTTTGATGAAATCAAGAATAATGATAATAACAATAATATCAATTATAATGATAATAGGCATTTATATAGCGCCATCTATCAAGAAAATTGCCCCGGCTTTAGCTCGAGCTGCCTTTCAGTGCTCATGCATTCAAGGAATTAATCCTGCCGGGTACCCATTCACCTCACCTGGGTTGAGTGCAGCAAAATGTGGATACATTTTTTGCTGAAGGAAATTATGCCATGGCTGGGATTCGAACCCACGACCCTGGTTATAATACAAAATGGTCATGGACGAACCGGTGATTAGACGAAGTGATGATTGGATCAAATTGTTATTAGACCAAAGGGTTGATAGGCGAAATGTTGATGGACGGAATGGCATTAGACTAAATGCAGGTAGACCATGTGGTGAGTGGACGAGTTGGCAATAGTCTACAGATTCCGGTGCGAAAAGCTTTTTGATGATTTATTTCCTTCCGCACCCATTTACCTCGCCTGGGTTGAGTGCAACACAGTGCGGGGGGTTGTGGATCCGTGCTATGTGCAAACCCCGGGATGTGTGCAAACAACGGTGCAAAATTTCGCCGGGATTTGTGCAAACAACGGTATTTGTGCAAACGCTACGCCGGGAAATGTGCAAATCTGTTTGCATTTGGACAATTTGCATTGGATTAACAAGTATATACCTGATTTCAAGTTTCTGAGCATGCACTTGTTGCTTAGTTTCATAACCGCGTACCCGGGGATCACATTTTTTTGTCTCAAAAGTTGCGCGAGACTTGAAAGTTAAAAAAAGTCAGCGAGCGACGCGGTCAAAAAAATTGGCGCAGCGGATTTAACGCGAAAAATGTCGAGAAGGTCCAGTCTAATTGGGGTTAAATCATTTCAGAAACCTCGCGCATTACAGGGGTCGGATGTATAAATATATATTATATATTCTTAATTTCTATAATTCCAAAATATCATTTATGTAATTGAAATAGCGGTAATAACCATAACTGGATTTTGTTTTTACCTTAACAGGCAAGTACATGTATATAGACTCATCTGCACAATCACCTGGAGATATAGCCCAATTCAATTCAAAGACTGCAGATCCTGATCCCTCTGGTTTCACCTGCTGGAAGTTCTATTATTATATGAACGGTGCTGGAGTAGATACACTAAGGATACTGGTAAGTTTGCTACACCAAAGTCATTGACAGACCCCACCCCCCCTTTTTCCAAAGACTATATCGAGCTATTCATCTAGCACGCTGTAAGCATCTGTCGATTGTCAGTTTGAAAACAGGATTTACCCCCCCCCCCTGCATCCATTCCTGAATTATATGTTCCTTTAGTAACGATGTTGTATTCGGCATAATATTTCGCGCAATTCCATAAAATATTAGTCAATGGCTATAAGTGTTGGCAGTTATTCTAATTCCCGAGAAGAATGGTGTGTAATAGTTCTTTTGTAATAGTGAGGTTGGTCACTACCATTTGATGACTGGTCTGGTCAATAGCACTAGTAATTAATACCAGTCTCATAGAAGATTTTTGCTCTGTTAGCTAACATATAGTTCACCCAATCAATTAATAATGATCCATGTATAATAAGCAAATGTGACGGATATAATATTTCATATTGACCGTTTTATAAAATGTTATATTAGATTGCCAAGTACGATTGGTCCATAGCGCGTCACGTGATAATGAGAGAAATCAGTGTATTTCCCAGCCGGTGCACCTTCGATGAATACATTGACCAGCAAGTCCATGAATATATTTTCATATTGACCGTTTTATTCAATGTTATGATGGCTTAATCACGCAGTTTGACGTAGATGGCAGCCAAACGGAGATAGCTGCAATATCGGGCAACCTCGGGAATGGATGGCATTCAAAGCAAGTAGAAGTGGCGACCGCACAGAGGTATCGTGTGGTGTTTGAAGCATCGGTAGGGGATAACAAGGAGACAGGAGACATTGCAATCGATGACGTAGACTTTAGGAGTGGTCCATGTGGACACGACTGTGAGTATTACACTCTTACTTTTGCTAGTAGGGCATTGCAGTAGACTTACCTTCGATTGCATAACAACCGTATGACCCCCAATCAGGCGTAGATTGGCGTCACCAAAAGTGAGAAATAAAATCGAAAGAATATAATCGACGCATGTAGGGGAAGGGGTGCATTAGAACCTGTACTTTTTATGATATTAGCCTGTTTTCATCCCCAGATACAAAATTAATCTTAGCACACAGCAAATGCATTGAAAATGCAATTCAAATGCCAATGGAAAGCTGGGAGGTCTTTGTCGAAAATTGGTAAAGCAGAAGAGCAGTTTCGTCCGACGTTCCGAAGCAGACTAAAAACTGCAAATACGCCGTTTATCTAGTCACCGAGGAAATAGCTGTTTGAATTCCTCTACACTGTTAGAAAATTTATCCTTAAAATAAAAGAAGTTCCTGCAGCAGAGTCTCGAGAACACCTGTACTCTTACCAGAATGCATAATTTATAGGAAATTGGTATTTGGTGTATGGAACTTACAAATTTCCTTAAATAAAACACACCTTTTCCCTTTTTAAACAGACCTGTTCTGTTAAATTGCAGAAAAATTCCTGTTTTATGAATTTACAGAATGATTCTGTTATTGCTTTCTGCAAAATCTTATTTTTTCTGTTAAATCAGAGTGTTTAGCAGTGTACAAAGACTTCTTTGTCATGAAGAGCATTTTACAATACACTCTACGCTCCTGAAAGCATCCTGCGTAGCGGTCACTGCCGATGAGGGCAATGCGGAACGTTTAACTGCATATCAAGCACGTTTGCCCCAATTTGAGCGTAAATTGGCGTTATAGTTTAGTTGCAATTAAACGCAAAAAGCTGCAAATTTGCGTTTAAGCAATCGATTTATTCTTGACTTTCGTTTTGGACTTGCACTCGATTCGGAATTGAACGTAAGTTTCCTGCAACGCCCCTTTCTCTAACATGATAGTAGTTTATCCTTATATTGGTGGTGATCGGTAAAGTGATTATAATAGGAGTATAATACTGATAACGGTAACAGAACAAAACAAATCTGTTATAAATGATGTAAATCAGTTTAAACAGACAATGATGATAATAACAACGTGAATGTTTTAATATTGATACAGAAGTGCATTTCTTGTTTTATTTTTGTTCTTAATTTCTTCAGCATCAGTGTATTTTGTGTAAAACTCGATCTAAAGTATATGTACTAATACATCTGTAAATTTTATTCTGTTTTCCCCCTATTTTCATTAGTATCAGTGGATTTGGGTATGTTTTGAGCTAAACTATTCATGTATATTTTGTCATTTTTTAGTATCATGTGACTTTGAGGGCAGTAAGTGCCTATGGGAGAATACACAAACTGGTGATATAGCCGATTGGATCCGATATACTGGTATTACACCGACACCAAGAACAGGACCTAATTTTGACCATACAACAGGGACAGAAGAAGGTGCGTATCAAACAACATTATAGAGAATTGTTTTTAAAGGGGAATGAAACCCTTGGAACAAGTGGGCTTGTGTGGAAAGAAAAAAAATCAAAGGTAAGATCAATCCGAAAACGAAATAAGGTTCGTTAATCCGAAAACAAAATGAGGTTCGTAATTCCGAGGGTTCGTCAATCCGAAAACGAAATAAATATGCCGTTTTTCGTGTTTTTCGAAATAAAATACTCTTTTTAAAGCATACAAGTTAAGTTTTCAGGCTGGAATATTGCAAATTTTCAGCTTGCGCTTCGCACTCTCATACGATTGGCGAAATATGCGTAAAGAGGTCAGTAAATGCTTTCTTTAACAGGTTCCTTTTCTGGTCAGTATGTTTAAGCTCGCGTTTTGCGCTCGTGTTAATTTTTTAGTTAGATGCACATCTGTTTAATGACAGCAGAAATCTGCTCGGATTTTTAAAAACTTATTTTCATTTTTTATTGAAATACCCTAAAATTTTAGCTTGTGATTCACGCTCGCAACACCTCACAATAATGCCATTATAAGAATAATTGACCACAAAAAACGTTTTACAACTTCACCTTTGAATTTGTTTTACCAAGCCGCTCGCTCATTATACTCTCTCCCGAAAAATAAAGCCTAAATATACGTTTTGCCATAATAAGAAATCACTTCAAAAAAGGGTTTTTCTCTACTTAATCACTATCAGACACACAATGACTTCAAGCAGATGATAATCTTAAGGTGAAAATATCACCAAAGTGTCCATTTTGACGTTTTTTGGCTTTACCCCCCAAACGAAAATTCGTTCGGCCGCCCTTGCCTTCCCATCCTCATAACAATTGAACGGCAACAGTGTCCCCCGCCCCCTCCCCCTTGCCTCTGCCTCTGCTTTCCCGGTTTTCATTTTTCGGATTAACGAACCTTATTTTGTTTTCGGATTAACGAACCTTATTTCGTTTTCGGATTAACGAACCTTCGGAAAAACGAACCTTATTTCGTTTTCGGATTAACGAACCTTCGGAAAAACGAACCTTATTTCGTTTTCGGATTAACTTACCTTCGGAACAACGAACCTTATTTCGTTTTCGGATTAACGAACCTTCGGAACAACGAACCTTATTTCGTTTTCGGATTAACGAACCTTCGGAATAACGAACCGTCGGAATAACGCCACAAATGTTCGGATTAACGAACCCTTTTTCGTTTTCGGATTAACGAACATCGAGGTATAGGCAATTTACGTGTTTCGGAATTACGAAGCTTCGGAATTACGAAGTGTAACCCTTTTTGCTCTTTCTAACGGTGAAGCAAACTGTTTATCCATTAGATATTCTTTGAAAATCTGTATCACAAGTCCTCCTATAGAAAGAATTAATGATCTACTGATATATGCGATAATTGTGGCATTTCAGGTGAAATATATACAAAAAAGCAATGGGAAAGCTGTTCACATGTGATATCACACATCTTTGTCGCATTGCCTATGGGAGGATCTACATTTCAACAATGTTCTAAACGTCAAATGCTCATAACTTTCTAATTATTCATTCAATTTTCCTCAAACTTTCGTTGAACTGTTTCTGTGATTTTCCTGTTTTTACACAAGCTATCTTCTTTCAAATGTTTCATTTTCTTATAAGATACTACTGTTTGTCTTCAAAGCCCTTCATAACCAGATGCCAAAATACATAATAGAATGGAACAGCATCCCCTCTTTCGTCAAATCATAAAAAACTACAGATCTTTTATTTTAAGAAATCTCGAAAAACTTCTAAGTAAACATTTTCTTTTTATCTCCTTCGTACATACATTTGTATTGTAATTATATAGTTCTATATGTTTGTAACCGCTGTGATATAGTTTTACTATGGATATATTATTATTATTATTATTGTTTCTAACATACATTTTTTTTCCTTTTCTATGCTGTATTTTGCATTTCAAAATGCATGGAGCGGAAACAGATATGAATTTTAATATTGCTCATGGTATTATATAGTTTGCTATTTTTATATCCAAATGACTACGCAATTAGCGCCATGAGCGTTAAACTGTGTATGCATTCAATAAGACATCAACAATATTATTATTATTCCTACTATTATTATTTATTATTACCATTATTATTATTATTATTATTGTTATCATTCTTATCATTATTACTGATATTATTATTATTATTATTATTACTACACCACTACCACTAGTTCTTACATCGTTCCTTAAATCTTCATGTGTGTGTAAGTATGTCGGGGGGTGGTCTGTTAAAATACTCAATTACACAAAGGCATAACTACATTTAAAACATCCTTACACTTGTGCAATGAATTTAAAATAATAAATATTCTTTTTTATGAACTGATTGTCTTGTTTAACAGGCTTTTACATCTATTTCGAGAGTCAAACCGCACAACCTGGTTATTCTGCCTGGTTACTGTCCCCGCCCTTCAATTATGACGTCACAACTACATGCTTTACATTCTGGTATCACATGTTTGGTTCGTATATCGGTGAGCTTAATTTCATCCTCATCGATGACGTCACAAAGGAAGAAACCTATCGATGGCGTCTCCAAGGGCAACAGAATCCTGATCAGATGACTTGGTTGCAAGGGAAATTCCAGGTGTTAGATCCCAACGATGGCATGGTCAGTAGAACAGTATTTATTATTGAGGTTCATTTCATTTTTTCATTTCATTTATTGGTTTTTGCAACATTTTTCATAACAAAATTCTGGACACGAAAATACATATCTGAGACTTGACAGCAAAATAATGAACAATAGTTTTGTCTATAAATCCTCAAACATATCTTACATAAATGAAAATCATTAAGTGGTATTTCCTGTTACAATAAGTAGAATAGTTGCAAGGGTCGTGTGACCTGACACCCTCAAACCACCAAAGACACCAGAGAGGTTCCTGGTAATCAGCCAAATAAAAATTTGGCCTTTAAAGGGTATAACATAACAAAATATACCTACATGTATCTGAAGAGTAATTATTCCTCTTATATTGTTAATATATGATGTTGTAAAGTTAAATGAAAAAAAATACCAGATATATAAGTTTCTCTGACACCTCTTTTACTTGACTGGTCCTAGATTATGCAGTAAGATTGCATAGTGTGCACATCTCATGCTTGAGTGAACCAATTGAGAAAAACATTTTGTCTTACCTTCACTCATGCACTTGAGTGGATTAGTATTAATATATTCGGCAAGTAATGTGTAATTTTAAAGCTTATGAAGTCATTCTTTTTTAAGATCAATGAAAATCTTAAAGTTCACATTTGGTGAATTATCACTTTTTTATTCCAAAGGGGTTGGATTTATTTCAGTTTGTTTGGATAAGATACGAAGACGGGTATCACTGTAGGGAAGTTTATCATTACAATTTAGTTTCACGTAAGAATATTGCAATATGGGAGAATGACAAAAAACCGTGATTTTATCGGATGGTCTAAAGTGGATTTAATCCCTTTTGCGCACATACTCTTCGTATATTTCTTCAAAATACCCTTTATTAGTTGGCTGGATGACAAAACGATATACACCACTTATCCCTCTTATTGATAAACTTCTTAAACAGGTTAAGGGTTAGACAAGTCTTCAGTGCAGAAGACAGGCAATTCCATGTTTCAAGGGCTACGGTAGAAAAGGCCGTATTACCTATTGTATAATACATGAATTGATAGCACGATAGAATCGTCAGTATAATTATGTGTCATTTTTAAAAGATGGTTAAGTCTATTTTTAATAAAATTGAATTATATTTATTCTTTGTAGAATTACTTTTGAACTGGTCAGCTATCCTTTAAATTCATCCAAATTATCAAATAATATCCAGTTGTTTTCTGAGCTACAGCAGAAATCATCGAGTAATCATTCAAAAATTTCAAAGACGTTTGACACCGACATATCGGGTTTTCTTTTGGGGTTTGTCTATCCTTCATAGCATCTCGAGACTACAAGCGCTTTTCCGACAGTGGTGGTGGAGTCGCCAGCATCAAATCTAAACCAAAGTTTAAGCTTTCAAAATGTCATCATGACTTAGAAAGGGTGTAGGCCTAGTTTAATTAAGGTCACATGACCAAGGTCATTTAGGGTCGATGAACTTGAACAATGTTGGGGAAATCAACATCTTAAGATTTTGAAATGTTATCATAACTCAGAAAGTATATGGACTAGTTCATAAAACTTGAACTTGAAGGGTAATCAAGTATTATTTAACATCAACTTTGAGTTTCAGGTCACATGACAAAGGTCAAAGTTAAATGATGAACTTTGGCCATTTTGGGGTTATCTGTTGATTTCCAAAATGACTTTAATAGTTTATGGTTATGGTCCATGAACCTTTAATATAAGAATATTCAAGTATCACTAAGCGTCATTTGTGAGTTTCAGGTCACATGACCGAGCTCAAAGGTCATTTAGGGTCAATGAACTTTTTTTGTTAAGTTATCAAAACGAAATCTGAACGAAGTTTAAATTCTTTAAATGTCATAATTCTGAAGTATATGGATCTAGTTCATGAAACTTGGTCATAAGAGTGATCAAGCATCCGTGAACATCCTCAGCGAGTTTCAGGTCACATGACTAGGGTCAAAGGTCATTTATGGTCAATGATCTTTGGCCGTGTTGGGGTATTTGTTGCATTGCTATCACAATTGTGGTAGTTTTTTTATCTACTTAATGAAGTGTGGACATAAGGGTAATCAAGTACATGTATCACTGATCGTCTTGTTTAAGTCTGCGGTCACATGATCAAGGGCAAATGTCATTTAGGGTCAATGAACCTAGTTTTTTATCATGTGAATGGTGTTTTTTGTGAATAATTATTCTATAGTCGTTTTCCTAGTCAGCACTGCTGCTTTATTGAATCGCGTAATGCAGGCCAGATTGCCAGAGGCACTCTACCTGTTTAGAATTATATTGAAGAATTAAATTAAAGGAATAACCAAACACATTTCGTGTTTCCTTCCCATAGACAACTACGGCGACCCCATCGACAAGAAAAATATTTGTGGTATGTGTTTTATACTTTCAACTATTTCGAAATGATTTGTCGTTATTTTTTTTTTTGGGGGGGGTGGGGGTTGGGGTTATGTGTCAGTTCGACTGTGATACTTTCAAAGTAATGCTTTCTTTTATTCATGTCTTCCATGTAAAGGCTTAGTTGAAAAAAAAACACGTTTTCAAAGCTTGTCTGTGAAAATTTGATTGTCTTTTGTAAAAATGGCAATGAAGAGCTTACTTTTCGTGCGTTCATATTCGGAACAATATCCAAACAGCTTGTATTCCTTTAAAAAGGTAGACAACCAACTGCAAGTCTGAAAATCTTTCGAGATAGTCTTTTGAGATAGAAATAGTTAATTCTGAGAATGAAATAAACTATACTAATTCATTTCTATCCTTTTTACTGTATAATTTTGTTTGTACTGATTTGTAATGTAATCATTGAAGCGGGCCATCGACTACATTATGCTTTATGGGTAATGAGACTGGCAATTATATAGTTGAGGATTTGAATTGGTAATATACAAGTTTGCTGGTTCATATTTGCTTTAATCATTTCAAATGTTTCGTTAATAACAGATCAAAGTTGAGGCGGTATTAGGTTATTACAGCTATGGAGACATCGCATTGGATGATTTCAGCCCGGAGAGCGATACGTGCGATTGTAAGATTCTTTCATTTTGCTTTTCACTTTCACCTCTGGTCTTGGGCCCGAAGGCGATTTTTTCGTCAGCACTTATGCAGCCGACAGAAACAGGCAATGTGAATGATGATATACCAGAGTTTAATCTATTCAGACTACTCCTTATGAATATTCATGGTGACACGAAACGATAGAATATATGACATATTGATATGCTCGATTGATGTGGCTCAAGCAGTCAGCCGATCTTGCAGTCGAGTTCGTGGACGCAAGTTCGAGTCTCGCCTAGAATGACTTTAAATTGGTTTTATCAAACAATGATGCAAGTCCGAGATTCTCTATTTGATTCAGTCCAAGTCTCTAAAACAGCCGATTATATTGTCATTCACACTGCCCTCTCGCGTCGGGTGTACAAATACTGACAAGAAAATATATCGCGGCACGGAGATATTGTTGCTTCATCTACCAAACTCTCTTCTGGGCATCATAATACTGTTTATTTCTTCAAAGACTACTAATAAATATTCATGAATCCAACAGAGTAAGGTTGGACGTAGATTTGTAATGAATTGAGCAACTCGTCAGCGTGCATATCTAAACAAAATGCCCCTAAAATTAAATCGCTGTAATTAAAGAATTTTTTTAAATAGTCAGTTCACTTGTCGTTAATGTATGTATATTTATTTTCTTTTAGCTCATTTTGTAAAACGCTGTGATACAGTTATTGTGAAGAACGCTATGTAAATGAAAATATTGCGTTGTTTCGTATTGGAACCGAGAATGAAATAATGTCACAGCTAACGTTTTCTGACCCATATTTCTTCATTCATTCAATTCGGTTTATCATGAAAAGACATTGTAAAACAGTCCGAAGGCTGACATATACAAAGTTAACAGAAAAGGGGAATATTATATACGTAAGAATTAACAAAATATATTAAGAACATAATAGTAAGAATAAATATTGCACTCGATGTTTTACACATTACTGAAATATCATTAAGGGGATGATGCTATATAAAGAGAAAATCGAATGACCGATAAAAACACAGAAAAATACATGTATTTTGGATATGTATTATTCTGATTGATTTCAATGTAAACTGAGGGGGGGGGAATGTTCAAATTATGAAAAAGGGAGTGAAGGGTGAATGGAAGAAAACATACTTGAACGTAAAAATTACATACAAACATGAACGCAGGTTGACATTGAATTCAGTGGCATATACATAGGCACATACATAGCAATGTCTAATTTAGACCTATCACAGAACAGCATTCAATGGCGCTGCACTGTTAAAAAATCCCTGATTTTACAGAAAAAAGAAAGACTATTTTGCAAAGAGTAATCACAGAATCATTCTGTAAATTCATAAAACAGGATTTTTTTCTGCAATTTAACAGATCAGGTCTGTTTAAAAAGGGGAAATGGGTGTTTCATTAAAGGAAATTTGTAAGGTTCCATACACCCAATACCAATTTCCTGGAAGATTGAGCAATTTGGTAAGATTACAGGTGTTCTCGAGACTCTGCTGCAGGAAGTTCTTTTATTTTAAGGACAAATTTTCTAACAGTGTGCAGGGCCGTCACCAGCTTTTTTCTAGGGGGGGTGCTTTTTATGAAAAAAAACACAAAAACACAAAAAACAACTCATTAACTCAATTTCATGCAGTTATATAGCCCGCCGGCCAGATCTTTTTCAAAAGAGCCCTCAAGTATCCCTACCCCCCCCCCCTCCGTTTTTTTTTTTTTAATTATTATTATTTTTATTTTTTTTTTGTGGTTCTGAAGGGGGGTGCGTTCGCACCCTCCGCACCCCCCCCTGGCGACGGCCCTGAGTGTGTGAGATGAGGGATAGTTGAGTTCTTGTATCTCTGAGTTCTGCAGCGCGGTAATATCAAATACCCCGACGTCTCCCAAGTAATTTCTTATTTTATCCATAATATGTTCTCTTCAAAAAGTAGCAGCATCCGAAGAAGCAGAAAATACTAGGCATAGGAGTAGTGTTGTAGAAATATTAATATGACACGGTTAATGGTGATAAGAGCACATAACATAAGATAGCATGGCGTATACAGACAGTTTTATTTTATTACAATAGACGCAATACACCACGCGTTGAAGGTGAAACCATTTCATGTTCATTTCACTTATTTCATTTTCAACAAAATATTAATCAAATAAATACAATCATAACAAGTCAACATCATAAAAATAAACTTATGTCATAAAATCATGAATGTTCATAGAAAATGATTTACCCTAACCTTATAAATATGGTTTCTGGTGAAAAAATCATATTTTTGTCCGTCTACTTTACATGTAATATTTGCCCTTTATTCTCTGTTCTCACACCATGTATATGTGTTTCATTTATGTTTGTAGGCCTAATGCTGATGAATACACATTTCTATACAATGGATTCCAATAGATACGAATTTATGAACTAGTCTGTTACGGTACTTCTCCATAATGGCACTTCTACAGATGAATTTTACTTTCAGAACACTGGAACACTGCAAAAAGAATAAATAATTAGCATTACATTATTTTATCGAGGATCTGTTTTTATTTCAGATATGCCTTTGGCAGCCAATCCCATCAATCAAGATACTGTTAGTTGTGATTTTGATTCTAACTGGTGTGGATGGAGGAATATGCCGGATGATAATCTTGACTGGTACAGACAAAACTTTCGGACCCCATCAACTGATACAGGACCTGATTATGATCATACTACAAATTCACGTAAGACACAATCATCTTTCTTTTTTAGCATGATGATAATTACGATATTGGTAATAAGATAATAACAATAAAAAGAAGAGAAATAAATATAGATTAATTGATGTATTGATGTAGATAAATTGATGTAAATGATTTGATGTAGATGTAATGATTCCATGATAATTGTTGATTTCACTCTATATGTATATAATGTATTCTGTAGACCTTCATCTGCGCATGAGCAGATAAAGGTCATCAATAACGAAATGACTAATACGATGCTTGGAACTCTTGGTGTCACGCGCGTAAAACATTCCAATGACTTGCGTGTTAAAATGGCACTTTGGAAAAATTCATAAAAAATATACGTGAAAAAAGAGGATAGAATATATATCTGACATTCCATATCTGACCAGAGAAGAGTATCGTAGCCAGCTCATTTTGAAAATATATCGCCATTTATGAAGATAACTATGATGGGATCAAATTTATCAACTCAACTGAAACAGTTAATAGCCCTAAATGTTTCGCCAGTCAAAAATAGTTCCAAAGTCATTGATAAATCTTCCCAATTTGGGCAAAGGAAATTCAGTAGTTACCATTTCTAGAATCAGTGTTAGATTCTCAATTATATTCATACACTTTTGTCAATCAGCAATATCAAATTGAAAGAAAATCGAATGGGTTGAGTCGAACGAACATCGTTAACCTTCCTGTTGTAATTAGACTTATGGAACCTCTTGTTGAGCTGACTGAACTTGTATCCCTCTTCTTACAGAACTTGGTTTTTACCTGTATTTCGAGGCGTCACCTGGATCTCAGGGGTACAATGCTAAGCTACAATCTGTACCTATCACTGCTACACCTAACGGAGCATGCTTTAAATTCTGGCTTCACATGTATGGACAATCGATGGGTGCATTGGAGGTATGATTCACTGTAAAAAAAATGTGGTGTTAACCGGTGTACATAGAGTACCACATCAATTATTTTACACCGGTGTTAAATTGACAGTGTACCTATTGTTGTTATTGGAACACATTGTGTTGTTACATTAACATTCTTTGGTGTTATGTTCAAAGGGTGTAATTTTAACACCTCAGGGTGTTGTCCTCTATGAACACCTTCAATTTCCTTCAGCAAGAAATTTATCCACATTTTGCTGCACTCAACCCAGGTGAGGTGAATGGGTACCTGTGCGCTGTAATCATAGTAATTGCGGCAGCCAAGCTACAGCTGGGGTAATAATATCCAAGTCCTTTGGGAGTGCATAGAGACATTATTCATAATTGTGATATGCGCTATACAAGAACTGTTTATTATTATTATCATTATTTTATTATTATTAACACCAATTGGTGTCAACTTTAATACCACAGTTTTTACCGTGTATGATCACACAATATTTTTCTTTACCATGTATGAATCTATTGGTGAGTGTGAACTACGGTATGCGTCTACACCGTATCATACACCGTATCATTCAGGCATTATCTTCTTTTTTTTTTGTAATTCCCGAGTTAATTGTTGCCGAGTGTCGGTGCGGATCCAGGATTTAGAAATCGGGAGCCTATATTGTTTAACCCTACCGATGAGCCCGGGGCCATGGAGTCCCCGCCCCCTCCCCCTCTCGACTTTTCGCACAATATTTTCCGAACGTGAAAGGGTTTCCTTCAAGTCTACTGTATCTTTTAAGACCTAATTGCGACGCCCAGGTACGCAGTTCGAAATTATTTAAAATCTTGTAAATGCATGTCAGACCTCAGATTGCTCAAAAACGTGATTTAGTGTACATAAGTCAATGCAAATTGTGTTCTCGACCAAAATTCATAGATAGATGATTATTTCACTTTTTAGGTTTAAATGGATTTACTTTATGCCGTTACTATCGCTAAAGAGTCCCGACAACGTTTATTTAAAAAATACAAAAAACAGGAGAATACATAAGAAATTAAAAACCCAATACAATACATAAGAAATCGAATTGATATTGCATTTGTTTTCATGTTTAGTTACAAATAACATGACCAAGCGTTTCTACACCAGAAATATGACACTTTGGATCTTTATTTAGGGAATTAGAGCAAAAAGTACGATTTTACACACCAATTAAGCATAAATTAGCCTAATTGATCGCAATTTTCATGAAAGAAATTACTATACACTTTTGAAGGCTATTTCCCAGAAACGTGCATGCCAATTTTCGGTGCGGTCGACGGTCGATATCTAAAAAAACAAGAGTGAGGGGGAGGGCTGCGCAAATAATTTTCATGAACTTTTCAAAAAGAGAAGATTTTTTTCTACAGTCATATCGCCATTTGCTAAAAGAGATCTGTACCAATGTATAAATGTTGAAAAACTTCAGGATATTACAAATATGTTTATAGGATTTTGAGTTCTTACCATTTTTTACCATCGCTTACGGTTTTCATTTATTTTTTTTTGTCATATTTATATTTTCCAATAAGTACAGGTCTCTTCTGTTCGCATAGACGAAAATCAACAAGAATCTTTGTGGAAGCAGTCTGGGACACTCCAAAATAAATGGGTTTACAGACAAATAAACATTGTGGCTGACTATCATTATCAGGTAAAACAAAAAGATTTCAATTCATTCTTGATGTATAGGCCTATATCAAAACTTATTGCAAGTACCGGTAGTACTCATCGGAGTAAAATACATATTTTTTTTATATTTTATTTGCTAATTATTATATATTTTCAACCTGATGTTTAAAGGGTTATTTTCATATTTTTAATCATTTCAAAATAAATAAATAACAGCACGAGTAAGAAAACATTTTAAATATGCAAGGTATTCAGTTTATTGTAGAACTTGAGGAATCGGAGCAAATCGAACTTATTTTTTGTCTGTACGTGTAAGGTATTGTTTGTTACATATTGCATGCAGATTTGTAGAGCAATATTGAATACCATCTTTCTTTTAAAAATCACATAAGTGATGAAAAACTGGTATTTTTATTATAACTGTTATTAATTTTCATTATCATCATCATTGTAATCATAACCATTACTGCAGCTGCAGTAGTGGTTGTGATATAAAAAAAAACTAATATCTTATACGATTTATATCATGATTTTACAAGTACTATTCCTAACTGTACAGGCGCGTACGCAAGGGGGGGTTAGGGGTTCAACCCCCCCCCCTTTTTCGTTTCCTTTCGTTTCGATTTAAAAAAAATTCAGCTCGAAACCCCCCCCCCTTTCAAAAATCCTGCGTACGCGCCTGTAACTGACTACAACTTCTAATAAAATAATCAGTTTATAACTATAATTATCATGTACTTGATACTCATTTCATTAGAATGCTTTCGTTATAATCAGCGGTGTTTTATTTTGATATTTTTCCGTTATGTCTTTTTTATCCTATAGATCATATTCAATGCAGTACGTGGAATTTCCTACTGGGGTGATATTGCCATAGATGATATTTTCCTCGATCTAACTTCAAACTGTCCAGTTTTGAGTATGTACATCGCTTTTTAAAACGATCTGTTTTCCTGTACAAGAAAGTGAAAACTAAAATTTACACTAATGTCTTAGTTATTGGTTTAGCTATATAGGCTGTGATTAATTCGCATTAGAAAAGGTGGTTTATAAATTTGTCCACGATTCAAAACAGCTACTGCTTTTATAATTGCTAGTTTTGAGGTAAAAAAGCGTGTGTCTCAATTAATATTGTATTAATGATTTCCTTACCGCATAACTAATGATTAAATCACACACTTTAAAATATGGACTATTGAATCATTACCATTGTAGTTTAAGACAAGGGGAATAAAAAAAAAATCTTGTTTTAATTAACCGTGATAATAATGCATAGGGAGACTGATATTATAGTGTCTTTTCTTTTTCATTAATGAAAAATGAAAGCATAATTTTTGCGACATACATATATTTATCCTCAATTTCTTTTTACATTTCTGACCCATCCTTTCCCATGGCACTTTAGTGGGGGAATAGGTGTGATATTTGCGGGAAGACATTTTTCTGTTTTTGTTGTTTTTCCCTCCTTTTCCTACTCTTCTTCATCTTCTTTTTTTCTTCTCCTTCTTTTTCTTTTTATTCTTCTTCTTCTTCTACTACTACTACTACTACTACTACTACTACCACTTCTACTTCTACTACTTCTACTACTTCTACTACTACTACTACTACTACTACTACTACTACTACTACTACTACTACTACTACTACTACTACTACTACTACTACTACTACTACTACTACTACTACTACTACTACTACTACTACTACTACTACTACTACTACTACTACTAATACCACTTCTACTACTACTACTTCTGCTACTACTACTACTACTACTACTACTACTACTACTACTACTACTACTACTACTACTACTACTTCTACTACTACTACTATACTACTACTACTGCTACTACTACTACTTCTACTACTACTACTACTACTACTACTACTACTACTACTACTACTACTACTACTACTACTACTACTACTACTACTACTACTACTACTGCTGCTGCTGCTACTACTACTACTACTAATACTTCTTCTATTAGTACTAATACTGCTGCTACTACTACCACTACTTCTACTACTACTACTACTACTACTACTACTTCTATTATCACTACTACTACTACTAATAATAATAATACTTCTACTCGTTTATATTACAGAGGAATGTAGCTTCGAAACGGACTTCTGTGGTTGGTCTCAAGAAAAGATTCAAGATGATTTTGATTGGTCTCGGAGTCGTGGTAAAGATCACAAGGACATCCCAGTTGATAGTACTGTTGGGGTAGATACGGGTGAGAACATGGCTCATTGATGATGGTGGTGATAATTGTGATGGTGGTTTTGGTGGTGGTGATGATGAGGATGATGATGATGACGAAGATGATGATGATGGTGATGATGATGATAATGATAATGATGATGATCATCATCATCATGGTGGTGGTGGTAATGGTGACGAAGATGATGACGTTAATGATGGTGGCGGTGATGCCAGCGACGGTGATCGTGATGATGTTGATAAAATGGTGGCGATGATGATGACGTTGGGGGTGGTGGCGGTGATGGTAGCGAAGGCGATCGTGATGATGTTGATGATGACGACAATGAAAATGAAAACGATGCTTGCTATATGGTGATTATGATGATGATAATGAGACTGACCTACATGATATCACTATCCGGATCAATCCGATGATGATGTCAGAGATGTTGGTGATAATAATTCTGATAGCACTTGATGATGACAATCACTTGTGATATCGTTGGGACTAGTGAGAATGATAATGGCGATGATAATGATGAAGTGAAAGTTAATTACTGATTGTCCAAATCATACTAGATATATTGCTGCATATCTAGATCCTATGTCACCCGCATCTAATGTAGGTCCTATGACATTACATATGCGGCAATAAATCTAGTTTGATATCAAACAGGCTGTTTAAAAGGCACTATTTCAATATTTTTATACCTCAATCTGGTTTATGTTGAAGGTTACTACGTCTGGGTGGATACAACTACCTACCCAGTGGATGGCCAAAGCGCTATTCTTTTCAGCCCTACCTACACACTCACCTCGATACCACATTGCGTTCGATTCTACTATTACCACGACGGGGTCGGTGCACTCACCATACACTCTCGCGAGTCTGGCAGATACTCTGATCCGCTTTGGGAAGCGCCCCCTATCGGCTACGCGGGATGGAGGTTCGGAAGCAGTAGTGTGACTGACAAACATAGTTTTGAGGTAAATCAACTATCAATGAAAAAAAATCAGATGAACATTGTTCTCTTTTACAACACAAAATTTAGATTAGAAAAATGAAAGTCTTCCGTCTCTATACTTATTTATTGAAATTAACTACCATTGACAATATTTTGTCATTTTCTTGATTATTCTAAACATTGAATTCACAGGCTGCTTTTAAAGGAACTGTTGGTTCTACTCCCGGATCCTTGATGGCTATTGATGACGTCAGAATCGACGTAGGAGGATGCCCGTCACCCGGTACGTTCTTGAGAAACATTCTTGTTGTCTTTTGCTTGGAAATTAAGTAAAAAAATAAATTATGTGAACTGTTCCAATCTTTCTTGTCTTTGCCTTTACCACTATTTCTTCTACCCCCCCCCCTCCCCCTCTCGGCTCACTCTGAGGAGAGTAAAATTAGGGACCAGATTAACTCTTTGCATTCAGAGAGTAGAGTTTATCGCTTTTAATTACAACGAAACTCAAGCTTCCTGCACCTCCATTGCGACCATTTTTCTGATGGTATTGTATTCTGATATTTGCTATACAATACCTAAATACATTCATAATTCCACAGACCCATGGCAAAAACACTTGTACTAAACATAAATTTATAGATTTAACACAGCCACATTTACAGACATACACACAGCAACTTTATGTTTAACAAATACAAATCACACATTCAGAACTTGTAAATGATTCATTTATTTGCGTTTAACTCCTTAAATTATTCCTTTAACGGAAAAACGGCTTTCATCATAATTTCAGTTAGTTCTTAACTAAAACATGCACAAACAAATAATTGTTTTCGTTGTTGTTTTATTTTTCAAACTTCATCCAGGCTACTGTACTTTTGAAGAGCCTATCTGTGATTGGTTCAATGTAGATGACATAGATAAAATGGATTGGGTTCTCATCAGTGGTCGGACATCTAGCGGAGGAACTGGCCCGACGAACGATCACACAACCGGAAACGTTTTAGGTAAGGATGCAAGGATCACTAGCATTTTAGGTAGGGATGCAACTATCAGTAGCGTTTAGGTAGGGATATACAACGATCTGTACGTGTTAGGTAAAGATGCAACGATCAGTACCGTTTTAGGTAAAGGTGCAACTCTGTAGCGTGTTAGGTAAAGATGCAACGATCGGTAGTATTTTAGGTAAGGATGCAACGATCAGTAGCGTTTTAGGTAAGGATGCAACGATCAGTAGCGTTTTAGGTAACTTAACGATCAGTAGCGTTTTAGGTAAAGGTGCAACTATCAGTAGCGTTTTAAGTAATAGATGCGACGATCTGTAGCGTTTTAGGTGAGGGTGTAACGATCAGTAGCGTTTTAGGTAAAGATGTAACGATCTGTAGCATTTTATGTAAGGATGCAACGATCAGTAGCGTTATAGGTAAGGTTGCAACGATCATTAGCGTTTTAGGCAACGATCGGTCGGACTTTAGGTAAGGATGCAACCTTGAACCTTGAAGAAGTACTCTCCCAAAAAGCGTACACGCTGTCCTGGAGAAGGTTGTGCTGTGTCAGGTGCTGCCAGTGCTTCAGGTGATGTGGTGATCCTGTGGTGGTATTCTTGGTGCACTATATACAGTGTGCTAGGTGCAATGTGTGGGTGCTGCGTGTGTGTCCCTCTTACAGCATCCTAAGGGGAGGGGGAAGCAACATTTGCTGAATGATAGGCAATGTTGCTCCCGGAAACCAGCTATAGAGGTCGAAGTTACAGCAGCGTTTGGGAGAGTATTCCAAATACGGATGTTTCTTGGGAACATACTGTACATGTAGCAGTTCACTCTACAAAAAAGGCTGGGTGTACTTGAGCTGAGTGCAACGATCAAGTGGAACAGAACGAGCCATGTGGATTGCAATATTACACCAAAGAAACAAGTCATGTCAAATTGCCAGACAAAGCAAAACTTTTACTTTGTGCTAAATGGCTTGCCATTGGTCGCTTTGGATTAGATTTCATTAGTTTAATTATTTGTTCATTTACTAGATTTTTTTTTAATTTATTTTTTAATTTATTTACTTACTTATTCATTCATTTTATTTATTTATTTATTTATGTATTTATTCATGTGTTTATTTATTCATTTCTTCATTGAATACAAGCCAAAATATTACCTAAACTAAAAGTATTAAAATCTTTAACTCACTTTCGATAAATTTGTCAAATCTTTCACAAATATTCTACAAATATTCTACATAATGATACTACAACCCTTAACTACGGGTGCACCTGCCATGCTCCTCTTTTCATTTTCATATTTATTTATATTCCCCTTTTCTCCCTACCTTTCCTTTGCATTCTTTTTGTTCTCCTTATTACAATTTTATAATTCTTTTTTTTTTAATTTACTATTATTATCATTGTTTTGTATTATTTGAATGACTTTTATTTTTTGTGGTTGCTTATTTGGTTTATTTTAATATTTTGAAGATTACTAGTTTTTATCTCTTCTCCATCTCCATTATGGTATATAGCTTTGTTAAATAACATAGAAACTAAGTTTAGGAACCTGCCTTTAAAACAAGCATTGATCTTCTAGACAAGGTCAGTGAATTCATCTTCTTTGTATTATTTTGAACACGCATAGTTACTTCGATTATATTTTGTTTATTTGGTTTATTGGAATTTTAAAAAGAAATATATTTATTTAATCATTTATGGCAAAATGAATAAGGACAAAAAATCGGATATAGGTACAACGGAAATTGAAAGACCCATCGACCGGTGAACAGAAATAGCCAAAATGACACTGGTTCGTATTTCTTTTCATTGCTCCTCGCCAAAGAAAATCGGCTCTAATCAGTTCCCTGAATGAATTTTTGATACTTTAAAAGCAAGTGCTACGCGGAATGTTAGACTTTGAGATATTTTGAATTTTGGGTTCCTTGCATTAGGTTTCTATTTAAAAAAATGATCCGTCGACCATTGATCATAGTTATAAGTTATATTTTTTAATCCTATACAATGTATATCAATTGCAAAATGTTGAACGTCGTGAAATTGGCGGAAACCATTTCGATGAAATAAAATCAAATGAAATTTTAAAAAAAAAATCCAAACTTCGTCTAACTAGAAAATAAATATTTCTTAACAAACTAAACCCAATAAACTATAAAAAGTTGATGATTAATGATTGGAGTAAGTATGATATAATGATAAATATCAACTATGTGATATTAATATTGTTTTTCGTAATCATCCTTTTTATACCCTAGGTCATTATTTGTACATTGAGGCGTCGAGTTCGCAAGACAAATATAATGCTATTCTTCAATCTGTTGACTTCGCACCGAGAATCGAAGGCTGCTTTTCATTCTATTATCACATGTATGGACTAGGTAAAATGATGATGATGATGATTATGATGATGGCGATGATGATGATGCTGCCGTTGATGATGATGGTTGTGGAGATGGTGATGATGATGGTGGTGGTGGTGGTGATGGTGGTGGTGGTGCAATGATGATGGTGATGATGATTGTGATGATGATGATGATGATGCTGCTGATGATGATGGTGATTATGGCAATGGTGGTGATGATTGTGATGATAATGATGATTGTGATTGTGATGATGGCGAAGATGATAGTATCAAAGGTGGTGGCGGTGATAATGATGATGATGGTGATCATGATGATGGGGGTGATAATGTCAGATAATGATGATGATAATGTCGGATAATGATGATGATGATTGTGATAATGGCGAAGGTGATGGTATTAAGGGTGGTGGTAATTGCGATGATGTTGACGACGACGGAAATTATAACGGTAAAAGGGATAATAACGATGGTGATAGTCATGATGACGGTTATGGTAATTACGGTTATTGTGATGATCATGATGAGGATGATGGTGGTGATATTGATGATTTTTTTTTTAAATCAATGATCAACCATCATCATTATCGTCACTACCATCATCATCACCAAGTGATGGTAATGACGACGATGATCATGGTTTTCATTGAGTACAAAAATTAATTCCAAATTCTCTAAAAGAGTTATTCTAACTGTAATTATTTTCTTAGAAATTGGAACGCTGAACGTACATCTGCAAGAACTTCAGACCGGTGCAGAGAGAAAGACTCTCTGGACTAAGACGGGAGAACAGGGTAACGCCTGGTTTCTAGCTGAGATTGATGTATCAGTGGGTGTCTATCATCTCATTCAGTTTGAAGGCATTGATAGTGTTGGTTATAGAGGGGATATAGCGTTAGATGATATTAAATACACCGAGCACAACTGCAAATATGTCCGTAAGTATTTGATTTATTACCTCACTCGGCGCATTAAGAGTCTGAAAAGAGATATATAACAATAGCATTATCACTTTTATTATTCTCATTATATGATGATGATTATTATTATTTCATTACCAATATTGTTATTATTATAATTATTATTATCATTATTATTGTTATTATTACCATTATTTTTATTTTTTATTATTATTATCATCATCATCACCTTTCATATTTTGAGACTTTTATTATAGGTGGCGACATCGATCACATCTTAACTGAAGGTTAAGTTTTTGAAATGACATCATAACTTTGCAAGTATAGGGACCTAGTTCATGAAAGTTGGACGTGAGGTTAATCAAGTATTACTTATAATCCTGCCTGAGGTTCGTCTCACATGATCATTTCATGTAGAAATTCCTGAAGGTGTGATCCGGTCAAATTTTCATCACAATAACAAAGCAAGAGGAAGTTTATAATACAACATGATGATGAAATGAAGTTATATAGCCAGAAAGTTAAACAGATATATGGATGGACAGAAGGATGTAAATGTGATATAAACGATATGACATGATAGGTGGAGGGTCATTTTCATGTTGTAATTACATCAAAATATGTTTAATTATGTTAGTAAGCTTTGCCTACAATAATAATTCAGCATTTGATTTCATTTACATGCATGATTTCGATGATTTTTTTTTTGTAATCTTGAATTTATTTTCATCTGGGGCCCGTTGCATAAAACTTTTTACCTGAGAAAACTCAAGTTGTTTTTACCGGAATTTTTAGTCAATGGCAGAAATCAGACTAGCCTTAGTTTTCAGATTTTACCAGACTTTTCTCGGGTAAAAAGTTTTATGCAACAGGCCCCAGGTCATTGGTTGAAAAAGGGCCTTTTGCTGATCTTTTGTACCTGACTAAATACATTCCAATAAATGGATACATCATTATAAAATATTCTAATTTACCTTCTGATATACACCTGACACCAACATGCTCCCTAAAAATCTAAATTCCGCAGCACCTCCTACCCCTACCCCGACCAAAGCGGTTACCTCTGCACCCCTCCAATGGGATTGTAGCTTCGAGGGAGACACTCTCTGCACGTGGACGCAGGGAAAGAACGATGATTTCGATTGGACCATTCAAACTGGGAGTACACCAACGGTCGGGACAGGTCCCCCTGCGGACCACACCACTCAAACTAAGCAAGGTATGTCAAAAACATATTGCATTTATATTTGACAATATTTCAAATTGCATTTTACCCACTCTTGGACATGGCCACGGAGGATTATCTATTGTTACTGGGGTGCTGTGCCGGGGTGCTGTGACAATGCTCAACACCGGGGATCAGCACCCTCAGTAACAATAGAGTAATATTCGGTGGATAGGTCCCTCTACCCACTTCAATGAAAATTTTGTTTTGGATATGAGGATTATTACAATAAAGATACGGGAACGATATTTTGAATAAAAAACAGCATTGGTGATTATCATTTATCAAAACATCATTATCATATCTGACTCCATACCACGAATTATCACACATTATTACTTCCTTATGATTGTAGTTATTGTTATTATTTTACTGGTATCTTTTTCAAACGCACTTAATACATTTATTACAACTTTAAGTTATTGGATCTAGCTCCTTGCTGGTTTTGCCCTCCCCCCCCAAAAAAATGAAAAAATGATTTCAATTCCTACTACTTCATTAATACAATCTTTAAAGTTCAAGTCCACCTCAGAAAACTGTTGATTTGAATCAATAGAGAAAAATCACACAAGCACAATGCTGAAAATTTCATCAAAATCGGATGTAAAATAAGAAAGTTATGACATTTCAAAGTTTCACTTATTTTTAACAAAATAGTTATATGAACGAGCCAGTTGCATCCAAATGAGAGAGTCGATGATGTCACTCACTCACTATTTCTTTTGTTTTTTATTGTTTGAATTATAAAATATTTCAATTTTTACGAATTTGACGATTAAGACCTCCTTGCCTGAAGCACAAAATGTTAAAATAATGGAATTCCATATGTTCAGGGAGGAATGAAACTTCATTTCACATGACAATGACGAGAAAATAAAAATATTTCATATGATAAA
The DNA here is from genome assembly GCF_018143015.1 of Lytechinus variegatus. Lineage (NCBI taxonomy): Eukaryota > Metazoa > Echinodermata > Echinoidea > Temnopleuroida > Toxopneustidae > Lytechinus > Lytechinus variegatus. The sequence goes on from NC_054745.1 coordinate 42,022,685, forward strand.
ATACAAAAGAAATAGTGAGTGAGTGATGTCATCAGTTCCTCATTTGCATACCGACCGAGATGTGCATATAACTGTTTTGTGAAATGAAGCGAAACTTTAAAATGCCATAACTTTCTTATTTTACATCCGATTTTGAAGAAATTTTCAGTGTTATGCTTGTTGAATTTTTTTTTTTTAATTCAAATCAAGTTTTCATTCAGTGCCTTATGGCACAGTCACTTTTCGCATAATTGTACTGCGAGTCTGATCAGCTATTTTATATTTTTTTCCCAGCTTCCTGTTTTGGGTTTGTACAGAAATCTGTAAAACGGATGTTTTCGAATCTCACTGTGGACATCATGGGGGAAATGTGACTTCAGCAATAATGAGAACAAAATTTGAATTAGCCAATCGTGGTTTTTGAAGCAAAATTTCAAAGTCGCCAGCTTTGACCCTCCTGATATACAAATCGTCATTTTTTAACAAAAGGATATATTCATTCATTCATTCATTCATTCTTTTATTCAATTTTTCCAACAAAATGTAGAAGCAATAATTACAATAAATAAAATATAACATCAGGAAATACAAATGACATAAATATTCAAATAAACCAAGTATAAAGAATATGCACCTGATACAGAAGATAATATATCAAAAATGTTGGAAAAGAATATACTATCATATTTAAACCCTTTTCATTAATTTTTATTTGGTGGTGGAACTTTTTTTTGATGGGGGGGTGGCTTGATCCCCAGGACCACCCCATTTATACATCAGTGAATTATTTATTAACTAGCTATTATTCATTCTTGCAGGTTTCTATATTGTGATTGATTCAAGCTCTACCAGTAGTAATGATGCTGCCCGTATCTATAGCAACCCTCTCCAGGCTGGTACTCCAATGTGTATGACTTTCTGGTTTCACATGTATGGCGCTCATGTTGGTCAACTCAATGTAGGATATGGAAACACAGATGGTAATACAGGTAAGATCATGTTATTACTGAACCTTCAATAGGCATAACAACGGGTCGTCTGGTTTGAGCATTGGACTCATAATCGCAAGGTTGTGAGTTCGAATCCCAACTCTGCCATTGTCTCCACTTTGATAAAAAGGCCCAAGAGTGATATCTGTCCTCTATTATGTCAGCCACTATGGCTGATTAACCTAAATGTTTCCAAGGTAATTGGTTATATACCAGCTTGGCGTTTACCAGCAAAAAATGCTGTCCTGCCTAGTTCCTACGGGAGTTACCACAAACAGGAAACAGAAACAAACAACTTTATAGCATTTGGAAATATTTATCATTTGGAATGTGTATTTGTTTCATGACTTAAGACGTGTATGCTCTTAATTATTTGTTGCTACATTTTAAAAACTTCTGTAATTTTTAGTTTTTATTGCTTTTTGTAAATATATAATTGTTTTTTTTCTTTAAATAAAAAGAGGTACATGTACTTATTGAGGGGGGGGGGGGGGTTGTCACCTTCAGTAACCGGGGAAGGCTGTAAATGGATTTAAGAATAATTCCCTGTATATAAAATGAATCACAGTCTTGGAATCAAAGCAAAGAAAAATATATAAACGCAGGGCCCGTAATCTGAACTTGGGTTTAATTAAACGCTTGGTTAAAGTTGAAGTTTAACTATAGAGAGCCAATTTGGGCACAAATCTTTATTAATAGTGTTCAATTCATTAACTTATATGACACTCGAATCATTTATAATTAACTATCTTGGAAAGATAACTGAATTATTTTCTTCATTCTGAAAGCAAAGGGAAACAAAAAAGTAAATACATGAAAAACACCATTTAAGCAATTTTTTTTAGATCAGCTCCCCGTAATTATTGTACAAGGTCTTCAGAATACATATTTATGCCCCAATAAGAATAGTGCTCGTGGGAGGGGGGGGGGGGGTGACTTGAACAGCCGACTAGGGAAATCCCCGAATCGTGCGATCGATATCACACGTGTGCAAGCGCTGTCTTTCGGTCTTTCGGCTAGCTACGTATACGTGAGTCCTTCCTCCCCGCAAACCGCCGGGCGTATACATGTAGCTCCCCGGTGGTCTGCCGAATATGTACATTTAACGTACCAACTCTGAACAACAGTGTAGTATCAACGTAAGGACCGATAATAGAAGTATAAACATCTGTGAAATCAAACATGACGAGTGAGGACGAGTGGTCAGTGAGGTAAGACTGATTAGGATTCTTCTTTTTTCTTTTTGATGATGAATTCTGATGAAAGTTTTAGTTCTTTAAAAAATGCTTGGGGCATCATCATTCCATCAATCTCTTCATATGCCTAACCGAGGCTGACGGGAGATGGAACACACAACTATACATAATTGGCTCAAGAAACCCTGGAACAGGTGCAAGATTTACATTTACTGTAATGAGTTAATGTTGTTTTCTTCTCTCTTAAAAAAAATTCCTTTTCTTATTCTCTAATTTTGGTCTTTCTTTTATATCTTATTGCTCTTTTCATTCTTTTCTTCCTTTTTTTTCTTTGTTCTCCCTTCCTACATGTCCTAATCTGTCTTTCTTTAATACTTCTTTCCTCTATAGGCCTATGCTCTTTCTCTGCCTTTTGTCAGCCCAACCCTCCAATTTTTAATTACGCTATTCTATGCTAGGCATATTATGTTTTGATTTTATTCTCCCCTCCAAACACTCATCCTACGCGAACGAGGTTATAATGGAGACCAAAGCAATGCCAGCGCCAGGTGTGTACAATGGATGGATGTAGGACATATACGGCATGGTCCTTTTGACTAAAAATCTGCTTTTGTCTCCTTCAATTCAATTTTCTTCAATTGTCACCATCATCAGGGGCGGATCCAGGATTTTCCAAAAGGGAGGGGGGGGGGGCAAATTTTTCAGAGGAAAATTTTGACAAGCCCCTGCCCTCCCCCCAGAAAAAAAAATACGTTATCAACCACAAATTAAGGATCTTTTGTACCCGAAAAATTTGACAAGCAAAGAAAAGAAAAAAGTTTTCAATGTCAAAAGAGGGGGCACACCTCTGTTTTAATGGCATTTTTACATTACAAATTTTTAATTTAGCTTCTCAAATGGGAGGGGGGCACATACCCCCTGTGCCCCCCCCCCCTGGATCTGCGCCTGACTATCATCTTCTTATTCTAATTCTCAATCCTTGATCTATCCCCTTCTTCCTATTCTTCCCATATTATTTTGATGCGTACTTGAATAGGCATAATTAAATCAAATATTTGTTCTCTACCCTCCCCCCCCACCCCCAATTCGAGTAGAAGGCTCAGTTGTGTGGACTAAATCAGGCGACCAAGGGTATAACTGGATGGTGGGACATGTGGCCCTCTTTACCGACACTAACAACCCTAAGGTTTACCTAGAAGGCACGGCTCGAGATGGTTACCAAGGTGATATCGCTGTGGATGACATTAAATTCAACTATGGTGACTGTCCTGCCTTATGTAAGTATTTTACAACTTATTATTAATACTCTCACTGCAAGCAAGTAATTGTTTTTTAACCCTGTGCTATTTTTTCACATGAATTTAGGTTCCCTTTGTATTGAACAGTGCTTTTTATTTGTTTTTTTTAAATGATGCCAGTGCCATTTTTTTGTACGAATGTGAAAATATATGTCATGAAATTTTGACATCAGGGACGTCAATTGAATGAGCTTTTTGCTTATATCCTGTTCAAGTTCACTGATCTGTTATTCTTAGATGTGTCTTCTGGATTCCAGATTCATTCAAGATCCAGAAGACTAAGGATTAAAGCACATAAGAACCAGCATCTATTAAAGAACCGCCTCACCTTTTCATCTATTCAAATCTGGCCAAGTTTTGAGAGAGAGCTGGCTCAGACGGTAAAGATGCGAATGACGGAAGCCTGCATTGCGTGTAAACGTCTCTCCTCTGTTCCATAGATGCAGGTTATGTTAGAGTGAAAAACACCCTGTCCTTCGGTTAAGATGTTAAATGGAAGCCCCGTGTAGAAGAGAGTCACCACCTTTGTTAAGAATCCACTGCGCTATTCGTATAAGAGAAGGGGGTAACCCTGGTGTAGTGGTCCACCTGCACTCCCCAATCTGTTATCTGGTGGATCTAGAGACCTGCGGATCATTCGCTTTTGGCCTTCCAGACACAGGCAGTGCCAAACAAATGATAAGAATAATAAGTTCCCTACAAACAATGCAACATGAGCAGCATAAGCGGAACCGAATGATAACATTAATTCACTACTCAATACATTCACACAGCAATAATTTTGTTACCAAGCAAAACAAATATTTTTTTCTCTCATATCATTTCAGATTATTCATACAAATGAAATTATAGGCTGATTTATTTTCTGCATTTTTTATAGTTACCTCAAACGATATATATTAACACTCGCTACAGTGTTGGTTAGCTTGCTCCCCTTAATTTTCCATGCTTGGAATGAAATGACCCAATCGATTATTTTGTTTTTTGTCTTGGCATGCAGTATTCTGTGATTTCCAGGCTGATGATGCCTGTGGGTATGCTAATGATGACACAGATGAGCTTGACTGGGTCAGAGATCATGGAATGTCATCACCTAAATCACTACCTCAAAATGATCATACATCCGGCACTCAAGATGGTATTAATTATTTCAATGGATGATAATTATGATGGTGATGATGATGATGATGATAAATTGATGGTGATGATGACGATGAGGAGGAGGATTATGATGATGGTGGTGGTAAAATGATGATGATATGGTGACGATGGTGGTGAACATGATGTTGATAATAATGATGATGGTGGTGATGATGCGATGCTGGTGGTGTTGATGGTGATGATGGTGATGATGATGATGGTGGTGAAGATGATTATGATGATGATGATGATGGTGATGATGATGGTGAAGATGATGTTGATGATTATGATGATGATGATGATGGTGATGGTGATGATGATTATGATGATTATGATGATGATGGTGATGTTGATGATGAAGTTGATGATGATGATGATGATGATGATAGTGATGATGAAAAGGAGGATGATATAAATGATTTTGATGTTAATGATAACCATGAAGGTGATTCTGATCAACATTGTGAGGATAATGAAATGATGAAGTTAAAGGTGAATTTGATGTTGATGATAATGATGATTAAGGTAGTGATGATGATGATGATAATGGATGACAAAAATAACTCTAAGATGACATTAATGTTGATGATAATGATTCTATTAATGATGATTATGGTAATGATAATAAAATGAATATGATGTAGATGATGGTGGTGATAATGATAATGAAGATGATGATAAAGATGAAGTTGATGATGATAACAATGACGAAAATGATGATTGTAATAAAATGAAATGAGGATGATAGATGAAAATGATGATTACAATATTGATAGTGATGACAGCGACACATATTCTAACAGGTGTCACGCACGTAAAACATTCCCCATAGACTTGTGAGTTAAAATGGCACTTTTGAAAAATTCATAAAGAATAAATGTGAAATTAGAGGTTGGAATGTTTACTACCATTGGATAGGATATATATCTTGCATTCCATATCTGACCAGGTAAGGGTACCGTAGCCAGCTCATTTTAAAAATAAATCGCCATTTATGAAGATAACTATGAATGGATCAAATTCATCAACTGAAACAGTAAAATAGCCCTAATTAGTCCGCCAGTCAAAAAAATAGTTCCAAGTCACTTATTTATCTTCCGAATTCGGGCGAAGGAAGTTCAGTAGTTACCATTTCTAGAATCAGTGTTAGATTTTGAATCATATTCATACAGTTTTGTCAATCAGCAACATCAAATTGAAAAAAATTCGAATGGGTTGGGTCGAACGAATATCTTGAGCCCTCCTGATGTAATTAGGCTCATGGCACCTATAGGTGTCACGCGCGTAAAACATTCCCCATAGACTTGTGTGTTAAAATGGCACTTTTGAAAAATTCATAAAAAATAAATGTGAAATTAGAGGTTGGAATGTTTACTACCATTGGATAGGATATATATCTGGCATTCCATATCTGACCAGGAAAGGGTACCGTAGCCAGCTCATTTTAAAAATAAATCGCCATTTATGAAGATAACTATGAATGGATCAAATTCATCAACTGAAACAGTAAAATAGCCCTAATTAGTCCGCCAGTCAAAAAAATAGTTCCAAGTCACTTATTTATCTTCCGAATTCGGGCGAAGGAAGTTCAGTAGTTACCATTTCTAGAATCAGTGTTAGATTTTGAATCATATTCATACAATTTTGTCAATCGGCAACATCAAAATGAAAAAAATTTGAATGGGTTGGGTTGAACGAATATCTTGAGCCCTCCTGATGTAATTAGGCTCATGGCACCAATAGATGGGAGGTCGTATCATCACTTGTTCATATCTGCCTGCTAGTCGTAAATCCTTCTCTCTGTTTACATAATGATAAAAAAATAACTGTCTGATTGGATTTGAGCTATGTGATCACAAAAAATGATTCTGTAACCATTTTTTATTTTCAGGATATTACATGCGAATCACGACAGACCAGCTTTCAGAAGTTGACGCTAGTGGAACCTTACTCTCATCCATATATCCCAATCCTCTGAGCGGCTTCAGGTGCACTGAGTTCTGGTACATGATTAGCGGTAGGTGACATGAATTTGTATAAGTGGGACTACATGTAGATTATTCAAGGAAGGGATATAAGTTGGATGTGTTTTTCACTGGTTATTTCAAATGAAAACATAATTAAGGTCTAGCACGTCAGTGGTAGTATATGTAGTGTGAATGCATTTGTGTTGAATATACATGTAGATGAATGAGATTATGTAGACTGTATCAAGATCAATCATACATTTGTAATGATGTGGGTATTTATAAGTTGCTTACGACACATACATTGTACGTATCTCCACACTTACAGATTATTGTTTTCCTGGTCATGGGATTCAGTCAGTCACTGCATACAAAATGATTACACATCCTCCACTCCCTGGGGAGTATTTCCAGCCAGTCACTATGTCAGGTGCTCACTGCACTTGGCAAGCTACATTGACTTTCACATCATGCCAGGCAGCATTTAGCACTGACCTGGAAAGAGTATGGATTGATGCCTTGCCAAAAGATGATATGTTTTATTATTTCTAGTATTCCATATTTTATTGTGCTGGTACATTTATATGTGTAATTTTGTGTTTGTTCAGTTTGTGTTCCTCATATTGCTCACTTTACACATTTGTGTAATATTTTTTAGATGACTTTGGAGAGCTGACTGTAGCAGCCTACCAAATAGATGCCTTAGGGGCTATCCTACCAACAGGGGTTTCAACATCTTTTAAGGTAAGATGATATGATAATGATAACAATTGGCTTTATATCTACGACTGTTCAAAGCACTTCACAATTATTATTACCTGGTCACTGGATTCATAGCATTTTAAGCATCCTGTTCGGTGCACACTTGCTAAACCAACCACAATGACGGTTGTTTCCTACCGGTACCCAATTAGCACCTGGGTGAGAGTGGCAAAGTGTGGATTGACGCCTTGCCAAGGGGCACTAGGCCATAGTGGGACTCGAACACACGACCCTTTGATTACAAGGCGAGAGTCAGAACCGCTACACCATGGCACTTCCACCTATATGACATGACACCTTTACAAGAGTCAAAGCCATGCTTAGCCACGCTTTTCCTACGGGAATCTTGCAAGTAGTTTCTCATTTCAAGTTTCCAACATTTCTTCATTGAGAAAAGAATGGGAAAGCTGCAATGAATTAATTACTAAAATATGTGTCACAGATATTTGGCATGTTGCCTAATCAGTTGTGTATATAGGCACCTTGGTGACGTATAAGTTCCTGCAAAAATTCCCACAAGAGATCCTAAATTGAGAGTTATAGTCATTTACACTTTTATGGCCACATGAATGTTCATTATATTTGGGGTGTAAACAGTTTTGGAGATTACATCATTTCATTTCATTTATTTATTCACGTCCATTAAAATACATTGAGCATACACAAAAAACATCAAAAATACATTAAAAACAAACAAACAAGGAAACAAAGACACATAGCAAGATGCAAGAAAGATTTTAGAAAAGGGCTAAGATTGTATAAGGATAATTACAGTACATGTATAAAAAAATGAACATGAAATGGGAAACTGCAAAAGAACAAAGCAAATGGACAGTAAAATATAAAATTCAAGACTTGTACTGATAAAATAAACATATAATAATTAGGAAATATGATGGGATGAATTAAATTATAAATAAATTTAAAAATTAAATCATGGATGATGTGTGGATCAATTTTAGTCATAATCGTGCAATCAATACATCTGCCCCCCCTATGCTATTTCATAACAACCTGAGCTATACAATCAACAGTGCTCCTTCATCCTACCTCAAACATAAATGGATAATGGATATGCTGTTGGCATTTTTGGTAACATTGTGTTCACATGTTTAACAAGAATGTAATCATGAAAATTTAGATATACAGTGCATCCAACAAAAAAAGGAAACCTTTTTTTAGAGACAGATTTCACAATTATTAAATATGTTTTTACCATATGATACTCATGGGAAGATTCAAAAGGTTATCTTTCATTTGAAACCAACAGTTTAGCAAATCGTTCATACGTAGCAGATTTACAAACTATAAATACATGTATTGAGGCGTATCAGAAATGATTTACACAGAAACTCACTTGTGAATCTGAATCCACTCTTATTTCAGGGATCAGTGAGAGAAGCTCAACAAAGAACACAAAAAAATGCTAATGAGCCAATCATGGAATATGCACGGTTGTCGTATCACGAACCAATCCTGTCCAATTTTTCTGGGCAACCTGGTTTTGAAATTGAATTTTCAAACTTGTCTTGCTCATTAATGCCTAAAGTGTTTGTCTAATACATGTATTAGGTATCAGAATAAAGAAAAATAATTTAATTATGTGATTATGTAAATGAAATATCATAGTTCCTTTGCCTTTGAATTAAAAGACATGGGAATCTGTTTTCTTTTTTCTGGGACGCACTGTATAAGAAGAAAACCAATAAAATTTCATTAATTTTCACATCTTGAAGGATCCAACGAGTGGTCTTTGGAGGAAAGCTTCAATAGAAGTGCCATCCAGCAATGACAATGTGTTTACATTCAAACTGGTTATCAAGAAAGCTATTCCAGGTGTCTTTGCTGCTCTTGATGATATCTATGTCAAAGATCAACGGTGCACTGGACGGCTAGGTAGGACATACTTGTATTTGGATTGTTGTTAGTATGATTTTACTTGCCATTCCATTATCATCATTATTATTATTTGTTTGTTGTTACATGTGCATGGAAGGTGTGTTGGCTCAGTTGGTAGAGCATCTGTCTCACAACAGGGAGGTCGGGGGTTCAAAACCTGGGCATCAGCTCAAAAGACGTCAAAAGATGGAAGTTGCTGCTTTCCCTGTTTGGCGTTAAAAGATTAAAGATAGAGCCTCGTCGATTTGACACTGCTCAGCGGATGTCGGGCCCATGATCAATTAGGAAAAGCAAATTTTTGGAGTATTGCATTTCATGTCTATTTCGAACAACGAAACATGGATTAAAAAAAGCAAACTGAATCACTATGACTCACAGGTCTCTCCATATATTTTAGGATTGTTGCTAATATTATCAAGATCCTTACAAAAACCAGTGATCACACACTAACTGTTTAAAGTAAATCTAAGGAATGAAACATCATCAAACTACATATTGATTTTTGCGACTTTTAAAAACATACTTTCTGACTATACTTATTGCTTTCTTATTTATCTCTTGTTATATTTGTATTGTAGATATTATGCACTTTGATGCTTATTATTTTTAAAGGCTTAGATGTTCATGTAGTTTATGCTGGTTATTATAATCAAGAATCTGAATAGCAAACATTAATAGGAAATATACAGATCAATTACAAAATGTTATTAACTGATATGAAAACCTATGAAATAACAGACAGTGCATGGTGTCACCCTCGATCTTGGATGCTTTTCATATCATCGGAATAGGACACCATTAACTCATTGAGTGCTTCGTGCACGCTACGTATCCTACTATAACATGCCACACTCGTGCTCGCACGCCTACTATTGATTGCTTTGTGCTTGCATTGTTTCATACCCTCGCCTGCTTCGTGCATGACTGCGCACATTCGGAATAACAATCATTGTTACGCCGTTTTGCATTGTATTGCGCATCGCATGCACGCCGTAATTAGCACTATTGTGTGCAGTGTGAACTCTGCTTTCTGACAGATAAACTTACTCACGCGGTTTACATTCGACTTTTTCGAGTATTTCTGCATTTTTTACAAGATATGGCTCCGCCTCTGAGAGAGAAGAGACCTAGGTTTTTGATCCATACAAAACACTCCACAAAATGGAACTATGTCTTGATACAACTCATATTTTAGCGGTAAAGATAATAACCAATCCACATAATGAGGACATCATTATAAGGGGTATGAAATTTCCTACAACTTTACTACACAATATTTTGTGGATAAACTAATCGTTAGAGAGTTACAAGCAATTGTAATCATGACTATTGGAAGGAGTGAATACGACTCGCGATCCCAAAATCAATGTGGCACAGGGGGGTTTTGTGGCTGGCACAGGGGATTAGCATCGGATTAGCACTGTGGCATTGGCTTAGTAGTGTGCGTGGCATGTTAAGAGTTAAATATTCCTATAATTCACTTTTCTCTGTCAGGATCATGTGACTTTGAAATTGACACCTGTGATTGGACGAACACTCAGAATGCGGATGAGATTGATTGGCTACGACACAGTGGTTCTACAGGCAACCAGGGGACAGGACCTCAGTTTGATCACACGACAGGCTCCCTCTCTGGTTGGTACATGTATATTGATTCAGCTCTAGGTTCACATGGGACCAGAGCTAGACTGGAGTCTTCTAGCATAGATCCTCAAGAGGACTTTGTCTGCTTCAGTCTCTGGTATCATATGAAATGCCCAGGCAGCAAGAACAAGCTAACAGTAAGTTGGCCATGTTTCTTTTAACTATTTTCAACTCTGCATGATGACCAATCTCTCAGGCTTATCCCTGAGGAGTAACATCAAAATAAAGGCACAGCGGACATGTATTCTGAAACACACTTAATTTGTAATTCCATTCCATAAAATACCATAACATCAAATGGTATAAATATGATTATCATAATGTAATAACAATGATATACACGTAGATATAATTGCATGAGTAAAAAATGGGATATTTGCTGTTGCATAAAATCCTAGCGAATCCGTTTCAACATCCACCATTTGGTGGAGATGCATCTCAAGCACCTGTTTAGATTATTTTCGGTCTTTTATTAGTTTTATTTGTGAGTTTTTTCTTTCATCAATTCTTCCTTCTGTATATTAGGTTGCCTGGGAAACTGCATATCAGACGAACATAATCTGGTCTTTCACTGGTGAAGCTGATGGTTGGAACTTAAGACTACTCACATTTAGTGTCGGAAAGCAGTATAGAGTAAGTTGGCTAATGCCACAGTTTAGTATAAACCTAGCTAGTTGCTGGAGACATTTTGTTTGGGGCTGTTAATTATGTGTTTCTCGGAAGTCAGGAACCATTTGGCAAAGTCTAGGATGGTAGATGGACTTGGGGGATCTGCATGTTATGCTGCAGTCGGAGATCACATGATAAGGTCAAAGGCCATTTTCAGGTCAACATTAAAGTTTACATGCAAGACTCTCTTGTGACACCTACCTCCGCAACCGTATGTCACTTTTCAACCAAACTTTGATGGTAGATGGACTTGGGGGATATGTATCTTATGCTGCAGTCGAGGGTCACATGGTAAGGTCATAGGTCATTTTCAGGTCAACGTTAAAGTTTACATGCAAGACTCTCTTATGACACCTAACTCTGCAACCATAAGACACTTTTCAACCAAACTTGGATTGTAGATGGATTTGGGGTACGTGCATGTTATGCTGCAGTCAGAGGTCACATGGTAAGGTCAAAGGTCATTTTCAGGTCAACGTACAAATTTACATGCAAGACTCTCTTATGACACCTAATTCCGCAACCGTAAGTCACTTTTCAACCAAACTTGGATTGTAGATGGACTTGAGGGACCTGCATGTTATGCTGCAGTCAGAGGTCACATGGTAAGGTCAAAGGTCATTTTCAGGTCCACGTTGAAGTTCACATGCAAGACTCTTTCTCTGCAACCATAAGTCACTTTTCAACCACACTTGGCTGGTTGATGGACTTGGGGGACCTGCATGCTAGGGTCATTGTCGCCATGATAATTTGTCAAAATTCGGTGTGAGCTCTATATATCGCTGTGCCGGACGACACAGTGGGTTTGGGGGATGTGCTCGGCTTGCGACCCGCCGAGCATCTCTGGTTATGATAGGCAGATTTCAAAGCAAGATATTACGTAAGCTTGCCTTGCATAGCAGGATGAAGGAATTGAATAGACCAGGAACAGACCAAGTTCAAGTTCAAGACATCAAAGTTGGTGCTTACAGTACATGTATCTCTTAGATTTTAGACCACCATGTCACATTAGTACAAAGGACCTTCCTCTGATCATGCGTAGAATCTTTTGATCATGCGTAGAAAGGAACTACGAACTGGCTTATTGATTCAGCTCAGCCACCTTTATTGCTTCATATATGTCTAACCTCACATTTTCTTTGCTCCTGACAGATGATGATAGAGGGAGTTCATGGTGATGCAGCTGCATGTGATATTGCCATCGATGACCTGTATCTATTCAATGGTGCTTGTAGTGCTGATACTACCCCTCCACCACCATTCACCTGCCTAACAGGAGATGAGAAGGTAGATGCAAGTAAGGTCTGTGACATGAGATCAGATTGTACAGACGGGTCTGATGAAACAAATTGCGGTGAGTGTTAAGTTCTCTCTTTCCTCTCTTGTAGATTAGGCAAGGTTATATTCTGGACACACTTTTTTATGACTGCTTGTGATACTTCTGGGGCCTGTCTCACAAAGAGTTGCAATTGATCCAATCAATCACAACTATGGATGGCCAGCAACATCAACATCTATTATGCATGTTTGTTCAAAGTATTATCTTGTTATGATGTATATTCTTGCATTCATAGCAGGGCCCGCTGTGAGAACAGTTTTCGGAACTGAAGTGGCTACCCTGGGGAAATATACCGTTATTATTATATTATTCATTTTTTTTCTTGAAAATTCACTGTGATTCTCTTTGCATACAAAGGACATTGTGCAATTTTTTTCGTAGAAAAAATTATGACATTGATGGATTTCCATAGAGTTCCGATTTATTGTAAATCTTTGTAAGATTGGGCCCTGGGTCCCGTTGAAGAAAGAATTGCAATCAATCGCAACTCTAAAAATCATACGCAACTTGATTTTCAACCAATCAACAGCGCGCATTTGGGACTTGCGCTTGATTTTTTGACTTGCGTTTAAACGCAACTCTTTCTGCAACGGGCCCCTGGACACACTTTTTTACAACTGCTTGCTAAAGGTAATAACTTAGTAATGATACTTCTTGGGCCCATCTTACAAAGAGTTCCAATTGATCCAATCAATTGCAACTATGGAAAGCCAGCAACATCAACATCTAAAATACATGTTCAAAATATTTTCTAGAAATGATGTACATGTATATTCATACATTCACTGTTTTCTTGACAATTCAGTATGCTTTTCTTTGTTTTCAAAGGACATAAATCTAATTTCCTAAAAAAATCATGACATTGATGGATTTCCATATACTTAAAATTGATCAAATCAATTATAAATTTTTGTAAGACGGGGCCCATATACATGTAATAGTAGTGATAATGATTATGATTTTAATATTAATGATAGTGGCAATAATAATAGGGAAATAACTGATAATGATATGTAAAACTAATTAGAGTGATACTCTAAATATACTAAAAATCGACCCAGTCTAGCCACTTCAGTTATTAACTGCTCTACAACCAGCCATCATTATTATTCTTCTCCCACATAAATGCTGAAGGCATGAGATGCCATTTTCTCTGGATGTTACTAGTAAACTTAAAGGACAAGTCCACCCCAACAAAAACTTGATTTGAATAAAAAGAGAAAAATTCAACAAGCATAACACTGAAAATTTCATCAAAATCGGATGTAAAATAAGAAAGTTATGACATTTTAAAGTTTTGCTTCATTTCACAAAACAGTTATATGCACATCTCGGTCGGTATGCAAATGAGGGAACTGAAGACATCACTCACTCACTATTTCTTTTGTATTTTATTATATGAAATATGAAATATTTTGATTTTCTCGTCATTGTCATGTGAAATGAAGTTTCATTCCTCCCTGAACACGTGGAATTCCATTATTTTAACATTTTGAGCTTCAGGCAAGGAGGTCCTAATCATCAAATTCGTAAAAAGTGAAATATTGTATAATTCAAACAATAAAAAAACAAAAGAAATAGTGAGTGAGTGACATTATCGACTCTCTCATTTGGATGTAACTGGCTCGTTCATAAATCTATTTTGTTAAAAATAAGCGAATTTTTGAAATGTCCTAAATTTCTTATTTTACATCTGATTTTGATGAAATTTTCAGCATTGTGCTTGTCTGATTCTTCTCTATTGATTCAAATCAACATTTTTCTGAGGTGGACTTGACCTTTAACATTATCACTTCATCTATCCAGGTACCTGCTTCTTTGACGATGACCAGTGCGGATACACCAGCAACTTCACAGGGCTGTTGCCATGGATACGCCAGGGAGCCGGAGTTCCAGCCACCCCTCCTCCCAATCTTCCCCTACCGCCTCCAGCTCCCAATTCTACCTTCATGGTGGTTGATAGGACGGCAGACCAACTTGCCGGAGCGGACTATCCTCGGTTGGTTAGCCCGTGGATCCAGGAGACAGGTTCTAGCTGCTTTGTTCGCTTCTGGTATTACCTTGATGGTGCAGGTAAATATTGCAAAAAGAGGTTCTTTTTATTTATATTTTTAATGGGTACTCAAAACTAATTCACAAGGAACAATTACAGGTTCATAGAAGTTAGATAACAGAAGCAAACTTTTGAAAATGCTGCGTAATCCTGTCACGTCCTTCAGTAACAAGATATTCAGGTGTGTGTTTCATAAGCTGTTAGCCGTTTCATAAAGCTGTTCGTAAGTTAAGAGTGATTTTAAGAACGACTTGTAATCCTTTCTTGTGGTAAATTGTATATTCATAGGCGAAGGTTAAGCGCATAAGAAAGGATCACCAGTTGTTCCTAAAGTTGCTCTTAACTTACAAACAGCTTCATGAAACAGCCCCCTGATCTAGACTTCATCTAAATGAAGGAAAGAAGGGAATGAAAATTAGGTTTTGCTTTTCTTTTCAACAATTAACAATTTGGGTGTCCTATGAGTTAGTTAGGGATTTGTGCCCCATTTGGCTCTCCATAGTTAAACCACAACTCAAGTTCAGAATATGGGCCTTACTTTCAAATGTTACATGATATTTAACCAAAAAGATTTTAAACCAATCAAAAAATTACATTCTGGGCTTGCACTTTGTATGTTTGACTTCAAGTTTCCCCATTAAAGAGAAATTACAGTAGTTGCTGTAAACACAGATTTCATGAGAAAGTCTGTAAAACAAGGCTTAATTGTCAGTATATCATCGAGGATCTAGATCTGGTACAGTTACATTAACTGAACTTTGTGAAATCTTGAAATCTACGCTGAAAAATGTTCACACCGAAGATCCCCAACACAGATAAGCGCACGTAGGACAATGTATAATTATTGCTTAGAGCGTCGGGCCCGACCGTCTACCCGAATCCTGTGCTTATTTGCTGATTTCTCAGCAATTACACAATTTCTTCCAGAATCCTTTGGCACATGCGTTTTATTATACAAATAGACACTTTGGTGGTCATTTCATTGGATTCTATACGAACTCATTTTGATATGGTTACCAAAAGTAGCATTTACCTTAAACATCAGCAGACTCTTATTTAAATTTACCAATGGTAACAATTAATACCTCTGCTATTGTTATTGATTACCTATAGATGATATAGTTGTGACCTATAAGACATCACCAGCAGAAGAGACCGTCATGTATAGAGCTGCTATTCCAATGTCTGGTAACTGGGAACGAGCGATCTTTACTGTCCAGAGAATAAGAAGACCCTTTCAAGTAATGTATTTATTTTCTTTGAGAGGTTCTTTTTTTCTTGTAGGATATACAATTTATTTCTTCTTAATCCAGAATGCTAGCAATGACATATATGATATGGTTGGAAAGAGGAAATATGCTAGAAATGTTGAAAACATTTTCAGTGTAGTGCTGTTTCCTCATTAAAAACTATCTAACTTAACACACTCATAACAAACTTCAAGTTTGGAAAATAGTTGAATCACTGTTAAAATATGCCGATTGGGATTTGGTTCTGACTTTGTCTTGTAAACAGATGGTTGTGTGTTCGAATCCCACCGTGGTCTCTTTGCCACTCTCGACCCAGATGCTAAATGGCTACCCGTTGGGTGTTTCATAAAGCTTTTCGGAGGTTAAGAGGGACTTTAAGAACCACTGGTGATCCTTTCTTGTGGTAAATTTTATATTCATTGGCGATGGTTTGGCACATAAGAAATGATCACCAGTTGTTCTTAAAGTCGCTCTGAACTTACAAACAGCTTCATGAAGTAGCACCCTGGTAGAATATGAAAGTCATTGTAGCTTGTCCAGTACTGTTTGCACCTCACCAATGACTGACTGGAATACTACCCAGGGAGTGGCGGATGTGCACACATTGTGTACAGGAATGACTTATTTAATCTAATGACCGGGGAAATTATATATCTGTAAAGCGCTTAAACACGTTGTTCTGATTTATTAAACGCTATATATTATTATTATTAATATTATTATTCTCTGTAGGAAAGATGCAGCTCTGACTTTTAATTGGCAAGGTGGCATGATAAATCCACATTATTGTCTTTCTTCACTTGACAGATGAATTTCCTAGGAATGCTTGACTATGCTTCTGACAGAGGTGTCATAGCCGTCCGTTCCGTTGAGATGATCATGTGTGGCTTCCCAGAACCTAAGACATCTTGTGAAGTGGGACAGTTTAGATGTTCCAATAGAGCGTGTATCAGCATGAATCTGGTTTGTGACTACTCTGATGATTGCGGGGACTATTCAGATGAGCTCCAATGTGGTGAGTTGAAGGGGTACGGCCTTGAGCTACTCTTTTTGGATGTCCTTGGGGCTGGTGTTATGTGGTATTGGAGTCCTTTAGTTGGTATCATTGGGGTGGGTGCATTTAGGAAGGGCAATTGAAGTGGTGTCCTTTGTGTGGGTATCATTGATTTGATATGACTAGTGTTGCTGTCCTTGGGGTTGGTGTCCTTTGGAATAATGTCCTTAGAATAAGTGTAATTTGGTTGGTATCCTTAGATTGTTTTTGTCTCACCTGCGAAGCAGAGTGAGACTATAGGCGCCGCTTTTCCGACGGCGGCGGCGACGGCGGCGGCGGCGGCGGCGGCGGCGGCGTCAACATCAAATCTTAACCTGAGGTTAAGTTTTTGAAATGACATCATAACTTAGAAAGTATATGGACCTAGTTCATGAAACTTGGCCATAAGGTTAATCAAGTATTACTGAACATCCTATTAAAGTTTCATGTCACATGACCAAGGTCAAAGGTCATTTAGGGTCAATGAACTTAGACCATGTTGGAGGAATCAACATTGAAATCTTAACCTGAGGTTAAGTTTTTGAAATGTCATCATAACTTAGAAAATATATGGACCTAGTTCATGAAACTTGGACATAAGGTTAATCAAGTATCACTGAACATCCTGCATGAGTTTCACGTCACATGACCAAGGTCAAAGGTCATTTAGGGTCAATGAACTTTGGCCGAATTGGGGATATCTGTTGAATTCCCATCATAACTTTGAAAGTTTATGGATCTGATTCATGAAACTTGAACATAATAGTAATCAAGCATCACTGAATATTTTGTGCAAGTTTCAGGTCTCATGATTAAGGTCAAAGGTCATTTAGGGTCAATGAACTTTGGCCAAATCGTGGGTATCTGTTGAATTACCATCATAACTTTGAAAGTTTATTAGTCTAGTTCATTAAACTTGGACATATGAGTAATCAAATATCACTGAACATCCTGTGCGCATTTCAGGTCACATGACCAAGGTCAAAGGTCAATGAACTTTGGCCGAAGTGGGTGTATCAGTTGAATTACCATCAAAACTTTGAAAGTTTATGGATCTGATTCATGAAACTTGTACATAAGAGTAATCAAGTATCACTGAACATCCTGTGCGAGTTTCAGGTCACATGATCAAGGTCAAAGGTCATGTAAGGTCAATGAACTTTGGCCATGTTGGGGTTTTTTGTTGAATAACCATCATATCTCTGTAAGTTTATTGGTCTAGTTCATAAAAAGTGGACATAAGAGTAACCATGTATCACTGAACATCTTGTGCGAGTTAGAGTAGTATTCAAAGTCAGCACTGCTGCTATATTGAACTGCGTGATGCAGGTGAGACGGCCAGAGGCATTCCACTTGTTTAGGGTGTTGGAGTCCTGGAATTGGTGTATCATGAGTTGGTGTCCTTAAGTTAGTCTCCTAGAGTTGGCATCTTTGAGGTTAGTCTCTTTTGGTTTGTGTCCTTTGGCTTGTTGCCCTCCAGGAACATGTCCGTGGTGTTGATGTCCTTATAGCAGGTGTACATGTACCTGGGTTTGATGTCCTTGGGGTTAGTTTAATTAGGTTGGTGTCTTTAATTTGATATAACTGTGGATGGTATCATTTGAGATCATGGCCTTGAGCTTATAATCATTGGATTGGTGTTTTGGGATTTGGTGTCTATTTTTTTTCTTGGGTTGGCGTCCCTTGGGCGGATGCCTTACGGTTGGTGTCATAGGGGTAGGTGAACCTGGGTTGGATGTCCTTGCATCCTTCCAATCTTCCGATTCTGCCAGTTGTAAGTTCAGTGAATTGCAGTGGTGCCAATCGGAATGTGTTACAAATGAAGACACTATCAAGTTACTTACTGCACACATACATGTATGTCATTGCACAATATCATATTAGATATTCTGATGAAGATATTACTTTTGGATATTTGATTCAGAATATACCTTCCCATGCTGCTAAATGTTTGTAACTTCCAAAAATGTAATCTTGTCATTGACATTCTGATTTGCATAGACCCTGACACATACACAGGCCGATGTAACTTTGAATCTGGTATATGCTCATACACAAACATCCCTGCCGACTACAACTGGGTGAGGACATCAGGAGCTCTTGACATGGGTGCGAAGTATGCCCCTACACGTGACCACACCCTTAATGAAGTCGGGGGTTATTACATGCTTGCCGATGCTAAAGGTACCGGAACAGGAGATGTTGCCAGGATCGCATCGCCAATCTTCCGGCCAACTGGTCAGACCTCTACATGTATGGTCAGTATCAATTGTTTCTGTTACTAGCCACAGAATCTTCCTTTTGTAAGCCAAATTTTTTTGAAGGACTCTGTACTTACACTCCTTGTCAAAAGACAGAGCTCAATGTTTCCCTCTGGAAACGTCAATTTGCTACCATATTGTCATACGTCATTAAAGATAAAATAGTTGGGAGCTCTTTGAAGCTGTTATGAAAAGATGCATAGAACCTCGTGTATGTGTTCGTATGGGTTCGTGTATGTGGTTGTGGTCAGAGATTTGTGTTGGCCAATTTGCCTGAATGCTAAGCCAGGATGAATGCATTTTGGTAAGCAACCACGTTTATTTCCAATTCGTCTAATACCCATTCGTCCAATTGCCAACTTGTCAACTATCATTTGGTCTACCATCAGTATGTCCACTCACCTCATGGTCTACTTTCATTTATTCTAATGCCATTCCATCTAATAACAAGTTGTTCCAATAGCCATTTTTTCCATATACCATTTGGTCTTATTGAAGTAAGTGTTAATTTGTGCAACATGAATCAAAATGAAATGGATATGAGAACCTTACCTGGCGATTTATTGTTGGTTTTGGGGTGGTAGGTCACAGTTGAGATATTAGGACCAGAACAAATGTTTTGTCACCATGAGACCACTACTCCGCCACCGTATGACTAATTTTCATTATTGTTTTTTTATCCTTCTTATAGATATCAATGTTCATCTTTCAACATGGCCCTGATGTTGGTACCCTCAATGTTTACACAAGAACATCAGTCGGAGGTCCTCTGACTCTCCTTATTAGTCTGACTAACTTCGATGTGGATAGCTTTGCTCGTTACAATCAGATCATATCAGTACAGGACAAATTCCAGGTAAAGTATCATCATCTAAATAACTCTCCAGAGGTCTTCCTTAAGCCCTCATCACACTTATATTCAGAATCAGCAGAAATCAAGCAGAAGCTGGAATGAAAAAAATACTTTAAAATCTAGAGATTTTGGGGAGCAACATACATGTATGAATTCACCAAACTGGAGTTGAAATTCAGTACATTGACCAGGTGAATCATCATGCACTAGTCAAAATGAATCGCAATGGAGTCAGATTGATAATTCATGCTACATTCTCTGACATTCTAAATATTTGGACTGCATTCTGAGTGCATTTGAAATATTTTTATTTCTTTTGGCCTTCCCGAAGGTTTTGGTCATGTTCAAAACATTTTAGGGGTACATGTATTTTCAAATGGTATTCGAAGTAGATTTAAATGACCAACTCGTGGTCGAACAATAGTCCTTTCATTCCAGCCAATTCTGCTTGATTCAGAATAAGTGTGAAGGGGGCTTTACGGATCGATATGATTTAACATAAGTACCTTTAGAGAATGATAGAGCATAGCTACAGTTTACTATAAGATTGTACAAGTAGGACAATAGAATTAAACTTAGTTGATTTCTTGTTTAAATGGAAAAAATAGCGAAAAAAAATGTCATTCATTTCATTCTTGCTCCTAAGCCAAAGGTCTTTATTTTCAATTCATACAACTCTTCATGAGCAACATGAAAAAACCAAATTACCATAGTTAAAGATAATATGACAAAAGAATCTTACATGTAATTGGTGGATGTTTTGAAATACAAATTTTGAGAAGGAAATAAATCTGTTCATCTAGACTAAATGGCATTGAAACAAAGAACAGTTTCACGTCTGATCAGGATGCTTCTTCAGCTCGTCTGAACTGGCAAGAAATCACCTTTTTGCATGCTGCTGACACACAATAGATGCTACATGTTTTGTCTTTGAGATGTCAAGGAATTTGTACAATTTGATTATAAAAGAAAAAAAGAGGTGTCATTCATTTCATTCTTGTTCCCTAACCCAAGGTGCTAATAGAGGCAGTCACAGGCAAGGGACCAGATGGAGTCATTGCGATCGATGACATCTCGTTCTCGAACTGTGACCTCTCCAACGACGCACTTCCCCCAGGCACCACACCAGCCCCACCCACCACCCCTATCCCCTGTCCTATACCCTCTGATTACCAATGTGGTGATGGTCAGTGTATCCCTCAGGATCAAGTCTGTGATTTCATCGTGCAATGTAACAACGGACGAGATGAGCAAAACTGTGGTAAGATACAGTAGGATGGTAATGTTTGTGTATTTGGGGGGAGTGATCTGTGTGTGTGGTCTCTCATTGACTATGTGTTATAAATACATAGTCTTAAATTATAGGTTTTCAGATATCTACTAATACTACAGAGAATAAATTGACCTATCATTGTATTTGTATAGAGAAACTAAACTGTTTTTGAGAGGAAAAGTAATTTTTTTGCTTCTTGGTAACAAAATTATTGCGGTATAAATGTATTGAGTAGTTAATTAGCATGCTATCATTCAAGTGGGTCTATAATACTAGACCACACTAGCATTATGGGTCAGGAAACTGGCCAGGTATGAGTTGTTTAGGCCTTGAGATGGTGCTATTGATTTGCATTGGCTTTAGAGTTTGTGATATCAATTTTTTTCTTCTGTTTTTAATTTTTTTTTATTTCCTTCTTTTTCAACCTTATGTTTTGACTGTTTTTATGGAAATCATTGATGACACAATATCAGTAATGAATAACATGAAATCAAATCCCTAATCAATAAAAGTGAAAATAATAATATTTTCATGAATTTTGGCTACACACAGAAGCTGCATTGGATTTGTACATGAAATAATGTTTTGAGCAATTTGAGTCGGACAGGTACTTAAGAAATGTTGCTTAAGTTTAGAACAGCATTACCTCCGTGTTGCAAATTTGGACTTGAAAGTTGCACAAGACTTAAAAAAGAAAAACTATGAAATGTTGCATCGCAATCTTTTTCAGGTTACAAATTTACATGTATCACGAAAAATGTCAATGATAGGGTTTAAAAAGCCCCCCCCCCCCCGAGCTAGTTAGGGTTAAAATCTTGTAGGAACATGTATTAGTAGATATGTACTAGTTTTAGTTATTATGTGGGCTTTACCTATTGGTGCATAGTATTGACAATTTTCTGACATCCCCTTCAGGTTTTTACCTTTTAAGATTATGCTCCCTCAGCTGGTTGGTCTAGAGCTTATGTTTGTTTGCCAGGGGACTCTCTATCCAAAAATTCATTCCTCATTTTGTTTTTGGTTCCTTGAACAGGTGGATGTGAGTTTGATGACTATGGGTACTGTGGATCTCTTGTGTTAAGCTGGATACCTATGAAGGCTGGGAATGACCCAGACGCACTTCCTACTGATCACAATAATAATTTAACAGGTAGGACAGCATAAGTTTGCCAGAAAAAAAATGAAATATATACATGTATTATTTATACTTTTAAAAAAATTCTGTTTTTTTGCATTATTTGTAATTCTGTCACCAGAAAAATATAACTGAAACAATTTTTCATTTCATTTGTATGATTGACGGCTTGTGATGACCTAAATATGCTGTGCATGCCATATTTGGTCCACATCTGGGATGATTAAAAAAGGATAAGATTATCAAGATCTAGCTATTATTTTAACTTTTTCTGCAAATCGAATGTAAAACAAATATTCCAGGCATTTCTTTCAAAAGAAAAGAGGGGAAACTGTTCATCCTTGGCTGGAATGGCAATGTTACTATTTTTCATCAGACCTTCACCCCTGGGAAAATATAGTAATTGTGGGTCCAACCTGGAACAGTTAATTTCTCCCATACATTCTCAATTGCCAATTGTATACAGGGGTGTGAGAGTTCAGATTTTTTTGGTTTTGATTTTCAGCTTTTTATTTTAATCTCCTCCGTACAAAAATTATGGGAATTCTTTCTATTTCAGACTTTCAATACTTTCATTTTCTTTCAAATCTTCTTTTTGTGACCACTCACACCCCTGGGGATAGTATTTTTGGAGTCACAATAATATACAGATCATACAAATCTGGGGAATTTGAAAAACCATTCTCTCTAACCCGTGAACAGTCAATAGAACTGGTCATTTGGTATATTTCAGCTATACATGTACATGTATCACCGTTTTATAATTATTACTAGTCAACTCTGTATCTCTTTTATCAAATAGCCCCAGGATTCTACCTCCATGGTCATTTTGGTCTGAACAGCTTGACCACTCCTCCTATTGGACCAACTGGTGCTTTGTGTCATGTCCAGTTTTATTACTACATGACTTCCAATCAACCTTTCACTATCTTCATTAAGAATGGGCCCCAGATATATGGAACAAATGGAAAGGAATCCTTAGGAACATGGCTGTTGGGAACAGCATTTATTGGAAAGTTCAAGGAGAAGATTCAGGTAGAGCCTTTGTCCACTCATATAATTTTTTATCATTTATTTATTTTTCTTTCGATCTAATAACAATATTTATGTTATGGTAACTCCTGTAGGAACTCAGCAAGATATTCTTTTTCAGGCAAAGTGACAATCTGGTATATAACCAGTTCCATAGGAAATATTCTATGTTTGAGTTAATCAGGGATAGTGGCTTGACTTAAATTATAAAGTTTTGAACTCACAACCTTACGGTTTTTAGTCCAATGCACTAACCACTTTGCCACATGACTAGTGGTCAGTAAATAAAATATAACAAAGAACTTTTGACAGTAAATCATAAATATAAATTGTTGAAAAATAAAGTCACTTGCGGGAAGCAGATTCTCATTGTAAGCAAATATGCTTGAGAATTTGACAAACCAACACATCACATAATGAACAGAAGTAATGGCTCAGAATGACTGAAATACTATCTACAAAAAATAGAAGAAAACTAAAAAACAAGTTGTGATAATATAAACTTGACAAAAATGACAATGGTGATGATGGGTATGATTATGAAAAATGAAATGATGAAATTTTTTTGACGTAGTACATGTAGCAGTGGTAGTAAAATATGATACAATTACACTGACTGTATGGGTTACATACAATATATGTCTTGACTTTTGTTAGTAAGAATTGAATTGATCATGACTATTAAAGTTGTAATGTTCTTTCTTAAACTCGCAAGTGAATGAAGAATCATATTCATGTTTTATTGACAAAAATAAAAGGGGATAGTGAAAATAATAATTTTAGTCAAAATATATATATTTGAAAGTTGCATAGTGGTATGAAGGTACAGTGTGTATAACAATTTGACATGGATGTGTTTTTATGCCTCTGCCTGCTGTTTCTGTGTTTTGGCCATCTGTTAGTGCATTCCACTATCTTCAAGTAACTACATTTTTTTGACAGGCCTTATACTTGGCCTGTGCATATTTATAAGACAAGATCAAGGCCGTTATAATGTTCTAGTAGTGAACCGTTACAGTTTAACATTGGCTTTGCTTGTTTTTCATTGATAAAAACCATTCTGGTGCTGTGGAATTTTCAGTTATGATTATTATTTGGTATCTGCAGATTACATTTGAACATCTCAATCTGGATAATCCAGATAACCCTGACTTTACAGCTCTGACCGTTGGCTTGGATGGCATCAGCTTTTTCAGTTGCCTTGGCGATTCCAATGTCTCCCCAGGTATAGTACATCAACTTTGAGTCAAGTCAAAACTTTACTAAACACCGTATAATTCAAGTTTAAGTTCAAGCTATATTGAAACCAATCAAACAAGAGACATATTACACAATTTAACAAAAAAAGACATAGGTTTGGGCCCCCATAGAAGCAGAGCTTGTGAGAAGGGCCCCTTATATAGAACATTTCAACAAGAATGTGATGAAAAATATATACATGTACAATGGCAATCTAGAGAGTAAATAAGAAAAATACAAACATCCACACACACACATACAAACATCCACACATACATGCAAACATCCACATACACACGCACACACACCCACACACACACATGGTTTATCAAGATTCAATTTAAGATATTTTGTTATCTTTCAAATACATATTTATAAATAAAAAGATATTCACACAAGCATTTAAGTAAATGTAACTCTTCCCCCTCTTTTATAGTTTCCCTTTTATTTTCTTCTCTCAACTCCACCATGAGCAGCTTTCCATGGTGGATACCAATGCATTACAAATGTCCATATTATTGTTGTATGACAAAAATATCTTCAGTTGTCATAAATATGATTTTTTTTTTATTTCTAGATTTAATCTGGGCTAAAACAGTAGTGTATGCAGGATTTTTTTAAAAGGTTTTCATATCCAAATATATGTAGGCCTAAATTATAAGACGTCACTGTGCAGCATGTTGCATTATGGGTAGGAAAACTGGCTAAGATTAGATGTAGATGGGGTGGTTGCTGGTTCATATTTGCCTTTAACAGTGATTTCTGTTTGTTCAATTCATGTAGATATCAGCTGTACGTTTGAAGATGGTATGTGTGGGTATATTCAAGGGAAGAGCCCAGATGAGGATGATTTTGATTGGCTGAGAGGAACAGGAGAGACATCGTCGGATACAACTGGACCAAGGTTTGATCATACTACTGGCTCAGGTAAACCATACATCAATATATGCTTTTATGTAGTCCTTAAAGCCTGTCTTTAGTTTTGGCGAATCCCCCAAACTCCGTCTATCACCTTTCAACTTCACGCCTAGCTAATCTAAATAGATATGCCCTAAAACAATTATGGTGTGGAGGATATGAACTTAAAATGTTGACCCCCCCATACCAAACTTTTAGATGGGCTTTGATACATCATAACTTATTCAAGGGCTTTATAAATATATGTTATTCCCCCTGTCATCAGATCCTTACTTGCCCTTAACCCTATCTAGGCAGAGGTATTTTGGGAGTTCCTATGGCTGGGGGGGGGCCTCCCAGCCCCCCCTAAGATCTCATAAAATTGGCACACGGGTTGCCTGGGACATAATCTACAAGATTGTATAGTAATTTATATCATGCAAATCGCCATTAAGTGATTATGCTAATTTATGCGTAATTAGTATGCGAAATCATTCTTTTCCCTCTAACTTCCTAAATAAAGCTCCAAATGTACTAATATTTGATATACAAACTCTTTGTGGTGCCCTAAGCAAGAGTACATGAAAAAAAATTGTGATATCAAATCATTTTCTTATGTATTATATTGTTTTTTGCAATTTCTTATGTATTTCTTTGATTTTTGACCTTTGTTTTTCATTGTTTTTCAATGAAATTAGTTGGGGACTCTTCTGTGATCATAAAAAGCATAAAATGAATACATTTAAACTAGCAAAACTAAAAATATTCATACATTTATGAATTTTGGTTGAAAACACAATTTGCATTGACTTTGTACACGAAATCACGTTTTTGAGCAATTTTCGGTCTGACATGCACTTACATATGTTGCGTAATTTCGAAACCACGTACCCGGGTGACGCAAAATTGGTCTCAAAAGTCGCGCAAGACTTGAAAGTAAAAACTCAGCGAGCGGCGTGGTCAAAAAATTTCACACGCCGAAAATATCGCGTGATTTGTTGAGGGGGGGCCTCCTAGGCCCCCCCCCCGGCCTAGATAGGGTTAAATAATGTATGCACTCTCTCCATTTCCTGGGGAGCATTCCAACATGACTCATTTTCCAGACACACAACAAAGGCTTTCATAAAACCTGTCTTTATAAATGACCATCATTGATTTGTTTCTGGCCAGGGTTTTACATGTACATTGAGGCAGACGGACAAGCCGATGGCGACAAAGCGATTCTAAAATCCCATCTTCAGCGGCCAACCAATGACGATGGGGTTTGCCTGACATGGTATTACCATATGTATGGACCGGATGTTGATAAGTTTAATGTCTACATTCAGCAAGATGGGATGATGACACCAATCTTCAAACGTCAAGGGACACAAGGAAACCAATGGATGTATGAACAATGGACTGTCATCTCACAGACTTCTTGGGCAGTAAGTGATATCTTATCATTTGTGCATTTCATACTACACGCTCACAGTTTTAGTCTCTATTGTGACAACACTCCTCCATGTAAACTCTTTGCATGCATATGATGCATTATAGCACAATGTATTTGTATGAATACATTACATACATTTCTCCTTCCTTTTTTTACATGTATAGTAAGGGCTAGCTAGAAATAACTAACAGTACCTGTATCAATGGTTCAATAGGTGAAGTAAATTTCAAAGAAAACATCAAAAGAACATTAGATGACTCGTTAAGAATTCATTCAGGATGCAAAGAGTTATACTCCTAGGAGATTCATAAAAAAGTGTACTAAGCATTAGGGATGAACCAAAGTTCCTCCTTTAATGGTTAATATATCTGTACCTCTTTTAAATGCTACAATTTTTGGGGATCACATTTGTATTTCTACTTGGGCCTGTCTTACAAAGAGATGTGATTGATCCGATGATTCCAACTATGGAAAGCCAGCAAAGTCATCATATGAAATGCATGTTTGTTCAAAAGAAATTCTAGATATGAATGTATATTCATAAATTCATCGATTTCTTGACAAGTTGGTGTGTCCTCCTTAGTTTACAAAGGACATTTTGCAAATTTGCTGTAGAAGAATTTATGACACTGATGGATTTCCATCAAGTTACGATTGATTGGATCGATCATAACTATTTGTAAGACAGGGTCCTGATCTCTTTGTACTTCCTTATTTAGCTGTGTTTGGGATTCTTTGTTAATTGTTGTGTATGCTAAAGGAGAAAATTAGTAATTGACTTCCAAGGAAAAGTAGGCCTCGCCTGATAGTGACATTGATGGTGTGTGTATTTTAAAAGATACTACAAGGGGAAGATTGGACACTTCGATGATTTTTTGAAACGCTCACTAAATGCTTATGGGGAAGGACACCCAACAGCGTTGAATAAGTAGACCTTCGCATATTGGCACGCAACTGTGTATAAAACATATGGGGGAAATGAGAGAGGGAACTTTGGAGAGAGCTCAAGGGTGGCGCATGGAAATGATTCCACCTTTCATTACCAAGAAACCTCCGAAATGTATTCATATCAGATCTGAGGGGGGAAAATTTGAAGAAAAAAAATTTGAAATGTAAAATATCGTCTTTTCCTTCAACCCTTTACCATTTCTCTCATGTTTTGTACACAAAGGTAAAAGAAGGTTGTTACTTACTCAACGCTGCAGGGCGCTCTTCCCGAGCGTTTCATTACGCGGTGCATGTACGGTAGTCTCCGATCTTCCCATTGTAGTATCTTTGGTATTATGAAACGCGCAAATACTAGTAACAAAAATATCTAATATAACCTTTCTTTGTCTTTACTAGGTTGTATTTGAAGCCTTCAAAGGATTGGAGAATGCTGGTGACATTGCCATTGATGATATCATAGTAATAGATGGAACCTGTTCACCACAAAGTAAGTTTCAGTTACCAGGGGCTCATTTCATAAAAGACTTGCAACTGGTGTTACTTTGCCATTATGGCAACTACTATGGTAACAGGGCTCAGCAGCCATTCACAATCAAGGTTACCATGGTAGTTGCCATTGTGGCAAAGTAACAACAATTGCAAGTCCTTTATGAAACAGGGCCCCTGGTGAGTGTTTCATAAAGATTTAAGACTGAATAAAAATCAAACTGGACCCATTGAAGATTGACTGGTTGTGCTTTTACATCCATTTTCCATAACTGCATCCCTCATCTCTTATTGGACATGTTCCAATTTTCAATTGATTTTTCAGGTCTTAAATCACTGAATGCCTCTTTACACTTTTGTATATCAAAATTACAGATATGAAGGCAGCTAAACATAAAGTGTGAATTAAGAATAGTGACTTAAATGTCAACTTTCTTTTGCCTAGAAAGAGTTATCTACATGATAAAGAAAACAGTTTTCATATGATTCTAAAAATAGTCATTTACTGACCTTGACTCTAATTGACACTTGACACTTGTCTACCAGAGGAGCTTCTTCCCAGATTCGATAAGACTTTGGAACTCCCTTCCCCAAAGCAAAGTTATTGTACCTCTCTACACATCTTTAAACAAGAGGTACAAAAGACCCAGCTCTGTTAATAACAGTGGTTGTTTTTACTTGCACGCTGTAAGCAATATTTTTTATCGGATAATGTACATACACTTGCACGCTGCACTTCACCAGTACGACAATACACCAATCGGTGGACTGTACTGTTTCCAGAAGAAGAAGAAGAATTCTTAGAGATGCAAGGTTTAGCAGCTTACGAATGTGAACCAAATATGTTGATGAATTTGCCATAGTTATTGAATAATGAGACAATAATTCATATTTTATTTGAAACTTTACAGGAACATGTGACTTTGAGGTTGGCTTCTGTTCATGGAGTCAAGACTCTAAGGATGATTTTGATTGGTCGATTGGTAACAGTGGATCCAGCATAGAAGGCACAGGACCACCGGTAGACCATACTATGGGAACAGATCTAGGTAGGACTGATCAATACATAGCCCACTGAAAATTAATTCAATTCAAATCTATTCATTCCATGCTATGAATAGTAGCATCAACTTGTACATGTAATCAGAATACAATATTATTACATCTTGACAAATTTGGGATCTGCCTTTGATAAGTTTGCCAGTATTTAATTCTTCACATTTGTATTGTATTTTTTGTATTTTGGTCATGTGTATTGTTACAGTGTACATGTATATATTTTATGCCTATTTTACCATGTAATTGTATGGATTTATGAAAAAAAATAATGCAAATGCAAAATAAGATGGATTCAATTGAATTGAATATAGACAGGAGTGATGAATGAAAAGTCTTTAAAATATATCTTATATGTTGAATGATGATAATATTTATAATTATGATGACAATAATATAGATAATGACAGTACTAAATGTAAGAATGATAATAATAAAGATATTACTTATAATCACCACCACCATTGTGATAGTATATACAAGTGTAATCACTTTTTCTTAGCGTAACATAACAATAAGCAAATGACATAATAAATAATATGTGCATGCATACATTCTAACAATCTAATTGAAATATATTTATACCTGATAAAAATCTTTTTTTTTAATTATTAAAACAAATAGCAGAAAAGAAATATATATACATGTACATAAACCAAGAATACATTTTTAAATGTGGGAGACCTCCATTTAAGCTCAGAGCTTGAAATTGATAAAGACCTCAAAAAGAAGGGGAAAGAAAACCAGACTAACAGTGCGATAAAAGAGACTTATCTTTTATTGCACAAAATAACAGGAATATTACCAAAAAAGTAGATAGGAAAGACAAATAACAATAGTGATTGTGAAAGTATTAGTGATAGAAGAAGAATATACATGTACATGTAATATAAAAAAGTAATAACCAAATTCCATCAACCAATATTCTTATCCAGGAATGTTTGCCTTTGTAAAGACGGCCAAGCCTCCCAGAGCTAATGGTGAAGTAGCCCAGATATTCAGCCCTGTCTACCCTGCCGCAGTTAGTGAATGCCTGACCTTCTGGTTCCATCTCTATGGGGGCGCTATTGGAAAGTTGGAGGTTCTCGTCTATGATACCGTGTCTAAACAATCGTCCAGTGTGTGGACTGAATTCAGTAAGGGGCAATTCCATAAAATAATCAACCTTTTTGTATGTCCGACCCCCATTTTTCTCAAGTCTTACTTCACTTCATAAACTGACCAAGTCAGGGTCTTTTGAGAACATTACAGACTGCCAAAAGAACAAGAAATCAGAGACAGAAAATGTCATGAAGGTCCCACATGTAGGGGGTCGGACGTACATATTTTATGGCATTGTTTTAAGACTTTGAAGTTAATAATTGCTTGACCTTGACCATTATCCTATAAATGCTGCTCTTATTTCGTCTGCTCATTCTGCTGGTGCTGTTGATAACCTTACAAAGCCCTTTACTGACTGCACAGAAACGTTAGTGGTAGCAATGCGCTAACAGAGGCCCTGTTCATGGGCGGAAATCCCAGGGGGGACGTGTTCCCCCCTACTCAAAATAGTAGGGGGGACACAATATCAAATGTCCCCCCTACTATTTTGGGTCTTTGGTGATGCTAAGAAATATATCACTCAAAATGTGAATAAAAACGTGCGTTTTCGGACGAGATGATTTTTTTTTCCTTTGTCAAATATATTTTCGTGGAAATGACCTTAAATTTTAGGTAATAGCCTTTTTTTTTTTGCTTGTCAAATTTTCCAGACCCTTGTTCCCCCTACCTTTTGGGAGAGATTTCCGCCCCTGGCCCTGTTACAACCAGTAATGTAGCAGCGATTACTGATGTTACAACAATTCATTACTTACATATTGATATAAATGTTTTGACTTAACAATGCGAAATATGTTACTGGGCTTACTGTAAGGGCTCTGTTAGGCTAACAACGTTTCTGTGTGGCTGGCACTGTTTTTTGAGAGGTGCTCCTTGTCTTTCTTTCAATACTACTATATTATGTTTTTTTTTCCTTTATACTGTGATGGTGCATTGCGATTATACTGAATTTTTATAATGCGCGAATGTAAAAAAGGGAAAAAAATCTTTGTAACACTCATATATAGATCTAGACAGAAAAGGAAAACAATAGATATATCATTCTGTTTGAATGAAAGTGCATGTAGGAAGTAGGAGCATTAGAAATAATATTTCTATTAGGACTACATGTACTACCTTAATTCCTTTGTCTTTTTTGTCTGGATTCCTCGAAAAAGTTTTGAGCACCATAACCGGGAGCCGAGTTTAGCCAGAGTAATATACATGTAGGAGCACCTATCAAATACCCTTTATTATAATTATTATTGTTGTTATGAAAATTGTTATAACTATTACTAAATCAATGTATCATTGTCTATGTCTCAGGTCACAGTGAGATGGGATGGCATTATGGACGTGCCTCTCTCACAGCCAACCACCCATATCAGATTGTCATCAAGGCTACATTAGGTGACGGCGACGATGGTGATATTGCCATCGATGATCTCACTGTTCTGGATGAAGCTTGCTCAAGGCCTGGTAAGCCCAGCAAAGATATACTCTAAAGGCACACCTTACGACTGTTTGCGATACGATTTTGGAACAAATCGCATTTTGCTAATTTTCTGAAAGTGTAAATGGAACATATTTTATTTGAGGTTTAGATTAATTGAAAGAATACTAATATGACCATTTTGAAAGTTTGCAAGCCTTTATTGCGGAGTAAAGGCCAAATTAGTTTCAAATTGTAGCCAATCGTACAACTGCTATGACGTCATTACGACTATTAAATTTGCTTTTATTCCAAGAAGGATGAT
This sequence comes from Lytechinus variegatus, assembly GCF_018143015.1. Classification (NCBI taxonomy): domain Eukaryota; kingdom Metazoa; phylum Echinodermata; class Echinoidea; order Temnopleuroida; family Toxopneustidae; genus Lytechinus; species Lytechinus variegatus. Next base: position 42,055,352 of record NC_054745.1, read on the forward strand.
AGCATAGTCACAGATTTGAACATAGGTATTCGTACAATGATTTAGAACATATTACACAGTAAGATATTCCAAGTCTCAATGTTTGCATCAAATTCTACATTTTTTTCTGAAATCGGGTCGCAGACCAATCGTAAGGTGTGCAGTCGCCTTTATATGGATGCCTTAAATCACACCTATCTTTGTACTTTGAGAATCTGTAACAGACTTCCCTATGCAGCATCATTATCAACACCTTCCCTTACTAATTACCTGGCAGTTGCCCTCTCTGCTATCAGAAGTTGGCAGCTACCTCTTGGACCTTTATCATTGTAAACAAAACAGCAATTGTTTTACTTTCACCCTTCACTTTTCATATCTTTGTCAGTGTCAGCCATCGATTGCGCATGCCCCCATCCCAGTTTAGATTCTAGAATGAGCTCCAAAAGCGATTAATTATTCAATGTTTAAGGTATGGCAAATTGAAAATGTTGATTTAAATCAATGGAGAAAAATCAGACAAGCACAATGCTGAAAATTTCATTAAAATCGAATGTAAAATAAGAAAGTTATTACATTTCAAAGTTTTGCTTATTTTTAACAAAATAGTTATATGAACGAACCAGTTACATCCAAATGAGAAAGTCAATGATGTCACTCACTATTTCTTTTGTTTTTTATTGTTTGAATTATACAATATTTCAATTTTTATGAATTTGACGATTAGGACCTCCTTGCCTCAACCACAAAATGTTAAGATAATGGAATTCCACTTGTTCAGGGAGGAATGAAACCATTCCCATGACAATGACGAGAAAATCAAAATATTTCATATTTCATATAATAAAATACAAAAGAAATAGTGAGTAAGTGATGTCATCAGTTCCCTCATTTGCATACCGACCGAGATGTGCATATAACTGTTTTGTCAATTTAAGCGAAACTTTAAAATGTCATAACTTTCTTATTTTACATCCGATTTTGATGAAATTTTAAGTGCTATGCTCGTTGAATTTTTCTCTTTTTATTCAAATCAAGTTTTTGTTGGGGTGGACTTGTCCTTTAAGGTATGGCATATTAACTCTACCAGAATTAAACAGTGCCAAAATATTCAGGGATAAGCTGTATTTATTTTTCCAATATTAACATACACAAATTTTATAATATGAATGATATAAGGGCCATTATGAACAACAATTCAGGATGGATAATATCAACTATTACCCTCATGAGCAGTGAATAACTTTACTATTCCCCAGGTTTCTGTGATTTTGAGAATGGTAGATGTGGATGGAGTAATGAAAAGGAGAAAGACCAAAAAGATTGGTTACGCAATAACGGCGCTACCTCATCACCTTTCACTGGTCCTTCATTTGATCACACAACGGGAACTGACCAAGGTAAGCGCAATAAAGTCATAAATCACTTTGCAAACTTAATAGCAGTTATGGTATTTTACAGACCTTTTTATAGATGCATGCTAATAGAAATATACGACCGCCTGGCTGAGAATGTACAATTATTTGGCCATAAATGATTCTGAGATTTAAATAATAATAATTGAAGAAACAGATCCTCGGAGTCTCCTCCGAGGGCAGTTACTTTATCGAGTGATCGTAGAAAGAAATTTCACAATCGACAAATCTCGTGTCTCAACCATTAAGCCCAAATTGCCACACCTTTGCAAGACAAACACCCAAATGGACAATCTGCACAGTACGTGTACATCAACACTATTTTGCCAGGGAATCCCCAATCAAAATATAACCAACTACAAGCTGTTTGGTACTAATAGAATTTAATGTTGTAGGTCAAGTCATAACATTTAAGCCACCAAGTACTTATACATCTAAGTTATGATTATTTGTTGTTTCTCATCGATCGTCTTGAAACTACTAATCTGATATCCTTTTTTCCATGATATTCATCTGTTATCCGTATCAATTCTATGTTGCCCTGGCCTCCTCATTTGTTTAGAGGAGGATATCTATGCTTTATGTTTTGTTTTGTTTTTCTATATGAATCAATAGAATGTGATATATGCAAAAAAAAAGCTAAACTTTGTAAAGCCATTTTCTGGGACACCATTCTCAAAGTATTAGATGTATGCATCATGTACGTGTATTAATGTACATGTATGTATGTACTACATGTATATTGCAAACATCTCAACCTGCTCCTCGTAGTGCACAATAACACTTTGATGCATTATTTGTTTTATTTTCTCAGGAATGTACATGTATTTTGAGGCCGATAGTGATCAAGCCAATGTGAAGGCTGATCTTGTGAGTGAATTTCTTCCAAAGACTCAGGGATCCTGTATGACCTTCTGGTATCACATGTTTGGTGATGGTAAGTACTTGTGGTGACCAGGTAGGGGTTTCATAAAGCTGTTCCTACATGTAAGTTAAGAGCGACTTTATGAACGACTGGTGATCCTTTCTTGTGGTAAATGGTATATTTATTGGCGATGGTTTGGCACGTAAAGGTTCACCAGTCGTTCTGAAAGTCGCTCTTAACTTACAAACAGCTTTATGAAATGGCCCCAGGGGGTGTTTTTTACAGATAGTTAATTATGAGTTAGACCCCATTTACGCATGGACCAGTTTCATTTTGTTGGCCTTACACCGGCATCAAGTAGCCTAAAAAAAATTGAGAAAGTTATTGTTATTGCATCTCTCAGAATATATAATTTGTTAAGATTAAGCATTGAGATTAAGGGAGTAATCTTTGTATGATTCATAATGTAATATACCCTTCTTCCTTTCAGGTATTGGTAGCTTGGATGTGTTGTATATAATGGGTTCTGATGGAAACCTTTTCTTTCTGATATTGGTACAGTAGTTTGGATATTTAGTAATGATTTCTAACGGAAAATTTCTTTCTGCTCTTGCATGGGGCATGGTTAATTTTGCATGATTTTCTAGAAAATTTACCTTGTTTTTCTTCCAGGTATTGGCAGCTTGGATGTATATATAATGGGCTCTGATGGAAACCTTTTCAAACCTTCTGCATGGAGTATGAGTGGCTCACAGGGTGATGTATGGATACAAGGCAGTGTAGATATTGTGTACATTGGGGAATTTAAGGTTAGTAGTCATTAACCCTATCTAGGCCGGGGGGGGGGGTCCTCCGAGGCCCCCCCTCAACAAATCGCGCGATATTTTTGCCGTGCGAAATTTTTTGACCGCGCCGCTCGCTGACTTTTTACTTTCGAATCTTGCGCAACTTTTGAGACCAATTTAGTTTCACCCGGGTACGTGATTCCGAAATTACGCAACATTATGTAAGTGCATGTCAGACCGAAAATTGCTCAAAATCGTGATTTCGTGTACAAAGTCAATGCAAATTGTGTTTTCAACCAAAATTCATAAATGTATGATTATTCTTAGTTTTGCTAGTCTAAATGTATTCATTTTATGCTTTTTATGATCACAGAAGAGTCCCCAACAAATTTCATTGAAAAAACAATGAAAAACAAAAGGTCAAAAAAAAAAGAAATACATAAGAAATTGCAAAAAACAATATAATACATAAGAAAATGATTTGCTATCACAAATTTTTTCATGTACACTTGCTAAGGACACCACAAAGAGTTTCTATACCAAAAATTAGTACATTTGGAGCTTTATTTAGGGAGTTAGAGGAAAAAATATGATTTCGCATACTAATTACGCATGAATTAGCATAATCACTTAATAGCGATTCGCATGAAATAAATTACTATACAATCTTGTAGATTATGTCCCAGGCAACCCGCGTGCCAATTTTCGGCGCGACCGTGCGGTCGACGGCCGAGATCTTGGGGGGGCCTGGGAGGCCCCCCCAGCCATAGGAACTCCCCAAATACCCCGGCCTAGATAGGGTTAAAGGTCAAGTCCATCCCAGAAAAAAAAAAGTTTATTTGAATCAGTAAAGAGAAATCAAGCATGATGCTGGAAATGTGTGCTCATGCAATAAATATTTGTTTTTGGTGCAGATATGAAATTAGGACCCTCTTGGTTGAATCACAAAAGCTTAAATGATGATAATTTTACATGTCGAGCTAGTAATAAAACTTTGTTTCAACTTTCATTCGACAATGACGAGAAAAACTGGGTGATGTCATCCATCCCCTTTGTATACTTACCAGGATGTGAATATAACTGTTTGCTGTAGTTATGTAGAACTTTAGAAGGTCATAAATTTTCTGATTTTAAGTCCGAAGTTGATGAAATTTTCTTGTTATACTTGTTCAAATTTTCTCCTTTTTTTAATAACCTTTTGGTCAGGGTCTACTTGCCTTTCAAGAAAGTTAATAAATAATAGCTTTGTTTATTCTAGATGCAAGTCATTAATGGGCTGTTAAAACCTTGTATCTCGAAATTTGAAAATGTTAAGAACAGCTCAAAAAAGTTATATTTTTAGATTATGATAATGGTGGAAACCTCATATTGTCTGAAAACAATCTCTGATTTAACTGTAGACAAGTCTTTAAGGCAAAAGAAGCTTGCCATTTTGTCATGAAATGCCTCTAAAATATAGATTTTTCTAATCTGTCCTGTAAATTTTGAGCTATGAGGATCTAACAGCCCACTGACAATGTCTATTATAACGTAGTAACCTTGTACCTGTTTATTTTTACTTCTGATGATTGGTCAAGATCCACCTCTGCTGTAATTTTAGTTCATATGAGAAAGGGAAATGCTCTCAAATTATCATAGCTCAAGTAGCTCATGATTGATGTAAATATAGAAGTCTGATGTTAGAATATAATTCTACTATTTATTGAATTTGAAATAGTTTGAAATTCTGTTTTTCTACAAAATACATGTAAACATACAAGAAGTTTGGTTGTATAATGTAATCAGTAGCCTAAAGGTTAATATAAAATATTGTTGTTGGTTTTGAAAGATCGTGTTTGAAGCTATAGGGACGAGTAATGGAAATGGTGACATTGCTATAGATGATATTGATATAAATACAAGATCCTGCAGTGATGGGGGAGGTCCAACATCTTTACCTGTGATACGTAAGTATTGCGTTACATAACTGGCAACCCTCTTTTGTCTGTAAGAGTCCAATTCTTCGTTATCATAACATCATGACCTGGGTCTTGTTTCATGAAGATTTGTTGTTTTAACAAATTCACAAGTATCTGTCAGATTGAATGATTTAGGTAGCTTTTAACTGTTATTGCAAACATGTTGTTGTAACAGCTTTTTATGAAATGGGTCCCAGGGATGGATCCATGATCAACAAAAAAGGATGGGGTCAATATGTTTTTCACACAAAAATGGTACAATATGACAGGTTTAATTCCTGCTGGTTCCAAAGTTCTGTTCTGACCAGTCAGATTAAACATGCAACCTTATACTGAATGCAAGTTAGAAAATGTCTTACCCTTCCCAGCTTTTAACATTCCATACTTGATATTTTTTAATCTTTTTTTTCTCAGCAATGGATTGCACATTCGAATCAAACATGTGCTCATACGGCCAACTGGACAGCGACCAGTTTGACTGGACGCGAACCTTCTGGTTCAGCGGCACCGATGGCACAGGGCCCGAGACAGATCACACCAAAGGCAGTACCTTTGGATGGTACGTCTACACGGATGCAACAGACCGCAATCCCGGGGATAAGGCACGACTTGGTAGCCCTGCCCAGAACCCAACCGGTTCCGGATCCCCTAAGTGCTTGGTCTTTTGGTATCATATGTACGGCGTGCATGTCAACAGGTTCAATGTATATCTAAGGATCTCAGGTCCTCAGATGACGGTGGATAAGATCATCTTCACTAAGTTTGGCACACAGGGCAATCAATGGCAGAAGGCTGAGAAAGAGATCACAACAGATGATATCTGGATGGTAATTACAAACAGCTGATATAAAAATATTCTATTATAATTATTACCAATAATGCCCCTAGCATTTCCATTTATTTCAGTGTACAATAAAAACATAGTGTTGATTCATTAAGTGTTTTCCAAAAGTATCTGTCAAAGTGCGTGCAAATAGGATGAGGTTGGCAGGCCATTGTGTCCGATACTTTGAACTACCTGCAAATCTCATCATCCTCTGGGAACAGCAAGAAAGGGAGAAGTCATGCCTCTTATATCAATGTTTTGAAGAAAGACACAGGCATTGATAACATTAATGAACTGAGGACAGCCATGTAGGATGGAGAGGTCTGGAGGCGCTATGTTCTTGGATCCTGAGGGGGCATGGGCTAAAGCAAATCCATGCCCTCCAATTAGTAGTATGCCTTTGCTTAGGGAATATGTGTCTCGGCAGGGATTGAACACCAGACTTTTGTGTGTCTACATGTCCTTGACCACTCTGCCACACCACCTCCACATTTATGATGATTATAATAGTGATATTACTTAGATGATAAGAATGATGGTGCTATAATAATAATAATGATAATAATAATAGAACTGTTTTGTATAGTGTACTACACCTTACTAAGGTCACACGGATAATGATAATAATGAAAAATGAGAGTAATAATGATAATACTAGTGATAATTATAGTTTTGATAGTAATGTGAGGATGATATAAATGATAATGCTGATGACATTAATTATGATGATGATAGTAATGATTATGATGGTAATGTTAGCAAAAGTTATTCATATCTTCGCTTATATTTCTACTGCATCAATGTGCTTCGTTTTTTCTATTTTCAGATTATATATGAAGGTGTAATAGGAGAGAGTGAGATCGGTGACATTGCACTTGATGACATATCTCTTTACGATGGTCCATGCCCTCCTCAAGGTGTGTTAATCTTATGCAACCCATTATCCTGTACACTGGGGAGCATTTCATGAATGAATTTGTCAGTAATTTTTACTAAACTATTGTTATAAGCTACTGAAATCCTAGCATCTGATTGGCTTAAAGCAAATTTGTCATTGAAAATAACTGACTATTATTTATTTTCATTATATACACTCCCTTGATAACCGATTTAACATAATTTTTGTTGTAAAGTTTTAGTTTACCGATGGGTAGGCAACTGTGACGATTCCATTACATTTTCTCCTGCGACAACTGCTCTGCTATAAATTCCACTTACTAATCAAATAACTTATTTCAAACCCAGATTTATAGCACTATATCCTATCTTAACCATCAACCTGACATAAAGCCATATTCCAACCCTAACCCTATATCTAAGATAAAATAAAACCCGGGACAAATGTTGCAGGAGTAAATGTTGTGTCACAATGGAGACTTGTATATGTACATGTATCCCTAACCATTGAGGTCAAAATTTTGAAGTCATTCAGGACTTCAAAACATGCTCTTCATTTTGGAATTTGAGGAAATTTGCCCTTCTAAGTCATACATGTACATGTAGGTGAATTCCTTTATTTTTCATGTCTTAAAATATTAAGCTTCTAGGAGATATAAACATGAAGGTGTTTCATGTATGTACTGCAAAATGGAAACATTGAACTACATGAATCACAAGATTTGGGGTTTTTTTATGCTGTCTCTTATTTGTAATGTTGTATATAATCAAACCCTTTGTAAGCATTGCGGTTGTTGCGCCAATGTGGATATACTAAATAATTGTCTCCTGTGCATCATTTATTATTTTTGCCATCTCTTTCTTCTCTGACAGTCGAATGTGACTTTGAGATGGATTTCTGTTCCTGGACTCAGGACCAGACTAACCAATGGAAATGGCAGAGGGGTACAGGACCAACCCCTACACCAAGCACTGGACCATCGTATGATCACTCTACTGGCAGTGCTGTAGGTAGGTACATTTATTAGCTCATTGAATGGATTGTCTGAAAGGATGGGGAAGGGTGGTCATTGCCCAAAGGATATTTTTCCTTGGGCCTGTTGCAGAAAGAGTTGCGTCTAAACACAAGTCAAAATATCAAGCGCAAGTCCCGAATACAAGTGCCTCGATTGGCTGAAAATCAAGTTGCGCAGGATTCTTTCCGCAATGGACCCGTGAGTGGTTAATTAGCTAGTTGGTAACCACTCTCAGGGTGTGTTCAATGCTGGTTTCCAAATTCATGTGGCAACATGAATCATGATTGTAAACGTGATTACAAAACACTGATATAATGAGAAAAATAAGGTGTGTTCAATGTCCTCCATTCCCAGTTGTAAAAGTTAACGTCTTTTGAATAATGATTCGGAGGAAAATTCAAACGTCAAATAGATGTGTTTGCAATCAGCTCAGATTTTACGACCTTCAAAATCGCAAATGCAACGTTGAACACAAAAGAATTCTGAAACATCTTTCAATTTGCTCTCGCAGTGGAAGCCTACATAAGCAGGTGTCAGAATTGACATTTCTTGTAATGGGTCAAACTTTTGCGTTGACAGCTCATTTGTGCCATTGGCCCTGTAAGATAAAAATACAAATTTATTTGGATTGAACAATAAAATTTAACTTTATTTTTTGTGAAGCTACCCCTTTACAAGAAAATTAATGACATATCTTTCATTCAGATGCCTGAACATTTGTTTTGTTTAATGACTGCCGTAAAGATTCATTCAAATATGACTCAATAATTTTTATTGATTTTTTCTTATGATACCTCTCAGGATATTATGCTTACACTAAAGCATCAGATGCATCAGCTGGATCCAAGGCTAGGCTCTTTAGTCCCATCTACGTAGATACTGATTTGGAATGCCTGAAGTTTTGGTATCACATGTATGGCAGTGACCTAGGTCAACTGACTGTTTATACAGAAGACCAAGTTACACATGGTAACAGTGATCCCTTGTTCACACGCAGTGGTAAGTGCGCAGTTATATAAAAGTACATGTGGCATAGAAAAGTAAATAAAGTCTATGTGAAATACATGTAAATTGAAGGTTAAGTTTAATTTCAATTGTAAAGATGTGGAATAGTTAAAAATCCATACAAAAGAAGGTGAAATCCATGTGAGAGAACTATGCACAGTTAAACTACAACATTAGACCACAGGTAGAATTAATCAAATACTGGCCAGAAACATTTCATTTGCTATTATTAATATGTTTTCTTTAATAAAATTATTTTCATGACAGCCTAGATTGCCCCTACAATTTACAAAATGGATTGCTGTGGGGCAATCATCTTTTCCAAAGAGGACTAAGATTTGTCACCAACAATAAAGTCAGAACAAGATTAAGAAGGTCAAGAGTCTGCATAAGGCAGGCTAATGAGTTTTTGTCTCACCTGCATAGCAGAGTGAGACAATAGGCGCCGCTTTTCCGACGGCGGCGGCGTCAACATCAAATCTTAACCTGAGGTTAAGTTTTTGAAATGACATCATAACTTAGAAAGTATATGGACCTAGTTCATGAAACTTGGCCATAAGGTTAATGAACATCCTTTTAGAGTTTCATGTCACATGAACAAGGTCAAAGGTCATTTAGGGTCAATGAACTTAGACCATGTTGGAGGAATCAACATCAAAATCTTAACCTGAGGTTAAGTTTTTGAAATGTCATCATAACTTAGAAGATATATGGACCTAGTTCATGAAACTTGGACATAAGGTTAATCAAGTATCACTGAACATCCTGCATGAGTTTATGTCACATGACCAAGGTCAAAGGTCAGTTAGGGTCAATAAACTTTGGCCAAATTGGGGGTATCTGTTGAATTCCCATCATAATCTGTTGATCATAAAATTTGTATGAATCAAGCAGGACATACATGTATTCGATCCGTTTTAATCTGTTGAACATAAATCTTTTTGCTTTATCCCAAGGTCCTTCCGATGATTCCTGGAGGTTTGGTCAGGTTAGCATATCATCATCTCATCGTTATAAAGCTGTAATTGAAGTTACACGTGGTGATGGTGTACAGGGAGATATCGCTGTTGATGATGTTGAGATTATCAGAGGGGCGTGTCCACCTCCAGGTTAGTTTCCATCATAGCTCACTTCATTATTTCTTTCTTCATTATTGCATGAAAAATGAAAATTTATTCAAAACTTTGGATAATAGCGACTAATACGGCAATTCAATAATTTAATTAAAATTTTTTTTCCTTCTAACCCTATTTTTTTACCATTCTTACTTTATTCCTCAAACTTCTTGAGCCATAATAGATTTGAGAGCATCATTACATATGAAGTAGAAAACAGAGATAAATATTTTCATTATGACCCAGTAATAGGAGGTCAGACCTTCCTCATGGAAATGAGGCCACGCTTCATCACGCCTTATGCACCGGCTAGAAGCCTGAGATCATCACACCAGCAACTTCTTAAGACTCCGAAGACACATGTAGCATATGGTGCACGAACTTTCTCTGCCTCAGCACCTTCTCTCTGGAATAGTTTGCCGTTAAATTTAAGAATTATACTATCACTGGAGACCTTTAAATCCAAACTGAAATCTTATCTTTTCTAACAGTATTAGTTATTGGCACTTTGACACTCATCCAAACTTTCTCATTCTTTCTTTTCTTGTGCGCCTCGGAATAGAATATTTCTAGATAGATGGCGCTATATAAATGCCTATTATTATTATTATTATTAATATTGGCCTGTGGCAGTGTGTGGCTTTGGAGTAAAGTTTGGCTTCCATGAGTTAAGTGTGTATTTGTTTTCTTCATTTTTTCAGGATTCTGTGATTTCCAAAAGGATCTTTGTGGCTGGTCCCAAGAGGTAGTCCAGGACCAGTGGGATTGGCTTAGATCTTCTGGAGGAACAGACAGTCCTAATACAGGACCACAGGTAGATCACACATATGGAACTCGTGATGGTAAGGACACATTTGTTATTTGACTCACATTAATATTGATAGAGTATATATGTTTAGCGCATGTTTCCTCCCTGTTGCATGTAGGTGCTCAAGTTGTTCCTTCATTCCTCCCAGCTATGCACAGCAACCAATTCCGTTGCTTACAGCTTATTTTAGGAATTACTTCCTGCTGGTACCCATTTACCTTCCCTGGGTTGAGTGCAGCACGTTGTGGATCCATTTCCTGCTGAAGGAAATTACAAACCCACGAACCTCTTTTTCAAAGTCAGGAGAATAAACCACTCAGCCACAATGCTCTACCTCTTAAACCAGGATTCCATAACTTAAATTTGAGCTTCTGAAATTATCGAAAACTGAAAATGTCAAAATTTTGTTTATACTGTATGTTTCCTATTTTTACTGCATTCTTTCATCATGTTTTAATGGTGAAGAAAATTAGTTTAGTTATTCCTCCAGGCAGTTATGACTGAATTGGGTACCTAATATAATGATTATTTGATCCTGTATTGTGAGAGATTTGTGTCACAGGAGGGCTATCAAGACAACTTTAGACAAAGGTTTGAATTGCACCCGAGTTCAGAATACAGGCCTGAAACATTATTTCTTTTGCTATTATTAAGATGTTTTTCTTGAAGTAGTTTCCACATTGCTTTTAAAAAACAATGCCACTGTTAAAAGTAGTTGTCACAGATCCCATTATGTAGATCTAAGTGAAAAAAGTATTACCAAGGTACAAAATTTTACTCAGTCTGTGAATTGTCTTTTATTGCAGGTTTTTATATCTTCTTTGAGAGTTCCTTTCCAAACATGAAAATTGGAGAAACGGCAATACTCAACAGTGAGCACTTCACTCCTACCCAATCGGCTTGCCTAAGCTTCTGGTATTACATGTATGGCACACGTGAGTATTGATATGGATAGTAAAGTTTTTAACCCTACAAGTCCCAGGGTGTTTTGTTTTATGTTCTTGTATATACTACCCTTGAAGATTGTTGTAATTTCGCCTGTTTTAAAAGATGTTGCAAGCAGCAAAATAAAAGGAATTAGAATCTCGCAAGGTGATACAAGTCATCACCAATCATCTTAAAATAGAAATATTAGCTTTCCTGATATAAAAATGAATAATATGATTGAAATCACTTTATGTGAATAATGTGATTGAAATCACTTTGCCACAGAACACATGTAATGATATTGTATATTGAAACCTTGTTATAAATGGACTTTGAATGTCAAGTTTGTATCTGATAGCGTGTGGACATCATGATTTTTACAGTCTTGAATTTTGAAGGTCCTCCACACTTGCTACACAGAGAGTTTTATGTTTACTGTCATCTTTTATCTCCTGCCTGTAGCCCCAATCAATTATTATTGTGTTGCACTGTGTCTTTCTCTTTCAACAGATGTGGGTGATCTTAACGTTTGGATGTCATATCCTTCTGGAAAGCCTAGGCTGTCCTATTGGTCTCTCAGTGGGGACCAAGGCTATGCATGGTTCAACGCTAAACTTGATCTTGCAAGTGATGAAGAATTTAGGGTGAGTATTATGTGACTTCTGACTGTTATGACAACTGTAAAATTTTGCCTTTCGCCTTCAATATTTTTGCTCCCTTCATAGATTACTGCAGGGAAAAACTCTTTATTTTTTCATAAATTGGCTTAAATCCGAGGCGATGTACAACACAAATATTCGTGCAAAGGTGTGAGATTGCGCATGAGGTGAAAGAAACGCTCTATTCAACTCAGCAAAGTTTTGTTGAATAGAGAATCTTTCATTCACCTCATGCAAAATCACTCACCATCGCACTCATGCCTTTTCGCTATTTGTATACTGTTCTGTTCTTAGATGCAACTGGAGGCTGTATACAAAGTTGTAGGAGAACGGGGAGATATTGCAGTGGATGATTTAGACTTTGAGATGATAGGATGTTCAAATATTGGTACTCCTGCTCCAGTAACCACTCCAAAACCCACAGCAGGTAAGGGATGATGGTGTAGAGGGAAAGTCAAGTTAAATATAATGACGTTGATAGTGACAATGAAATAGTGGTTATAAAATTTGTCTTACAATCTAAAGAACCTGGGTTCGAATCCCAGCCTGATATGCTTTGCTTTAGCAAGATATTTACCCACATTGTGCTGCACACAACCTAGGTGAGATGAATGAGTATTTATTCCTTGGGTGCACCAAGTACCTCTAGCAGCTGGAGCTACAACTGGAGTTATACAGGCAATGAGATAATCGGCACCTCATAAATGCTATATATTATTATTATTATCTTTTTATTGTGAACAGTCATAATGTTAATGTGATAATGGTAGTGTTGTTGGTAATGGTGATTACAGTGGTAATGCTGATGGTGATTGATTGATTAATTGATTTGTTTATTTATTTTCACATTTCATAAAAACTTAACAAATCATAATAAAATAGTAATGTGGTGGTTATGATGATGGTGATTATTGCATTGATGATCATGATGGTGCGATGGCGCTCAGTGCATGCAAGGAATTACTCCTGCCGGGTACCCATTCACCTTACCTGGGTTGTGTGCAGCACAGTGTGGATAAATTACTTGCTGAAGGAAACACGGCGTGGCTAGGATTTGAACCCACGATCCTCTGTTTCAAAGGCAAAGAGTCAGATCCACTATGACCATGAAACACCCACTGTGCATATGAATGTGACTTGCATGTTGATGCTTCATGAATTTTATCAATAATTGTGATAATAAGGATGACCATATCAGGGGCAATAATGATAATATGGATAGATCGATAGGGTAGTCCTGAATGAGATAATGAACTAGCATTGTAATTGCTGTAATGGTCATGGCAGCTACAGTGCAAAGTGATGCTTCCTTTATGAGTAATTTAAATCTGGGTAACTCTGTTCATGTTGGAAAAGTGGATTAAAACTTTGGATTTACTGCTACTTTATTTATCTTTTCCAATTACAATGGCTCACACTTGTAGCTTTCATTCATATTTATTTGTGGCTTTGAAAACCTTACAATCTCACTATTTACCCCATTATGAGGTTAACTCTAAAAAAAGTTATATTTTAGAGAAATGACATAAATGACAACCTTCTTTTTTCTAGAGAGAGTGTACAATAGGAATTAAGCTGTTCTCAGACAGCGTGACGTTGCTACCATTGCCATATAGTTAATTACATCTTTTTATGAACTGTCCTCCAAGGTTTTTCACAGCCAGCTGGCGATTTACTATATTGTGCAATGCCTTCTTAGCTAGTTGTACGTGTGCAAATGGAAGGCTGAATGGCACACATTCGTACCGTTGCACACAAGAAGTACCATCTAAAATGTACTGTCCAAAATGTACCATTGCAAGGCTTGAGGAGGTGACGTCACAATACGATATAATTCATTGCGCTCAGTAGAAATGAAGGTGCAATGCGCGTATAAGCCTGCTGGCTAAATGCGCAATGCTGCCCAATGTCATGTGTGTCTGTGGGACTTTGCTTTTTGTATTCAATGTTTTTGCTCCCTTTTCCTAGATTGCTGCAGGGAAAAACTCGTCAAAAAATATCTGTACCTCCAAAACCCTAAATCTGAATAATGAACAATATTGCATTCTACATCTTTGTATTTTCAGCTCCTGTTCTGTCTATCTGCACCTTCGAGACAGACTTCTGTGACTTCACCCAAGCCACACCAACCTCTGTGAGATGGTATCGAGCCACAGGCAACCAACCGATCTCAAACACAGGACCAACTGTAGACCATACACAGGGAAACATATATGGTAATAAAAATTCCTACTCCTTCCATCTTCCAACTTGTTGAAAATTAAAGAGAGTAATGATAAAGTTTTTTTCCAAATCTCATCCAATCCGATGCAAAGGTTTTGGTAGCTTTTAACAATAAAAAGTAAACAAACGTTGCATTTTGTGCCATGAAATGCTTCACAGGAAAATAATGTTTTAAGCAGGAGGTCTTATCATTCAAAGCTGTCACTTCTAATTTTTACTGTTACTGTACATACTTGTATAACCTACATGTAGGAACAATGTAGGTAATACTGATGACTATGGCCAAGTGACTTCCAATTCAATGACAGCTGACCCACGAGACCAATTACTTCTACTGGTTTACCTCCAGTTTGATGAAGGTTTGCAGTGAAGTTTTTTCTATTTCCAGTTGGTCACTCTTTTTTCATCCTAAATATTTATTACATTATTTTTATCTGTATAGCCAGAGGATATTATGTTACATGTATCTCAAGACCTTTGTGGGTAATTCCGATGACTACTGTAAGTTGACCTCTAGCTCACTGACCGCTTACCCGAAAGATATCTGTGTGGTCACTGTTCCCTCTATGGTCACTATTCTTTTATCTATGTATTTGTTTCTGTATATTTTATCCACAGGATACTACATATATCGCAAGACCAATGTTGGCAGTGCCAATGACTACAGTCAATTGACCACTAGCTCAATGACCACTGGTCCTAAATGTATCTGTGTGGTCACTGTTCTTTCTATGGTCACTCTTCTTTGATCTGTGTATTTGTTTCTGTATATTTTATCCACAGGATACTATGTATATCTCAAGACCGATGTTGGCAATGCCGATGACTTTGGTCAATTGACCACTAGCTCAATGACCGCTGGTCCTAAAGGCATATGTGCTTCCTGGTGGTATCATATGAATGGTGCTGATATCAATAAGCTTGAGATATGGAGGGATGGATCAAGCAATGTCATGGAATGGACCAGGGTTGGACACCAAGGACCAGACTGGAAGCAAGGCCAGATCTATCTCCGTGGTAGCTTTTCAGTGAGTCTATCCAATTCTACCTTTACTTGTTCACCTACACTATGATTTACATTTATGTCAGTGTTTTTATATGCTTTATTTATTGACTTTATGATACATTATGTAACCCAAATTTAACTGTACTATTTCAGACCATTATATAATGGGGGGCAGTTTGACACCCCTTCTTTTAGATCTTTGCTTCTGATTACGCAATCGCCACAAAAGTTTGCATTCATGTAGATCCTGATGTAAACTACAAGACTGTAAAGTAAAATTTGATAAAATTCAATTGTTTAATCAATTAATTATAAAAAAAACAGCCAATGTAAATTGCCCTAAATATTGTATATTTTTGCCTGTAACTCACTTCATATAGGTACAGAAGTAGAATGCTATTTTTTCAAATCAATGTTTACATTTCTACCAAATATCTACAGAAATTTCCATAACATGATGAATTTCCTATATATTTTATGATGTATTTTCTTGTTTTCCACTGTAAAATAATTTACCAATCTATGAATCAGGAGGAACAAAATAAGATACAGTCATCCTGCTTGGATATACTCAAACCAACAATATTTGATTCATCAGGCTCTTGTATTTCCTTGGAAAGGGCAGTCTACTGCAAGGATATTGTGCTCATTCCTAGCCTTTACTTATTTTGTACCAGAGTCATTTTGACATATTTTACTTTTTTCATATACAGTACAGACAGTTTTTTTTTTTCCTCAACTTTACTACATGATCTGACTTTTAAAGAATCAGACAATAATTTCTGCTTCTCTGTGGCCAGAATTCACAAACATTGACTACACAGATTTCTTGTATCATAGCGCTTCATTCAGGCATGAATTTAACATCCTTTTCCTGAAATGTTCATTTGTAATGAAGACTTTTATTAGTATTTGCAATGAAATAGTCCACGCTCAGTTTGTGCTATCGAAACTGTCTTTCTTAATTTGGGCCTGAATGTTTCTGATACTATAGGTAATATTCCGAGGATATAAGGGCGATGGCCAAAGGGGAGCGATAGCACTTGATGATATCTCATTTAGCAGTGGAACATGTCCTTCACAGAGTGAGTTTATATTTATAAAGTTTTACACGTATCAGGGCCCGATAGCATGGAGCTCAGCGACTGATCATGGAACTGACCTCAATGTTTGCATTGATTATTGTGTGTGATCATTTATGAAAATCAGCCTCAAATCAGTTCCTAAACTTCATGTTATTAGGCCCTGGTCCATAATATTTCTCCTCTCCGCAGAATGGCTGCAAGTAGATTTGTATTTTGCTTCCTTCAAATATTGTTTGAAAAGGGGGAGACGATGAACATAAGTTTCCTGTTGAAAGACGGCTTACATGTTCATTGGGTTGATGAAAGAAATAGTGAGTGAAGGACATCATTGTTTGTCTCATTTGCATGTCACTGAGTTGTGCATACATGTATCACTGTTTTGTAAAAAATAAGCGAAAAAATGTCATAACTTTCTTATTTTACATCCGATTTTCATGAAATTTTCAACGTTTTCTTCATTTATTTGAATCACCAATTTTTTGGGGTGGACTTGACCGTAAAATATGCATTTTGTGCTTTAGTTCCGAAAAGTTGTCCAAAGTCACGACATCATACATGTACCTCTCCGTTATGTTGTGACTCATGTAATGTAATATCTTTTATTATAATTATGCTGAAATGGTGCCATTAGTAAGTCCTGTTTTAACAAGTAATTCTAGACAATTTGCAGTAACTTTTAAAAGAGATATTGATAGGCCCGATATGTTTAAACCTCTCCAAAATTTTTCTAGTATCTGTATCCTAGTGAAATTGTACACTGCATTGTTGCATAGCCTTGTTACATATATCAGAAATAAAATACCTTTTTTAACAATTAAACAATCTCAACGTAGTGATTATGTATATAACATCCCACTGCTGCCACCAAAATGCCAATAAAAGGTGAATTGGGCATTAAAAACAAAAAATCAATTTTGCATATTGTTAGGAACAATGATAAATCTATATATTTTGCTAATTATGATTTATTATTTGAGACTTATTTGCATCACAGTGATACAACATTTATTTTAGTTATGGTTATGCACTATTCTAAAAAAATATTTTTCATAATTAAATAATGGTCAGTTGAATGCAAAGTACATGTATATTATGCACATTGTTTGCAAGAGGAGTTCAGTACAGTCTATATGCGCTGAGGTTGAGGCTTGCTGGAAGTTTTTTTTATAGCTAATCATTTTATTAGGATATAATAATAGCATATTCACCCAGGGAAGCCCCTTCAGTTCTGAAAACTGTTCTCCCAGCAGACCCTGCTATTATACATTAAAAGTGCTTTGTATAATACATGCTGATCTATGGTATGTTTCTTACCTGTTATATAGGATATTGTGATTTTGAGCATGGTGATTGGTGTGGATTTGATCAGGATTACAATGATCAAGGAGATTGGAATGTAGAACCTAATGATTTCAGCTCCTTGGCCTTAACCTATGGACCTGATACAGATCACACATATGGAACCAATATAGGTAAGTGAACTATTATTTATTAAATATCAATGATCATATAGTAATAGAAAGATACAGAATGAGATAGAATTGGATCAAACAATTAATATTACTGTACATATAATATAAAATTGTATCATATAAAGGAATCTAAACATTAAAATTAAGAACATTGATACATGTAGTTTACTACTCTCTTAAAATAATATTAATAGACATTTACATGTATATACATGTAGTGCAGTTTTTATATAGAATGTATTCAGTTGCACCTGTTTATGAACAGTTATGTTTTTAATCAAACTAGGTTAGCTAGTGCATATATTGTATGCAGGCATCCAAGAATTTGCTGACCAGGGTGATGATATTTATGTAAAGCCCTTTGAAACAAATATTATTATAACTCCCACCCAAAAAATAATAAATAAATAAAATAAAGTAAAACGTTTTCGTTACAGGTCATTTTATCTACGTGGACAGTATCAATAACAACTACATGTCAAAAGTTCGCCTGATCTCACCGGTCTACCCATCAACATTTCAACAATGCCTTCAGCTTTGGGTATTCAGCGAGGGCACTGATGCACCCGACTTCACAGCGACCGTCACAATCGGTGATACCCCGCTTACTCAGATCTTGAGCCTTGACAACTCTAATTCTAGGGGCATGTGGATTCCATACGAAGCATCGTTTTCCAGTAGTTTGGACCACACTGTAAGTACGATGCCCCATCCATGGACACCTTAGTGAGAATCAAACTTAATCCTGCTGTTGCTGACTATAGAAAACAATGGGGATTGTGGCTGAAATACAAAGTAGGTGGTTTCAAACCGCCTCGATCACAAGAATCCCCGTTAAATTACAAAAACTTTTTAAGGCTCAGAATTACCCGTTAATTATTCCTGCATTCACACCGCCCCGAAACACATCGTTCGGGATAAGTTCCCGAAGTTACGAGCATGCGCAGTATGGTCTGATAAGCAGGCAAGGCACAGATTCAAAATCACTAGCCCAGCAGCCACCCACGCCGACGCGCCCAACGACACGCTGGGCTAAAAGTTCCCGTAATTTGCTTTCACATTGCCAAAATACCTGCGAATCACCGCAAAAGTTCTTGTAATTTTGCCAAGTACCTACTATTTAGCAGGTATTTTCTTTCGGGGAAATTACACGTAGTTTGCTTTCACATTACCAAAATACCTGGTATTTTCTGATCGGGGTAAATTTCCCGATCAGAGAATACTTGGAACTGGCGAACTTTGAGGCGGTCTGAAAACACCTACTGAGTGGGATTCCGGCAAAGTAGATATAGCTCTGAGTTTTGGTATTACAAGTGACTAACAAGTCAAAGGCTTCTGCATCCAAAGGAGATGACGGAACGTCTAGTCCCGCAAGGCTTCTATTTTTTCTCGTGAGGAGAGTGGTTGGGTCGCAAATGTTCCTAAAATTATTTATTAGGAGTCATGTTTTTGGGGGGTTCTATAACTTTTGCTCCAACTCCAACTGCTCCTACATGTATAAACAAAGCCATGCATAACCTGATCCTGACACAGCTTTTCTCATATTCTAATCCTCCAGAATACACTAGTCTTGAATGAGGCCTAAGGGGTCAGTCCGTTGTTGCTATTTGTACTTTTTTTACCAGCTTAAAACTCTGAAACTGCAAAGGCAAAATTTATTTGTCTGAATTATGATGAAATCACTTTTTTGTGAAGATTTGCCTGTATGGATGGAAGTCTCAGTAATATATTATTAAGACTTTGTTTTTATAACTGTTTCTTATTCTCTCTCTAACAGATCATTTTTGAGGCCACAATTGGTTCTGATGGAGTTTTAGCCCTGGATGACATCAACTTGAATAAAGACTACTGTGCACCTCCAGGGTCATGTGACTTTGAATATGACACCTGTACCTTTTATAACTATCCTTCTTCGGTTGGTAATGATCAATTTGATTGGCTAAGGGCTAGTGGTCCCACACCCTCTCAAAATTCTGGTCCAGACGCAGATCATTCTACAGGGACAGCAGCAGGTAAAGTTACTAATTTGTTCATTTCTACATAACTCTTCATATTTTCTTGTCATCTTCTTTAATCATTTTCCCTTCTCACTTTCTTTTTTTCCCCATTTGTCATGATTCATTCACCATATTACATTCTCAAGGATTGTTACCTTTTTTTTCAAAATAAGGTTGCATGGAAGTATGAAGTGAAAAACATATAGCCAGTAATGTCTACCGTAGAAAATGGCAAATGCTGAATTTAATTTTTTGATGAAACCCTTTTAATACATTATCTGAATATTTGAAGCAGATATTGGAAATTAAAAACTGCATGATGGATAAGAGGGATATAAAAATTTACAAAAGGCATCCTTGCCATTAAGAAATTCAAATTTGAAAATGCATTTGTGATAAACACAAATTGTATAATATAATAATAATTGTGGAAGCGCCGTGGTGTAGCGGTTCTGACTCTCGCCTTGTAAATCAGAGGGTCGTGTGTTCGAATTCCACCATGGCCTCGCGCCCTTTGGCAAGGCGTCAATCCACACTTTGCCACTCTCACCCAGGTGCTAATTGGGTACCGGTGGGAAACAACCGTCATTTGGGTTGGTTTAGCAGGTTTGCGCCTAACAGGCTGCTTGGAATGCTATGAATCCAGTGACTGGGTAATAATAATTGTGAAGCGCTTTGAACAGTCGTAGATTGATGAAGCGCTATATAAATGCCAGTTATTAATATAGAATGCACTTGAAAGACGAGAGTCGTAACCACTACACCACACCCCACACAATTAATTTTTTTAATCTACTACTCTTCCCTCAGGATTCTACATGTACATTGACTCGGCTCCACCTCGTCAGACTGGAGATAGCGCTATTCTTAACTTTCCCTTTCTAACTGGTGATAAGTGTATATCATTCTGGTATTACATGGGCGGAGCAGACAGTTCTCTTGATGTAAAAATGGATCTTTCTCTGTGGTCTAAGACAGGTCCACTCGATAGCACATGGATGCATGCTACAGTAACTGTCACTACCAATGATGTGGATATGACTTATAGTGTGAGTATACAAAACAGGGTGTAGTACTCTACTAATGTGTGCAAGCATCTATTTATGGTATACTTATATCAGGCTATAGTGTCTAACACTTGAATTTTCAAATAAATGCAGAGCTTCATATTGTGGTTCATTTTGGGAGAATACTAGAAGTTTGAGTAAACTGGCAGAATAAGTGCATCTATTTATGGTATACTTATATCAGGCTCTTGTGCTTTGTCTAACACTAGATTTTCTTATACATGTAAATGCAGAGCTTCATATTGTGGTTCATTTTGGGGGAATACTAGAAGTTGGAGTAAACTAGCAGAATAAATGTTAAAGCCAAGCACTCTCTATGCAATGTGATCACAGGCCAGTGCACACATTGCAACAGGTTTGCAGGACACTGCATCTCATGGCGCCTCTTCTTTTGCGCGTATGTCTTCTACGCCGTGAGATGAGGTCTGCGTCCTTGAATCTAGAAAGGTGCCTGGGAGAAACCAAAAAGGATTTCATTCATGACAATACTTGTAGTCAGTGCCTAGTTATCAAATATATTTCCAGTAGTCCGACTTCCACATGTTCTCAACAAATTTACAGGACTAGGCCTATATCAATTTGGGCTAATTTCTGTTTGGTCTATGCTTCAGGTGGTTTGGTACCCGCTTTTTCTATTTGTATACTGTATGTGCTCAATCCTTTGGTCTACTGTGGATTTGGTCCACTTGTTTTTTGGTCTCCATTTAATTTGGTCAAATATCCGCATAATCTAAGCCCAGTTGGTCCAAATTTCACATCATCTTTCAGTTGGCATATGCTTTTGCAGAAATCTGTTAGAAATTGTCCTTTTAGAATGATCTTTATTATAAACAGGTTATTGATAAATTTGATAATAGCACTATTGAATGATGATATGGAGGTGCTGTGGCCAAGTGGACTAAGGCGCTTGGCTAGTCATGTAAAGTCCGGGGTTCGATCCCTGGCCGCGGCACCTATACCTGTGAGCAAGGCATTTAATCTACATTGCTCTTTTATCCTGCTTTAAATAAATGGAAATGATAAGTGCATTATTGGTAAAGAGGTGTGCACAAATTTTTTTTAAAGTTTAATAATGACAATAATGTGGAGCGTTGTGGCCCAGTGGATTAGTCTCCGCACTTTGAAACAGAGGGTCGTGGGTTGATATCCCAGCCATGGCGTAATTTCCTTCAGCAAGAAATTCATCCACTGTGTGCTGCACTCGACCCAGGTGAAGTAAATGGGTACCGGCAGGAAGTAATTCCTCAAAAAGCTATGTGCGCCTTTTTAAATTGCCATGAGCACCGAAAGTTGGACCTGTGCGCTATATAAGTAGCCACTATGCACTATGTGAATAACTCATACTTTTCATTACTATGAAAGTTATATCTGAGATCTTGTTTTTTTTCTTTTAGGTTAGCCTACTAGGTACCATAGGAACTCTTTCTCAGAGTGACATTGCTGTTGATGATATCAGTGTCTATGATGGCCCCTGTGCAGGGGCTACTAACCCTCCACCATGTCAGTTTTACTGTGATAATGGTTTCTGTTTGAAGGATGCTACCTTGGTCTGTAACTTCAATGATGATTGCGGGGACAACAGTGATGAGGTCAACTGTGGTACGAATATTTTTTTTTTAAAGCTGTATTTTTGAGTAATACAGTGTGTCCCAGAATAAACGAAACCGAGATTTAACGATCATTTATCATAACTGAATCATAAATAGTATAGACAAATGACCTACCAATTTAAAGCTTAGAATCTCCTCTTTCATCTGATATTACTTAGGTTATTTCTTATTCACGCATGAGTGAGCAAAAAATTTGAAGAAAGGATACCAAAAACTCATTTGGTGGGGGGTATCTGGGTTTCAAAGAGAAAACCACATTTCTGAAAAGTTCAATATCTGCTCTTTAATATGGTACCTCAATTACAGAAAATGGTCAAGAAATAAAAAAAGTTCTGGTCATTTGAAATAAGGCTTGTATTTCCATAATTTCATGAGATAAACGTGTTTTCACCGGTTTCCTACAGAAGCTTCCGCATGGTGAACAAAAGATTTAATGCGTGGCTGATCATCAACAAAACGGAGTGTCGAGTGAGTTTGAAAGCCAGCCTGGAGAACCTCTTCATTTTATGAAATTATTGAAATTCAAGCCTTATTTCAAATGACCAGAACTTTGTTTTGTTTTTTCTTGACCAATTTCTGTAATTTAGGTATCAAATTAAAGAGGAGATACTGAACTTTTCAAAAATGTTGTTTTCTTTTTGAAACCCAGATACCCCCCGCCAAATGAGTTTTTGATATCCTTCCTTCAAATTGTATTTGCTCACTCATGCGTGAATGAAAAATGATCTAAGTAGTATCAGATTAAAGAGGAGATTCTAAGCTTTAAATTGGTAGGTCATTTGTCTATTTTATTTATGGTTAAGTAATGATAAATTATCGCTAAATCTCGGTTTCGTTTTTTCTGGGACGCACTGTATAATGCAATTTTATCTTGACTCTGTTTTGTCCTGTCTCTTCTGTAATTTTAACATTGATTTTTTTTTTTATATGAAAAATATGAAAAGCAGTATTCATTGTTGAAAAGAGTAATCCGAAATAGGAATACGCCGGGGTTTGAACTCTGGACCTCCCGGTTGGGAGACGGAGGCTCTGGCAATTGAGCCAACACCAGTTTAACCAATACACCGCATAAAAAGTTTTCTGTGATTAAAATATGACATGAATTAAATTTGTGTGATAATTTTCTTCCCCCCTGAGTTTCATGTACATTGTTTCTGATACTTTCAGGTTCTTGTGACTTTGAGTCTGGTTGGTGTAATTACACAGACAATAGTATAGGCAGCCTAGTATGGCTAAGAGGTCAAGGTTCAAAACACGTAGCTGACTCTGGACCATCAAAAGATCACACAATCGGAACAAGCGAAGGTGGGTTCATGTTTTAAAGTAATATGAAGTGCTGCAAATCATTATTGTCATTCCTTATTCATGGTCCAAAATTATGGAATTCTTTTTCAACTGATATTATACAATGTAATTCAATACAAAATTTCAAAGGAAAGCTTTAAAAAATATCTTCTGAATTCATATTAGATTATCTTTTTTTGCTTTCACAAAGTAATGTAATTCAGAACTTAATATGTAAATGTGTTTGTTGATTTCTCTTTGTATATATGTTTTATCATTTGATTTCTGTATACAGTGCATACTTAATCATTTATTTTTATTATTTATTTATTTTTGTTTATTTGTTATTCATTATATATATATATACATGTATATATAAATTGTTTATTTCTTTATTTCATCTTATTTTTATTCATAAAATGTACTTATGAAAGGGGGCCTTCATCCTACAAGCTCTGCTTTTTAGTTGGTCTCCTTCTCTTTCGATATATGTAAAAAGATTGAAAGAGAAAATAAAATGATTGAACTGAATGGTTTATTTCAAAATGTAATCATCATGGTAATAGGCTTAATGTTATGATAAGGTGTCAATCTATATGAATAATCAGATAAATGAAGATAATAATTTTTAATCCATGTAGAGAAACTACCATATTGATCATTCAAATGGTATCATTCTGAGTAAATTCAGCCTGGATATTATATTCAATCCCTAAGAATCTCACATATTGATGCAAAATGTATTTTGGAATTATAAATTCAGCTGGTGATATGCACTACACAAGAACTGCAATATCCTTGTTATTATTATTACTATTATTATTATTGCTGTTGTTGTCTCTGTCATTAGTGTTATTATTGATATTATTGTTAATATTAATATTGTTATTGTTGTCATTACTATACATATTGTTATCATTATTATTATTATAAACAAAAAGTGCTGATTTCTGATACCTTGCAGGTTACTATCTATACGTTGATTCCAGTGAAAGTTCTAAATACAGTCAAGCTTTTCTTCTCTCACCGGAGCTGAATGAAGCAAGTCCTCGCTGTATTCTTGACATTTGGATTCACGTATATAGAAATGGTATCGTTTTATTTATTCATTTATTACGTCTTATTTTACCAGGGTGACTCAGACAGGGGTTGAGGCCCTGTAATACAGTAACAAAAAATATATTAGAAAACAATTACAGAACATAAACATAAAACTTATTGTCATCTAAATATACATGTAGTTCAGTGGAGTGGAATCAGCAACCACACGGAGTAAGGTGCATGAAATTGTTTATTGGTATACTAAAATTGGTTAGAAATATAGATATGTAAGATATATTTTACTGTATTAGGTGAGTGAGTCATTTACTAGAGGAATTTTATGAGGGTGTTAACTAGTTTGGGTCACTTTCCAGAATCTTGCAGAAAATGAGTATTTGGAAGATGCCTGCCTTACATCATGTGGTAAACGATTCCCCTCCACTGCACCAAGGTGGGAAAAAGCTTGTTTGCCAGAATTTGTCCTTGCTTTTGGTATCAAAAGTCCATCAGTTATTGCAGCTCTGGTTCTATAACTATGAATAGAATTTGCTTTGTCAAATAAATTGGTCAGGTATTTTGGTGCCTGTCCATTTATAGCTTTATATACAAGCTTTGATACTAGTATCCGCCCTTTACAATATACATGTATTTCCCTTCAATCTATTTCCATTAGGGATTAGAGTGAGTTTGTTACTGGTGATGATGCAGTTTTAAACTATCTAAAGTCTTATACAAGTAGTGAATAGCCATAAGTGTGATGTTGCAATATTTCGCATAAGGCGAAAGAAAGATGCTCTATTCAAGGAGGCTAACACCTCGTTGAATAGAGTGAAAAAAGAGTGTCTCCGTCTTTCACCAAATTCAAAATGTTGCACCATCACACATATAAGAATATTTGCTATTTGTATTGTAGAGGTGTTGTGGCTCAGTGGATAAGTCTCTGGACTGTAAACCACAAGGTCCGGGGTTCTAATCCCACCAAAGCACTAGCGTCCTTTGGCAAGGCGTTTATCTACATTTGCCACTCTCGACCCAGGTGTAGTAAATCGGTACCCGGTAGGAAGGAATTCCTTGAGTGCTTGATGCACCCAATCAGGGTAGCCGTGCTAAAGCTGGGGTAATAGTATGCAGCGCTTAGAAACATTTGTAATAAGCACTATATAAATGTTGCATATTATTAGTATTATTATACAACGCCTCAGAATTTAGTGCCTAATCTTACATTTAGCACCCCCATCCATCCCCTATGTTTGCTGGTGTTTGATAATGCTGTGTGTGCATTTATTTCAAATAAATCTGTCATTCTTGCTTTTTGCTTTATACACAAGTAGCCTTATTAATAGCACTCAGAATACTTTTCCTGAAGTTTCTTGTCATTGTTATGCCGACGACACACAATTGTATATATCTTTTAGGCCATCTTCTACCTCTGCAGACACAAGTGTTTCAAGGCTAGAACAATGTATCTTTTCCATTCGTAGGTGGATGCTCAATAATAATCTGAAATTAAATGATAGTAAAAGTGAATTTCTGCTGATTGGCACCTCACAGCAGATCTCTAAAATTAACATCAACTGTATAAAAATTGGAGTATCCAATGTCACACCATCTGATACTGCAAGGAATTTAGGAGTTTATTTTGATACAAACCTCAATATGGAAACCCAGGTCACAAATGTATGCAAATCAACATATTATCTCCTCTATAACCTTCGGCGCATTCGCAAATATTTTGATCAAGAAAGTATCAAACTGGTGGCACATGCTCTGATTACAAGTAAGCTTGATTACTGTAATAGCTTGTTGTTTGGAATGCCTGATAGTCTTATTTCTAAGTTACAAAGAGTCCAAAATTCATGTGCAAGACTTATATACCGTGTCCCAAAGTTCAGTTCCATTACACCTCTTCTAAGAGAACTCCACTGGTTGCCTGTACGTCAAAGAATTTCATTCAAAATTCTGTTAATTGTATATAAATCATTAATCGGTCAAGCCCCACATTACATTACAGA
Organism: Lytechinus variegatus; assembly: GCF_018143015.1. Classification (NCBI taxonomy): domain Eukaryota; kingdom Metazoa; phylum Echinodermata; class Echinoidea; order Temnopleuroida; family Toxopneustidae; genus Lytechinus; species Lytechinus variegatus. The sequence goes on from NC_054745.1 coordinate 42,082,401, forward strand.
ATTACTAAAACTTGAAACCCAATCACACAGTCTAAGCCTGCAAAGTACCACAGATAAATTATTGTTTCAGATACCATTTCACAAAACAAAAGTCACACTTGGTAATCGTGCATTTGCACTTGCTGCCCCAAAACTATGGAATAGCCTGCCAGTTGATATAAGAAGCTCTCCATCCTTGGCTCTCTTCAAATCAAAATTAAAAACATATCTCTTTAGTTAAGAAAATATGTATGTAGACCAAAATAAGTAATAAGAGCTCTGAACAAGCGCAGCTGAATATATCCATATAAAAGCTGCGCTATATAAATTAATGCTTATTATTATTATTATTCAATATGTATACTGCTGACATGGCTCTGTTGATAAACTTTTTTTTGGTTCCATTTTTCTCTTGTACATTTTATTTCTACAACATTCAATCAAGTACTCGTGTGTGTTATTGTTGATTGATGTTGATAAGTATTGAGAAGTTACATGTATACAGTGTGTTCCAGAAAATTGGAAACCAAGTTTCCCACATCTTTTTTTCTTCAAATGCAAATTAATTATAATATTTTGTCTACATGTACATCATCATACAATTTGATTATTCCTCTACATTTTGATACTGTATATGTGACAAACAAACACCTCACGCATTGATTAGCAAGACGAATTTGAAGTTTAATGTCAAAATCAGCTTGCACAGAAATGTTGTACAAGATCACTTTGTATATTGTATATCATTTTAACCCTAAATCTCCCGGGGTACATGTAGTTTGATTCTTGTCATTCCCGGTGGGGGGGGCATTATGGCCCCCCTTAAGATCTCAGCCTTGGATTGGGATGATGGTAGACAATGATGTAATTTATGCAGTTGCATTGGTAAATTTCACTGAATTCATATATTTTTATTTTATATGAATTGATTATGCTAATTTATTCATGAAATCATACTTTTTGCTCTGATTCACTAAATTAAGCTCCTAGAATTTTTTGTTGTTGAAAATATGCTTAATAGCATTCCTAACAATTGCGAATGAAAAAAATCTGGTACGAAGACCGATTTCTTATGTATTTTATTTTTTTTTTTTAAATTTCTTATGTATTTCTTAATTGTTTTTTATTGTTTTTTTTCAATGGAAATCGTTCCAGACCTAATTCTGATCATAAACAAGGCAAAATCAATTAAGTTTAATCAGTAAAAGTAGAAATAATGATACATTTATGAATTTTGGCTAAATACATGATTTGCATTGGATTTGTACATGAAATCACGTTTATGGGCAATTTTTGGTCTGACATGCACTTACATAATCTTGAATAATGTAACCGCGTACCCGGGTGTCACAAATTTGGTCTCAAAATTTGCATGAGACTTGAAATAAAAAATCAGAGAGCATCGAGGTCAAAAAATTTGGGCAGCAGATGTATCACTGAAGAATTAGGAGAATTAGGGTTAAAGCATAGGCTGTGCTCATTGAAAATCTAAAAGTTTACCTTAGGTAACTTATTGTTAGTGTTTGGTTTGCAGGTCACTTATGCTGAGCTTGTGACACTTACAGGTCTAGGCAGAATATTGATAAACGAATCACAAAATTAATTATCTGTGGATTAGGATGCCCAAAAGAGGTTAGTTTGTGTGCATGTTTTTCTCTTTTTTCAGTTTATGCATCTGTCCACTTTCTGCTCGTTTCTGGGATGGACCGAGCCTTTGTTTCATATTATTCGAAGCTTGGAACGGGAGAATGGTCGTTTGTTTCTGTCCCTATAGGACGTGTTAAAGGCACTTTCCAGGTAGGTAAACACAAGAAAACTTTATTTTTTAGCCCAATAAATCCTACAATAATTACTTGCTACACACTTACTAGACCTGGTGGGGGTCTCATAAAATTATTTGTAAGTTTCGAACAACTTTAAGAACGATTAGTGATCTTAATGTGATACACACAAGATGTCCATTGGCGTTCATTTGGTTCCCCAAAAAAGGTTCACCAGTCTTTCTTAAAGTCGCTCGTAACTTAAGAACATTTTAATGACACTGCCACCTGATGAAAACTAATTCTGAAGCTATTACTTATTACTCATTGAATGAGACTAGATGTAGTTGCTAGTAATTAAAATACATATTGAAAAGAAGCTATTCTGTATTATCAGCATGCCCTGAAATCTGATTAGATTTTTTTTTACATCCAAAGTTTTCTTAAACTACAAAATTAACGCAATGTTTATAATGAAAATAGTGATATTAATGTAGTAGTATCTTATTAATTTTGTTCTTACTAGATTGAAGTGAAAGCATTCAGGGCTTATGTTGGCGAAGGGGATATCGCCATTGATGATATCTCATTCCGTGACTGTAATTTTCCTGGTAAGTTCAATCAATTTTATTTTTTTTATTATTTTGGCTTAAGTGCTAATTTCAAAGCTATACAGCATGGACTACAATGTTACAATATTGAATAATTATGGATCATCATTAGGTTCCTGATTACCCATTTTTAATTTGAGTAGAAATGGTAGTGGTAGTAGAAGTAGTAGTGGTAGTAGTAGTAGGAAGGAATTCCTTGAATGCTCGATGCGCCCGATCAGGGTAGCCGTGCTTAACCCGGGGTAATAGTATGCAGCGCTTAGAAACATTTGTATGAAGCGCTATATGAATTTTGCATATCATTATTAGTAGTAGTAGTGGTAGTCTTAGAAGTAGTATAGTAGTAGTACATGCAGTAGTAGGAGTACATGTTGTAGTAGTAATAGTAGTAGTAGTATTAGCAGTAGTAGTGGTGGTGGAAGTAGTAGTAGAAGTAGTGGGAGTAGTAGTAGTGGTGGTAGTAGTAGTACTAGTATTAGTAGTAGAAGATGAAGTAGTAGTAGAAGTAGCAGTAGTACTACTACTACTACTATGCTGAACACATCCTCATTATTTGTTTGTCTCATCAGACTAACATCAATATTATCGTGTAGTAAGTGTCATGGCTTACTATCTCTTTCATGGGCAACTATTGGTCCTGAAAAGGACCACCCAAATTCAATGTTTTGACAAGTGTGTTAAGTTTGATTGTTCTATTTTCAGCTCTTTGAAACAGTGGTCGATCATTTTAATATTGTGATGGATTATAATGACTTTATGTAATACACCAATACTTTAAGAATGATGATAAAAGAAAAAAACAAAGGCAGAATTACATGTAATAATAATAGTACTATAATAAAACATTGCTTATATAGCGCATATAACGATGATAAAATCATGTCTCTATGCGCCTAGAAAAAAGAATAGAAAGAATGGAGAAGAAAGAAAAGCCTGTTCACAGAGGAGCAAATATATAATCAATTAATAGGTACATGTATATCTTATTTTATGAAAAGGAATGTCTTCAAAAGGGACTTAAAGGATTCTACATTATTAGCTTGTTTAACAATATCAGGTAATTTATTCCAAAGTTCAGCAGAGGACATTTTGAATGAACGAGCACCGTAGAATTGAGTGTTAATTTTGGGAACTACAAGGAGAGATGTATAATAGCAGGAAATATCCTCTTGGCTCTGACACTTCACACTTATGGTGGCAGCGGTGGGATATTAACTTCACTGTGAATTGCTATTCAATTTTATTCCTATTATTTCTTCCTGTAGCGCCACCTCCAGGTGGATGTAGTCCAGTAGAATTTACCTGTGGGAATGGAAACTGCATCAACACAGACAGATATTGTGATCTCACAGACGACTGTGGAGACATGTCTGATGAGATCGATTGTGGTGAGTTGCACTGTTTCTTTGTTTTATATTTTGTTATCTTGCCGATAACTGTGGAGACATATCTGACAAGAATGACTGTGGTAATTGTTTGTCGTTTGCTTGATATTGTGATCTTGCTGACGACTGTGGAGACATGTCTGACAAGAATGACTGTGGTAAGGGTCATTGTTTGTCGTTTGCTTGATATTGTGATCTTGCAGACGACTGTGGAGACATGTCTGACAAGAATGACTGTGGTAATTGTTTGTCGTTTGCTTGATATTGTGATCTTGCTGACGACTGTGGAGACATGTCTGACAAGAATGACTGTGGTAAGGGTCATTGTTTGTCGTTTGCTTGATATTGTGATCTTGCAGACGACTGTGGAGACATGTCTGACATGAATGACTGTGGTAAAAGGGTCATTGTTTGTCATTTGCTTGATATTGTGATCTTGCTGACGACTGTGGAGACATGTCTGACAAGAATGACTGTGGTAATTGTTTGTCGTTTGCTTGATATTGTGATCTTGCAGACAACTGTGGAGACATGTCTGACAAGAATGACTGTGGTAAGGGTCATTGTTTGTCGTTTGCTTGATATTGTGATCTTGCAGACAACTGTGGAGACACGCCTGACAAGAATGACTATGGTAAGGGTCATTGTATGGCTGTAGTGGTATGTCTGATGACTGCAGTAAGTTTGTTTGATTATGTTATGGACAGTATTGGAATCGGTCTTGCTTCGTTTTTTTTTCTAAATGTTAAACCGTAGGCACGCTTCTGGGAAATGAAAGCCTTTTATCAGGTTTTAACTCTTCATGCATTCACCTGTAAACCCCCTGTGTGTTGCATTATTTTAGCAGTGATCCCCTCTACGCAGTATAATACACTCTGTTATTTAGAGTGCCATAACTTTTTATCTGATCATTTTGAAAGAAAATGTTGTGTAGCAAACTTGTAGTGTGTTTCCTGGGCTTTCTTATCGTATATGAATTTATTGGATAAATTATGGAAAAATGTATAGTAAATTACATTTTCTAAATGCTTCCTCCTAATACTTCCAACAAAATTTAGCCCCCCCCCCCCTTTACTTTGGTTCTTGTGTTAGTGGCATGATTTTTATTTATCCACTTGGACTGTTCATTACATAAGCTTTGTATTGATACCAAAATCATGATAATCTGATAAAAATAGCCCATATATAGTGGAAAATAAAAGAGAGTAAATTTTTGCCTGGTCAAGGTACTGTTCTCCATTGAAAGGGCCTCATTCACATTCATGCCATGAGTCACAGACTCCTAACAATAAACCTGGCCATGGTATTGTTTGTGAAGAGGGTTTTATTGATTTTCTCCTCTCCTTTTTCAATGAACTTCCTGGCTGTGATCAGGATGTATTGATTTTTGGGGGGGTTACTGCTGATCTCAAACAATGGGACAGGGGACGTCTATAGGAAATGTGTGGTTGTGCAAAAATGCGAATGAAACACGCCTACGGATGTGCAATAATGCGAATGAAACACGCCTACGGATATGCAATAATGTGAACGTAACACATGAAAAGTTAAAACACATTAGCTTCAGGAATTGGTATTAACAGAAAGTAGAGAAAATTTTTGGTATTTTGATACTTAGGCAGTTTGATGATATTTATAAAGTGTATTTCTATACTTTTTATGTTGATAAAAAACCAGCAAAATTTCATAATAATACACACACCATATATGCACGGACACATAGAGTATAAATGTATAATACATGTATATATATTGAGTGTGTTACCATGGTAAAGATAATATAAACAATTCTAATACAAGTAATTGATAATATCATTTGTCAATTTACAGGATGTATACTTAAACAGGAAAAATGATACAAAATCCAATGGCTGCCCCCCATGGAATTTTTCTAATTTGGGGGCCCGTCCCTTACCTACCGATATTCATATTTATCATCATAACCTTAAGTTAGGGGTCAATGGTATTCTGTGATATTGGTGTCTATCTATAAACCCGATGATGTGGGCAAACCCATTAGTAAAATTGCAAGCCCACAAAATTTACATCTTTATCACTCATTTCCACATTCTTAGAAAAATACAAAATTTGTTGAATATATTATATGTTTATTTGGTTACCATAGCAATGCAGAGAATGGATTCCCTTCCCGAAAAATTCTTGCAATAATCCCTAACCTTCATACTTTCAAAATGTGTAGGTCTGATGAACTTTACTGTTTTCAGAATCATATAGTATGGTCTTGAAAACTTGCTGCAAGTTTTTAATATTTTATCAAAATTAATTCGGCTGTTATACTTTGTTTAAGATTGTTTTGTTTTCAATCGAAAGTCGAATTATAAACATACCAAAACTAAAGCATGAGATGCTTTTAAAAAGTGTTTTTGAAAAATGATTCTGCAGGTCCATTTCAATTTTAAGCAATGGAGACCTCAATTATTATCTTACAGCAGGCCTTACTCTGAAAGTTTTTTTCCAGCTGGTAATTATATGCATAATTACAGGTCTATTGAGCCATGAGAAGTCAAGGCCAAAATTCACAAAGGTGGTTTTTAAAACTATTGGTTGAACCCATGGTTTATGCAGATTTCCTGTATAAATTACGCTTATCTACCGCGTATATTAAAAAATTCCAATACTGATGTGTGCTTTTCTCACAATTCGCCAAATTGACGCCTATTGCCATGGTTAAGTACTCTTTTTTATTCATGAGTTCACTGTTTGAAGAGTGGACTCAATAATTCAAAACAAAAAATAGCATGGATAACCACAGGAACAGGCTTCAATTTGGCGCACTGTGATAAAAGCATGCATCAGCATTGGACATGTTTAATAAACGCCGTAAATAAGCATTATTTATTCATGAAATCTGCATAAACCATGGTTCAACCGAAGGTTTTAGAAAGCTTTGTGAATTTGGGTCAAAGTTTTCTGCTGTCCGTTAGTCTGAATAACCTACAGGGGGCAAAATTCATCATCTTTGACCCCTTATTATTTTATCTGTTGAGTGTAGACAATTATGAAAGCTGTGACTTTCAGACTGGTATCTGTAAATGGACTCAGCTGAGAACAGATGAGGTTGATTGGAGAAGATGGAAAGGACTGACCAGGTCAATTGGGACTGGTCCTGGTAGAGACCACACGACGGGTCTAGAT